>NW_027139548.1:6329460-6962406 GCF_035084215.1 Heptranchias perlo
AAATAAACGCTGCGAGTGGCCTGTCGGATCCCATTCGATTTAATGTTTGTTAAATAACTTGCTGGTGGCCCAGTCAAAAGGGCTCATGGAATGTTGGCCTTTATCTCAAGCGGTTTGGAACACAATGGAGGACAATTTATGCTTCAATTGTATAGAGCCTTTGTCAGACCCCATCAGCAGCACTTCATTCGGTTTGGGAATTGCACGTCAAGGAAAATATACCTGGGAAGGGGTGCAGCTTGAACATCGCCTCAAATATTCAAAGACTAACAGAAGCACGGTCAGAGGTCGAACCCACGCTCTTAATTTTTCAATGCTGTGGATGTACCGCTTGGACACTGCGCTGTCTCCACGGACTTTTGGTGACTCCGGACATGACCTGAGATGTCAAACATTTTACAATGTTAATATCTGAATTGACCTCCCCCTCACGGAGCCGGGGTCCTGACGGGTCGTTGGTACTTACTTGGCATCTCCTTTAATGCATCTATGCTATTCGCCTCAACTGCTCCATGTGGTAGCACGTACCACATTCGAACTTCCAAAGAAATTTCTCCTAAATTCCTTATTGGATTTATTAGTGACTATCTTAAGTTCACGGCCCCTAGTTTTGGATGCCCCTAAAAACGGAACCATTTTCTCTATGTCTACCAGCTCAAACTCATTCATTTTCCTGAAGACCTCTATGAGGTCAACCCTCAGCCTTCTCTTTTCCACAGAAAAGAACCCCAACCTCTTCAGTCATTCCTGCTGGTTATAACTTCTCAGCCCTGGTATCATCCTCCGAAATATTTTTTGCGTAATAGCCAGTGTCTCTATATGCTTTTCTAATATGGAGACCACAACTGTGCACAGTCCTCTAAGTGTGGTCTGACTAAGGTTCTATATAAGTTTAATGTAACTTCCCTGTAGGAGTCGGTGGTCTCGTTCGTATTCCCACCGAACCACAAAACAGCACACTTATTAATGTTGAAATTCATTGGCCATTTACATTTCCATTCTGCACGTTTCTTAACGTCTTCTTGTAATTTGTTGCAGTCTTCCTCAGTATTAACTAACCCCCAATCTAGCAGCCTCAAATATTAATACTGTACTACCAATTATTATGTCCAAATAATTTGTATAAATGTTGAGCAACTGTGTGCCCAGCACGGATCCTTGTGCAACACCACATACCACATTCCGCCAGTTTGAGTTACTACCTTTAATCTGTTTTGTAGCCAGCTTGCTATTCATCCTGTTACTTGTCCCCTGACTCCAAATGCTCTGACCTTGGTCACGAGTCTTCTATGTGTTACCTTATAAAAGACCTTTGAAAGTTCACTGCATTGTGAAGTCCTTGGATTGGGACATGTCAAATGATTGATAAAGTCAATGAACTGGGATATATCAATGGATTGGGAAACACAGTGGACTGGGATATATCAATGGATTGGGAAACACAGTGGACTGGGATATATCAATGGATTGGGAAACACAGTGGACTGGGATATATCAATGGATTGGGAAACACAGTACGCTGGGATATATCGATGGATTGGTGAACACAGTGGACTGGGATATATCAATGCATTGGGAAAGTCAATGGACTGGGATACATCAACGAATTGGGAAACACAACGGACTGGTTTATCAATGAATTGGGAAAGGCAACGGACTGGGATATATCAATGGATTGGGAAAGTTAATGGACTGCAATATATCAATTGATATGGGAATCACTGTGGACTGGGATGTGTCAATGGATTGGGAAACATAGTAGACAGGGATATATCAATTGTTTAGGGAAACACTTTAGACTGGGATCTATCAATGGATTGGGAAACAGCATGGGCTGGGATCTATCAATGGATTGGGAAAGTTAATTGACTGGGAGAAATCAATGGGTTGGGAAATAAAGGGGACTGGGAAATATCTATGGATTGGGAAACACAATGGATGGTATATATCAATGCATTGTCAAAGGCAGTGGACTGGGCGATATAAATGTAACTGGAAAGTCAATGGATTGGGATATATTAATGGATTGGGAAAAACAATGGACTGGGATAGACCAATGGATTGGGTACCACTGTACTGGGATATATCAATGCAAGGTGAACTTAACGTGTTAGGAGATAAATTAAAAAGCAGGACCTCAAACGTAGTCATCTCAGGATTACTACCAGTGCCACGTGCTAGTGAGTATAGAACAGGAGAATCGACCAGATGAATGCGTGGCATACAGGGATGGTGTAGGAGGGATGGATTTAAATTCCTGGGATATTGGGACCGGTTCTGGGGAAGGTGGGACCTGTATAAGCGGGACGTTTTGAACCAGAGCAGGACAGGGACTGATGTCCTCACGGGAGAGTGTGCTGATACTATTGGGGAAGGTGTAAACCAGAATGGCAGGGAGTTGGGAACTTGAGCAGGGATACGGCGGAGGGGGAAAAGGGATAGAAACAAAACACAGAAAGGGAATAACCAATAGTGGAAGGCAGTGAAAAGAAGGGCGAAAAACAAATAGACCAATGTTGCAAAATAACACTAAGATGATTGGCAAGCATAAAACCACAAGTCTAAATGCATTGTGTCTTAATATGCAGAGCATTCGCAATAAGCTACATGAATTAAAAGAGCAGATAGATATTAATGGGTAAGATATAGTTGCGATTACGGAGACATGGCTGCAGGGTGACCAAGGATGTTACTGAACATCCAGGGGTATTCAATATTTAGGAAGGACAGGCAAAAATGGGAAGGAGGTGGGGGAGCGTTGCTGTTAAAGGAGGAAATCAATGCAATAGTGAGGAAGGATGTTGGCTCGGAAAATCACAATGTGTCATCTGTATGGGTGGAGCTGAGAAACACCAAGCGGCAGAAAACGTTGGTGGGGGTTGTCGAGAGGCCCCCAAACAATAGTGGAGATGGCGGGGAGGGCATTAAACTGTAAATTAGAGACGCATGCAAGAAGGGTACAATTATAATCATGGCTGACTTTAATTTTCATTTCGATTGGTCAAACTAAATTAGCAATAATACTGTGGGGGAGGGATTCCTGGAGTGTGTTCGTGATGGATTTCAAGACCAATACTTTGAGGAACCAATTAGAGAACAGGCGATCTGAGATTGGGTATTGTGCAATGAGAACGAATTAATTAACAATCTTGTTGTGCGGGCTCCCTGACGGAAGAGCGCCCATCACATGATAGAATTGTTCATTAAGATGGAGAGTGACGTCGTTGAATCCGAAACTGGGGTCCTGATTCTAATTTAAGGAAATTACTGAAGTATGAGGTGAGAGTTGGCTCGGATAGATTGGGGAACTTTACTAAAAGGGATGACGGTGGATAGGCAATGGCTAATATTTAAAGAACGTGTGCAGAACTAACAACAATTATTCATTCCTGTGTGGAGCAAAAATAAAAAAGGAATGTTGGCTCAACCGTGGCTTTTTAAGAAATTAGGAATATTATTAGATGCAAAGAGGAGATTTATAATATTGCCAGAAAAAGCAGCAAGCCTGAGGATTGGGAGCAATTTAGATTTCACCAAAGGTGAACGAAGAGATTGATTAAGAGGGGGTAATACAGCATGAGAGTAAAATGGAGGGAACATAAAAACTGACTGTAAAAGCTTCTATAAATGTATCAAGAGTAAAAGATTAGTGAAGACAAATGTCAGAAATGGCGAAAATTTTAATAGGGAACAAAGAAATGGCAGAACAATTAAACACTTACTTTGGTTCTGTCTTCACAAAGGAGGACACAAATAACCTCCCGGAAATGTGAGGGAACCAAGGTTCTAGTGAGAAGGAGGAACTGAAGGAAATCAGTATTAGTAAAAAAATAGTGTTCGGGAAATTAATGGGGCTAAAGGCTGACAAATCCCCAGGGCCTGATAATCGACATCCCAAAGTAAGAAAGGAAGTGGCCCTGGAAATAATGGATGCATTGGTGGTCATCTTCCAAAATTCTATAGACTCGAACAGTTCCTGAAGATTGGAGGGTGGCAAATGTAACGCCACTTTTTTAAAAAGAAAGGGAGAGAAAAAACAGGGAATTGCAGACCAGTTAGGACTGGACAAAGTCAGCATAGGTTTATGAAAGGGAAACCATGCTTAACAAATTCACTGGAGATTTTTTTAGGAGATAACTGGTGGATTCGATAGGGGCGAACCAGTGGATGTGGATTTCTAACATATTAGGAAGGAGTTCTGGGCCTTGGAGAGTGTGCAGAGGGGATTTACTGGAATGAATCCAGGGATGGGGGACTTCAGTGACGTGGAAAAATTGGAGAAGCTGGGGTTGGTTTCTTTAGAACAAAGAAGGTTAAAATTATGAGGGGTTTTGATGGAGTAAATAAGGAGAAACTGTTTCCACTGGTTGCAGTGTCGGTAACTAGAGCACACAGATTTGAAATAATTGGCAAAAGAACCACAGGTGAGATGAGGAGTTTTTTTTATACAACGAGTCATTATGATCCGGAATTCACTGCCTGAAACGGCCGTCGAAGCAGATTCAATAATAACTTTCAAAAGGGAATTGGAAAAACAATTGAAAGGGAAAAAATGCAGGGTTTGGGGAAAGGGTAGGTGAGCGGGACTAATTGGATAGTTCTTTCAAAGAGCCGGCACAGGCACGATGGGCCGAAAGGCCTCCTGTGCTGTCTCATTCTGTGATTCTTTGATATAGGTGTAACTGAGTACAGTGATAGAGGGACAACAACAAAGGGCGATCGGTAAAGATGTGACTGAGTACAGTGATAGAGAGAGATACCAAAAAAATTAAACAGAATTCCATAGAATTTACAGCATAGAAAGAGGCCTTTCGACTCAACTGGTCTATGCTGGCATTTATATTCCACTCGAGCCTCCTCCCAACTCACTCAATCTCACCCTAACGATATAGCCCTCGATTCCTTTCTTATTCAAGTAGTTATCTAGCTTCCCTTAAATGCATCTATTTTGTTCATCTCAACTATTCGATGTGGTGGCAACTTGCGCATTTTCACCACTCTCTGGGTAACGAAGTTTCTCCTAAATTCCTTATTGGATCTTGGGTGACTTTATTTATGGCCGCAAGTTTTGGATTCGTCAACAAGTGGAAACATTTCCTCTACGTTTACGCTAACATATCCCTTCTCCAGAGGGAGATAGGTAAAGGTGTGACAAAGTAATGTGTGTGATACAGAGAGGAACCAACAGTGGGAGATAGATGAAAGTGTGACTGAGTACAGTGAGACAGATATACACCTGCAGAGGGAGACAGATCAACGTGTGACTGAGTATTGTTTATAAAGACAGACACAAACAAAGGGAGGTAGATTATGGTGAGACTGAGGATAGTGAGTGACACAGAGAGACACCAACAGTGGGAGATAGATGAAAGTGTGACTGTGTACTATGATACAGAATGAAACTGCAGAGTGAGATGGATAAAGATGAGACTGAGTACAGTGACACAGAGAGACACCAATAGCGGGAAATAGGTAAAGTTGTGACTGATTATTGTGAATAATACAAAATCGGTATTTGCAGTAGAGGAATAGGAAAGCAAGCCCAAGGAAAAGAATTTTGAACGAGGGACGTGGACTCACCGTAATGAACATAAGCAAATTAACAGTAATGTGATAAATAATGGCACTAAAGGGAGCCAAATCCACAGGACCAGATGATTTCCATCCCAGGGTTGTAAAGTCCAGAGGTGAGAACATTGTAGATGCCCTAACTGTAATCTTTCAAACTTCTGTCATTTCAGGAACCGTTCCTTTAGCGTGGAAAATTGCTTCCCCTTGTTGTTCCCACCAAAATATATCACTTCGCAATTTACTGCGTTAAATTTCCACTGCCACGAGTCCGCACATGACACGAGCCTGTCGATATCCTCTTGAAGTCCATCACTCTCCTCAATCTTTGGTGCCCTTCCAAATTTTGAGTCATCTGCAAATTTTGAAATTGTGCCCTGTGCACCCAAGTCCAAGTCATTGGTATATATCAAGAAAAGCACTCGTCCCAGAACTGACATGGAAACATGGAAACAAAGAAAATACGGGCAGGAGTTGGCTAATCGGCCCTTCGAGGCTGCTCCGCTATTCAATACGATCATGGCTGATCCTTTACCTCAATACCATATTCCCGTTCTCTCCCCATGCCCATTGATGCCTTGGGTATCTTGAAATCCATCTTGCTCATTCTTAAATATATTCAGTGAATTGCCATTGACAGCCTTCTGTAGCAGAGCATTCCACAGGTTCACTATCCTCTAAGTGAAGAAATTTATCCTTATCTCAGTCCTAAATGTCCTTCGCCGTATCCAGAGACTGAGAGCTCTCGTTCTGGACCTCACAGCCAGTGAAAACATCCTCCCTGCATCCACTCTGTCTCGCCGTGTCAGAATGTTATACGTTTCAATGAG
The DNA here is from genome assembly GCF_035084215.1 of Heptranchias perlo. Lineage (NCBI taxonomy): Eukaryota > Metazoa > Chordata > Chondrichthyes > Hexanchiformes > Hexanchidae > Heptranchias > Heptranchias perlo. The sequence goes on from NW_027139548.1 coordinate 6,335,859, forward strand.
ATCCCCTCTCATTCTTCTAAACTCGAGTGAATACAGGCCGAGTCGACCCAATCTCTCCACACACGGCAGTCCTGCCATCGCAGGCATCAGTCTGGTGATTCTTCGCTGCACTCATTCGTTGGCAAGTGTTTCCTTTCTTCGGTAAAGAGAACAAAATGGCACACAATGCTCCAGGTGTGGTCTCACCAAGGCCTGTATGGAGCGTGATGGAATACTCTCCACTTGCCTGGATGAGTGCAGCTCCAACAACACTCAAGAAGCTCGACACCATCCAAGATAAAGCAGCCCGCTTGATTGGCACCCCATCCACCACACTAAACATTCACTCCCTTCACCACCGGCGCACAGTGGCTGCAGTGTGTACCATCCACAGGATGCACTGCAGCAACTCGCCAACGCTTCTTCGACAGCAACTCCCAGCCTCGACCAGCTCGAAGGACAACAGCAGCAGGCACATGGGAATAACACCACCTGCACGTTCCCCTCCAAGTCACACAGCATCCCGACTTGGAAATATATCGCCGTACCTTCATCGTCGCTGGGTCAAAATCCTGGAACTCCCTTCCTAACAGCAGTGTGGGAGAACCTTCACCACACGGACTGCAGCGGTTCAAGAAGGCGGCTCACCACCACCTTCTCAAGGCCAATTAGAGATGGGCAATAAATGCCGGCCGCGCCAGCGGCGCCCACATCCCATGAACGAACAATAATTAACAAACACTGCTGTAAGACATCCTTGCTCATGTACTCAAATCCTCTTGCAATGAAGGCCAACATGCCATTTGACTTCCTGACTGCTTGCTGCACCTGCATGTTTGCTTTCAGTGAGTCGTTTACAAGGACACCCAATCCCTTCGAACATCAACATTTCCGAATCTATCACCATTTAAATAATACTCTGCCTTTCTGCTTTTCTTTCAGAAGTACATAAATTCACATGTTTCCACATTATACTGCATCTGCCATGTATTTGCCCATTCACTCATCTTGTCTCAATCGCCTTGAAGCCTATTTGCATCCTCCTCAGATCTCACAATCCCACCTAGTTTTGTGTCGTCAGCAAACTTGGAAATATTACATTTGGTTCCCTCATCCAAAACATTGATATATATGTATTGTGAACATCTGGGGCCCAAGCACTGATCCTTGCGTTACGCCACTAGTCACTGCCTGCCACCCCGAAAAAGACCCATTTATTCATACTCTCTGTTTCTTGTCTGTTAACCAATTTTCAATCCATGCCAGTATATTACCCTCAATCCCATGTTCTTTAAATTTTACACTCACCACTTATGTGGGACTTTATCAAAGGCCTTCTGAAAATCCCAATAAACCATATCCACTGGTTCTCCCTCATTTATTCTGAAAGTTACATCGTCATAAAACTTCAGTAGGTTTTAAAAATGATTTCCCTTTTATGAATCCATGTTGACTTTGTCTATTAACGTTGATATTTTCTAAGTGTCCTGTTACCACGTCCTTTATAATAGATTCCAGCATTTTCCCTAACCGGTGTGTAGTTCGCTATTTTCCCTTTCCCTCTTTTTCCAAATAGTGTGGTTTCATTAGTGGTGACCTCTGGGGAATAGCACGGCACACCTCCCTCCAGTCGGAAAAACAACCGTTCATCACTGCTATCTGTTTCCGGTCCCTTAGCCTAATTCTGTATCCATGTTGCTGCTGCCACTTTTGTTCCATGGGCCTCAATCTTAATGATAAGCCTACCGTGCGGCACTTTATGAAACGCCTTTTGAAAGTCAATTTACACCAACCGAATTGCCCTCTTCGACTCTCTCTCTCAACTCATTGAAAAACTCGATGAGGGAGTTCAATGTTGGGAAGTGTACATTCATTAACTTTGGATCTGAGAAAGATAGATCAGAGTATTTTCAAGTGACGAGAAGTTAGGAATTGTGGAGGAGCAGAGAGATTTAGGGAATAATGTACAGAAATCACTAAAAGCTTGCGGACATGTACAAAAAGTAATTCAAAATGCTAATGGAATGATGACCTTTATCTGAAGCGGGCTAGAATATAAAATGATGGAAGTTATGTTACAGCTGCACAGGGCTCTGGTTAGACCCCCATCTGGAATAACTGTGTTCAGCTCTGGGCACCGGACCTCAGGAAGGACATACTGGCCTTGAAGGGGACACAGAGCTGATTCACCAGAATGATACTGGGACTAAAAGGGTTAAATTACAGTTTGCACAGACTAAGGCTTGTATTCTCTCGAGTATAGAAGAAGAAGGGCTGATCTAATCGTGGTGTTTAAGATGATTAAAGCATTCTATATGGTAGATAGAGAGAAACTATTTACTCTGGAGGGGGAGTGCGGAATAAGGCCATTACGGGCTGATGTCACGAAGCACTTCTTCACACAAAGGGTAGTGGAAATCTGGAAATCTCTCCCCAAAATGCTTTTGAGGCTGGGGGTCAATTGAAAATTTCAAAACTGACCTTGATAGATTTTTGTTAATCCAGGACATTAAACGTCACGGAAACAAAGCTGGGAAATGGAGTCAAGCTGAAGATCAGCCATGATCCAATTGAATGGCGGCACAGGGTTGAATGGTTGAATGGGCTCCTCCTGTTCCTATATTCCTAGAATAAGAAGAGGCGGTGAGATTAAGGTGATGGTGTCAGAATGAGGATCAGGGGTCAGATTGTGGAGAAGGGAACTAAATGAGACAGCTCTTTGAAAGAGCCGGCACAGGCACGACGGGCCAAATGTCCTCATTCTGTGCCGTTAGATTCAAGATTCTCTGACCCCATGCATCAAAAGGGTCAGATTGATAAGAATGGGTTCAGATTATGAGAAGTGATGAGCTTGAGGAGAATGGGTGAGATAGAGGAGAAGGGATCGGATTGAGGAGAACGGGTCAGATTGAGGAGAACGGGTCAGAATGAGGAGAACGGGTCAGAATGAGGTTGGAGGAGACTTGGGCAGATTGACGGTGGTTGGAGTGCGGTTGGATTTTCACAGGAACATAGAAACATGAGTAGGCCATTTCTCCCCTCGAAACTGTTCCGTCATTCAATGAGATCATGGCTGATCTGGATTGAGAAGGGGTGTTGATCTGAAGCAATTTTCTGACAGTGCGTGTGTTCACAGGGCGGCTGTATGTGTGTAGTGAAGGGAATACAATTCCCTTCCAGAGATAAGGTCGCTGTATCGCCAGCGTTCCAGAGACCCGATTATTCAGTCCGTAGTGTGTTAGACTTTTAATCTAACGGTCCAGGGTTCAAGTCCCTCTTCAGGCGCTGCTTTTCTCAAACAAAACACCAATCTCTTTACACCTTAAAGTACCACTATTAGAAAATAACTTCTATTTTAAAAAATCTCAGGTTGTTTGGAAAATGTTTAAAATATATTGATGCATTTTGTTCAGACGGCAGGCAAGATCAACGTAAATTGCTTGTGTTTCATGGGGCTGCCAGAATTCGTCATAATTGAGAACCTTGATTTGAAAGCAACTCTCGGACAAGCATTTAAATTCTGGACCCTCAGATTAAAAGTATGAAGCTTTTCCGACTGAGCTCTCATTCAATTTCGGACAGCGACCTTCACTGGCTGACATGGAACATTACCTCTTTCCCATTCTTGATTTCCTTCTGCAGGAATTCCGCCTGTGCAGTTCATTTCTCTCCCATTCCCCACACTCCCTGCCTGCCACAGACTTCATTTCAAAAATACCCTTCCTCCCACCTTTCACAACGGCACAATCCAAAAACACAACGGGCAAGAAAGTCTCAATGTTCCATTCAGAAACAATTCAATCTGCTTCGGTAAAGTGTGGACTCAGGGAAGCAGTTCGAAAGGAAAATGGTATGCTGGCCTTTGTTGCAAGAGGATTTGAGTAGAGTAGTTATGTTTTAGTAGGGTCACCACCAGTAATGTTAGATTAGAATCACCACCAGTAATGTTAGAGTGGAATCACCATCAGTAATGTTTGCATACGGTCAACACCATTAATGTTGGAGAAGGGTCACCATCAGTAATGTTAGAGTCGGATCACCACCAGTAATGTTAGAGTATGATCATCACCAGTAATGTTAGAGTAGGATCACCATCAATAATGTTAGAGACGGATCACCACCAGTAATGTTAGAGTAGGATCATCACCAGTAATGTTAGAGTAGGATCACCATCAATAATGTTCGAGTCGGATCACCACCAGTAATGTTAGAGTAGGATCATCACCAGTAATGTTAGATTAGAATCACCACCAGTAATGTTAGATTAGAATCACCACCAGTAATGTTAGAGTGGAATCACCATCAGTAATGTTAGAGTATGATCACCACCAGTAATGTTTGCATACGGTCAACACCATTAATGTTGGAGAAGGGTCACCATCAGTAATGTTAGAGTAGGATCACCATTATTAATGTTAGAATAGGGTCACCATCAATAATTTTAGAGCAGTCTCCCCACCAGTAATGTTTGAGAAGGGTAAACTTCTTTAATGTTAGAGTGAGATCACCACTAGTAATGTTAGAGTAGGGTCAACATCATTAATGTTCGAGTCGGGTCAAAACCATTAATGTTAGGGTAGGGTCACCATCAGTAATGTTAGAGTAGACTCACTGCCAGTAATGTTAGAGTAGGGTCACCATAAATAATTTTAGAGTAGTGTCACCACCAGTAATGCTAGCTCAGATTCACCACCAGTAATGTTAGAGTAGGGTCTCCAACAGTCATATTGCAATGGGACACCAACTGAAATATAACAATTGGCTCACCACAATTAATATCAGAATACGGTCAACAAAACTAATGTTAGAGAAGGATCGCAACCAGTCATATTAAAGTAGGATAACTGGAAGTAATGTTAGGGTAGAGTCACCACCAGTGCCGTTACAATTGGATAACCAGAAGTAATGTTAGGGTAGGGTCAGCAGCAGTAAGATTAGGGTAGGATGACCAGCAGTAATGTTAGAGTAGGATCACCACTAGTAATGTTAGATTAGGATGACCACAAGTAATGTTAGAGTATGATCACCACCAGTAATGTTAGAGTAGGATCACCACCAGTAATGTTAGAGTAGGATCACCACTAGTAATGTTAGAGTAGGATCACCACCAGTAATGTTAGAGTATGATCACCACCAGTAATGTTAGAGTATGATCACCACTAGTAATGTTAGAGTAGGATCACCACCAGTAATGTAAGAGAAGGATCACCACCAGTAATGTTAGAGTAGGATCACCACCAGTAATGTAAGAGTAGGATCACCAGCAGTAATGTTAGAGTAGGATCACCACCAGTAATGTTAGAGTAGAATAACCACCAGTAATGTTAGAGTATGATCACCACTAGTAATGTTAGAGTAGAATCACCACCAGTAATGTTAGAGTAGGATCACCACCAGTAATGTTAGAGTAGGATCACCACCAGTAATGTTAGAGTATGATCAAAACCAGTAATGTTAGAGTATGATCACCATTAGTAATGTTAGAGTCGGATCACCACCAGTAATGTTAGAGTAGGTTCACCACTAGTAATGTTAGAGTAGGATCACCACCAGTAATGTTAGAGTATGATCACCACCAGTAATGTTAGAGTAGGATCACCACGAGTAATGGTAGAGTAGGATCACCACCAGTAATGTTAGAGTATGATCACCGCCAGTAATGTTAGAGTAGGATCACCACCAGTAATGTTAGAGTATGATCACCACTAGTAATGTTAGAGTAGGATCACCACCAGTAATGTTAGAGTAGAATCACCACCAGTAATGTTAGAGTAGGATCACCACCAGTAATGTTAGAGTAGGATCACCACCAGTAATGTTAGAGTATGATCACCACCAGTAATGTTAGAGTAGGATCACCAACAGTAATGTTAGAGTATGATCACCACCAGTAATGTTAGAGTAGAATCACCACCAGTAATGTTAGAGTATGATCACCACCAGTAATGTTAGAGTATGATCACCACCAGTAATGTTACAGTATGATCACCACCGGTAATGTTAGAGTAGGATCACCACCAGTAATGTTAGAGTATGATCACCACCAGTAATGTTAGAGTATGATCACCACCAGTAATGTTAGAGTATGATCACAACCAGTAATGTTAGAGTCGGATCACTACTAGTAATGTTAGAGTAGAATCACCACCAGTAATGTTAGAGTAGGATCACCACCAGTAATGTTAGAGTAGGATCACCACCAGTAATGTTAGAGTAGATTCACCACCAGTAATGTTAGAGTAGGATCACCACTGGTAATGTTAGAGTAGAATCACCACCATTAATGTTAGAGTATGATCACCCCCAGTAATGTTAGAGTAGGATCACCACCAGTAATGTTAGAGTAGGATCACCACTAGTAATGTTAGAGTAGAATCACCACCAGTAATGTTAGAGTAGGATCACCACCAGTAATGTTAGAGTAGGGTCTCCACCAGTAATGTTAGAGTATGATCACCACCAGTAATGTTAGAGTAGGGTCTCCACCAGTAATGTTAGAGTAGGATCACCACCAGTAATGTTAGAGTAGGATCACCACCAGTAATATTAGAGTAGGATCACCACCAGTAATGTTAGAGTAGGATCACCACCAGTAATGTTAGAGAATGATCACCACCAGTAATGTTATAGTAGGATCACCACCAGTAATGTTAGAGTAGGATCACCACCAGTAATGTTAGAGTATGATCACCACCAGTAATGTTAGAGTAGGATCACCACCAGTAATGTTAGAGTAGGATCACCGCCAGTAATGTTAGAGCAGGATCACCACCAGTAATGTTAGAGTATGATCACCACCAGTAATATTAGAGTATGATCACCACCAGTAATATTAGAGTATGATCACCACCAGTAATGTTAGAGTATGATCACCACCAGTAATGTTAGAGTATGATCACCACCAGTAATGTTAGAGAAGGATCACCACCAGTAATGTTAGAGTAGAATCACCATCAGTAATGTTAGAGTAGAATCACCATCAGTAATGTTAGAATATGATCACCACTAGTAATGTTAGAGTAGAATCACCATCAGTAATGTTAGAATATTATCACCGCCAGTAATGTTAGAGTATGATCACCACCAGTAATGTTAGAGCAGGATCACCACCAGTAATGTTAGAGCAGGATCACCACCAGTAATGTTAGAGTAGAATCACCACCAGTAATGTTAGAGTAGGATCACACCAGTAATGTTAGAGTAGAATCACCATCAGTAATTTTAGAATATGATCACCACTAGTAATGTTAGAGTCGGATCACCACCAGTAATGTTAGAGTAGGTTCACCACTGGTAATGTTAGAGTAGGATCACCACCAGTAATGTTAGAGTATGATCACCACCAGTAATGTTAGAGTATGATCACCACGAGTAATGGTAGAGTAGGATCACCACCAGTAATGTTAGAGTATGATCACCGCCAGTAATGTTTGAGTAGGATCACCACCAGTAATGTTAGAGTATGATCACCACTAGTAATGTTAGAGTAGGATCACCACCAGTAATGTTAGAGTAGAATCACCACCAGTAATGTTAGAGTAGGATCACCACCAGTAATGTTAGAGTAGGATCACCACCAGTAATGTTAGAGTATGATCACCACCAGTAATGTTAGAGTAGGATCACCAACAGTAATGTTAGAGTATGATCACCACCAGTAATGTTAGAGTAGAATCACCACCAGTAATGTTAGAGTATGATCACCACCAGTAATGTTAGAGTATGATCACCACCAGTAATGTTACAGTATGATCACCACCGGTAATGTTAGAGTAGGATCACCACCAGTAATGTTAGAGTATGATCACCACCAGTAATGTTAGAGTATGATCACCACCAGTAATGTTAGAGTAGAATCACCACCAGTAATGTTAGAGTAGGATCACCACCAGTAATGTTAGAGTAGGATCACCACCAGTAATGTTGGAGTAGATTCACCACCAGTAATGTTAGAGTAGGATCACCACTAGTAATGTTAGAGTAGGATCACCACCAGTAATGTTAGAGTAGGATCACCACCAGTAATGTTAGAGTAGGATCACCCCCAGTAATGTTAGAGTAGGATCACCACCAGTAATGTTAGAGTAGGATCACCACCAGTAATGTTAGAGTAGGATCACCCCCAGTAATGTTAGAGTAGGATCACCACCAGTAATGTTAGAGTAGGATCACCACTAGTAATGTTAGAGTAGAATCACCACCAGTAATGTTCGAGTAGGATCACCACCAGTAATGTTAGAGTAGTGTCTCCACCAGTAATGTTAGAGTATGATCACCACCAGTAATGTTAGAGTAGGGTCTCCACCAGTAATGTTAGAGTAGGATCACCACCAGTAATGTTAGAGTAGGATCACCACCAGTAATGTTAGAGTATGATCACCACCAGTAATGTTATAGTAGGATCACCACCAGTAATGTCAGAGAATGATCACCACCAGTAATGTTATAGTAGGATCACCACCAGTAATGTTAGAGTAGGATCACCACCAGTAATGTTAGAGTATGATCACCACCAGTAATGTTAGAGTATGATCACCACCAGTAATGTTAGAGTAGGATCACCACCAGTAATGTTAGAGTAGGATCACCGCCAGTAATGTTAGAGCAGGATCACCACCAGTAATGTTAGAGTATGATCACCACCAGTAATATTAGAGTATGATCACCACCAGTAATATTAGAGTATGATCACCACCAGTAATGTTAGAGTATGATCACCACCAGTAATGTTAGAGTATGATCACCACCAGTAATGTTAGAGCAGGATCACCACCAGTAATGTTAGAGTAGAATCACCATCAGTAATGTTAGAGTAGAATCACCATCAGTAATGTTAGAATATGATCACCACTAGTAATGTTAGAGTAGAATCACCATCAGTAATGTTAGAATATTATCACCGCCAGTAATGTTAGAGTATGATCACCACCAGTAATGTTAGAGCAGGATCACCACCAGTAATGTTAGAGCAGGATCACCACCAGTAATGTTAGAGTAGAATCACCACCAGTAATGTTAGAGTAGGATCACACCAGTAATGTTAGAGTAGAATCACCACCAGTAATGTTAGAGTAGAATCACCATCAGTAATTTTAGAATATGATCACCACTTGTAATGTTAGAGTAGAATCACCACCAGTAATGTTCGAGTAGAATCACCACCAGTAATGTTAGAGTATGATCACCACCAGTAATGATGCTGTATTGTCACAACCAGTGATGTTAAAGTGCATCACCACCAGTCGTGTGAGGATACTTTCAACACATATAATGTGAGAGGTGGATCACCACTAGTAATGTTAGAGTCGTGTCACCACCGGAAATTCTAGGGTATGATCACCAATAGTAACGTCGAGCAGGATTAACATCAGTAATGATAGAGTTTGGTCACCACGAGTAAGGAATAATTTTGATCATCACCCGTAATATTAGAGTAGGATCTTCACAAGTAATCTTAGGTTTGAGTCACCACCAGTGATGTTAAGGTAGGGTTACCACCAGTAATGTTAGAGTAGGGGTCACCACAATTAATGTTATAGTAGCCTTACCACGATTAATGTTAGAGTAGATTCATCACTAGAATTTAGAGTAGAGTCACCACCAGTAGGGTCACAACCTTCAATATTAGATTAGTGTCACCACCAGTAATGTTCTATTCGGGTAACCACCAGTAATGTGAGAGTAGGGTCACCACTAGTACTGTTTGAGTTGGTTCAACAGCAGTAATATAGAGTAGGGTGACCACCAGTAGTGTTAGAGCAGCGTCACGATTGGTAACGTTAGAGTCGGGTCAGCATTAATAGTGATAGAGTTGGGTCACCACAAGTGATGTTAGACTCGAGTCACCAACATAATTTAGAGTTGTGTCACCACCAGTAATGTGAGAGTGTGTTCAACAGAAGTAACGTTACATTAGCGACATCAACAAAAATGTCTTACCTGTAATATGAGAGTAGGGTCATCATCAGTACATTTTGAGTAGTGTCACCCCCTGAAGTGTTGGAGTGGTATCACCACCAGTAATGTTAGAGTCGGATTACCAACAGTACTGTTATAATAGGTTCACCACAATTTAATGTTAGAGAAGGGTCACCAGAAATAATGTTACAGTAGGATCAGCTCCAGAAATGATAGAACTGGGTTCACCACCATTAATGTTACAGCAGGGTCACCACCAGTAATGTTACAGTGGGGTCACCACCAGTAATGTTACAGTGGGGTCACCATCAGTAATGCTATAGCATAGTCAACAAAAATAATGTTATAGCACCGTTAATGTTCGGGTAGAGTCACCTCCAGTAATGTTAGAGTTGCGACACCACCAGTAATGTTAGAATCGGATCCCCATCGGTAATCTTAGAGTCGAGTCACTACCAGTAATTTTTGACTAGGATCGCTGAGGGTAATGTTGGTGTAGCATCACCACCAGTAATGTCAGGTTAGAGTCACCATCGATAATGTTAACGTAGGTTCAACACCAGTAACGTTCAAGTCGGATCACCAGCAGAAATGTTAGAGAACGGTCATCGTCAGGAATGTTCGAGTCGGGACATCACTGGAAATGTTAGAGTAGGATCACCTCCAGTCATGTTAAAGTGGAGTCACCACCAGTTATATTAGAGTGGGATCACAATCAGTAATGGTGGAGTAGGGTCTCCAATAATAATATTACAATGTGACACCAACAGAAATGTTACAATTGGGTCACCACAATTAATGTTAGAATATGGTCACCAAAATTAATGTTAGAGAAGGGTCACCACCAGTTATGTTCGAGAAGGATCACCACGGACAATGTTAGAGCAGGATCATCACCATTAATGTGACAGAAGTGTTAGTGAGGGATCACTTTGGGACCAGTGATCATAATTCCATTAGTTTTAAGATAGCTATGGAGAATGATAGGCCTGGCCCTCAAGTTAAAATTCTAAATTGGGGAAAGGCCAATTTTTATGGTATTAGAGAGGAACTTTCAGAAGTTGATTGGGAGAGTCTGTTGGCAGGCAAAGGGACGTCTGGTAAGTGGGAGGCTTTCAAAAGTGTGTTAACCAGGGTTCAGGGTAAGCACATTCCTTATAAAGTGAAGGGCAAGGCTGTAGAAGTAGGGAACCTTGGATGATTCGGGAGATTGAGGCCCTAGTCAAAAAGAAGAAGGAGGCATATGACATGCATAGACAGCTGGGATCAAGTGGATCCCTTGAAGAGTATAGAGATTGCCGGAGTAGAGTTAAGAGAGAAATCAGGAGGGCAAAAAGGGGACATGAGATTGCATTGGCAGGTAAGGCAAAGGAGAATCCAAAGAGCTTCCACAAGTACACAAAGGGCAAAAGAGTAACTAGGGAGAGAGTAGGGCCTCTGAAGGATCAATCAGGTCATCTATGTGCGGAACCACAAGAGATGAGTGAGATCCTGAATGAATATTTTTCATCGGTATTTACGATTGAGAAAGGCATGGATGTTAGGGAACTTGGGGAAATAAATCGTGATATCTTGAGGAGTGTACATATCACAGAGAGGGGGGTGCTGGAAGTCTTAACGCGCATCAAGGTAGATAAATCTCCGGGACCTGATGAAATGTATCCCAGGACGTTATAGGAGGATAGGGAGGAAATTGCGGGTGCCCTAGCAGAGATATTTGAATCATCGACAGCTACAGGTGAGGTGTCTGAAGATTGGAGGGTAGCAAATGTTGTGCCTTTGTTCAAGAAGGGCAGCATGGAAAAGCCTGGGAACTACAAACCGGCGAGCCTGACATCTGCAGTGGGTAAGTTGTTAGAGGGTATTCTGAGAGACAGGATCTACGGGCATTTGGAGAGGCAGGGACTGATTAGGAACAGTCAGCTTGGTTTTGTGAGAGGAAAATCATGTCTCACGAATTTGATTGAGTTTTTTGAAGGGGTAACCAAGAAGGTAGATGAGGGCTGTGCAGTAGACGTGGTCTACATGGACTTTCGCAAAGCATTTGACAAGGTACCGCATGGTAGGTTGTTGCATAAGGTTAAATCTCGCGGGATCCAAGTTGAGGCAGCCAATTGGATACAAAATTGGCTTGACGACAGAAGACAGAGGGTGGGTGTGGAGGGTTGTTTTTCAGACTGGAGGCCTGTGACCAGCGGTGTGCCTCAGGGATCGGTGCTGGGTCCGCTGTTATTTGCGATTTATATTAATGATATGGATGAGAGTTTAGGAGGAATGGTTAGTAAATTTGCAGATGACACCAAGATTGGTGGCATTGTGGACAGTGAAGAAGGTTATCTAGGATTGCAACGGGATCTTGATTAATTGGGACAGTGGGCCGATGAATGGCAGATGGAGTTTAATTTAGATAAATGTAAGGTGATGCATTTTGCTAGGTCGAATCGGACCAGGACCTACTCCGTTAATGGTAGGGCGTTGGGGAGAGCTATGGAACAAAGAGATCTAGGAGTACAGGTTCATAGCTCCATGAAAGTGGAGTCACAGGTGGATGGGGTGCTGAAGAAGGCATTCAGCATGCTTGGTTTCTTTGGTCAGAACATTGAATACAGGAGTTGGGATGTCATGTGGAAGTTGTACAAGACATTAGTAAGGCCACACTTGGAATACTGTGTACAGTTCTGGTCTCCCTACTATAGAAAGGATATTATTAAACTAGAAAGAGTGCCGAAAATATTTACTAGGATGCTACCGGGACTTGATGGTTTGACTTATAGGGAGAGGTTAGATAGACTGGGACTTTTCTCCCTGGAGAGTAGAAGGTGAAGGGGTGATCTTATAGAAGTCTATAAAATAATGAGGGGCATAGATAAGGTAGATAGTCAAAATCTTTTCCCAAAGGTAGGGGTGTCTATAACGAGGGGACATAGATTTAATGTGAGAGGGGAGAGATACAAAAGGGTCCAGAGGGGCAATTTTTTTCATCCCACCCGGTCACTTACTGTGACGAGGCACTATTTTAGTTATCAGTGCTGAAACTGGGGTATGCCCGAGACCAGACACTCTCACTCTGAGATTTTTATTTTCTTTGTTCCTGCAATCCTATTCATATCTTGACATCTGTAACACAGCTCATTCATACTGATGGAATTATGTTTCATTCCATACTAGTGTTAGCTAGGCCTCAGTGGTAACAAAATCGCTTATGAACCAATAGGTTATATAAGACGGGCGGCGAAACACTATCGCTTGTTTTAAGCCACCGTCCAAAACGAATTTCGATTGTAATCTATCTGCTGTCTCCAGAGATTAGACGACCTCATGTTTTTGAGAGGGGTCGATGAGCTGTCCTACTTCATCCCCTGTGATAGTGATATTAACTTCAAGAGCGTTGGTTGACGACTCTACTTTGGTGAAACGTTACCTTTCGACTCATGTTCTCTGCTCCAGACTGAATCCACAATAGGCGCTGGTAACTGCACCTGAGCTAACTGGCATAGCTCTCACCGTCCTTCACCTCAGGCAACCTGCATATTTAAGTGACACCTTTAACTCGCTGGTACAGTCTTATAATCTGACACAGCCTCGTACTCTCTGTCCAAGGATTTACTCTGGCACTCGTTAATGTACTATGTGCATCTGCTAGGTAAAGATTGTTAAAGAAGACGGCAAAGAGAATCAGGCAGAATATAAGAGATTCTGAACAAATCTGCCGAGTTTTGTATGAATACATGCATATGAACATACGAAATAAGAGCAGGAGTCGACCAAAACAGATCGTCATATTCCACATTATAGTTTTCTTTTAAAAGCAGTCGATGATAGTCAACTGGAAAGTCGTAAATGGCCTCACTTGTTGTGAGATCTGTGTCTGGTTTTCCTTTCTGACATGCCAAAAACGTGTCTTTTGTGTTCTTAGTTCGACATGAAGTAATTCTTGAAGGCGTTCATCAGTAATTATTTTGTTACTTTGATTCCAGCTCCTGTCGATAAATATCAATTTTTTAATGGGTCCTTTTGTCTCCTTCTCTCCAGCATCCTGCTCTTCTGTTGGATTTTCAGCATCCAAACTGCGTTGGTCTTTCTGGTCATGTGTTGCACGTTTAAGTTCTGGCCCTTCCCATGAAAAACTCGCATCATTATAGGCGTGGCGCAACATTGAGTCCCAACGCCGCCTGTTATCGGCATGGCCCAATATTCAGTCAAATCGCCGCCTGTTATAGCACGGTCCAATATTGAGTCCCATCGCTGCCTGTTACATGCATGGCCCAATATTCAGTTCCATGGCCGCCTATTAGAGGCATTGCGCAATATTCAGTCCCATCGCAGTCTGTTATAGAAATGGGCCAATATTCAGTTCCATCGCCGCCTGTTATTGGCAAGGTCACATGTTCAGTCCCTTCACCCCCCGTTAAAGGCACGTTCCCATATTCAGTCCCATCACCCCCTGTTAAAGGTACGGTCCCATATTCAGTCCCATCAACCCTGTTACAGGAACGGTCCATATTTAGTTCCATCGCCACTTGTTAAAGGCCCAGTACAATATTCGGTTCCATTGCCGCCCATTATAGACACGGCCAAATATTCGGTGCTTTTAAAATAATGAGGAATGGAGAGGAAACATCCCCAGAACATGAGAAATTGTCAGTGAAAAATGTCTCCTGTAATCCTAATGCTAATCTTGCTTCTTTCTCTGGAGTCGGGTCCTTACATTCCGTGGCAATTTTGCAATCAAGATTCTCAGACAAGTCGCAGACTCCCAGAATGCACCAGTTCAGTTTGAGTCTCTCTCACGGGTGCAATACAACTCCTGGAATGCAGCAGTGTCTCAGTACAATTCACTACGTTTGACTATCAATTTAGTAATGCAGCAGTCTCTCCACATGACACTCATCCCTGGTAACATTCAAGTTCATCTTTTCTGGACAGCCTCTAAGAACTCGACATTTTTCCCAAACTGCGGTGCCCAGAATTGGACACAGTACTCCAGCTGATGCCGAACCAATCGTTTATAAAGATTTTGCATTGCTTCCTTGCTTTTGTACTTTATGCCCCCATTAATAAAGCAAGCTTTGAAATTGTACTCTGCATACCCGAATCCAGCTCATTAATATATATCAAAAAGAGCAGTGGTCCCAATACCGTCCACTTGGGAACACAACTGTTTACTTCCCACCAGTCTGAAAACCAACCGTTCACCACTACGCTCCGCTTTTTGTCCCTGAGCTGATTTTATATCCACGCTGCGACTGTCCCATTAATCCCCTGGGCTTTAATTTTGCGAAGAAGTCCATTATGTGCTACTTTATCAAATGTCTTTTGAAAGTCCAGAAACACAACATCAACCGCGCTACCCTCATTAACCCTTTCCATTACTTCATCAATGAACTCAATCAGGTTAGTCAAACACGATTTTCCTTCAACATATCCGTGCTGACTTTCATTTATTATCCAATATCTTTCCGAATGCCAATTAATTTTGTCCCTGATTATTGTCTCTAAAAGTTACACCAACACCAACGTTCGGCCGATTGTCCTGTAATTGCCGGGTTCATCACTCAGACCTATTTTGAACAGGGAAGTGACATTTGCAACCTTCCAGTCCTCTGGCACAAGTCGCATATCTCAGGAGAATTGGAGGATTGTGGCCGGAGCCTCTGCAATTTCGACCCTTACTTCCCTCAGTAACCCAGGATGCATCGCATCTGGACCGGGTGACTTTCATACTTTGAGAACTCCCACTCTTTTAAGAACCTTCTATTTATCTATTTTTATGCGACCCAATATCGCTCCCAGCTCCTTCATTAATGCTACAATGGCAGCATCCTCTTCTTTATTTAAGGCCAATGTGAAATATTCATTTCGTGCCCCAGCCAGTCCCACTGCCTTCACAAGAAGATCTCCTTTCTGTCCCCAATCGGTCACGCCCTTCTTTTGACTACTCCTTTAGTATTCACATGTTTATAAATGAATTTTGGGTTCCATTTTATGTTTGCCACCAATCTATTCTCATGCTCTCTCTTTGCCCCTCTTGCACCCTTCAAAACATCTCCTCTGAACTTTCTGTATTTCTACTGTATTATGCATCTTAAGTTTGTCATAAGACTCCTTTTTCTGTTTCATTGTAATCTCTATATCTTTCGTCATCCAGGGAGCTCCAACTTTGGATGTCCTGTCTTTCCCCCTCGTGTGAATGTGTCTACTCTGTACCCGAGCCATCTCCTCCTTCAAAGCCTCCCATTGTTCAGTTTTGGTTTGCTGACGATTTTTGATTCCAGTCCACCAGGAAAATACACTTAGTATTCGTAAAATAACTTCCCTCTCCTTCCCAGATAACAGTCCGGAGCAATTATTATAAATACTTGAAATCATCTCACTTAGTAGAATATCTGTGGTGCAGCCATGTTTAACTATTATAACTCCTTGAAATCATCTCTCTTACTAGAATATCTGTGGTGTAGCCATGTGCAATTATTATAACTCCCTGAAATCATCACTCTTATTAGAATATCTGTGTTGGAGCCATGTTCAATTATTATAGCTCCCTGAAATCATCTCTCTTACTCGAATATCTGTGGTGTAGCAATGTGCAATTATTATAACTCCCTAAAATCATCACTCTTACTCGAATCATGTGCAATTATTACAACTCGCTGAAATCATCACTCATATTAGAATATCTGTGGTGTAGCCATGTGCAATTATTATAACTCCCTGAAATCATCACTCATAGTAGAATATCTGTGGTGTAGCCATGTGCAATTATAATAACTCCCTGAAATCATCACTCATAGTAGAATATCTGTGGTGTAGCCATGTGCAATTATAATAACTCATTGAAATCATCACTCATAGTAGAATATCTGTGGTGCAGCCATGTGCAATTATTATAACTCCCTGAAATCATCGCTCTTACCAGAATATCTGTGGTCTAACTCTATACTTGTGTTACCAAAAGACTGTGGTTGATTCTGAGATTCTGGTATTGGAACGGCTCCATGACTCGGATTTACCCAATCGGTTTCACTCAATACATTCAGCATACTTCTGGAGACATGTTGCTGGAGCTGAAACGGTCCGTGGATTTGCCTGTGCAACCGTTGCTACTTCACCTTGTTATGTAAGTCGGCACGTGGTTATTTGCTATTCACTTGCTGCATCACTCTGGTGACATGTGTTCATGTCTATTAAACGTCCGTGTGCACAAATCTTACGGTAAATTGAGATTTGTAACCGTTAAACTGTATTTAGTGCATGCCTTTGAATTGGCTTCTTCCTTGATCGTTTGGCAAGAAAGAATTTTAGGATAACCTAATCGAGGGTAAGTGAATTAAATTCGTTTTGATCCGAACTGGGTTAAATGTAAAACAGTTCAGAACCGAATCAGGCAACATTCACCCCTCCTGATAACTGGGAGGGAAAAGCCCAGACAATTCCTCAGTTTGCGGTTAAAGGAGAAAACCAAGGACTTGCCTGGTTCCTCGGTGTATATCTGTCAGGATATCAAATCCAGCTTTCCTCGAACAGAACCTCCACGACTTTGGAAAATACATGAATTCACTGCACAGGAGATTATGTGCGACTGTTTCTGTGTACGGGCCGCTTCAAAACAACACAATGAGAAGTCCTCTGTTTGCACTTCAATGGAGTGCATCTAACTGGATGGCCAGCTTTTGATATGTTAAAATAGGGACAGGCACCACAGACTAATCAAATAGAATAACTGCGAGGATAAATCATAGAATCATCGAAGTTTGCGGCACAGAAGGCCCACCGTGTCTGTGATGGCCGAAAAAGAGATATCATGCCTAATCCAACTTGACAGCACTTGTTCCCTATTCTTGTAAGTTAAGGCACGTCAAGTGCATGTCTAAGTACTTTTTAAGTGCGATGCGGGTTTCTGCCTCTACCACCCTTTCAGGCAGCGAGTTTCAGGCCCCAATCACACTTTGGTTGATAAAAAATCTCCTCAGCTTCCCTCTAATCCTTTTCCCAATAACGTTCGATCTATACCCTCTGTTTATTGACCTATCTGATAAGGGAAATAGGTCCTTCCTATTCACTTTATCGAGCCCCGTCATAACTTTATGCACCTCAATTAAATCTTCCCTCAGCCTCAGTTGTTCCTAAGAAAACAATCCCAGCCTATCCAATCATTTCTCATATCTAAAATTCTCCAGTCCTCGCATCATCATCGTAAACATCCTCTGTATCCTCTCGAGTACAATCACATCTTTCTGTAATAAATATACAATTGAACAAAATAATATGAAATAATAAAGTTCTTCTTTTTGTCCCCTAAACTGTAGTATATGCAGTAACAGTAGTGTTCCATTTAAATGTGTATTTTGTTGCTCTTCTTGGGAGAGTGAATGGACAGGAAACTTCAATGGATTGGGAGAGTGAATGAACAGATATCATTAATGAATTGGAAAGTTAATGGACCGATACCATCAATAGAATGGATTCGGAAAATGAATGGACGGATACATTTGTGCAAGTTTATTGGACATGGTTATGCAAGGAGCACGGTCACCCATTTTGTAAGTGCATGATACCACGAGCAGCGGAGGAGCAAGTCACTTCTCGTGCAAATGTAGGGGCACCAACAGTACTGGAGGGGCACTGTCAGTTCTACTTTAATGTACGAGGACCAAAGGTATAAAATGAGAACTGTCAACTCTAATGCAACTAGGATAGATCTACTACCGGAGGAGAACGGTCACCTCTTGTGTTATTCAATGCGTACAGCTAGCACCAGAGCAGCGCGGTTACCTCTGGTGTAACTACAGGGTAGCATTAGTACCAGAGGAGCACGGTTATCTCTGGTGTAAGTGTAAGGTACAAATTGTATCGGAGGAGGTGGGATATCTCTAGTTTAATGTGGCGGTATTACTGGTACTGGCGAAGGAATCTCACCTCAAGTGTAAGTATGTGTATCACTACGATCAGGAGAACATGGTCACAACTAGTGCAAGTGTAAGGGTACCTCTAATACTGGAGGAGCACGATCAATACATGTGTAAGAATAGGGCTACCAAAATATCGGAGCAGCAAAGTGACCATTCTTTGTATGTTTCGAGTTAACAGTACTAGCGGATGACCAGAATCATCATTTGTGTAAGTGTAGCGTGTACTACGAATACCAGAGGAACACGGTCACCCCTAGTGTAAGTGCGGTGCACCACAAGTACCGGAGCAGAATTGTTAGCCCGATTACAAAATCAGAGGGATTACAAGCAGAGAAGGATCACGGTCACGCTTCGTGTAAGTGCAGGGCTACCCCATGTACCGAAGAAGCACTGTCATGTCCAGTTTACGTGCAGCGATGCCACGAGTACTGGAGGAGCGTGATGACCTCTAGTGTTAGTTTAGGGTACCAATAATACCGAAAAGACGGTCACCACTGGTGCAAGATTAGGGTACCACTAGTACCGGAGGAGAACCGTCATCTCCAGTGAAAGTGTAGGTTTCCCACTAGTACCAGAAGAGCAGTCAACTATAGTGTAACTGTAGGGTTACTCTACTACCGGAGGAGCACAGTCACCTCTAGTATAATTCTACTTGGACCATTAGTCCCAGAGGAGGATGGACACCTCTGGTGTTACTGTAGTGTACCAATTGTACCGGAGGAGCACAGTCACCTCTAGTATAATTCTACTTGTACCATTAGTCCCAGAGGAGGATAGACACCTCTGGTGTTACTGTAGTGTACCAATTGTACCGGATGAGCAATGTCACCTCAAGTCTATGTGTAGGGTTTCCATACAGAAGGTAGACCGTCACACCTGGTTTAAGTGTAAGGTTCAACTTGTACCGAAGGAGGAATGTAAACTCTAATGTAAGTGTCGGGGGACCACCAGCAGCGGAGGAACAAGGTCTCCACTAGTGTAATAGTGGAGGAGAACGGTCACCTCTAGTTTGAGTGTAGAGGTACCACTAGCACTGGAGGAGCACGATTACCACGAGTGTAACTGTAGGGGCACCGCGAGTAGAGAAGAAGCAAGGTCACCCCGAGTGTAATTGTAGGGAACATTAATACAGAAGGAGAACGGACACCTCTAGTTTAATTGTAGTGACACCACTCGTAGAGAGCACGGTCAGAGTAGGTTCACCACCAGTAATGTTAGCATGGGGTCACCACCAGTAATGTTAGAGAAGGGTCACCACTAATAATGTTAGTTTATCAACAACACCAAAAGTCTTATAGTTCCGTCACCAACATTAATTTTAATATCAGAATATCTCCAGTGATGTTAGATCAAGGTTGCCACCAATAATCTTAGAATAGTGTCAACATCAGTAATGTTAGAGTAGGGTCACCATCAGTAATGTGAGAGTATTGTCTCCACCAATTATGTTAGAGTTGGTTCACCACCTGGAAAGTTTGAGTAGCGTCTCAACCAGAAATGTTAAAGTAGTTTCACAATCAGTAATGTTAAAGTAGGGTCTCCACCAGTAATGTTAAAATGGGGTCACCATCAGTAATGTTAGATTAGGGTCTCCACCAGTAATGTTAGAGTATTGTCACCAATAGCAAGGTTAGTGTACGGTCACCTAATGTTCGAGCCGAGTCATCACCAGTGATCATCACATTATAAAACACATTTTAATTGGCGTGTGAAGATTTTACTGAATTCTTGAGGCATCAACAACCAAGTGCAGTTTCCACGAGGGATGTTCCCTTCACGGTTCACATTCCCTCAGGGATTACTTTCCGTTCATTGAGGTTAATGGACTGAGTTTCATGGACTGAGGTGTACAATTTCCCCAGTGACGTCCCGGGCACCCTGAAGAGGAAAATCTAGCCTTGTTTGTTAAGTGACTGTAACTAATGCCAATTATTGTGTAACCTGATTTTCTCACCGGGGCACCGATTGTCCTGTAAAGTGGGAGTATTTACGGATCTTAGATACACTCCAACCGCAACCGCAAAGCCGGACAGAATTCACACATGCTTCTAAAAATGGAAAGGCCAACAATTCATCAAATGAAAGAGATTTACTACCCGATTCTCGCATCCTTTGGTTTTCCCGGTAAGTCAATATAACCTATTGTTTCATAACTCTTCACTATTTCACTGTTAATGATTAAGTAACACAGTCCGAGAATGTCCTCAATTCAGAGTCACTTATCCACCAGGATAAATTGGTGAATATAAGCAGGAACCCGCGCCGCCAATGAGGCCCTGCTCTGATCGGTGGAAAGTGGGCACCGGGCGATCAACTTTCTTCCCGAAACGAGGGAGGGCGAGGCTGATTCCCCGCCCCACTAACAGTACATGGATCATTGAAGAATGTGTTGCCCAATGCCCCTGATAATCATTTTATTTGTATCGTTGTTCCTGTATACTTTAAGTTGTCAATTCCTCTATCTGCAGCCAACTCCACCTAACAGTAGTCGATGAAAGATAATTTGAGAACTAATTGCCGCTCAGAGAACTGCTCCCCTCCCCGCGGCTTCAAAGATCCTTCGCGGTTCCACCAGCTCCCGCTTTGTTATCGAGCAGCTCCCTCGGGGCGATTATAAATAGAAAAAGCCCAGAGTTTCGAACTAAAGTAAAGCGTTTGGCTCTGCTGAATGTTTTATTTGAATTCATATCTTTCCAGTAATTGCTGTGAAATTATATTTAAAACTGCTGACACCTGATGCAGCTCCCGAGACCCCGCTCGACAATGAAACTGAAGGAACTAAATGTAAATTTCGATCTATTGTCCCATGGGGCCGCAGCAGTAAATTATAAATTTGGGTCGGTACATCAAATGGGTATGAGTCTCACGGCGGGATGGTTTTAGCGCTCAACACTGTATTGAAATGTGTGTTTGGACGTATGTAAGGAAATCCGTTTACTTATTGACTGCAGAAAATTAACAACTTACAGAACCATCCAATGTTTCCCATTAAGGCGCTTTTCTTTGCACCTGTACCGTCCCTGCGAGGTGCTCCAGTTTAGCCTGGACCGCACAGTTATGGTGTGAGTGGAACCTCAATCTCATGTTAGTGGCGACAGCGATGGAAATGAAATTCGGGACAGATGTATGACGGACGGATGATCCGATGTCGCCTGTTTTACACTATCGCTCAAAGTCCAAATCCCCCCGTTGACTCTTCAGTGCCTGGGTGTCGGTAGTCGTGGGGACGCTCTCCGTTACCAATCCCCAGACTGATTCCGAGTGACCCTCCCCCCGCTGCCTTGACAACGTCTGACTGAACTTAGCAAGAAGGACGGCGGGTTGTCTGTCCCTCGATGTTGAGTGTTCAGTGTTTTCTCTCTTTTAAATAAAGTGTCGTCATCGCTCGCCTATACAAAAAAATGATCCCGCGTGCATTACCCTCAGTCGGAAATCATCGGAACATTTCCCCCCAATATGCTGTGAGATTTATCTGAGTATCCCCGTTACTTACCTCTTGTCCTTCTTTCTTACAGCGAACCTAGTGACAATCGTGATTCTCTCCAGAGGAAATTGCGGCCTTTCCAAATGTATCTCTATCTATATGGTGGCCATGGCAACAGCAGATCTACTGGTCATCATCTTCAATGTAATAGAGCATCAAATTTTGACGAAAATATTTCCACTTCCATTGCTGTCCTTCACTGTCATTCGTAAGTTCATGATCTACATTAATTGTACCAACCTGGATCTGTCGGTGTGGTTCACAGTCTCGTTCACATTTGACCGATTTGTATCGATATGTTGTCAGAAGTTTAAAACAAAATATTGCACAGTGAGAACTGCGGCTGCGGTTATAACAACGCTCTCTGTCCTGATCTGTTTAGAAAACATCCCCTATTGGTTTACATTTGAACATACACAAATAATTAACAATGTTCAGTGGGGTCTCCGCCCCAGATTGGCCTTTTTTACATCGCCTGCAGGTGTAATGTATACATGGTTAGAAAGTATTTTAATTCCATGGATTCCTTTTGCTTTAATGTTTCTGTTTAATTGTTTGACAGTCAGACGTATTTTATTGGCCAGCAGAGCCCGCAGGGGCCTCCGCGGTCACAGCAGTGAGAATAAGAGCGATCCAGAGGTGGCGAACCGAAAGAAATCTATTATTTTACTGTTCACTGTATCTGGTAGTTTTATACTGTTGTGGCTGACAGCTGCCGTGAACTCTTTTGCTATCGGTCTGGCCGAGCAGTTCCGACCCGATTATACAGCGCCTGCTTATATCGCCTCTGAAACCGGATACATGCTCATGTATTTGAGTTCCTGTACAAACACGTGTATTTATGCAGCTACCCAAACGAAATTCAGGGAAGAGCTGAAGAAAGTGGCGAAATCTCCTTGGACATTTATTCTGATTTTGGTTAAAGCAATGAAAAGTCACAGCAAAATTTCCTGTCCTAACGACAGCTCAATTGCAGTCCGTGTTCCATTTTCGAATGGCCGTCTTACTTTGTTGCGAAAATGAACGGGGATCAGAAAATATTTCTTCTCCTTTATGCCCTGAGTTTGATGAATGCTGCTATCCTCGGGTGAACAGAATTGTTTCCTGATAAAAAAGCGCATTTCCTGCACAAGATCAAAGAGAACAGTCATGACTGAGCTTCAACAGTTGGGTAGAGCATGTGGGCGGAAGTGTTCACGGTCTTACGCTCTTGGTACTGGAATAGGACGCGCCAGTTTAATTAACAGTTAAAGTTTTCTTTTGTGTGGAAACAATGACGGATGTTACAATCATGGTTATTTGTGATTATTCTGAATGTTGCAGGCCTTAGTCTCCCCATCAGACACCGCTCCCCATTGTCTCCTGGCGCAATAGAACGGGACCCCTGTCTCCTGATCAGTGACTAATGATGGAGACAGCAGGAAATTGACTGATAAATGTGACGTTAGGCATCTCTGTTAACAGATATTTATTAAAGTATCAATTGATCATCAAAATGTTGGAACGTTATAAGAGACCATTTGGCCCAACCAGTCGTTGTCGGCGTTTTTCCTCCACTCGAGAAAATAGTTCCAATCACTTTATCCGCCCAATCACAAAATCACTTCGACCTATTTTTAGTCACACATCTGTACAATTTCATCTTGAATATGTACATGTTTTCTGCCTCCGTAATTTCCGCATTTTCGCATCTCTCCATGTAAAGATGTTTCTCCCACCCTCAGTCCTAAATCTCTTATATTTATTTTAGAATCTATTGCCGTTAATTCTTGATCCCTCAACTAATGGAAGCTTTCTGCTTCCATCTATCCGGTCCCGTCCATTCTTATCTCAAATCACCTGGACATGATTCGCCATAAGATATCAATCTAGTATCAATACACAATCCAGTGAAAGTCAGGAATGTGGAGTTAAGATGGTTAATTGATAACTTTCTCTTGGAGATGGTGGTATCCTTGCTTATACTGAACTATGACAAGAATGGATTTGATCGCTTGGCCACCAACCGAAAAATCGGGACCGTGCAGGGAGAGATCCTAATCAAACACCTCCAGACCCCCGATCTGTTGAGAGAGAGCCAGAAAGGGCAGGAATGGATTCTATCGGATGTCTCATGCTGCCTCATCTTGGGATATTGCGTGTTTACTGAAGTGACGTGTTGCTCTTGAAGCAACCAGCACGCGATATAGATCGATGAATGGAAGGGGAAGCTGGATAAACACATGAGGGAGAAAAGAATAGAAGGTTATGCTGATAAGGTTCGATGAAGAGGGCTGGAAGGAGGGTCGTGTGAGGCATAAAGACCGATATGTACCAGTTGAGTTGAATGATCTGTTTCTGCGCTTTATATTCTATATAATTCTATATAATTCTGTGATGAAGCTGAACTGAAGAACGGGTGCAAGTCATGGTCATTCACGCTGACACTACCACTACATGAAATGGTTAATGTGGCACTGGACATTATGTAACACCAATGGGTAGAGATCTGTGCAATAGAATAGATCGATACAGATACATAATGCTGGTGAGATATTAAATACGGTAACGCCAACAAAGGGGGCACTGAAAGGAGATGGTAATTCACACTGTCCTGAAGTTTGCCAATGTGATACTGTATTGGTTTCTCCTTATATTATATTAATGTTAACCTTTCGCCTTTGCCTATTATGCAGGGAAGTGTATGACAATTTAAAGTCTTTCTCGGCTGTTGGTCCAGGGCTGACCCTGATGAAATGGTCAGTTTCAGGATGAAATAGTAAGAAACTTCATTAAAGAGGGATCATTACATACTGATTCATAAATTTCAGAGAACTTTAATCATTTGATAACAGTGTGAGAAAGCAGTTAGTTCTTCAACGAAAACATCTCGGCATACATAACCAATTGAATTGGTGCGAGTGATACAGAAACAAGAATGGACTTATTAATAGAGGTAGAATTGCATGTGTATGGATCATGGGAGAAACTATCGATGATATAACGAAGTAAGGGAATTATACTTGTTCGCCCAAAAGAAAAAGAGCTCGGTATGTGAAGAAAAATATCGTTATTGAAAAAGGATAAGTCAATTCCATTCGCCGTTTGTGGACTTGTATTTTAACTTCCATATAATTATGTGATCCATAATTGTGTGTATTTCCAGGTACAGGGAGTGAGAAAATGTACATATACTGTCTGTTTGTAATAAGTATTCGGATTATTGAAGTTCTAAGATCCTGAGCTCAGAACTGTAAAACGGTTGAATCCCCAACTTACCATCATCAGGTGTGGTTGTAAGTGCAACATTTTAAGTGTATATTTAAGTACTATTGCATGCGTTGTGTGCTTAATAAACTTATGACACCTCACTTCTATGTTCAAGAACCTTATTGTAATCCTTTCGCTAACATTACCCTTAGTATTATAATTGTGAATGGCCTTTATTTATTAATTATGATTCAGTGCCCCCTTTACCCGTCAATCTTTAACGTTCCAGTTGATCCTGGGATTCTCCAAAATCCAAACTCCACCTGTTTGCAGATCCCCGTGGATCATAGTCTTTGCCTATCCGGCTGGATTGGAACTTCTGGGGAAATGGGTTATGGACAATTTCGTGTGAGAGGCACATTTCCATTAACCGGAAACAGACCACCAACAGCATTTAATGCAAGAGTCCAGCAACAGGCAGAGGTTTTAAATCCATCAGTCAGCGACGAATCTGCACCCAGCAACAACCTTGAGAAGCCGATGTGCATTCGACCACATCATCCAAAATCAACAGGTAAAATAGAAGCAAAGTCATGTTCAAGTAAACCATTGCATTACCGTGTCAAATTCAATCACATAAGGTGGTGATTCCCCGCCCCCTCTTTCTAATCAAACACTTGTTCTTTGCCCTGGAGTTCCTCTATTTCTAATTGAACAGTTACTGTATTTCCCGGACATTCCTGTCTCCTCTATTTCTAATTAAACAGTTAAAGTCTTCCCGTGTCGCCTCCTTCTAAACAAATGGTTGTTGTGTCCCGCTGCTCCCTATTATTAATTAAAGATTTGCTGTATTCTCTTAATTTTCCCTGTTCCCAATCCTTAATTGAACAGATACTGTGTTCCCCTATATTCCTCTTTACCATATTTCTAATTGAGCATTTATCGTGTTCCCCCTACATTCCACTTGATTCTATTTCTAATTGAACAGTTAAAGTCTTCCCCCCATATTCCACTTTATTCTATTTCTAATTGTGTAGTCACTGTTTTCCCCCATATTCCTCTTGACTCTATTTCTCATGAAACAGTTGCAATCGTTACTTATATTCCTCTGACATCTATTCCCAATTGAATCATTGCTGTGTTCCCCTGAATTCCCTTGATGTGCATTTCTAGTTAATCAGTTGCTGCGTTCCCCTAAAGTCCCCATTCTATATTTTTAACAAAACCGTTACTCTCCCCCCCTGAATTCCCATTTATTTGATTTCCAATTAAGCAGCTCGTGTTCCCTTAACTTGCTCTGCCTCTATTTCTAATTAAGCAATTACTGTTCTCCTCTCAATTCCCCTAACTTCTAATTTTAATTATATAGATTGGGAAATAAGCCTGTTCCATCGATATCTGAATTGACCTTCCCCACACGGAGTCGTGGTTCTGATTGGTAGTCGGTGCTTATCTCACATCTCCTGAAATGTATCTCTGCTATTCGCCTCAACTGCTCCATGCGGTAGCAAATTCCACATTCTAACTTCTAAAGAAGTTCCTCCTCAATTCCCTATTGAATTTATTAGAAACTATCTTATCTTTATGGCCCCTAGTTTTGAATGCCCCCACTATTAGAAACATTTTCTCTATGTCGACCCGCTCAAATCCCTTCATAATTCTAAAGACCTCAATGAGCTCCCCCTTCAAACATCTCTTTCCGAGAGAAAAGAGACCCAGCCTCTTCAGTCTTTCCTGCTAATTATAACCTCTCAGTCCTGATTATATCCTCGTGAATATTTTTGCACCATATCCAGTATCTCTATATCCTTTTTGCAATATGGAGACCAGAATTGTGTACAGTACACTAAGTGTGGTCTAACTAAGATTCTATACAAGTTTAATGTAACTTCTCTGTAGGAATAGGTGGTCTCCTCAGTCAGCCTACCAAAACACAACACCGCACGCTTATTTATGTTGAAATTCATTGGCCAATTACATTTACATTCTGCAAGTTTTTTTAACGTCTTCTTGTATTTTGTCGCAGTCTTCGTCAATATTAACTATCCCCCATCCATCTCCCAACGTGGTGTCAGCCGCAAATTTTGATACTGTACTACCGATTATCATGTCTAAATAATTTGTGTAAATGGTGAACAACTATGTTCCCAGCATGGAACCTTGTGTAACACCACATTCAACCTTCGACCAGTTTGAGTGTCTATCTTTAATCCTCACACTCTGTTTTCGGTTTTGGAGCCAGTTTGCTATCCATTTTGCTAATTGTCCCCTGACTCCACATGTTCTGACTTGAGTCACGAGTCTTCTATGTGGTAACTTATCAAAGTCCGTTTGAAAGTTCACTGCTTTCGGAAAGGCATTGGATTGGGAAGGTCAATGGACTGGGATATATCAATGGATTTGGAAAGTCATTGGACTGGGACATATCAATGGTTTCGTAAACACTGTGTACTGCGATATATCAATGGATTGGGAAACACAGTGGACTGGGATATATCAATGAATTGGGATTTTTTTTTGTAATGGGATATATCAATGGATTGGGAAACAGAGTAGACTGGGATATATCAATGGATTGGGAAACACAGTGGACTCGCATATATCAATTGATTGGGATTTTTTTTTGCAATGGGATATATAAATGGATTGGGAAAGTCAGGGATTGCAAACATCAATGGTTCCAGAAACAGCAACGAATTGGGAAAGTCAATTGATGGAGATATACAATAGGATGATGGCGAATTTTCGATAGTTCGATAAACCGATCGCTGCTTTTATATCTGACTCTGCCTCTATCAATCGGTCCGTCACTTTCTCTGCCGTCAACTATCTCCACCTGTCTCAGTCTCGTTGTCTGTTTTAATGTCCGGGTTCCTTTGTCCCTTTTTTATGTTGCTCTGATGCAAGAGGTGATTCTATATGTTGGGGGCCAAGAGACACGGGGGTCCCGAGTGAGCTTTACACACTCTCTCCCTTTCTCTCTAATACAGGTTGAGGATCACAGGGTGAGAGAAGGAAACAGATCGGAACAGATTTGTGCCAAAGAAGGAAACATTTGCCTCTGTCCTGATTCAAAACCACAAAATGAAGGAATTGTAATCCTTGGGAAATCGCCACTGGTAGAATTGTTAAATATTCTAAGGTTTCACGGGGAGTTTCACATTCCAGCTGAGACGGCGAGAAACAAGGACACGGGGCCGTTAAGCTGCTTCGTGATAGACAGCGCTGAGTAAACATCTGTTGGAGCGAGATTCCATAGGGAAATACTGCCTGCACGTAATGAAGCCCTTTTGTACATCCTGTTTGTTGCCTTCTATTAGTGAATTACAAGGCTATAACTCAATCAAGAGGTTCAAATGAACTCGAGTTCAAGCAATTAGAAAAGTTATTTGAATCCTGAGATTGAATTTCAGTCTTTTAATACACAGTCCTATCTTATTTTAAAAGGTGTTAAGTTCTAACAGTTAACCAACAGGTGTTTCTGATCCATGTTGGAATGTCCATTGTGTTATGAAGAAACATAAATTCCAAAATTTTACTTTACTCACAATTAGTGCAATACCATTGATCTCCTACTTGCTGTGCATTGTGAGACTGTGCACTATAGTTGCACAATAAACCTCTCAAACTAAACGGTTAAGATTTCTCTGAAACCTTTAGTTTATATACAAAACAAATCTGCAATTAGCTGGTTTGTCAGCAATCTAAGACTGCAGTGACACTGCACCAAAGGCACAGAATTTGAATTGAAGCCGTGAAGACTCCTGTTGTGCTTTTGGCTGCGCTGTGCTCCAAATTGCATTCTACCTGCTAGGAGAGAGTTTGCATTTGAACGTTTTGAGATTGCGAGCAAGAACCTTCCGTTTCTCATAACATTGAATTTCAGTAAGTTCATTCACAACAACAACTTGCATTTATATAGCACCTTTAACATAGTTAAACACCCCAAGGCACTTCACAGGAGCATTATCAATTTACTCATAGCAACGTCCGACAAAAAAAAAATGCAGCTCTGTCAGTCCAGCACTGGGAGTGTCAGCCTGGACTGTGTGTTCAATGTCTGACACTGGCCCCAGAATCGTGTGGAATTTGATGTTGAAGGGTCCAGTTCCGGTCATCGGGTTGTTTGCGTGGTTACAGGCTTAAAAATCCAGTGAGCGTTTATCCGCGAGGGATTGAATCCCACTCCTAATACAAATTTAGTTCTGTTAAACCATCTTTGTTTGTCGATCAGTTCCATTAATCGGACATTTAGAGTACGTGGCAGGGAATGCTCCATATTTATCACCAAATGGTCCATATTTATCACCAAATGGTCCATATTTATCACCAAATGCTCCATATTTATCACCAAATGCTCCATATTTATCACCAAATGTTCCAGTTTTATGACCAAATGTTCCAGATTTATCACTAAAAGCTCCACGTTTATCACCAACTGAGGCTCGAACCCCACCGCAGTTCTTTATAAATTGCAAGCTTGGAAATACAAAGCAGAGCATTCGCAGGGAAGCTCTCCTCCATATCGTTTATTAAACAGGGGACACCTTCAACAACTGACATTTATATCGAGCCATTAACGTAGTAAAACGTCCAAAGGGGCTTCACAGGAGCGGAATCACCTGAAATTGACACCAAACAAAAAACGAGATCTTACGACAGATGAGTAAAAGCTGGGTGAAAGGGGAAGATCGGCAAGGTGGAGAGGTTTAGAGATGGAATTCCAGATCTTAGGGCGCAAATCGTGGGGTGATTGGAATGAAACGGGTGATGTCCAAGGGCTGGAGGAACGCAGGGTTCTGGAAGGTTACAGAGATCGGGAGGGGCGAGATATGCACACTGAAATAGAGCTTTACACAGTGACCGAGAGATATGGTCACAAGCGGAGAGTGGAAAGGCTGAGTCACCCCGTGTTCTGTTGCCCAAGATGCCCCGACTCTCCGCACACCATTGCGGCACCGCACTCTTTCAAAATTCACCGACAGACCGAAGGCCTCCCTCTTCTCCTCTTTGTGGATTGAGTCTAAGTAGAACTGGGTTTGGGAAACCAAGGGCGGCCGCCTGTGTATTGTTCAAGAGAAGACCCGTGGGCTGCAGGAATGGAACCTGCGCGGGGATACCCCAATAATTATCTAATCCCGCACCGCCTTAAACACTGGTGCTCGACTCCTCGCTGCTTCAGCTGTTTCGTTTCATACAATGAGAAATTGGTCTTGACCCTGTTCGATTCTGGGCCGACACCTTATGACTCCTGGGAAGGAGATTTTCGGAACTGAACCTGCCCGCATCGGACACAAGAGGTGTGTCAGAGCAAAGTTACCCAGCACTTTATCAACCGGAACTGGTGGAAAAACATTTATTAGTTGGAAGTCGTTATTTGTACAATTCGTTTTGTTTTTACCCCTAAAATATCTTGGGTTTTTGCTCCCCCCCCCCGCATAGACTAAATATACATTGGGGTTTAACAGGATAATCCGTATCCGGACAACTTTAAACAGGCTCGAGAACGAGGAAACTCTGAAAGGTCTGAATACTGTTGTTTATTTATATTGCCCACTCCATACAGTGAGCTGTGAGATTACCGGTACAGACACTTACTGACGGGAGGACCCATCAGGATGGATTGTTACGGCGCAGTTCTAATCTGCTACACTGGTCAAAGCTAGAAGTTTAACTCCCCTGAGCTTTTTCAGTATTGTAACTATTCTGGTTTTAGTAACGTCTTGCTAACGTGATGATAACATGTTAACACGATCTGGTTATTATTAGTTAGTATGTAACTGGTTAACCCATGAAGTCATCGTGTAAATTATGTAACTTTGTTTCATGAGTGTGCACAACACTATCATTGTTCTGCTCACGGTTTGCACCTGAATATCTCATTGTTTTCTGATACATCCTCTATTAGTCCTTTGTGTTGAGTCAGTCTCTTGACTGTCTCGACAGGAGCCGAGAAGATGTCTGTCTTTACAGACCATAATCCGGGGGAAAAAAATTGTCACTTGGAAGAATAAAGGTTAATAAATGACAGCCAGCATGGATTTGTTAAAGACAAATCGTATCTGACAAACGTGATCGTGTTCTTCAATGAAATAACGGAGAGGATCGATGAAGGTAGTGCAGTTGATGTGTGTATGGACTTTCAAAAAACGTTCATTAAAATATCACATTATAACTTGTTAACAATATTAAAGGGGCAGGGGCAGCGTGGACATAATATTGGCAAAGAGACAGAAAGCAGAGAGTAGTGGGGACCGGTTGTTTATCAGACTGGAGTGAACTATACAGCGCTGTGCCCATGGGTCGGTATTAGAACCACTGCTCTTTTTGATATATATTAATGTCCGGGACTTCGGTATAAGAGGCATAATTGCAATGGTTGCAGATGACATAAAGCTTGGAAATGTATTAATGAGTAAGAAAGATATTTACAAATTTAAAGGGCACAAAGGCAGACTGCTGCCATTGGCAGACACATGGCAGATGAAATGTAATGCAGACAAATGTGAAGTGATGCATTTTGGAAGGAGAAAGTACGACACGCAACATAAATTAAATGGTACAAGTTTAAAGGGGGTGCAGGAAGAGAGAGACGATTGGGTTCAAATATACAAATCATTGAAGGTGGCAAGACAAGAAGACAAGGCTGTTAAACAGAAAACGGGATGCTTCGCTTTGTAAATAGGGGAATAGAGAACACAAACAAGGAATTTATGATAAATCTTTATAAATCACTGGTTCGGCCTCACCTGGAGTATTGTGTTCAATTTTGTTTTCAGTTATTTGGGAAAAAGGTGGTGGGGTGGGAGGTATTAGAATTTTATTTCAGCAGCGACCTGTTCTGGATCTGGAATGCACTGCCTGAAAGGTTGGTGGAAGCAGATTGAACAATATGTTTAAAAAGGGAATTGAATATGTACTTGAAAAGGAGAAATGTGCAGGGCTCTGGTAAAGAGCAGGGAAGTGGGTCTATATGGATAACTCTTTCAAAGTGCCGGCAGAGACACGATGGACCGAATGACCTGTATGATGCGATGATTCTCTGTGTCCACGAATGGTGCCGGAAACGGGAGTATAGACATTTTTACCCCTCAACGCAGTGGCGTTTATGTAAAGTTTTGAGAGATTACCCCAATGGGCTAGAGTGCTACTTTTTCAAGGGATTATTAAAGAGTTAGTAGTTCGGGAGTTATGAAGACATAGAATCTGGAAAGGCAATTCGTTTCAATGAGGGTCATGGACATGTTACATCCCATAATATATTTCATTCAACTCTTTGAATTGCCGAAATAATTTTTCAGTCTTTACGTATAGAAGCTTTTTTATTCCTCTTATTCTGAATAAAAACCTACAATTACATTTTTCAATCAATGTTTATATCTGAGCTTTCGAATGGAGATCTGTGTGATTCTTTTCATCTCACTAATAACATGTAATAAGAAGGACATGAGTAAGTTTTGTACACAAGAGTTGGAATAACATGATTAATTTGATGCGGGGTGTTATAGAGTACGCAGGTCCCAGCTTGTATCTCCAGTGTGTCTGGAGATAACCTATCTTGTCGTGGCACCAGTCGAGACGCATCTGCCTCCTCAGATCAGTCCAATAGTGAGGAGGGATGAGGCTAATTTCCAGTGACTGATCTGTAACCAGTGTCCGCTCCAAGACAACTGGCGAGCGGCGGTAGGGCTGGGTCAGGACTGAAGAGGGCACCGCTGTGAGCCTTCTCTTTGTGAATATCAAAGTGATAACAAAAATCTCGTCCGAAACATTGGGCCAGAATTCGTGCAGAGTGGCGTGGCAATGCACACAGCAGCTCCTGCGAATTAAATTAAAGAAAATACTTACTCCGGGTTCTGTGGTGTCGAATTGCTTGATTGTGAACTTTAAAAAAATTTGTGCGCCATCAACCCAGCCTCTGAGCAGCGTGAGTTGACGCACATGGAACAGTCGGTGAGAATAGAAGACACGCCCACAAAATCTGTCAGGACGCGAAGTTACACCCACAGCTTCAGGCTGCATTGCTCAAACAAGCACCAATCATTTGAAGTTAGTGTTCTGAATTTCACAACAAATAAAAGTTTTATTTTATTTTTGTAAAAAGCCGAAGAAATATTTGAATTAATTTAAGGAGACAGAAGGGAAAATTAAAAACAACTTTTTAACAATGTTTTGATTTTTTTTAACGACCAAAAACTTTTAAAATAAGGAGTAATATGAGACTTCACGATATTAATATTAAATATTTAGTTGTTTGGCAGTCATTAATACTAACCGCGCTTTAAAACTTAGTTTAGGCCTGATAAAAACATAAGAAATAGGAGCAGGAGTCGGCCATACGGCCCCTCAAGCCTACTCCTCCATTCAATCAGTTCATGGCTGTCCTTCGATCTCAACTCCCCATAACCCTTGATTCCCCTAAAGTCCAAAAATCTATCGACCTGATCCTTGAATACACTCAATGACTCAGCATCCACAGTCCTCTGGGGCAGGGAATTCCAATGATTCACAACCCAGTGAAAAAGGAAATAAGAGGGACAAAGAGAGAGTATGTGAATAGACTGGCAGCCAATATAAAAATGAATCAAAAGTCTTCGACAGGCATGTAAAAAGTAAACAGGTAGTAAGAGCAGGATTGGGACGGATTGGGGACCAAAAACGAGATCTACTCTTGGAGGCAGAGGGCATGGCTGAGGTACTGAATGAGGACTTTGCATCTGTCTTTCGAAGATGATCCTGCCACTGTAACAGTAAAAGAGCAGATCGTTCAGATACTGGATGGGGTAAAAATTGATAAAGAGGACGTACGAGAAAGGCTGGCTGTAATTAAAGTAGATCAATCACCCGGTCCAGATGGATGCATTCTTGGTTTCCGAGGGATGTAAGTGTGGAAATTGCGGATGTACTGGCCATAATCTATCAATCATCCTTAGATATGGGGGTGGTGTTAGAGGACTGGAAAATTGCAAATGTTACACCATTGTTCAAAAAGTGTGTAAGGATAAACCCAGCAACGACAGGACAGTCAGTTTAACCTCGCTCGAGGGGACACTTTCAGAAACATTAATCCGAGACAAAATTAACACTCACTTGGACAAGTGTGGGTTACTCAAGGAGAGCGAGCACAGATTTGTTCAAAGCAAATCATGTTGAACTAACTTGATTGAGTTTGTTGATGAGGCAACAGAGAGGGTCGACGAGGGCAAATCAGTTGATGTGGTGAGTATGTGCTTTCAACAGGCGTTTGATGAAGTGCCACATTATCGGCTTGTCAGCAAATTTGAAGCCCATGGAATTAAAGGGGCCGTGGCAGCAAGGATACGAAATTAGCTCAATAACAGGAAACAGAGAGTAGTAGTGAACGGTTATTTTTCGGGCTGGAAGGAAGTATACATTGTTGTTCCCCACCGGCCGGTACGAGGACCACTGCTTTTCTTGGCATATATTAATGACTTGAACTTGCATGCACAGAGCACAATTTCCAAATTTGCAGATGACAAAAAACTCGGAAGTGTCGTAAACAATGGGGAGGATAGTGATAGACTTCAAGACGATATAGACAGGCTGGTGGAATTGGTGGACAAGTGGCAGATGAAATTTAACTCAGAAAAATACGAAGTGCGACATTTCGGTAGGAAGAACGAGAAGAGGCAATATAAACTAATGGGCACATCTCTAAAAGGGGTATAGGAGCATTGAGATCTGGGGGTATATGGGCACAAATCGTTGAAGGTGTCAGGTCAGTTTGACAAAACTGTTAAGAAAGCATACGGCATCCTAGGCTTTATAAATAGAGGCATGGAATACAAAGTAAGGCGGTAATGATGAGCCTTTATAAAACGATGGATAATTGTGTCCAGCTTTGAGCACTGCACTTTAGGAAGGATGTGAAGGTGTTGGAGAGGGTGCACAAGAGATTTACGAGAATGATTCCAGGGATGAGGGACTTGAGTTACGTGGATAGATTGGAGAAGTTGGGATTGTTCTCCTTAGAGCGGAGAAGGTTGAGAGGAGATTTGATCGAGGTGTTCAAAATCATGAAGAGTCCAGACAGAGTTGATCGAGAGAAACTGTTCCCATTGGCGGAAGGGGAAAGAACCAGAGGACATAGATGTAAGTTGATTGCCAAAAGAACCAAAGGTGTCATGAGAATAAAAAACGTTTTTTACACAGCGAGTAGTGAGGATCTGGATAAGTCTTTAAAGGGAAACAAATGTCTGTGCTACAGGAATAGGGCGGCGGAGTGGGACTCGCTGGATTGGTCTTGCAGATAGACAGCATGGACTCGATGGGCCAAATGGCATCCTTCCGTGCTGTAAGCATTCTATGATTCTATGATTCTATTTGAATGAAATAATTACAGGGCTATGTCGAAAGAGGAGGGGAAAAGGACCAATTTGGTAGCTCTTTCAAAGAGCCGACATAGGTACGATGGGCCGAAAGGCCTCCTCCTGTGTTGTAACTTACTATCATACTATGATACTATGTATCACTGACACAGTGTGGTTAGTAGGTTCAGGTGAGTATTTCCACTATTCGACAGTGCAGTAACGAAAGTAAAAAGAAAGGTACGGTCTGCAGGTCAGATAGCAAGTAACGTTTTAAAGTGAATCAAGTTCCCGAGTGGAGCTAACATTCTGTAAATTAAGAGTAATTTAAAGCAGTAAAGTGCTTAAAGGGAGTAATTAACGAGCTTAATTGAAGGCAGGTCATGGCAGCAGAGCTCGCACCCGTGAGATGCTCCTCCTGCGCTATCGCACCCGTGATATGCTCCTCCTGCGCTATGTGGGAAGTCATGGACACTACCGGTGTCCCTGGCGACCATGTGTGCAGGAAGTGTGTCCAGATGCAACTACTGGCAACCGCGTTTCGGAGCTGGAGCTGAGAGTTGATTCACGGTGGAGCATCCGTGATGTTGAGATTATGGTGGGGGAGAGCACGTAAAGTGAGGTGGTCATACCGCAGGTAAAGATTACACAGGCAGAAAGGAAATGGGTGACCGCCAAACAGAATAAAATGATTAGGCAGTTAGAGCAGGGGTCCCCTGGGAACATCTCCCTCTCAAACAGATATTCAGCTTCGGATATTGCCCCCCTGGTGCTTGGGTCAAGGACGTCACGGAGAGGATGCAGGACATTCTAAAGGGAAATCGTGAACAGCCAGAGGTCGTGGTCAAATTTGGTACCAACGACATCGGTAAATAAAGGGATGAGATCCTGCAGCAGAATATAGGGAATTCGGAAATAAATTAAAAAGGGGAACTCTAAGGTAGTAATCTCAGGATTACTCCCAATATCTCGTGGTAGCGAGAGCAGAAGTAGGAGAATAGATCAGATGAATGCGTGGCTTGAGAGATGGTGTAGGGGAGAGGGGTTTCGATTCCTAAGGCATTTGGACCGATTCTGGGAAAGGCGGGACCTGGACAAGTTGCACGGCCAGCACCCAAGCAGATCCGGGAACAATATCCTCGCGGGGCATTTGCTAGTTCTGTTGGGGAGGGTTTACAATGGTATGGCAGGGGGATGGAAACCAAAGTACAGGTACAGATAGGACAAATTCAGACCAGGAAACGGGAATGAGAAATACAGTTAGTGACATAGTTAGCGACTCAGAAAGGCAGAAGAAGCTAAGGTTAAATAGTGTTCAGCACAGGAATCTGACGGGGATAAAGGGTATACACATCAGTGCAAGGAGTATTACAAACAAAGCAGATGAGCAAAGGGGCACAGCTAGACATATGGCAGCATGATATAATTGCTATAACGGAAACCTGGCTTAAAAAGGGGGATAATTGGAAGCTCAATATCCCAGGATACCGAGTTTTCAGGCTGGATAGAGTGGGTGATAAAAAAGAAGGGTGGGGAGTATTATTGGTTGAAGAATCAATTACAGTTGAGAGAAGGGATGATATGCTAAATGGATCATCAATCGAGGCCATATGGATTGAGCTACTCTCAATCATCAGCAAAGTGATGGAAGGTGTCGTCGACAGTGCTATCAAGCGGCACTTACTCACCAATAACCTGCTCACCGATGCTCAGTTTGGGTTCCGCCAGGACCACTCGGCTCCAGACCTCATTACAGACTTGGTCCAAACATGGGCAAAAGAGCTGAATTCCAGAGGTGAAGTGAGAATGACTGCCCTTGAAATCAAGGCAGCATTTGACCGAGTGTGGCACCAAGGAGACCTGGTAAAATTGAAGTCAATGGTAATCAGGGGGAAAACTCTCCAGTGGCTGGAGTCGTACCTAGCACAAAGGAAGACGGGAGTGGTTGTTGGAAGCCAATCATCTCAGCCTCAGGACATTGCTACAGGAATTCTTCAAGGCAGTGTCCTCGGCTCAACCATCATCAGCTGCTTCATCAATGACATTCGCTCATCATAAGATCAGAAATGGGGATGTTCGCTGATGATTGCACAGTGTTCAGTTCCATTCGCAACCCCTCAGATAATGAAGCAGTCCGAGCCCGCATGCAGCAAGACCTGGACAACTTCCAGGCTTGGGCTCATAAGTGGCAAGTAACATTCGCACCAGACAAGTGCCAGGCAATGACCATCTCCAAAAAGACTGAGTCCAAACGCAGCCCCTTGACATTCAACGGCATTACCATTGCCGAAACCACCACCATCAACATATTGGGGGTCACCATTGACAAGAAACTGATCTGGACCAGCCATATAAATACTGTGACTACAAGAGCAGGTCAGAGGCTGGGTATTCTGCGGCGAGTGACACAACTCCTGATTGTCCAAAGCCTTTCCACCATCTACAAGGCACAAGTCAGGAGTGTGATGGAATACTCTCCACTTGCCTGGATGAGTGCAGCTCCAACAACACTCAGGAAGCTCGACACCTTCCAGGACAAAGCAGCCCGCTTGATTGGCACCCCATCCACCACCCTAAACATTCACTCCCTTCACACCCGGCGCACCGTGGCTGCAGTGTGTACCATCCACAGGATGCACTGCAGCAACTCGCCAAGGCTTCTTCGACAGCATCTCCCAAACCCGCGACCTCCACCACCCAGAAGGACAAGAGCAGCAGGCACATGGGAACAACACCACCTGCACGTTCCCCTCCAAGTCACGCACCATCCCGACTTGGAAATATATCGACGTTCCTTCATCGTCGCTGGGTCAAAATCCTGGAACTCCCTTCCTAACAGCACTGTGGGAGAACCTTCACCACACGGACTGCGATGTTCAAGAAGGCGGCTCACCACCACCTTCTCAAGGGCAATTAGGGATGGGCAATAAATGCTGGCCTCGCCAGCGACGCCCGCATCCCATGAACGAATAAAAAAAAATCAGCTTTCAACACTGTAGGCTGTAATATTTCACGTTTCAATATTCCAGGCTCTAATGTTAAACTATTTAATACTCCAGCCAGTAGTATTACACGATTCCACACTCCTGGGTTAATATTGCAGGGTTCTGAAGCCCAGGCTGTAATATGATATCATTCAATACACAGAGATCAAGGAACCATAGAAATTTATTGCACAGAAGTCGGTCATTCGTCCCATCGTGCCTGTGCCGACCGAAAAAGAGCCATCCAGCCTATTCCCACTTTCCAGCTCTTGGTCTGTCGCCTTGCAGATTACAGCACTTCAAGTGCACATTCAGGTACTTTTTTAAAGTGATGAGATTTTCTGCCTCTTCCACCCTTTCAGGCAGGGAGTTCCAGACCCCCACCACCCTCTGGGTGAAAATATTTATCCTCAATTCCACTCAAATCTTGCCACCAATGACTTTAAATCTGTGAGCCCGAGTTCTGGAACTCTGTAAAGAAAACAGGTCCTGCCTGTTCACTCTATCCGTGCCCCTCGCTGTCCAAATCCTCAATTAAATGTTAAATCTCCCCTCAACCCCCACTGCTCCAAAGAAAACAACGCAAGCCTATTCAACCTTCTCGCATAGCTAAAATTCTCCAGTCTTGGCAACATCCTTGTAAATTTCATCTGCACACTCTCCAGTGCAATAACATATTTTCTGTAATGTCGGGACCAGGACTGTACGCAGTTCTCAAGCTGTGGTCTGACTAGTGTTTTATACTGTTCGAGCATAACTTCCCTGCTCTTCTATTCCATGCCTCGGCTAAGAAAGGAAAGCATCCCGTATGCCTTCTTAACCATCTTATCTACCTGTCCTGCTATCTTCAGGGATCAGTTGAGATTCACTCCAAGGTCCATCTGTTCCTCTGCACTTCTCAGTATCCCACCATTTACTGCGAATTCCCTTGCCTTGTTTGCCCTCCCCAAATGCATTACCTCACACTTCTTGGTATTGAATTCCATTGACCACTTTTCTGCCAACCTGACAAGTCGATTGATCTCTTGCCATCTGCAGCTTTCTTTCACACTGTCATCTGCACGATCAATCTTTGTATAATCTGCAAACGTCTTAATAATGTCCCCTACATTTAAGTCGAAGTCATTGATATATCCCTGTGGAACCCCACTGGAAACATATTTCCAGTCACAAAAGCACCCGTTGACCATTACCCTTCGCTTCCTGACACTGAGCCAATTCTGAATCCAATAAGTAACTAAAGGATTGATTAAGAAAGGGAAGAAAGATTTGAAAATAAATTAGCTAATAATATAAAAACAGATAGCAAGAGTTTCTATAGTTATATAAAAAGAAAAAGGGTGTCTAAGGCAAACGTAGGTCCCTTCGAGGATGAAACCGGGAAATTAATGCTGGGAAACATGGAGATGTCAAAAATTCTGAACGAATATTTTGTTTCAGTCTTTACGGTAGAGGACACTAAGAATATCCCAACACTGGACAAACAGGGGGCTCGAGGCGGGGAGGAGCGAAATACGATTAAAATCACTAAGGAATTGGAAATCAGTAAATTAATGGGACTCAAGGCGGATAAACCCCCTGGACCTGATGGCTTACATCCCAGGGTCTTGAGGGAAATGGCAGTCGGGATTGTGGATGCTTTGGTAATAATTTTCCAAAATTCTCTCGAATCGGCAAAGGTCCCGGCAGATTGGAAAACTGCTAATGTAACACCCTTATTTAAAAAGGGTAGCAGGCAGAAGGCTGGAAATTATAGACCAGTTAGCCTAACATCTGTGGTGGGTAAAATTTTGGAGTCAATTATTAAGGAGACAGTAGCAGAACATTTGGATAAACATAATTTAATAGGACAAAGTCAGCATGGCTTTACGAAGGGGAATCATGTCTGACAAATTTGCTTGAGTTCTTTGAGGACATAACGTACAGGATGGATAAAGGGGAACCAGTGGACGTCGTGTATTAAGACATCCAGAAGGCATTCGACAAGGTGCCACATAAAAGATTATTGCTCAAGATAAAGAATCACTGGATTGGGGGTAATATTCTGGCATGGGTGGAGGATTGGTTATCTAACAGGAAGCAGACAGTTGGGATAAATGGTTCATTCTCGGACTGGCAATCAGTAGCCAGTGGTGTTCCACAGGGTTCGGTGCTGGGTCCTGAACTCTTTACAATTTATATTAACGATTTGGAGGTGGAGACCGAGTGTAACATATCAAAGTTTTCAGATGATGCAAGGATGGGAGGGAAAGTAGAGAGTGAGGAGGACATAAGAAACCGACAAGGGAATATAGTCAGGCTGGGTGAGTGGGCGGAGATTTGGCAGATGCAATACAATATTGGAAAATGTGAGGTTATGCACTTTGGCAGGAAAAATCAGAGAGCAAGTTATTATCTTAATGGCAAGAGACTGGAAAGTACTGCAGGACAAAGGGATCTGGGGGTACTAGTGCAAGAAAATCAAAAAGTTAGCATGCAGGTGCAGCAGGTGATCAAGAAGGCCAACGGAATGTTTGCTTTTATTGCTAGTGGGATAGAATATAAAAACAAGGAGGTAGTGCTGCAGTTCTATAACGTATTGATGAGACCGCAACTGGAATACTGCATACAGTTTTCGTGTCCATACTTAAGAAAAGACATACTTGCTCTCGAGGCAGTACAAGGAAGGTTCACTCGGTTAATCCCGGGGATGAGGGGGTGGACATATGAGGAGAGGTTGAGTAGATTGGGACTCTACTCATTGGAGTTCAGAAGAATGAGAGGCGATCTTATTGAAACATAAGATTGTGAAGGGGCTTGATCGGGTGGATGCGGTAAAGATGTTCCCAAGGATGGGTGAAACTGGAAATAGGGGGCATAATCTTAGAATAAGGGGCTTCTCTTTCAAAACTGAGATGAGGAGAAACTTCTTCACTCAGAGGGTCGTAGGTCTGTGGAATTTGCTGCCCCAGGAAGCTGTGGAAGCTACATCATTAAATACATTTTAAACAGAAATAGACAGTTTCCTAGAAGTAAAGGGAATTAGGGGTTACGGGGAGCGGGCAGGAAATTGGACATGAATTTAGATTTGAGGTTAGGATCTGATCAGCCATGATCTTGTTGAATGGCGGAGCAGGCTCGAGGGGCCGATTGGCCTGCTCCTGCTCCTATTTATTATGTTCTTATGTTATGTTCTGATGTGCCACTTTCCCTTGGATCACATGAGCTTTGACTTTACTGACCAGTCTGCCATTTGTGACCTTTTCAAAAGCCTTGCTAAAATCCACGTCGGCTGCATCGAATGAACCACCCTGATCGACCCTCCTTGTTACCGCCACAAATTCAATTGAATTAGTCAGACACGACCTTCCCTTAACAAATCCACGCTGACTCTCCTTGATAAATTCTAAATGACGATTTATACTCTCCCTCAGAATTGTTTCCAATAATTTGCCCACCACCGAGGTTAGGCTGACTGGTCTGTAATTACTCGTACTGTCACTTTCCCCCCTTTTAAAAAGCAGTACAACTTTAGCATTCCTCCAGCAGCATAGCTGCAGCCAAAGGGGATGGCTGGAGCCTCCGCTACTTCCTCCGTTGCTTCTCTTAACAACATGGGCTACATTTCATCTGGGCCTGGCGATTTATCTGCTTTTGAAGATGCGAAACCCCTTTATAATTCCTCTCTGGGGTGATGGTGACCCTTCTCTCATGGTGGTGATCCTACACTAACATTAATGGTGGTGATGCTACTGTAACATTACTGATGGAGACCCGACTCGAACATTCCTGGTGGAGACCCTCCTCTAACATTACTGGTGGAGACCCTCCTCTAACATTACTGGTGGTGACCCGACTCTAACATTACTGATGGAGACCCTCCTCTAACATTACTGATGGAGACCCTCCTCTAACATTACTGGTGGTGACCCGACCCTAACATTACTGGTGGTGATATTACACTAACGTTACTGGTGGAGACCCTCCTCTAACATTACTGGTGATGCACCTACTCTAACATTACTGGTGGTGACCCGACTCGAACATTACTGGTGGTGACCCGACTCGAACATTACTGGTGGTGACCCGACTCGAACATTACTGATGGTAAATCCTACTCTAAAATTAGTGATGGTGATCCTACACTCACATTAATGATGTTGTTTATATTCTAACGTTACTGGTGGTGACCACACTCGAACATTACTGGTGGCGGCTGTTACCTATTTCACTGCAACTGGGTCATTCCCAACCGAACCTGACAGTGCAGAACACAGCTGGCCTGTGAGAGCAAAGTGACCATTCACCTTATCACCCGGAGAAGCAGCTCACTTGTCTGCTCAGGAATTTACTGGTGGGGAAATATTTATACGTTTGAAATCGAAGTTTAAATATTGTTTCCTTAAAATAGAGTTTGCCGTGTCCTGGTGAATGTGTTTAAAATATTTAAACTACATTTCCAGCGAGAGATGGAGAAAGGCACACACAATTAGTTCCAGCTTCGTTTTCTTTTCCAATTCCGTTAGTTTCTTCTATAATCTGATTCTCTCATTTTATTTATCTTTCTAACTCTGCTATCGGTCTCTCTCAGTCTCTTTTATGCCTCCTTCTCAGCCTATATCTCTCTCTCTCTCTCTGCTACTTTTTCTCTTTATGGCTGTTTCTTAATCTCTATGTGTGTGTCCCTCTTCCCCTGTCTCTGTGTCTCTTTCCCACTCTCTGCAATAGAAAAAAGAACAGTGGAATTGATACTGACCCAACTTACCCCATGGGACACTTCCCATGCCGATTTTCCTCGACCTGATTCAACGAGTGGTTAAGGCGTTGGGTTAAAATCCAATACACGGGGGTTCCAACCTCATTCGTGGTAACTTTGATCAACAATGAGTTTCATAATTACATTCGCATCTACTGGTCTAATATGTACTGAATCTGCATCAAAATATTCAGAGATTTAAAATCGATAGAACAGAAGGTGTCACATTTATATCTGTCTGTTTCAATCTCAATCCAACATTCCCTTGTTTATATTTATTACAGATGGTCAGGAGACTTTCCCAATCAATACATTTAAAATTATAATTAACCGGAACCCCATCCATTTCCAGTCCCAGTTTCCGGTGTGGATGCAAGCACAAATCAGGCCGAGCCCGTCTTTTTCAGATATTCACTCCTGTAGTACAGCGAGGCCGGTAGTACAGACACTGAATACAGACGCAGCACCCAACGCGTGAATCACTCCGGCATTGAGCGAAATGCACCGAAATATCGAACCGCTCATCAAGTGACCGTGAGCAGCCCCAGGCACAGGGGCTGCAGTAAAACCAATGGACCAGG
This sequence comes from Heptranchias perlo, assembly GCF_035084215.1. Taxonomy (NCBI): domain Eukaryota; kingdom Metazoa; phylum Chordata; class Chondrichthyes; order Hexanchiformes; family Hexanchidae; genus Heptranchias; species Heptranchias perlo. Next base: position 6,379,966 of record NW_027139548.1, read on the forward strand.
GCTCGAGATCTCTCACTTTAAATGAAACATCAACGAATAGAAAACATCAAAGGGTTGGGAGCAGGGAAAGGGTTGGGAATGGTTAATAAATCAGAAGCATCAATCGATTACAAACTCGCAATTGGGGCGAATTATCAATAGATTGGGAGTCATCGATGGATTCGGAAACATCAATTGTTTGGAGACCACGATGAGGTGGGACAAATTTGAGAAAAATATTTATTTTCATAACATCGAAGATATCGAACACATCACTTTCTCTATCAGTCTCTTTCTGTGCAAAAGAAAAAAGTAAAAGGAAATGTGTAATGAACACTGAGCCCAAGAATCGCTCCACTCGAGTACACGGCTCTGGGAGAGGTCGGCTCAGTCACCGCCAATGAACAGTGGGGAGCAGAGGAAACGTATGATCAGTAAGTTCGCTGATGATACAAAAATTGGTAGGGTGGTAAATAGCGAGGAGGATAGCCTCAGTCTGCAGGACGAAATAGATGGGATGGTCAGCTGGGCGGAACAGTGGCAAATGGAATTTAACCCGGCAAATTGCGAGGTGAGGCACTTTGGAGGGACGAACAAGGAAAGGGAATAAACAATGAATGGGAGGACCCTAGGCAAGACAGAGGGTCAGAGGGATCTTGGTGTGCAAGTTCACAGATCCCTGAAGGCGACGGAACAGGTAGATAAGGTAGTAAAGAAGGCATCTGCGATACTTGCCTTTATTAGCCGAGGCATAGAATATAAGAGCAAGGAGGTTATGATGGAGCTGTATAAAACACTGGTTAGGCCACAGCTGGAGTACTGTGTGCAGTTCTGGTCGCCGCACTACAGGAATGATGTGATCGCCTTGGAGAGGATCACCACCAGTAATGTTAGAGTAGGATCACCACCAGTAATGTTAGAGTAGGATCACCATAGTAATGTTAGAGCAGGATCACCACTAGTAATGTTAGAGCAGGATCAACACAAGTAATGTTAGAGTAGGATCACCACTAGTAATGTTAGAGCAGGATCACCACCAGTAATGTTAGAGTAGGATCACCACCAGTAATGTTAGAGTAGGATCACCACCAGTAATGTTAGAGCAGGATCACCACCAGTAATGTTAGAGTAGGATCACCACCAGTAATGTTAGAGTAGGATCACCACCAGTAATGTTAGAGTAGGATCACCACCAGTAATGTTAGAGTAGGATCACCACCACGAATGTTAGAGTAGGATCACCACCAGTAATGTTAGAGTAGGATCACCACCAGTAATGTTAGAGTATGATCACCACCAGTAATGTTAGAGTAGGATCACCACCAGTCATGTTAGAGTAGGATCATCACCAGTAATGTTAGAGTAGGATCACCACCAGTAATGTTAGAGTAGGATCACCACCAGTAATGTTACAGTAGGGTCACCACCACTAATGTTAGAGCAGGATCACCACCAGTAATGTTAGAGTAGGATCACCACCACTAATGTTAGAGTAGGATCACCACCAGTAATGTTAGAGTATGATCACCACCAGTAATGTTAGAGTAGGATCACCATCATTAATGTTAGAGTAGGATCACCACCAGTAATGTTACAGTAGGGTCACCACCACTAATGTTAGAGCAGGATCACCACCAGTAATGTTAGAGTAGGATCACCACCACTAATGTTAGAGTAGGATCACCACCAGTAATGTTAGAGTAGGATCACCACCAGTAATGTTAGAGTATGATCACCACCAGTAATGTTAGAGTAGGATCACCACCACTAATGTTAGAGCAGGATCACCACCAGTAATGTTAGAGTCGGATCACCACCAGTAATGTTAGAGTAGGATCACCACCAGTCATGTTAGAGCAGGATCACCACCAATAATGTTAGAGCAGGATCACCACCAGTACTGTTAGAGTATGATCACCACCAGTAATGTTAGAGCAGGATCACCGCCAGTAATGTTAGAGCAGGATCACCACCAGTAATGTTAGAGCAGGATCACCGCCAGTAATGTTAGAGTAGGATCACCGCCACTAATGTTAGAGCAGGATCACCATCACTAATGTTTGAGTAAGATCACCACCAGTAATGTTAGAGTCGGATCACCGCCAGGAATGTTAGAGTAGGATCACCAGCAGTAATGTTAGAGTAGGATCACCACCAGTAATGTTAGAGTAGGATCACCACCAGTAATGTTGGAGCAGGATCAGCGCCAGTAATGTTAGAGCAGGATCACCGCCAGTAATGTTGGAGCAGGATCACCACCAGTAATGTTAGAGCAGGATCACCACCAGTACTGTTAGAGTAGGATCACCGCCACTAATGTTAGAGTAGGATCACCAGCAGTAATGTTAGAGTAGGATCACCACCAGTAATGTTAGAGCAGGATCACCACCAGTAATGTTAGAGCAGGATCACCACCAGTAATGTTAGAGTAGGATCACCACCAGTACTGTTAGAGTAGGATCACCGCCACTAATGTTAGAGTATGATCACCACCAGTAATATTAGAGTATGATCACCACCAGTAATGTTAGAGTAGGATCACCGCCAGTAATGTTAGAGTATGACCACCACCAGTAATATTAGAGTATGATCACCACCAGTAATGTTAGAGCAGGATCACCGCCAGGAATGTTAGAGTAGGATCACCAGCAGTAATGTTAGAGTATGATCACCACCAGTAATATTAGAGTATGATCACCACCAGTAATGTTAGAGCAGGATCACCGCCAGGAATGTTAGAGTAGGATCACCAGCAGTAATGTTAGAGTAGGATCACCACCAGTAATGTTAGAGCAGGATCACCACCAGTAATGTTAGAGTAGGATCACCACCATTAATGTTGGAGCATGATCACCGCCACTAATGTTAGAGCAGGATCACCACAAGTAATGTTAGAGTAGGATCACCACCAGTAATGTTAGAGTAGGATCACCGCCACTAATGTTAGAGCAGGATCACCACCAGTAATCTTAGAGTAGGGCCACCACCAGTAATGTTAGAGTAGGATCACCGCCACTAATGTTAGAGCAGGATCATTGCCAGTAATGTTAGAGTAGGATCACCACCACTAATGTTAGAGCAGGATCATTGCCAGTAATGTTAGAGTAGGATCACCACCAGTAATGTAAGAGTAGGATCACCACCAGTAATGTTAGAGTAGGATCACCGCCACTAATGTTGGAGCAGGATCATTGCCAGTAATGTTAGAGTAGGATCACCACCACTAATGTTAGAGCAGGATCATTGCCAGTAATGTTAGAGTAGGATCACCACCAGTAATGTTAGAGTAGGATCACCGCCACTAATGTTAGAGCAGGATCACCAGCAGTACTGTTAGCGCAGGATCACCAGCAGTAATGCTACAGTCGAGACGCCACTTGTAATGTTCTAGCCGAGTCATCAACATTCATCATCAGAGCACAAAATTTGTTTTATCTCGGTAATGAGTGAGTCAAGACTTCAATGAATTAATATGAGATCCCAAAAACCTGACAGAGTGCCCGGGATGATGTTTCCCTCTGGGTTCACCGGGCATGCGCACACTCCATTCCCTCTGGGATTTTTTTCCATTCTTGAATTTTAATAGAAATAATTTCACGAACTGTCCTGTGTAATTTCCCCTTTGGCGTCCCGGGGAGCACTGGGTTGGATAATTCCACCTTGTTTGTTAAGTGACTGTAACTAACGCCAATTATTGTGTAACCTGATTTTCTCACCGGGGCACCGATTGTTCTATAAAGGGGGAGTATTTTCGGATCTCAGATACACTCAAATCGGAACCGTGAAGCCGGACAGAATTCACTCATTCTCCTAAAAATGGAAATGCCAACAATTCTTCATATTAAGGAGATTTACTACCCGATTCTCGCAGCCTTTGGTTTTCCCGGTAAGTCAATATAACCTGCTGTTTCATAACAGTTCACTATCTCACTTCAAATGATTATGTGTCAAATTCCGAGAATGTCCTAATTTCGGAGTCATTGATCCACCGGGATAAATTAATGAATATCAGCGGGAATTCTAGCAATCCGCGGCGCCGGTGAGGCGTTGCTCTTATCGGGAGATCGTGGGCAACGGGCGATCAATGTTGTCCCAATACGAGGGAGGACGAGGCTGATTCCCCGGCCCCGCCAACAGTGCATAGATCACTATAGAATGTGTTGCTTGGTGTCTTTGTAAACCATTTCATTTGTACCGTTGTTACCTGTGCACTTCAAGTTGATAATTCCCCAGACTGCAGTCACCTCCACCAACAGGGGCCGTTGAAAGATAATTTGAGAACTGATTGCCGCTCAGGGACCTGCTCCCCTTTCCTCGGCTGCAAAGAACCTTCGCGGTTCCACCAGCTGCCGCTCTGTTACCGAGCAGTTTCCTGGGGCGATTATAAATAGAAAAAGGCCAGAGATTCGACCAAAACTGAACGTTATTTTCGCAGTTGAATATTTTATTTGAATTCATATCTTTCCAGTAATTACTGTGAAATTATATTTACTTCTTGACGACGGCTGACTGAAGGGTGCTGGAAGAACGGCAGATTTTCACTCTCTCTACATTGAGTTTCAATGACTTATTTCCTTCAACAAAATGTCGTCAGCGCTCTCGTGTACAACTAAAATAATCCGTGTGTATAAACCGAAGTAAGATCACATCGAAATATTTCCCACAATGTGCTGTGAGATTTCTCTGACTGACCCCGTGACTTACCTCTTGTCCCTCTTTCTTACAGCGAACCTCGTGACAATCGTGATTCTCTCCAGCGGAAATTGTGGCCTTTCCAAATGTATCTCTGTCTACATGGTGACCATGGCAACAGCAGATCTCCTGGTCATTATCTTCAATGTAACCGTGTATAACATTTTCAGTTATCACTTTCCATATCCATTCCTGTCCTACACTGCCGTTTGTAAGTTCATTCTGTGCATGAATCCTGCTACCCTGGATATGTCGGTGTGGTTCACAGTCTCGTTCACATTTGACCGATTTGTATCGATATGTTGTCAGAAGTTTAAAACAAAATATTGCACAGTGAGAACTGCGGCTGCGGTTATCACAACCATCTCTGTCCTGATCTGTTTAGAGAACATCCCCTTTAGGTTTGCATATGAACCTGACCGAATAATTAACAGTGTTCACTGGGGTTGCCACAACAGACTGGGCTTTTTTTCATCACCTGCGGGTGCAGCTTACTCCTGGTTCGAAAGTGTTTTCGTTGCGTGGCTTCCTTTTGCTTTGATATTACTGTTTAATTGTTTGACAGTCAGATGTATTTTAGAGGCCAGTGGAGCCCGCAGGGGACTCCGGGGTCGTAGCAGTGAGAATCAGAGCGATCCAGAGATGAAGAACCGAAGGAAATCCATCATTTTACTGTTCACTGTGTCGGGCAGTTTGATACTGTTGTGGCTGACAGCTATCGTTAGTTTTTTAACGACCAGACTGACACACACCGTGCATTATCAAGCCGATTATGCAGCTCCTGCCTATATCGCCACTGAAACCGGATTTATGCTCATGTATTTGAGTTCCTGTACAAACACGTGCATTTATGCAGCTGCCCAAACGAAATTCAGGGAAGAGCTGAAGCAGATGATGAAATCTCCATGGACAGTTATGCTGATATTTGTAAAAAAAATGAAAAAATATACCAAAGCTTCCTGTCTTAATTAGAACTCAAGTACTTCCGGGTACCATCTTAGAATGGCCGTCTTCCTGTCAGGACGAAAATTGATTGTCCTTGTGAAAAGTAACAGGTATCAGAAAACATGTCCTCCATTTTTGCCCTGCGTTTTATGCCGGCTGCTTTCCCAGGGCGAACAGAACCGTTCCCTGCGAGTAAAGCGCGCTTCCCGGTCAAGATTCAAAGAAAACATTCATGACTGAGCTTCAGTAGTGGAGTAGAACACGAGGTCTTCAGCGTGAACTGTTTCACACCGCAAGTACTGGAATAAGACGCCCATTTTAATTAATAGATCAAGTTTCCTTTAGTGTCGAACCAATGACGTGTGTTACAATCGTGGTTATTTGTAATTCTTCTGTAATCTTCGTGTGAATATGCAGCCAAAATGACAACAGTAACTTCACTTCAAATGTATTTTATTGGATGTAAAGCGCCTTGGCACGTCTTGAGGACGTGAAAGGCGCTCGATAAATGCAAATCCCTCTTTCTTTTATTTTCAACCAGTCCTTGTAGGCGTTTACCCTCCACCCGAGCAATCAAACAACCAACGGGAGGAGGAGGCTCTGTTAACATCCCCATCCTCAATGATGGCAGAGTCTAGCTCGTGAGTGCAAAAGACAAGACTGAAGCGTTTGCAACCATCTTCATCCAGAAGTGCCGAGTGGATGATCCACCTCGGCCACCTCCCGATATCCCCACCACCGCAGAAGTCAGTCTTCAGCCAATTCAATTCACTCCACGTGATTTCAAGAAACGGTTGAGTGCACTGGATACAACGAAGGCTGTGGGCTCCGACAACATCCCGGCTGTCGTGCTGAGGACATGTGCTCCAGAATTATCCACGCCTCGAGCCAAACTGTTCCAGTACAGCTACAACACTGACATCTACCGACAATGTGGAAAATTGCCCAGGTATGTACTGTCCACAAAAAAAGCAGTACGAATCCAATCCGGCCAATTACCAGCCAATCAGTTCACTCTCAATGATCAGCAAAGTGTTGGAAGATTTCGTCGACAGTGCTATCAAGCGGCAATTACTTACCAATAACCTGCTCACCGATGCTCAGATTGGGTTCTTCCAGGGCCACTCGGGTCCAGACCTCATTGCAGACTTTGTCCAAACATGGACAAAAGAGCTGAATTCCAGAGCTGAGGTGAAAGTGACTGCCCTTGACATCAACACAGCATTTGACCGAGTGTGGCAACAAGGAGCCCCAGCAACATTGAAGTCAATGGGAATTAGTGGGAACACTCTCCAGTGGCTGGAGTCATACCAAGCACAAAGGAAGATGGGAGTGGATGTTGGAGAACAGTCATCTCAGCCCCAGGGCATTACTGCAGGAGTTCCTCAGGGCAGTGTCCTCGCCCCAAACCTCTTCAGCTGCTTCATCAATGATCTTCCCTTTATCATAAGGTCAGAAATGGGGATGTTCGCTGATAATTGCACGGTGTTCAGTTGCATTCGCAACCGCTCAGGTAATGAATAATTCCCTGCCCGCATGCAGCAAGACCTGGACAACATCCAGGCTTATGCCGATAAGTGGCAAGTAACATTCGCGCCAGTTAAGTAACAGAAAATGAACATCTCCAACAAGAGAAACTCGAACCAGCTCCCATTCAGATTCACGCCGAATCCCCCACCATCAACATCCTGGGTGTCATCATTGACCCGAAATTTAACTGCACCAGCCGCATAAATATTGTGGCAACAAGGGCAGGCCAGAGGCTGCGGGCAGTGACTCACCTCGTGACTCCCCAAAGACTTTCCACCATATACAAGTCACAAGTCAGGAGTATGATGGAATACTCTCCACATGCCAGGATGAGTGCAGCTTCAACAACACTCAAGAAGTTCGACACAATCCAGAACATACCAGCCCGCTTGATTTGCACCCCATCCACCACCCTAAATATTCATTGTCTTCACCACCGGCGCACTGTGGCTGCAGTGTGTACCATCTGCAGGATGCACCGCAGCAACTCGCCAAGGATTCTTCGACAGCACCTCCCAAACCCGCGACCTCTACCACCTCGAATGTCAAGGGCATCAGGCACATGGGAACAACACCACCTGCACGTTTCCCTCCAAGTCAAACACCATCCCGACTTGGAAATATATCACCGTTTCTTCATCGTCGCTTCTTTCAAAATCCTGGAACTCCCTACCGAACTCCACCATGGGAGAACCTTCACCACACGGACTGCAGCGGTTCAAAAAGGCGGCTCACCACCATATTCTCAAGGGCAATTTGGGATAGGCAATAATTGTTGGCCTTGCCAGAGACGCCCGCTTCCCATGAAGGAATAAATGGAAAATAAATAACTAATTCCAATTACTTTATCTGCCCGCGGTCTCAATATCCCTTCAACCTATTTTAATCATCCATCTATCGAACTTAATGTTGAATATTGATATAGAAACATCGAAAATAGAGCAGGAGTAGGCCATTCGGCCCGTTGAGCCTGCTCCGCCATTCATTATAATCATGGTTGATCCTTTATCTCAATACCATATTCCCGCTCTCTCCACTTACCCCTTGATAACTTTTGTGTCTAGAATTCTATTTAGCTCCTTCTTAAAGAACATTCAATGACTTGGGCTACACAGCATTTTGTGGTAGAGAATTCCATAGGTTCACCAGCCTGTGAGTGAAGAAATGTCTCCTCATCTCAGTCCTCAATGTCGTACTCCGTATCCAGAGACTGTGACCCCCACGTTCTGGAACCCCCAGCCAGGGGAAACATCCTCCCTGCAGTTTGACTAGCCCTGTCAGAACTTTATATGTTTCATTTAGATCACATTTTATTCTTCTAAACTCGAGGGAATACAAGCTTAGTCGACCCAATCTCTCCTCATTCGACAGTCCTGCCATCCCAGGAACCAGTCTGGTGAACAATCACTGCAGTCCCTCTATGGCAAGTATGTCCTTTCTTAGGTAAGGAGACCAAAGCTGCACACAATACTCCAGGTGTGGTCTCACCAATGCCGTGTATAACTGCAGTAAGACATCCTTGCTCCTTGCTCCTGACTCAAATCCTCTTGCAATGAAGGCCAACATGTCATTTGCCTTCCTAGCTGCTTGCTGCACCTGAATGTTTGCTTTCACTGACTTGTGTACAAGGACACCCAGGTCCCTTTGTGCATCAACATTTCCAAATCTATCACCATTTAAGTAATGCTCTGCCTTTCTGTTTTTCCTTCCGAAGTGGATAACTTCACATTTATCCATACTGTTTTGCATCTGCCATGAATTTGCCCACTCATATGATTTCTGATCCTTAAATTGCACAGCTACGTAATTCTCCACGCAAAGATGTTTCTCCCACCCTCCGTTCTAAATCATTTGCATTTATCCTTTTATCTATGGCCGGTACTTCTTGATCCCTCAACGAATGGAAGCTTTCTGCTTGTATCTATCCTGTCCAGTCATATCTCATCTTAAATCACATGGGCAGCACTCGCCAAAATATATCAATCTGGTATCAATACACAATCCAGCGAATGTTAGGAATGTGTAGTTAAGATAGTTAATTGACATCATTCTCTTGGAGATGGTGGTGTCCTTGCTTATATTGAACAATGAGAAGAATGTATTTGATAGCTTGGCCACTGCTCGAAACATCGCGACCGCGCAGGCAGAGATTCTAATCGAACACTCTGGACACCCCGATCTATTCAGAGAGAGCCAGAAAGGGCAGAAATGGCTTTTATCGGTTGTCTCGTGTTGCATGATCTTGGGATATCGCTGTGTTCACAGAAATGATGCGTTGAGCATGACGAAACCACCAAGCGAGATGCATGATGAAGATGGACTGAAGAACCGGTCCAAGACATGGTCAGTCACGGTGACAACACCACTACATGAAATGGTTAATGTGGGTCCAGAGAGTGGGAACATATGGAAAAGCAATGGGTAGAGATTTGCCCAATAAATAGATCGAGAAAGATTTATGGTGCTGTTGAGATACTCTTCGTTGTTGACCTTAAACACTCGACTGCCAACAATGGACGGACTGTAAGGAAAGCACTAATCAGACTGTCCTGAAACTGCTAATCTGCATTGGTTTCTCCTTATATTATAGCAATCTTTACCTTTTAAGGTTGTCTGTTAAGCGGGGCAGAGAAAGGCAATTTAAAATCCCATTGGGCTGTTTGACCAGGGCTGACCCTGCAGCAATGGTCAGTTTCAAGAAAGAATAGTAAGAAACTTCATTAAAGACAGATGATTACATGCTAAATCATAAATTTCAGAGAAATTTAATCATATGTTAAAAGTGTGGAAAGCTGTTAGTTCTGCAAAGGGAAATACCTGGACATAAATCTTCATTTGCAATTGTTACAAATGATAAAGAAACAAAGACAGATTTATAATTAAAGTTTTTACTTTGTACCATTGCAATTATAAGGATCAGGAATGAAATTATCGAAATATTAACGAAATAAGAAATTATACTTCGTAGCCCAACGGAATAAATATATGGGGGTGTAATTGAACTTTTCTGTAATTATGTAATGAATAATTGTGTGGATTAACACAAGAGATTGCTGTTTTTATTCCGGCCACTGTTGGGCTGATAAATTAGCGCATTGCTTCTTGCGAAAAGTGATCAGAGGAATATTCGGCTTTAACGGAATCTGTAGTGCAGCAGACTCTGAACCGGGAAGATCACATCCCAACTGTTCACACCCTCATACCTGGGGCTAATAATTCCGCTGCTCGGTTGAAAAATCAGGAAAGCGAGACACCCCAGGCCATAATTCTCTGTGTATTAATATTAGTGGAAGCAAAATGTCCGGCCAGCGATGCACTGTTTGGGACATGATGTGGAGGTGCCGGTGATGGACTGGGGTTGACAATTGTAAACAATTTTACAACACCAAGTTATAGTCCAACGATTTTATTTGAAATCTGCAAGCTTTCGGAGGCTTCCTCCTTCCTCAGGGAAATGTGATTTCCCTCATTTCCCTGAGGAAGGAGGAAGCCTCCGAAAGCTTGTAGATTTCAAATAAAATCGTTGGACTATAACTTGGTGTTGTAAAATTGTTTAGAACTGTTTGGGACAGGCACGGCTGGTGTGCAGAAAGAGCGCGGAGCCGGAATCCACACCGACATTCCTGAGCGCTTTTTTTTATCCAAACATTTAAACTGATTGCTTTCGAAAGGTTAACACGTGCATTAAATCCCGCACACAGGAGTGTAGGACGGGCCCGTTAATTGTTTAATTAGAAATGAGGACCAGAGAAACTGAGCAAATGTTTAAAAACTGACAGTTGGTAATGAGTATTGGGATTGGTGAAGGTCGAAGATACTGAGCTCAGAACTGAAATACCTTTAAATCCCCGACCAACCATCATCAGGTGTGGGTATAAGTACAACCTTTTAAGTGTATGTTTAAGTACTATTGTATGTAACGTGTGTTCAATAAACTTATGACGCCTCATTTCAATGTTCAAGAACCTGATTGAAAACTTTCCGCTAACAATCGCCTTCGTCCTGTAATTGTGAATTGCCTTCATTTATTAATGTGATTAAGTGCGCCCTTTATCCGTCACTCTTTCACGTTCCACTTCATCCTGAGGTTCTCCGAAAGCCAAACTCCACTTGGTTTCAGGCCCCCGGGGAGCCCAGGCTCTGCCAATCCGGCTGGCATCCAGCGTCAGGCGGAAGTGGTTGTGAGTTGCGGGCAGTTCTGTGTAATAGGCGCATTCAACAGCATTCAGACGACCAATAAAATTTAAGGCACTAGTTCGGCCGCAGGCACAGGTTTTTTATTCCATCGGTCGGCGATGCAGCTGCACCCAGCCACAATCGTGGGAAGGCGCTGTGTTATCAACAACATCATCCAAAATCAACAGGGAAAATGGAAAACAAAGGAATGATCAAGTTAACCATTGCATGACCGTGTCAAATCCAATCAGATGCGGATCTGATTCCCCGGTTTCCAAATCAACAGTTCATGTGTTTCTCTGGTCCTCACATCTAATTAAACAATTAACGTGTCCGTCCTTCACTCCTGTGTGCGGGATTTAATGCAGGTGTTAACCCATCGATAGCAATCAGTTTAAATGCTTGGATTAAAAAAAGAGCGCTTCGAAATTCCGCACACCAGCCGTGCCTGTCCCGAACAGTGCATCGCTGGCCCGTCATTTTACTTCCACTAATATTAATACACAGAGAATTATGGCCTGGGGTGTCTCGCTTTCCTGATTTTGCAACCGACCAGCGGAATTTTTAGCCCCAGGTATGAGGGCGTGAAAGTTGGGATGAGATCATCCCAGTTCAGAGTCTGCTGCATTCAAAAAAGAGCATGAAAGCCGAATATTCCTCTGATCACTTTTCGCAAGAAGCAATGCGCTAAACTCTCAGCCTAACAGTGGCCGAGATAAAACCAGCAATCTCTTCAAAGGGACCAGCTTCCTCCGGCTCAAACAGCCCTCCATGGAAGTTATACTTCTGGCGGATTGACGAAATATCTCACCGTTAATGGCCCTTCCCCATTAGTCTGAGGGATCGACCTTTAAACTGAAAATCACTTTGATGTCACTATTCCAATATCAATGCAATATTTAATGATGATGTAACAATGACGGCATCGATCTTAATCTGGTATAAATCCTGCTAAATATTCGGGAATCCTAATCAGGAACTCTGACACACTGTGTTCTGATTCCGAATAAATCCCGTTGGATTGCCTGGAATCCTAATCAGGAACTGTGGCAGACTGTACCCTGACCCAGAATAAATCCGGATAAAGCACGGGAGAGTCATAATCAGGGTAGTACAGAGAAGTGAAAAAGGAAATGACAGGGGCAAAGAGAGATTTTGAGAATAGAATGGCGGCTAACATAAAAGTTAATCCAAAAGTCTTCTTCAGGCATATAAATAGTAAACGGTTCGTAAGAGGAGGAGTGATGCCGATAAAGGATTAAAAATTAGATCTACGCATGGAGGCAGAGGGCAGTGCTGAGGTACTAAATTAATATTTTGCATCTGTCTTTATCAAGGAAGAAGATGCTGCCAAATCAGAGTAAAAGGACAGGTAGTTGAGATACTTGATGTGGTGAAATTGATAAGGAGGTGGTACTAGAAATGCTAGCTGTACTTAAAGGAGATAAGTCACCCGGTCCGGATGGGATGCAACCTGGGTTGATGAGGGAAGTAAGGGTGGAAATTGTAGAGGTGCTGGCCATAATCTTCCAATCATCCTTAGATACGGGAGTGGTGCCAGAGGACTGGAGAATTGCAAATGTTACACCATTGTTCAGAAAAGGGTGTAAGGAAAAAAACAGGCAACTGTCGGCCAGTCGGTTTAAATTTGGTGGTGGCGAAGCTTTAATAAACAATAATTCAGGACAAAATTAATAGTCACTTGGACAAGTGTGGATTAACAAAGGAAATCCAGCACTGATTTGTTAAAGGCAAATCGTGTTTAACTAACTTGATTGAGTTTTTTTTCATGAGGTAACAGAGAGTGTTGATGAGGGCAATGCGGTTGATGTTGTCGATCGGGACTTTCAAAAGGCGTTTGATAAAATGCCACACAGCAGGCTTGTCAGCAAAATTGCAGTCCGTGGAATGAAAGCGGTAGTGGCAGCATGGATAAGACATTGGCTAAGTGACAGGAAACAGAGAGTAGTAACGAACACTTGTTTTTTTTCAGGCTGGAGGAAGGTGTACAGTGGTCTTCCCCAGGGGTCGGTGCTTGGACCAATGTTTTTTTGATATATAGTAATTACACGGACTTGGGTGTACATGGTCCAATTTCAAAATTTGCAGATGGCACAAAATTTGGAAGTGTAGTGAACAGTGAGGAGGAGATGGACAGGCTGTTGGAATGGGCGAACACGTGGCTGATTAAATTTGATGCAGAGAAATGCGATGCGATACATTTTATCAGGGAGAACGAGGATAGGCAATGCAAGCGAAAGGGTACAATTCTAAAGGGGGTGCACGGACATAGAGACCTGGGGGTATATGTGCATGAATGTTTGAAAGTGGCAGGACAGATTGAGAAAGCGGTTAAAAAAAACCATACGGGATCCTCGGCCAACGTTGTCTACCTCATACGTTGCAGGAAAGGATGCCCCAGAGCATGGTACATTGGCGAGACCATGCAGACACTGCGACAACGGATGAACGGACACCGCGCAACAATCGCCAAACAGGAGGGTTCTCTCCCTGTCGGGGAACACTTCAGCAGTCATGGACATTCAGCCACCGATCTTCGGGTAAGCGTACTCCAAGGCGGCCTTCGAGACACACGACAACGCAAAATGGTCGAGCAGAAATTGATAGCCAAGTTCCGCACCCATGAGGACGGCCTCAACCGGGATCTTGGGTTCGTGTCACACTACACGTAACCCCACCAGCGAACAAATGTTATCTGTTTTTAATATAACGGATCATTTACTGTCTTCCTTCTCTCTCTCTCTCTCTTTTTTTTGGGGGGGTGTTTGTATATTCGGTGGCCTTTTAGGTGACACCTTTCTGTCTGCTCACTGTGATTGCCTTGGCAACGTGCAGTAATCACCAGGCATTGTTCTGTGATTTTCAAATGCGAAGGATTCGAAAATGTCATTTCCACACCGTTCACCTGAGGAAGGAGGAAGCCTCCGAAAGCTTGTGGAATTTAAAATAAATTTGTTGGACTATAACTTGGTGTTGTAAAATTGTTTACAATTGTCAACCCCAGTCCATCACCGGCATCTCCACATCATGGCGACCATTGACACCACAAACTGCCGGCTCACAGTGGAAAGGATATCCAAGAAGATCGCACATTTAGACACAGACATCAAGTTTTTACAGAGCTGCAAGAAAGCAGACAAGATCCCGAAATGACTACAGATCACGAACCCACTCAAGTCCACATACAACTCGGATCACGCTGAGAGACTCTGCCGTCGTACCTCTCGCACACTCCGCAATCATCTCGTACACCAACTCGACAGCAGACGCCGCAACCTCGAAACTAAGATAGAGTCCATACTCTCAACCTGCACTCAGGACACAGCAGACCAGCTACGATATACCGCCAAACAGACGAGGCAACGGAACTACGCTGCCTACATGAAAACCAAGAGCAGGAAGCTTGAGAAACTCGACATCACCACCAGCATCGACCAAGCTTCCCCTGGTACCACGGTTGCAACCACAGGGAAGTCTATCGTCAATTTGTCCGACCACACCCTTCAATCAGACGAAATCGAAGTTCTCAGCCGAGGGCTCAATTTCTGCCCCACGACCAAAATGGACCCCACTAGTCTCGCGGCAGACACAGAGGAATTCATCAGGAGAATGAGGCTCCAGGAATTCTACCACAAACCACAAAATTTCAGCAGCGAAACCAATGAGACAATCAACGATCCGGAACAGCATACAGAGGGATCCGTGGTGCAGCAACCGAAGAGGAAAGACTCTCACTGGACTCCTCCGGAGGGTCGCTGCCCTCAGCTTGACATGTATGGTCAAGCTGTCAGGAAATGTGTCTATGCCAGATTCATTAGCCGCACTCACAAGACAGTCCAGAATGTCACCCGAGCACAACGCAACGCCATCAACGCTCTCAAGACCAACCGCAACATCGTCATCAAACCAGCGGACAAAGGAGGAGCCATCGTCATACAGAACAGAACGGACTATTGCAAAGAAGCATACCGACAACTGGACAACCAGGAACACTACAGACGCTTACCCACAGACCCGACCAAAGAACACACCCATCAGCTCAACAAACTGATCAAGACCTTCGATCCAGACCTTCAAAACATCCGACGCACTCTCATCCCACGTACTCCCCGTGTGGGAGACTTCTGCTGCCTCCCAAAGATACACAAAGCCAACACACCCGGACGTCCTATCGTATCAGGCAACGGAACCCTGTGTGAGAACGTCTCTGGATACATCGAGGGCATCCTGAAACCCATCGTGCAGGGAACCGCCAGCTTCTGTCGCGACACTACAGACTTCCTACAAAAACTCAGTACCCACGGACCAGTTGAACCAGGAACACTTCTCACCACGATCGACGTCTCGGCACTCTACACCAGTATCCCCCACGATGACGGCATCGCTGCGACAGCATCAATGCTCAACACCAACAACAGCCAATCTCCAGACGCCATGCTACAACTCATCCGCTTCATCCTGGATCACAATGTCTTCACCTTCGATAACCAGTTCTTTACCCAAACACATTGAACAGCCATGGGGACCAAATTCGCACCCCAATACGCCAAAATTTTCATGCACAAGTTCGAGCAAGACTTCTTCACTGCACAAGACCTCCAACCAACGCGATACACCAGATACATCGACGACATTTTCTTTCTATGGACCCACGGCGAGGAATCACTAAAGAGACTGCACGATAACACAACAAGTTCCATCCCACCATCAAGCTCACCATGGACTACTCCTCAGAATCAGATTCTTTCTTGGACACACGAATCTCCATCAAAGATGGGCACCTCAGCACCTCACTCTACCGCAAGCCCACGGACAACCTCACGAAGCTCCACTTTTCCAGCTTCCACCCTAACCACGTCAAAGAGGCCATCCGCTATGGACAGGCCCTGCGAATACACAGGGTCTGCTCAGACGAGGAGGAACGCAATGGACACCTAAAGACGCTGAAAGACGCCCTAGTAAGAACGGGATATGACGCTCGACTCATCGATCGGCAGTTCCGACGGGCCACAGCGAAAAATCGCATAGACCTCCTCAGGAGATTAACACGGGACGCAACCAACAGAGTACCCTTCGTCGTCCAGTACTTCCCCGGAGCGGAGAAACTACGCCATGTTCTCCGCAGCCTTCAACATGTCATCAATGATGACGAACACCTCGCTATGGCCATCCCCACACCTCCACTACTCGCCTTTAAACAGCCACCAACCTCAAACAGACCACCATTCGCAGCAAATTACCCAGCTTTCAGGAGAACAGCGTCCACGACACCACACAACCCTGCCACGGTAACCTCTGCAAGACATGCCAGATCATCGACACAGATACCACCATCACACGAGAGGACACCACCCACCAGGTGCATGGTTCATACTCCTGTGACTCGGCCAACGTTGTCTACCTCATACGTTGCAGGAAAGGATGCCCCAGAGCATGGTACATTGGCGAGACCATGCAGACGCTGCGACAACGGATGAACGGACACCGCGCAACAATCGCCAGACAGGAGGGTTCCCTCCCAGTCGGGGAACACTCCAGCCGTCAAGGACATTGAGCCACCGACCTTCGGGTAAGCGTTCTCCAAGGCGGCCTTCGAGACACACGACAACGCAAAATCGTCGAGCAGAAATTGATAGCCAAGTTCCGCACCCATGAGGACGGCCTCAACCAGGATCTTGGGTTCATGTCACGCTACACGTTACCCCACCAGCGAACAAATGTTATCTGTTTTTAATATAACGGGTCAGTTGCTGTCTTTTCCAAGTTTCTACCTCTCTATCTCTTCTTTTTTGTTTGTTTTTTTTTGGTGATTTGTATATTCGGAGACCTTGCAGTTAACACCTGTCTGTCTGCACACTGAATGCCTTGGCAACGGGCAGTTGAAAAAACTGTCTGTAATCACCAAGCATTGTTCTGTGATTTATAAATGCGATTTCATTTCGAGGATTTAATTTCCAACAACGTTCACCTGAGGAAGGAGGAAGCCTCCGAAAGCTTGTGAATTTAAATTAAAATTGCTGGACTATAACTTGGTGTTGTAAAGTTGTTTACAATTAATCTCCATGAGAAATAATCAATAATCAATGATACAATAAGAAATGCAGAGAAAGAACGTTGAAGGAATCGGGGAAGGAAGCGGACATGGGCAAAGATTTTCCACCACTTCAAAGTGCGGAAAAAAGTGATTTTTGAGCGAGGGACGTTCAGTTCCCTCATCCCCGATTTAAAGTTCCCTTTGAGTGAATCTGGCTCCTTGTCAATCGTTCTGTTCCCTCCTCCCTGACTCCGCTGGACACAGTGTTGTAATGAATAATAATCCAGCTCTGTCCCATTTATATTTTTCGGCAGCAGACTTTAACTGACTGGCTCTTAATGGCGGTGGTTTATGGTGTAAATTGAGTGGGATTGCAATTGATAAAAGCAACACCTGAAAAGGGCCTTGAACCCTGCACGCATAAAACTTTTGGTCTGCAGACTGAGCTATGCGGGCTTTGAAACAATAACGACACAGCGACGCTGACTGGCTGTTATGATGAATTACATCCACTTCAAGAGCACAGCCGCCCTGTCAACACAAGTTGCGTCACAAAATTGCTTCAAATCCAACACCACTTCTCAGGCCATTTCTTCACAAACATACCGCACTCCAAGCGTCGTCTGCCTCTCTGAGTCTACTCCAAACTCAACCTGATCACTTCATCCCAATCTGAACCTTCTCCTCAATCTTACCCTTCTCCTCAATCTGGCCTCTTCTCTCAATCTGACTCCTTCTCAATATGTTCACTTCTCCTCAATCGGAACCTTTCTTAATCTGCCAGCTTCTCCTCAATCTGAAACATTTTACGGAATCTGATCCGTTCGCCTCAATCTGACACCTTCTATGCAATTTGACAACTGCTTCTCAACGTCACCCCTTCCGCTCCATCTGATCCTTTCTCCTCGGTCTGATCTCAGAGATAGAGCATTTACAAACAAAATCAGGAAGCACTTTTTCTCACAAAGGGTAGTGGAAATCTGTAACTCTCTTCCCCTAATTGGTAGTTGGCCAATTTCAATTTCAGGATTGAGATCGATCGATTTTTGTTGGGTAACGTACCTGGAGCAAAGGCGGGTAAATGAAGTTGAGGTACGGATGTGCCACGATGAAATTGAATGGTCGAATAGGCTCTCGGGGCTGAATGACCTGCTCCTGTTACCTCGCTTCATCATCTGCTTTTAGTATTCAAAGGTTTACTGCCACACGGCCAGTGGTAACATGCTCTGTTGAGAAATAATGAATAATCGCCGATACAATGAGAAATGCAGAGAATGAAAGATGAAGAATAAAGGAGGGAAGCGGACATCGGCAGAGACTGTCCAGCATTTTGAAACAGGCAAAAACATATTTTTTGAGTGAATGACGTTCAGTTCCCTTCTCCCTGACTCCGCTGGGCAGCAGTTTTACACTGAATAGTAATACAGCTCAGTGACATTTATATTTTTCAGCGGCAGACGTTAACTGACTGGTGCTTACTTGCGGTGATTTAAGATGCAAATTTTGTTGGATTGTAATTGATAAAAGCAACACCCGAACATGAACTTGAAACCTCAGCTTAAAAGGCTGCTCCTGTCCCGACGGAGCTGTCCAGGCTCAACAGTCCCTTCACTTCACGTTCACAGCTGCCCTGTCAACAGAGGTAACGACACAAACTTGCTTCAGATCCAATAACTCTTCGCAGGCCATTTCATCACAAACATACCGCACACCAACCGCCATCAAACTATCTGAGTCTCCTCCAAACTCAACCTCACCTCTTCATCCCAATCTGAACTTGGTCCTCTGTATGTCTCCTTCTCCTCAATCTGACCCTTTCTCCTCGGTCTGACTCCTTCTCCCGAATCAGATCTCTTCTCCTCAATCTGACCAGTTATTCCTAAACTGACCCCTTCTCCTCAAACTGATGCGTTCTCCTCAATCAGACTCCTTCTCTTCAAATTGGCCCTTGTCATCGATCTGACTCCTTCCATTTAATGTGACTTCTTCTCCCCAAACTTACCTCTTCTCCTCAATCTAACCCCTGCTCCTCAATCTGACTCCTCCTCTTCAATCTGTCGTCTTCTCCCCAATCTAACCCCTTCTCCCAATCTGTCCACTTCTCCCCAATCTAACCCCTTCTCCCAATCTGTCCACTTCTCCCCAATCTACACCCTTCTCCCAATCTGTCCACTTCTCCCCAATCTAACCCCTTCTCCCAATCTGTCCACTTCTCCCCAATCTAACCCCTTCTCCCAATCTGTCCACTTCTCCCCAATCTACACCCTTCTCCTCAATCTAATTCTATCTTCTCAGCCTGGTCGGTTCTTCTCAATCGGACCCCTTCTCCTCAATGTGTTCCTTCTCCTCAATCTGATCACTCAGAAATAGGACACTTAGGAGCGATATCAGGAAGCTTTTTTTCACAAACAGAGTAACGGTCTATACCTCTCTTCCCCTAATAGGCTGTTGGTCAGTTTCAATTTCAGGATTGGGATCGAAAGATTTTTTAGGGTAAGGAGCCTGGAGCAAATACGGGTAAATGTATTTGAGTTTCGGATCAAACACGATCAAAGTGAATGGTGGAATAAGTTCTATGGGCTGAATCACCTCGTGCTGTTCTACTGATTCATCACCTGCATTTTCTATTCAAAGATTGACTGCCTGATGACCAGTTTTAACCTGCGCTGTTTTAATCGCCGCCGAAAATAATCAATAATCACGGATATAATAACAGATGCAGAGAAAGAATGATGAAGGAATCGGGGAAGGAAGCGGACATGGGCAAAGATTTTCCACCACTTTAAATTGGGAAAAAAGTGATTTTTGAGTGAGGGACGTTCAGTTCTCTCCTCCCTGATTTAAAGTTCGCTTTGAGTGAATCTGACTCCTTGTCAATCGCTCAGTTCCCTCCTCCCATATTTAAAGTTCTCTTTGAGTGAATCTGTCTCCTTGTCAATCGCTCAGTTCCCACCTCCCCGATTTAAAGTTCGCTTTGAGTGAATCTGACTCCTTGTCAATCGTTCAATTCTCTCCTCCCCGATTTCGAGTTCCTTTTGAGTGAATCTGACTCCTTGTCAATCGTTCAGTTCCCTCCTCCCCGATTTAGAGTTCCCTTTGAGTGAATCTGACTCCTTGTCAACCGTTCAGTTCCCTCCTCTCTCACTCCGTTGCCTTACAGTTTTGCACTGAATAATAATGCAGCTCAGTCTCATTTATATTTGTCGGCAGCAGACTTTAACTGACTGGCAATTAATGGCGGTGATTTATGGTGTGAATGGAATGGGATTGCAATTGGTTAAAACAGCACACGAATAGGGACTTAAACTCTGGGCCCTCAGATTAAAATTGGGATATTATGACGACTGAGCAATCCAGGTTGTGACCGGCTAATGAAAGAGCGACCCTGACTGGCGGTGGTAGGGAAAGACATTCCAATCACTTCACCTTCAAAGCCACCCTGTCAACGCACATAACGTCACAAAATTACTTCAGATCCAACACCTCTTCTCAGGTCATTCCATCTCAAACATGTCACACTCAAGCCCAAAGATGTTTTGTAAATACATAAAGAGCGAGAGGAAAGTGTGGGGCCTATTAGAGACCAAAACGGGAAACTATGTGTGGAGGTGGAAGATGTTGCTGTGGTTCTTCATGAATACTTTGCGTCTGTCTTCACAAAAGAGAAGGACGATGCAGAGATTGTAGTGAAGGAGGGGGAGGATGTTTTAATATTGGATGGGATAAACATAGTGAGAGAGGAAGCATTAAGGGGTTTAGCATCTTTGAAAGTAGTTAAATCACTAAGCCCGGATGAAATGTATTCCAAGCTGTTAAGAGAAGCAAACCAGGAAATAGCGGAGGCTCTGACCATCATTTTCCAATCCTCCCGACCACAGGCGTTGTGCCGGAGGATTGGAGGACTGCGAACGTTGTACCGTTTTTTAAAAGGGAGCGAGGGATAGACCGAGTAATCACAGGCCAGTTAGTCTAACCTCGGTGGTGGGCAAATTATTGGAATTAATTCTGAGGGACAGGATAAATCGTCACTTAGAAAGGCACGAGTTAATCAAGGACAGTCAGCATGGATTTGTTCAGGGAAGGTCGAGTCTGACTCGCTTGTTTGAATTTTTTGAGGAGGCAACAAGGAGGGCGGATGAGGGTAAATCATTCGATGTAGTCGACATGGATTTTAGCAAGACTTTTGACGAGGTCCCACATGGCAGATTGGTCAAAAAAGTAAAAGCTCATGTGATCAACGGGAAAGTGACAAGTTGGATCCAAGATTTGCTCAGTGGCAAGAAGCAAAGGGTAATGGTTGACGGTTGTTTTTGCGACAGGAAGGCTGTTTCCACTGAGGTCCCGCATGTTTCGGTACTGGGTCCGTTGCTTTTCGTGGTAGATATCAATGAATTGGACTTGAATGTGGGGGGAATGATCTAGAACGTTGCAGATGAAACAAAAAATGGCTGTGATAGTGATGAAGAAAGCTGTAGACTACAGGAAAATATCAATGGACTGGTCAGGTGGTCAGAAAAGTGACAATCCAGAAACGTGTGAGTTAATGCATTTGGGAAGGGCAAACATGGCAAGGGAATACACAATAAATGGGAGAATGCTGAGAGGTGTAGAGGAACAAAGGGACCTTGGAGTGCATGCTCACAGATCCCTGAAGTTAGCAAGACAGGTAGATAAGGTGGTGAAAAAGGCATATGGGATAATTTCCTTTATTCGCCGAGGCAAAGAATATAAGAGCAGGCAGGTTATCCTAGAAATGTATAAAGCATTGGTTAGGCCACAGCTTGAGTACTGCGTGCAGCTCTGGTCACCAGATTACAGGAAAAATGTGAATGCACGAGAGAGGGTACAGAGGAGGTTTACGAGGATGTTGCCAGGTCTGGAGTATTTTAGCAATGAGAAAAGATTGGATAGGCTGGGATTGTCTTCTTTGGAGCTGAGGGGAGACTTAATTGAAGTATATAAATTGATGACGGGACGAGACAGAGTGGAGCGTGAGGAACTATTTCCCTTTGCAGAGGAGTCAGTGACCAGGGGGCATAGATTCAAAGTAATTGGTAGAAGGATTTGAGGAGAGTTGAGGAGATTTTTTTCACCCAGAGAGTGGTGGATGTCTGGAACTCACTGCCTGAAAGGGTGGTAGAGGCAGAAACTCTCAACTCATTTAAAAAATACTTGGATGTGCACTTGAAGTGCCGAAACCTACAGGGCTATGGACCAATTGCTGGAAAGTGGGATTAATTTGGATAGCCATTTTGCGGCCGGCAGGGACACGATGAGCAGAATGGCCTACATCTGTGCCGTAACTTTCTATGATTCTATGATACTACACTCAAATCGTCATCTACATCTCGGTGCCTCCTCCAAACTCAACCTGACCCCTTCATCCCAAATCTAAACTTAATCCTCATTCTGACCCTTTTTCCTCAATCTTTCACTTCTCCACAATCTGAACCCTTCCCCACAATCTGACCCCTTCCCCACAATCTGACCATTCCTCAATCTGACCCCTTCTCCTCAATCTGGCTCCTCCTCAATCTGATCCCTTCTCCCGAATCTGACCGGTTCTCATGAATCAGACCCTTTCTCCTAAACTTAATCCCATCTCCTGAATCCTCAATATCTGCCTTCTCCCCAATTTGACCTCATCTCCTCAGATGACCGTCTCCTCAATCTGACCTCTTCTCCTCAATCTGACCATTTCCCTATCTGACCCCTTCTCCTCAATCTGACTCCTTCTCCTCAATCTGATCACTCAAAGATGGGACATTTAGGAGCGAAATCAGGTAGCACTTTTTCACACAAAGTGTAGTAGAAATCTGTAACTCTCTTCCCGAGTAGGCTGTGGGTCAATTGATATTTTAGGACTGAGATTGATCGTTTTTTGGTGGGTGAGGGACATGGAGCAAAGGTGGGTAAATGAAGTTGAGATACTGATCAGCCATGATCTAATTGAATGGTCGAATAGGCTCCAGCGTCTGAATGGCCGACTCCTGTTCCCTCGGTTCATCATCTGCCTTTTCTATTCAAAAGTTTACTGCCCTGACCAGTTTTAACATGCTCTGTTTTAATCTCCATGAGAAATAATCAATAATCGACGATAGAAAAGGAAATGCAGAGAATGAATGTTGAAGGAATAGGGGGATGGAAGCGGACATGGGCAAAGGTTTTCCTGCATTTCTGAACTGGTAAAATGTTCACTTTGCGTGAATGCCATTCCCTTCCCTCCTCCCTGAGTCCGCTGGGCAGTTGTTGTGCACTGAATAATTATATAACTCAGAACTCAGTGATATTTATATCTTTGGGCGGCAGATTTTAATTGCCCGGCGTTTAATGGTGGAGCATTAAGGTGTGAATTGAATGGAGTTTTCTCTGATAAAAGCGGCGTCCGAACAAGTACCTGGACCCACAGGTTAAAAGTCTGATGTTCTACCAGGCTCCAAAGATCTAACGAGAGAGTTACCCTGAGAGGTGGAGGATTACATTCCCTTAATTTCACGTTCACAGCCGCCCTGTCAGCACACGAACCATCACAAATTTACTTTAGCGGAAAATCTCTTCATAGCCCACTCCATCTCAAACATACCGCACTCCAACTGCATGCACCTCTCTGATTCTCCTCCAAACACAACCTGACCCTTTATCCCAATCTGATCCCTTCCCCTCAATCTGACCCCTTCTCTCAAAACTGACCGCTGATCCCCAATCTGACCCCTTCTCCCAAATCTGACCTTTTCTCCCGAATCTGACCCCTTCTCCCAAGTCTGACCCTTTCTCCTCAATCTGACCCCTTCGCCTCGATCTGACCCCTTCTCTCAAATCTAAAGCTTTCTCCTCCATCTGTGCCCTTCTCCTCAATCTGACCCGTTCTCCCTAATCTGTCTATTTTCCCTCAATCTGACCCCTACTACCCAATATGACCCGTTCGCCTCAGTCAGACACTTTCTCCTAAATGTGATCCTACCCCCAATCTGACCCCTGCTCCTCAATCTGACCACTTGGTCTCAAACTGATCCCTTCTTTCCAATCTGATGCCTTCTCCCCAAACTCACTCCTTTTCCCCAATTGGAACCTTCTCCTCAACTGATGCTTCTCCTCAATCTGACACCTTCTCAACAATCTGACCCATCTCCTCAATCTGAACCTTCTCCTCAATCTGAACCTTCTCCTCAATCTGATCCCTTCTTCCCAATACGATCATTTCTCCTCAATCGGACCCTTCTCCTCAAACTGACCCTTTCTCTCTAATCGGTAGCCTTTTCCTCAGTCATACTTCTGACGTCAGTCTGATCCCTTCTCCTCAATCTGAACATTCGCCCCGGTCTGATCCCTTCTCCTCAATCTGACCCCTTCGCCCCAATCTGATCCCTTCTCCTCAATCTGACCAATTCTTGTAGAACATTTTGGATTTAAATCAGAATGCTCTTTTTCAAACAAAGGATAGTGGAAATCTGTAACTATCTCCTCTTGGCGCCTGCATGAAGAGGGTTGATGAGGTTAGTACGGTTGATGTTGTGAATATGGACTTGCAAAAGGCATTTGATAAAGTGCCGCATAATAGGCATGTGAGTAAAATTAATGCCAAAGGGATTAAAGGATCAGTGGCAGCGTGAATACAAAACTGGCTAGGAGGGAAAAAGCTAAGAGTAGTTGTAAATGGTTGTTTTTCAGACTGGAGGGAAATATACAGAGGGGTTCCCCAGGGGTCAGTATTAGGACCACTGCGCTTTCTGTTGTATATTAATGACGTGGATATGGTTACGAAGGTTAATAATTTGAAAGTGTTAGATGAGAAGAATCTCGGAAATGTAATAAATAATGTGGTGGATAGAAAGAGACTTCAGGAGGACATAGACAGACTGGCGAAATGTGCAGACACATGGCAGATTAAATTTAACGCAGAGAAGTGTGAAGTGATACATCTTGGTAGGAAGAACGATGAGAGTCAATATAAGCCAAATGGTACAATTTCAAAGGGATTGTAGGCAGACAAGTTGAGAAGGCTGTTGAAGAAGCCTGTAGGATCTTGGGGTTTATTAATAGAGGCATAGAGTACAGAAAAAGGAAGTTATGCTAAACCTTTATAAAACATTGGTTAGGCCGCAGCTTGGAGTATTGTGTCCAATTCTGCGCACCAAGCTTTAGGAAGGATGCCAAGGACTTCGAAAGGGCACAGAAGAGATTTACGAGAATGGGACCAGGGATGAAGGACTTCAGTTATGCGGATAGACTGGAGCAGCTGGGATTGTTCTCCTTAGAACAGAAAAAGTTAAGAGGAGATTTGGTAGTGTTGTTCAATATCATGAACGGTTTTGATAGTGTAAATGAGGAGAAACTGTTTCCAGTGCCAGAAGGGTCGGTAACAGAAGGACTCAGATTTAAGATGATTGCCAAAAGAGCCGGAGACGAAATGACAAAATATTACTGTAACGCAGCGAGTTGTTATGAACTGGAATACACTGCCTGAAAGGGTGGTGGGAGTAGATTAATTTAGAACTTTCAAAAGTAATTTGGATAAAAACTTAAAGGTAAAAAAATTGACATGGCAGTATGGAAAGAACTAGAGAGTAGGACCAATTGGATAGCTCTTTCAAAGAGCTCATCCAGGCGCAATGGGCCCAATCGACTCCTTCTGTGCTGTATCGTACTATGATAATTAGATCCTGTGATTAAGGACAAAGAAGGAAATCTTCTTATGGAGGAAGACGGCGTGACTGATGTACTGAATGAGGAATTTACATCTATCTTCACAAAAGAAGAGGATGAGGTTAATGTCGCTGTAGAGGAGGAGGGAGTAGAGATATTGGATAAGATAAAAATAGATGGAAAGGAGGTGCTAAATAGGTTGGCATCACTCAAAGTTGACAAGTCCCCCGGTCCAGATGGGATGCCTCAACGGCTACTGAGCGAAGCAAGTCTGGAGATAGGAGAAGCATTGACCACATTCTTTCGATCCACCGTGGATATGGGAGTGGTGCCAGAGGACTGGAAGATTGAAAATGTTACACCCCTTTTAAAAAGGGGAAGATGGATCAATCTGTTAACGACAGGCCAATCAGTCTAACGTCAGTGTTTGGAAAACTGCCAGGGACCATTGCCAAGGACACAACTAATACTCACTTGGAGAAGCCTGGGTTAAAAAGGGACAGGCAACAACGATTTGTTAAAGGCCAATCTTGTGTAACTAACCTGATGAAGTTCTTTGATAAAGTATCATTATTGGTTGATGAAGTTCGTGCAGTAGATATTGTATATATGGACTTTCAAAAGGCATTTGATAAAATAACCCATAAAAAATTAATTCAGAAAATAGAAGCACATTAGATTAACGGGATGATGGTAACTTGGGTCCGTAAATGACTAATGGAAAGCAGGCAGAGAGTAATTGTGAACGGATGTTTTTTTGACTGGAGTGAATTATGCAGTTGGGTCCCCCATGGGTCGTTATTATGATCATTACCTTTCTTGTTATATGTAAATGGCTTGATCTCGGTTGCAGGGAGCGCAATTTCGTAGTTTGCGGATTATACAATACTTGGCAACGCAGTGAATAGTGAAGGGGATAGTCGCAGACTTCAGGAGGACATGGGCAGACTGCTGAAATGGGCAGAAACATAGCAGATGCAATTCAACACGGATAAGTGTGAAGTGATACACTTTGAGAGGAACAACATGGAATGACAGTATAGTCTAATTGGCAATATTTTGAGGGAGTGGGAATGCAGAGGGAGCTGGGAATGCAGATTCAGAAATCTTTGAAAGTGTCAGGGCAAGTTTAAAGGGCGGTTTAGAAAGCGAATAGGACAAGTGGCTTTTTTAATAGAGGCATTTAATACAAAAACAAGGAATTCATGCAAAACCTTTCAAAAGCGCAGGTTAGGCCTTAGCTGGAGTATTGTGTTCATTTCTGGGCAGCAAACTTTAGGAAGGATGTCCAGGCTTTGGAGAGGTTACAGATGGGGCTTGCCAAGATAATAGCAGGGATGAGGGACTGCAATTATGTGGATAGATTGGAGAAGCCAGGTTTCTTCTTCATAGAGCTGAGAAGGTTGAGGGGAGACCTGGTAGAGGTATTCAAAATAATGAGGGGTTTTGGTGGACCAAATGGGGTGAAACTTTCGTCTGACAAGTGGGTCGGTATCCAAAGGTCATAGATTTAAAATAATTGGCCACAGAACTAGACCGTAAGTGAGTCGACATTTTTTTTTTCAGACGGAGGGTTGTTGAGATCTGGAACGCGCGACCTGAAAGAGTGGTGGAAGCAGATTCCATAGGAATTTAAAAACGGGATTGGACATGTGCTTGAAGAGGACGAATTTGAAGGGTTATGGGAAAAAGCTGTGATGTAGGATTGAATTGGACAGCTCTTTCAAAGAGCCAGCACAGGCACGTCAGGCCGAACGGCCTCCTTCTGTGTTGTAAGATTCTATGATTCTATGATCTCTGCGATGATGGGTATGTGACTGTCAGCATTTCTCAACAGCTCTATCCCTTCCGGTTCCCACAATCTTTGATTCACATGAAGTATCAAATGAGATCTTTCTCTTCCGACAGCCTAACCACTTCTCCTTATTGTAAAACCTTATCGTCCAGCTCATACTCTGCTGCAGCTGGTCCGCCATCTCTCGCTGGGAATTCGGTAGCTCTGAGGTCTCTTCCTGAACTCTGTCTCCCCTTCCACATCAGCATGTCTGTTACTAGCTCTCTGTCCACCTTAATGTTCGCTCGCGGAATGTCCCCACTTCAAGGCAATAAAAGGACTCGCTTGCCTCCTGTTTTCATCTCTCCTCTTCGATGTGAAACATAGACACATAGAATATTGGAGCAGGAGTAGGCCATTCGGCCCTTCGAGCCTGCTCCGCCATTCAATATGATCATAGCTGATTCTTTATCTCAATACCATACTCCAGCTCTCTCCCCATACCCTTTGATGCCTTTTGTGTCGAGAAATCTATCGAGTTCCTTCTTCAATATATTCAGTGACTTGGCCTCCGGAGCCTTCTGTGGTAGAGAATTCCACAGGTTCACCACCCTGTGAGTGAAGAAATTTCTCCTCATCTCAGTTCTAAATGACTTACCCCGGATCCTGAGACTGTGACCTATCGTTCTGGACCCCCACCCCCAGCCAGGGGAAACATCCTCCCTGCATCAAGTCGGTCTAGCCCTCTCAGAATGTAATATGATTCAAGGAGACCACCTCTCATTCTCCTAAATTCGAGTGAATACAGGCCGAATCCACACAATGTCTCCTCATACGACAGTCCTGCCATCACTAGAATCAGTCTGGTGATCCTTCGCTGCACACCCTCTATAGCAAATGTATCCGTTCTTCGGTAAGCAGAACAGAACTGCACACCAGGTGCAGTCTCACCAAGGCCCTGTGTAACTGCAGTAAGACATCCTTGCTCCTTTACTCAAACCCTCTTGCAACCAAGGCCAACATGTCATTTGCTTCCTAACTGCATGCTGCACCTGCATGTTTGTTTTCAGTGACTGGTGTACAAGGATACCTAAGTACATCAACATTCCCTAATCTATCACGATTTAATTGATACTCTGCCTTGCTGTTTATCCTTCCGAAGTGGATAACTTCACATTTAACCACATTATGATGCATCTGCCATGTATTTGCACACTCACTCAACTTGTCTAAATCGTCTTGAAGCATCTTTGCATCTTCCTCACAATTCACGATAACACCTAGTTTTGTGTCGTCAGAAAACTTGGAAATAATGCGTTTGGTTCCCTCATCGACCAGTCACTGCCTGCCACCCCGAAAAAGACCCGTTTATTTCTACTCTATTTTTTCCTGTCTGTTCACCAATTTTTAACCCTTGCCAGTATATTACCACCAATCCCATATGCTTTAATCTTGCATACGATTCTCTTATGTGGGAATTTATCAAAGGCATTCTGAAAATCCAAATGAACCACATCCACTGGTTCTCCGATATCTATTATACTAATTACATCCTCAAAAAACTCCAGCAGGGTGGAAACACGATTTCCCTTTCATAAATCCACGTTGACTTTGCCTAATCCCGTTGATGTTTTCTATGTGTCCTGTTTTAACATCCTTTATAATAGACTTTAGCATTTTCCCTACTATTGATGTTAGGCAAACCGGTCTGTAATTCCCTGTTTTCTCTCTCCCTCCTTTTTTCAATTGTGGGTTTACATTTTCCACCCTCCAATCTGCAGGAACCGTTCCATAGTCTGTAGAATTTTGGAAGATGACAACGAATGCATCCACTATTTCCATGGCTACCTCTTTTAGTAATCTGGGATGCAGATTTTCAGGCCCTGGGGATTTATCGGCTTTCAGTCCCATTAATTTCTCCAGCACTATTTTTTTACTAATACTAATTTCCTTTAAATCCTCCTTCTCACTCGTCCCTTGGTTGCCGAGCATTTCTGGGAAGTTATTTGTGTCCTGTTCCGTGAAGACTGAACCAAAGTATTAGTTTAATTGCTCTGCCATTTCTTTGTGCCCCAATATAAATTCTCCCGTTTCTGACTGTAAGGGACCTATATTTTGTCTTCACTAATCTTTTTCTTTTTACATACTTGTAGAAGCTTTTCAGTCCACTTATATGTTCCTTTCAAGTTTACTTTT
This sequence comes from Heptranchias perlo, assembly GCF_035084215.1. Taxonomy (NCBI): domain Eukaryota; kingdom Metazoa; phylum Chordata; class Chondrichthyes; order Hexanchiformes; family Hexanchidae; genus Heptranchias; species Heptranchias perlo. The sequence goes on from NW_027139548.1 coordinate 6,409,956, forward strand.
ATATTCTATTTTCCCCTCTGAATCAATCTCTTGGTCCTTTTTTGCTGAATTCTAAACTGCTGCCAATCCTCAGGCTTGCTACTTTTTCTGCCAACTTTATATGACTCCTCTTTGGATCTAATACTATCCTGGATTTATTTTCTTCGCCATGGTTGGGCCGCTTTCCATTTGTGTTTTTGCGCCAGAAAGGAATGTATAATTGTTGCAATGCATGCATTCGTTCCTAAAATGTAAGCCATTCCCTTTCCATCGTTATGCCTTTTAATGAAGCTTCCCAGTCTATCATAGCCAACTCACTCCTCATACCTACGTAGTTTCCTTTGTTTAGATGAGGACCCTATTTTCGGATTGCAATACTTAATTTTCAATCTTAATGAAGAATTCTATCATGTTGTGGTTACTTTTCGCTAATGCACTCCGCACAAAAAGATAATTAATTAACCCCTTCTCATTGCACAACACCCAATCGAGGATAGCCTGTTCCCTGTTTTGCTCCTCAACGTACTCGTCTGAGAAACCATCCCTTGCACACACTGCAGGAATTTATCCTCCACAATATTATTTGTAATTTGCTTTGGCCAGTCTATATGTAGATTAAAGACACTCATGATTACTGCAGTACCCTTGTTATATGCATCTCTAATTTCCTGTTTGATCTCGTCCTCTATACTACCACTACTGTTTCGAGGTCTACAGAAAACTCCCAACTGTACTTTCCGCCCCTTGGTGCTTATTAAATCCACCCAGAGTGATTTTACATCTTGATTTTCTGAGCCAATATCCTTTCTCACGATGGCTCGGATTTTACCCCATATGAACAACGCCAGCCCACCTCCTTTTCATTTTTGCCTGACCTTCCGAAATATCGAATACTATTGGATATTCAGCTCCCAACCTTGGTCACGCTGCAGCCATGTCACTGTAATTGCATTTATATCATATCTGTTTACATCTATTTGCGCTGTTAATTCATCTACCTTATTACGAATGCTTCGTGCATTCGGGTACATTGCCTTTAGATTTGTCTTTTTCACATTTTTAGCCATCTTAACATGTTTTTTTACCATGGCCCTATTTGTCTTGTTATCATTTTATCTGACCCGGGCCCTATTTGTAAGTGCACTCTTTTCTTTGTATGCTCTGTCCTTCCCTGTCACAATCTGGTTATCCTAACTCCAATCACTTTCCTGCACTGCTTCCTTGTCTTTTCCATTTAGCATTGTAGATTTTTCTCCACCGGGGACCCTCCCCCCTTATTTCGTTTCAAGCACTGTTTACCTCCCTGGTTATTCGATTCGCTAGAACTCTGGTCCCACCGTGGTTCAGGTGTAGTCTGTCCCAACAGAACAGTTCTCTCTTTCCCCAGTACTGTTGCCAGTCCCCCTTGAATCGAAACCCCTTTCTCTCACACCAATCCTTGAGACACGCATTCATCTCCCTGATCCTATAAACCCGATGCTAATTTGCTCATCGCTCGGGTACTAATCCAGAGATTATTACCTTTGTCGTTATGCTTTTTAATTTAGTCACGAGCTGCTCCAGCTCTCTCAGCAGTACCTTCTCTTAGTCCTACCTATGTCATTGGGACCTACGTGGACCACGACAACTGGATCCTCCCCTCCTACTCGAAGTTCTTCTCCAGCCCGCAGGAGGTGTCCTTAACCCTATCACTGGGTAGATAACATAGCCTTCGGTACCCATGCTCCTGGCTGCTGAGAACAGTATCTGTCCCCCTGATATACTGTCGCCTACGACAACCACCTTCCATTTTGGTCCCCCCACTTGAACGGCTTTCCGTACCACGGTGCCGTTGTCAGTTTGCTCATCCTCCCCGCAGTCCCCGCACTTGTCCACAAGAGTTGCAAGAACTTCAAGTCTGTTGGACAAGCGCAGGGACTTTGGCTCCTGCTATACTACTTCCTGGATCCCCGGACCTGCCTCACTCGCAGTCACACCCTCCTGTCCATGACCACGTGTCAATTCTAAAGTATTGAATCTGAGTGAATTGGTTGCCTCCTGGAGGAAAAGGTCCGGATGTCTTTCTCCCTCCCTGATATCTCGCAATGTCCGCAGCTCGGACTCCATCTCCTCAACTCGCAGCCGAAGTTCCTTGAGCCGCAGACACTTAGTGCAGATGTCGTCGCCCTGGACAAAACTGTCCACAAGCTCCCACATATTGCTGCAGCAACATATCTACTGTTCTCAGCTTGTTTTACTTATATAGAATCATAGAATCACAGAAGTTACAACATGGAAACAGGCCCTTCGGCCCCACATGTTCATGTCGCCCAATTTATATCACTAAGCTGGTCCCAATTGCCTGTACTTGGCCCACATCCCTCTATACCCATCTTACCCATGTAAATGTCCAAATGCTTTTTAAAAGACAAAATTGTACCCGCCTCTACTACTGCCTCTGGCAGCTCGTTCCAGACATTCACCACCCTTTGAGTGAAAAACTTGCCCCTCTGGACCCTTTTGTATCTCTTCCCTCTCACCTTAAATTTATGTCCCCTCGTTATAGACTCCCCTACCTTTGGGAAAAGATTTTGACTATCTACCTTATCTATGCCCCTCATTATTTCATAGACTTCTATAAGATTACCCCTTAACCTCCTACTCTTCAGGGAAAAAAGTCCCAGTCTATCTAACCTCTCCCTATAAGTCAAACCATCAAGTCCCGGTAGCATCCTGGTAAATCTTTTCTGCACTCTATCGAGTTTAATAATATGCTTTCTATAATAGGGTGACCAGAACTGTACACAGTATTCCAAGTGTGGCCTTACTAATGTCTTGTACAACTTCAACAAGACATCCCAACTCCTGTATTCAATGTTCTGACCAATGAAACCAAGCAAGCTGAATGCCTTCTTCACCACCCTATCCACCTGTGACTCCACTTTCAAAGAGCTATGAATCTGTACTCCTAGATATCTTTGTTCTATAACTCTCCCCAACGCCCTACCATTAACGGAGTAGGTCCTGGCCCGATTCGATCTACCAAAATGCATCACCTCACATTTATCTAAATTAAACTCCATCTGCCATTCATCGGCCCACTGGCCCAATTTATCAAGATCCCGTTGCAATCCTAGATAACCTTCTTCACTGTCCACAATGCCACCAATCTTGTTGTCATCTGCAAACTTACGAACCAAAATTTAGTGTTAATCAAATTGTTTACCTCTATTAATTTATTAGATTAATTAAATTAAGTTTAGTTTTCAAAATTCAGTTATATGCGATATGTTAACTGAAATCTTGGCGCACAGTCACGACCATTCACTTACCTGCCTCACCAGTGACGTCACACTGCAGTTTTCTCTTGTTGCAGGTCTGCTGCTTTTATCCCCGCTCTCGGGCCTCGGTCTGCTGCTGCTTTTATCCCCACTCTCGGGCCTCGGTCTGCTGCTGCTTTTATCCCCGCTCTCGGGCCTCGGTCTGCTGCTGCTTTTATCCCCGCTCTCGGGCCTCGGTCTGCTGCTGCTTTTATCCCCGCTCTCGGGCCTCGCTCTGCTGCTGCTTTTATCCCCGCTCTCGGGCCTCGGTCTGCTGCTTTTATCCCCGCTCTCGGGCCTCGGTCTGCTGCTTTTATCCCCGCTCTCGGGCCTCGGTCTGCTGCTGCTTTTATCCCCGCTCTCGGGCCTCGGTCTGCTGCTGCTTTTATCCTCGCTCTCGGGCCTCCGTCTGCTGCTGCTTTTATCCCCGCTCTCGGTCCTCGGTCTGCTGCTGCTTTTATCCCCGCTCTCAGGCCTCGGTCTGCTGCTGCTTTTATCCCCAATCTCGGTCTGCTGCTGCTGCTCAGGTCCGCTGCCGATCTGCGGAAAAACGTTCAGAAAACAAGGCGAAGCAGCATCTCATTCCCCCACTGCACCGAACTTCCACAATTACCAAACTCTCAAATTGCTCACTCCGTGCCCGCGACTTGACACGAATGTTCCCCTTTCACACTCAATTGCAATAATGGCTCTTTGTTCTCGTGCGCTTCCATAAGGAAGTTAAACGTCATGGTAACAGACAGGAGCTGAGAATGAGCATTACTTCACTCTCGCAGATAATTGTTAATGAACTTTCAGGAACCTGCTCTAATTCCGCTACAGGATCCCTGCTGATGCTGCTGTTGCCCCGGTGAACCCCACAAGTAATACTGCAGTTATCTTCAACAGGTTTCATTTTCCTTCATTTTATTTCATATCATTGTCCAACATCTCCCATTTTTCAGATTACCAGAAAGAAGGACTTTCTAATACAGAGAATGATTTGAAATTTCGCTTTAGTTATGAGAAGAATCTTTGGTTTGATTTATTTTTATCTAATTTGTAACCAATCTGGGAATCAGTGACCAGGGAGATTTCAGTAGAGTTTTCAGTTCTTCTCTGAATTTCCTCTGGGTCGCTGCATAAATACACGTATTTGTGCAGCAACTCAAATACGCGAGCAGATATCCGCTTTCAATGGCGATATATCCAGGGTCTGAATAATCACCTTGGTAATATATGGTGCCCGAAAACTTGGTGGTAATAAAACTCACGGCAGATGTTATCCAGAACAGTATAAAACTGCCTGATATAGTGAAGAGTAAAATGATGGATCTCCTTCGGTTCTCCATCTCTGGGTCACTCTGATTGTTAGTGCTGTGACCCCGGAGTTCCCTGCGGGCCCTATTGGCCACTAAGATTCTTCTCACGGTCAAAGAATTAAACAGGGCTATGCAAGTAAAGGGAAGCAATGGTACTGACAGAGTCTGGATCCAGCTGTACACTTCCCATGCAGGTAATGTAAAAACGTCCACCTTTGGCCAGCATCCCCACTGCACATTGTTAATTATTCGTTCAGGTTCATATGAAAACAACATAGGAACTCCCTTCAAATAAGCCAGCACAGTGACCGTTCCGATAACCACGATTGCCGTTCTCTTGGTCCAATACTTCCCTTTAAACTCTTGAAAGCAAATCGACACAAATCGGTCAAATGAAAACGAGACTGTAAACCATACCGACATATCAATTATGACAAAATTAACGTACAGAAGGAATCGACAAACGGCAGTGTAGGACAGGAATGAATATGGAAAGTGATAATTCAATATCTGATGGACTATTACGTTGAAGATGATGACCAGTAGATCTGCTGTTGCCATGGCCACCATGTAGACAGAGACACATTTGGAAAGGCCGCAATTTCCTCGGGAGAGAATCACAATTGTCACTAAATTTGCTGTAAGAAAGAGGGAGAAGAGAAAAGTTACTGGGAACACTCAGGTTGAATCTCACTGTATATATTTGAAATGTTCAGCAGTGTTGCTCCTTACGGTGATGTTCACGGGCTCCTTTTTAACGGAGAGCATTAGCGAGAATGTTAAAAAGAAAGAAAACATTCCACAGAAAAAATAGAGGGATAAACATCGCTGGTCCGAGATTTCCAAGAAGTGTCTGGAAACGGGGAGCACCTGGAGAATGAGGATTGGGGGAGGGAAGCGAGTGACCTTGTTGATCTTTGAAAGTCAATAAGTAACCAGATTCTCTGTCATCCATCCAGATATATATTTCGGTGCAGCGTTGAGCGCTAAGCTCACACCGCCATGAAGGTTTCACCACGGATTCCACCCACTCAAATTTATCAGTTATCCCCTGAATTGGTGCAACGAATTTCTCCACGCAATCCGCCCAGGCGATGGTTAACCTCAGATGGTAAAATCCAAAATCTACCCCGGAATATCCCAGAGGACGCTGCAGGAGAGCAGATTGGCACCTGGAGAAACCCGCAAAGGTTCTTTCCAGCAGAAGGCATCAGATGTGGTTGAAACAAATGTTTCACAAAGTATCTTTTAAAGTCACCTGTTGGATGGAGATGTCTTTAATCCAAGTAATTACCCACATTAAGCAGAGTGATCATAGAATCACAGACCCACACACCGATACAGTATAGAAGCAGGCCATTCAGCCCATCGTGCTGTTCGTAATTAAATCGGTGCAATGCAATCAGGCAACACAATCTTTAGTGAGCTGACTACTGTGCAATAGAAGGGCGTCACCCGCCCTCCTGAAGTCAAGCGAGAAAATACGGGCACCCATTGTCTACGATTTATCGACTAGAATAGCGTCTTGCCTGCAGCCCGCACTCGTTGGTTAAGAACTGATATTTATCACTTTTTCCCAGCGACTCTGTGATTTTACAATGAGGTTATTATCGGGAATCTGTAACATTATGAAACAGGCACCAAAGCGGTCACATAGTCAACAGCTATTAAACATTAGGATACAATGTCTTACCCGGAACACCAAAGGATGCCAGAATAGGGTAGTAAATATCTTTTATCAGTGGAATTGCTGCCCGTCCCATTTTTGGAAGAGCAGGTTTATGGTTCAGACTGACGAATATCCGAGATCCATAACTGCTCCCATTTTATAGATCAATCAGTGCCCCGATGAGAAAAACATGTTACATAAACTTGATGTTAGTTACAGTCACTTAACAAATAAGGGGAGATCTTATGTTTAAGCGCACCCGGCAGTGCCAATCGGGAAATAATGTACTTCCATCCTTGAAATTCGCTCCAAAAAATTAATGAACGGAAAGTAACCCCAAAGGGAATGTGCTCGTTCTGAGATCCCTGTGGGCCCTTATAATAATTCGTTGAAATTTTCCCTCCTCTGTTATGAAATTAAAATTGTTTTTTAATGTGATGTTCACCGGTGTTGATTCGTCTGCAACATGACTGGTGGTGACCCTACTCTAACATTAATTTTGGTGATCCTGGTCTAACATCACTGGTGGTGATCCGACTCTAACATTCTCCGGCATTGGACCACGAGGCACCGGACACGAAAGAGGCAAACCAAGCCCAGTCGACCCTGCAAAGTCCTGCTCACAAACCTCAGGTGACTTTTGCCAAAATTGGGAGAGCTGTCCCACAGACTGGTCAAGCAACAGCCTGACATAGCCATACTCACAGAATCATACCTTTCAGCCAACGTCCCAGACTCTTCCATCACCATCCCTGGGTACGTCCTGTCCCACCGGCAGGACAGACCCACCAGAGGTGGCAATACGGTGATATACAGTCAGGATGGAGTGGTCCTAGGAGTCCTCAACATTGACTCTGGACCCCATGAAATCTCAAGGCATCAGGTCAAACATGGTCAAGGAGACCTCCTGCTGATTACCACCTACCGTCCTCCCTCAGCTGATGAATCAGTCCTCCTCCATGTTGAGCAAAACTTGGAGGAAGCACTGAGGGTAGCAAAGGCACAGAATGTACTCTGGGTGGGGGACTTCAATATCCATCACCAAGAGTGGATCGGTAGCCCCACTACTGACCGAGCTGGCCGATTCCTGAAGGACGCAGCTGCCAGACTGGGCCTGCGGCAGGTGGTGAGCGAACCAACCCGAGGGGAGAACTTATTTGACCTCGTCCTTACTAATCTACCTGAGGCAAATGAATCTGTCCATGACAGTATTGGTAGGAGTGATCACCGCACAGTACTCGCGGAGATGAAGGCCCATATTCTAACTGAGGACACCATCCAACATGTTGTGTGGCACTATCACCGTGCCAAATGGGATAGATTCAGAACAGATCCAACAGCTCAAAACTCGGCATCCATGAGGCGCTCTGGGCCATCAGCAGCAGCAGAATTGTATTCCAGCACAATCTGTAACTCATGGCCCGGGATATTCCTCACTCTACCATTACCAACAAGCCAGGCGATCAACCCTGGTTCAATGAGGAGTGCAGAAGTGCATGACAGGAGCAGCACCAGGCCTACCTAAAAACCAGGCGCCAACCTGGTGAAGCTACAACATGCATGCTAAACAGTGGAAACAACATGCTATAGACAGAGCTAAGCGATTCCACAAACAACGGATCAGATCAAAGCTCTGCAGTCCTGCTACATCCAGTCGTGAATGGCGGTGGACAATTAAACAACTAACGGGAGGAGGATGCTCTGCAAACATCCCCATCCTCAATGATGGCGGAGTCCAGCACATGAGTGCAAAAGACAAGGCTGAAGCGTTTACAACAATCCTCAGCCAGAAGTGCCGAGTGGATGGCCCATCTCGGCCTCCTCCCGATATCCCGACTTTCACAGAAGCCGGTCTTCAGCCAATTCGATTCACTCCACGTGATATCAAGAAACGGCTGAATGCACTGGACACAGCAAAGGCTATGGGCCCCGACAACACCCCGGCTGTAGCGCTGAACACTTGTGCTCCAGAACTAGCTTCGCCTCTACTCAAGCTGTTCCAGTACAGCTACAACACCGGCATCTGCCCGATAATGTGGAAAATTGCCCAGATATGTCCAGTTCACAAAAGGCAGGACAAATGCAACCTGGGCAATTACCGCCCCATCAGTCTACTCTCAATTATCAGCAAAGTGATGGAAGGTGTCGTCGACAGTGCTATCATGTGGCACTTACTCACCAATCACCTGCTCACCGATGCTCAGTTTGGGTTCCGCCAGGACCACTCGGCTCCAGATATTATAGACTTGGTCCAAACATGGACAAAAGAGCTGAATTGCAGAGGTGAGGTGAGAGAGATTGCCATTGAGCCTCCTCCTCCCGATAGTGGCACCAAGGAACCCAAGTAAAATTGAAGTCAATGGCAATCATGAGGAAAACTCTCCAGTGGCTGGAATCACACCGAGCACAAGGAAGATGGTAGTGGCTGTTGGAGGCCAATCATCTCAGCCTCAGGACATTGCTGCAGGAGTTCCTCAGGGCAGTGTCTTAGGCCCAACCATCTTCAGCTGCTTCATCAATGACCTTCCCTCCATCATAAGGTCAGAAATGGGGATGTTCGCTGATGATTGCACAGTGTTCTGTTCCATTCGCAACCCCTCAGATAATTAAACAGTCCGTGCCCGCATTCAGTAAGACCTGGACAACATCTAGGCTTGGGCTCATAAGTGGCAAGTTACATTTACGCCAGTCAATTGCCAGGCAATGTCTATCTCCAACAAGAGAATGTCTAACCACCTGCCCTTGACATTCAATGGCATTACCATCGCCGAATCACCTACCATCAAAATCCTGGGGTCATCATTGACCACAAACTTAATGGACCAGCCACATAAATACTGTGGCTGCAAGAGCAGGTCAGAGGCTGGGTATTCTGCGACGAGTGACTCACCTCCTGACTCCCCAAAGCTTTTCCACCATCTACAAGGCACAAGTCTGGAGTACTCTACATTTGCCTGGATGAGTGCAGCTCCAACACACTCAAGAAGCTCGACACCATCCAGGAAAAAGCAGCCCACTTGATTGGCACCCCATCCACCACCCTAAACTTTCACTCCCTTCACCACCGGCGCACTGAGGCTGCAGTGTGTACCATCCACAGGATGCACTGCAGCAAATCGCCGAGGCGTCTTCGACGGCACCTCCCAAACCCGCGACCTCTACGACCTAGAAGGACAACAGCAGCAGGAACATGGGAACAACAATATCTGCACCTTCCCCTCCAAGTCACACACCGTCCCGACTTGGGAATATATCACCGTTCCTTCATCGTCGCTGGGTCACAATCCTGTCACTCCCTTCCTATCAGCACTTTGGGAGAACATTCATCACATGTTCTCAACGGTTCAAGAAGGCGGCTCAGCAGCACCTTCTCAAGGGCAATGATGGTTGGGCAATAAATGCTAGCCTTACCAGCGACGCCCACATCCCATGAACGAATAAAAAAACCTGCCGATCTGAGTTGGTACCAGGCCTGCGAGAGTGCATGCTCCAAGATTCTTCTGAAGCACTGGAGACCTTGGTGCATGAGGTGGATAGAAGGAGGGACTGCCTATATCTGCAGAACGGGGGGCTGGGGGCGGAGGTCCATAAGGCCCTCTAGTCATATATCCAAAAGGCAGCGGGTGGCAGTGCGGGACAAAGTTAATGTCAGTCACACAGCATCATGAACATGGATGCCGTACAGGTAGAACATCAATGCTTTGACATAAGTGGGCAAGGTTAGTGAGGTCAACAGTCAACTGGCGTCAAAGTGCACAAAGGATTGGGAGAGTGGGATAACACTACCGTAAGAAATTGTACAGTATTGGATGGGATGAATTTAAGAGAGGATACGAGAAGGTTCAGGAAACGTTCAGAGTGCGTGTGCACCTTTCCTATGTGACGTGCGCCAGACGCCATCTTAGAATCATGGAAAGATGCAGCTCATAAAGGGGCCATTCGGCCCATCGTGTCCATCGCCGACTCGAAGGTGCCCATTCTAATCCCACCTTCCAGCACCCGGTCCGTAGCCCTGCAACTTGCAGCACTTTAGGTGCAGGTTCAGGTATATTTGAAAAGAGTTGAGGGTCCATGCCTCTACCACAAATTCGGGCAGCGAATTCCAGACACCCACCACCTTCTGGGTGAAAAAAAGTTTTTCCTCATGTCCCCTCGAATCCTTCCGCCATTCAACTGAAATCTATGACCTCTAGTTCTGAACTCTCCACCAGGGAGAACAGCAACTTCCTGTCTACTCGATCTGGGCCCCTCATAATTTTGAAAACCTAAATCAAGTCTCCCCTCAGCCTCGTCTGTTCCAAGGAAAACAACCACAGAATATCCAATCTCTCCTCGTAGCTGCAATTTTCAAGCCCTGGTAACATTCCTGTAAATCATGTCTGCACTCCCTCCATAGCAATTGCACCCTTCCAGAAATGTGGTGACCAGAACTGCGCACAATACTCCAGCTGTGGCCTTACCTGTGTTTTATACAGTCCCATCATTACATCCCTGCTTTTGTACTCTATACCTCGGTTAATAACGGAGAGCATTCCGTATGCCTTCTTCACGACCTTATCTATCTGTACTGCCACGTTCAGGGACCTGTGCATATCCACTCCAAGGTCTCTCACTTCCTCCACCCCTCTCAATATATTCCCGTTTACTGCGTATTCCCTTTTACTGTTTGCCCTCCCGAAGTGCAGTACCTCACACTTCTCCAGATTGAACTCCATTTGCCAATTTTCCGCCCACTCTACCAACCCATTGATATTTCCTTGGAGTCTACATGTATGCTCTTCACTATCAACTCCAAGGCCAATTTTTGTGTCGTCGGCAAATTTGCCAATCATGCCCCCCACATTCAAGTCCAAATCATTAATATATACGACAAAGAGCAAGGGACCCAACACTGAGCCCTGTGGCACACCACTGGACACGGATTTCCACTCGCAAAGACATCCATTAACTGTTACCATTTGTTTGCTGCTAGTGAGGCAATTTTGGATCCAATTCGCCACATTTCCCTTTATCCCATGGGCTTTTACCTTCCTGACCAGTCTGCCATGTGGGAACTTGTCAAATGTCTTCGTAAAATCCATGTAGACAACATCCACTGCACTACCCTTATCAATCCTCCTTGTCACTTCCTCAAAAAATTAAATCAGACTTGTAAGGCATGACCTTCCCTGAACAAATCCATGTTGACTATCCCTGATTAAACCATGACTTTCCAAGTGACAGTTGATCCTATCTCTCAGTATTGATTCTAATGGTTTGCCCACCACCGAGGTAAGACTGATCGGCCTTTAATTGTTCGGCTTTCCCTTGTACCCTTTTTAAACAATGGTACTACGTTTGCAGAAGTCCAGTCCTCCGGTACCTCCCCTGTATCTAGTGAGGATTGGAAAATGATCCGCTATTTCCTCCCTGGCTTCCTCCAATAGTCTAGGAAACAATCCATCCGGCCCTGGTGACTATCAACTTTCAAGGATTCCAGTCCCTCTCGTACTTCCTCTCTCGTTATGTTTACCTTATCCAATATTTCAGACCTCTGGCCTGGATCATCCCTTTCTCTTGTGATTACAGAGAGAAAATATTCATTTAAAACCCTACCCACATCCTCTGCTTCTGCACACAAGTTACCCTTATCATCCCTGATAGGTCCAACCATTTCCTCAGATATCCTCGTGTTCTTAATGTACTGATGAAACATATTTGGGTTTTCTTTAATCTTACTGGCTAATATTTTTTCATGCCCTCTCTTTGCTTTCCTTATTTCCTTTTTTTCCGTCATCCCTGTACTTTCTATACTCCTCTAGGCTTTCTGCAGTATTTAGATTTCTGTGACAATCATAAGCCTTCTTTTTCTGCCTCATCTTGCCCCGTATACTTGTAGACAACCAGGGGGCTCTAAACTTGGCAGTCCCACCCTTTTTCTTTGAGGGGACGTGTCTGCACTTAACCCGTAGAATTTCACTTTTTAGTGCCTCCCACTGGCTTGCCACTGATTTCTCCTCAAATAGTTGTGTCCAGTCCACTTCTGCCAAATCACGAAAAAGTGTTACACAGGAAAGGAAGAGGTTCACTGTAACTTCCACCACCCGAATAACAGTCACACAGATCAGGATGAGGTTCAATGTCCTGACAACAAGTCGAGATAAGTCAAAGCACTCTTCCAAATTCACTTCCTCCATCACTCATACAGACTTTAATCCCGTTCTAACAATACATACTTTTTCTCTGTCCAAATTTCGGTGTGAGGGAAACTCTCTTATCAAAGAGGCCAGCACCGCTAACACTCAATAGCACTCTGGGAAATCATACTGCCTTCAACAAGAGGGTCTGCTTATCTTTCAGGAGGATTCACGTAACACGACAATTCACCTCGATCTCTCATCATCATGGGATGCCTGTGTTCATATGGGGCAAGTGTCCCAGTCACTCACCTGCCGACAACATTCTCTTATCTCCCGCCAAAGGAAATGTTTTCCAACATCCAGCGTAAGAGGAATTCAACTGGGGAGTATGAGAACTGTTACTGAAAACCCTGAGTCCACAGTACAGGGGGTGCTGAGCACCAACGCTAAAAACCCTGAGTCCACAGCACAGGGGGTGCTGAGCACCAACACTGAAAACCCTGTGTCGACAGTACAGGCGGTGCTGAGCACCGACAGTGATAAACGTGTGTCGGCAGTGCAGGCGGTGCTGAGCACCAACACTGATCGACCAGCGGCCACAGTGCATAATAACATAAGTGATCGGTGCAGGAGTCGGCCATTTGGCCCTTCGAGCCTGCTCCGACATTCGATGAGATCATGGCTGATCTGATTCTGGCCTCAACTCCACTTTCCCACCTCTTCCCCATATCCTTTGACTCCCTTGCTGATCAAACATTTGTCTAACCGAGCCTTGAATATATTCAAGACTCAGTGTCCACAACTCTTTGGGCAAAGAATTCCGAAGGTTCACAACATTCTCAGAGAAGAAATTTCTCCTCATCTCAGTTTTAAACGGGCGACCTCTTATTCTGAGACAATGCCTCGAGTTCGCGCATCGCATAAAAAGGCGGGATTTCAGAGCGCTGAGAACAGCTGAGAGGAGTGGATCGGAGCAGAGGGAGCATCGCATAAAAAAGCGGGATTTCAGAGCGCTGAGAACAGCTGAGAGGAGCGGATCAGAGCAGAGGGAGCATCGCATAAAAAGGCGGGATTTCAGAGCGCTGAGAACAGCTGAGAGGAGCGGATCAGAGCAGAGGGAGCATCGCATAAAAAGGCGGGATTTCAGAGTGCTGAGAACAGCTGAGAGGAGCGGATCGGAGCAGAGGGAGCGACCCATAAAAAGGCGGGATTTCAGAGCGCTGAGAACAGCTGAGAGGAGCGGATCGGAGCAGAGGGAGCATCGCATAAAAAGGCGGGATTTCAGAGGGAGCTGCGACGGAGTTCGAAGTGAGGTCAGGAATCAGATCGGGACGCGACACAGGGGAGGCTCCTGCTTGGTGAGAAGGTTCAGGTGAGTATTTCTGCTTATCGACAGTAACCAAAGTAAAAAGAAAGGTAAGGTCTGCAGGACTTAAAGCAAGTCGTGTTTTTTTTAGTGAATCAAGGTCCCTAGTGCAGTTAACATTCTCTAAATTAAGAATAATTTAAAGGAGTAAACTCTTAAAGAGAGTGGTAATAAGTTTATCTTTCCTTTATTTTCTCTTGACATTGTAGTTGTTGTTAAGCTAACTTAAGGGTTAAGTCATGGCAGGAGATCCCAGACCCGTGTCATGTTCCTCTTGTGGGATGTGGGAATTCAGGGCTCCTTCCTGCATCCCTGATTCCTTCACCTGCGGGAAGTGCGTCGAGCTGCAGCTATTGTTTGACCGCTTGACGTCTCTGGAGCTGCGGATGGACTCACTTTGGAGCATCCGCGATGCTGAGGAAGTCGTGGATAGCACGTTCAGTTAGTTGGTCACACCACAGATAAAAATTACTGAGGGAGATAGTGAATGGGTGACCAACAGACAGAGGAAGAGTAGGAAGGCAGTGCAGGGGTCCCCTGCGATCATCTCCCTCCAAAACAGCTATACCGTTTTGGATACTGTTGGGATCGATGGCTCACCAGGGGAAGGTGGCAGTGGCCAGGTTCATTGCACCGTGGCTGGCTCTGCTGCACAGGAGGGCAGGAAAAAGAGTGGCAGAGCTTAGTGATAGGGGACTCGATTGTAAGGGGAATAGACAGGCGTTTCTGCGGACGCAACCGAGACTCTAGGATGGTATGTTGCCTCCCTGGTGCAAGGGTCAAAGATGTCTCGGAGCGGCTGCAGGACATTCTGGAGGGGGAGGGTTAACAGCCAGTTGTCGTGATGCATATAGGCACCAAAGATATAGGTAAAAAACGGGATGAGCTACTACAAGCTGAATTTAGGGAGTTAGGAGTTAAACTAAAGAGTAGGACCTCAAAGGTAGTAATCTCAGGATTGCTACCATTGCCACGGGCTAGTCAGAGTAGGAATGATAGGATAGCTAGGATGAATACGTGGCTTGAGAGATGGTGCAAGAGGGAGGGATTCAAATCACTGGGACATTGGAACCGGTTCTGGGGGAGGTGGGACCAGTACAAATTGGACGGTCTGCATCTGGGCAGGACTGGAACCAATGTCCTTGGGGGAGTGTTTGCTAGTGCTGTTGGGGAGGGTTTAAACTAATGTGGCATGGGGATGGGAACCGATGCAGGAAGTCAGTGGGAAGTAAAGTGGTGACAGAAACAAAAGGCAGTCAGGGAGAGTGCACAGAACATGACCTGACAGATGGCCTGAGAAAGCAGGGCAAAGACCAAGGGAAGTCTAGATTAAACTGCATTTATTTCAATGCAAGAAGTCTGATGGGCAAGGCAGATGAACTCAGGGCATGGATGGGTACATGGGACTGGGATGTTATAGCTATTACTGAAACATGGCTAAGGGAGGGGCAAGACAGGCAGCTCAATGTTCCAGGGTACAAATGCTATAGGAAAGATAGAGCAGGAGGTAAAAGAGGAGGAGGAGTTGCGTTCTAGATTCGGGAGAACATCACGCCAGCAGTGAGAGGGGATATATCCGAGGGTTCGCCCACTGAGTCTATATGGGTAGAACTGAAAAATAAGAAGGGAGAGATCACTTTGATAGGATTGTACTGCAGATCACCAAATCGTCAACAGGAAATTGAGGAGCAAATATATAAGGAGATAACAGACAGCTTCAAGAAAAATAGAGTGGTAATAGTAGGGGACTTTAACTTTCCTAACATTGACTGGGACAGCCATAGCATTAGGGGCTTGGATGGAGAGAAATTTGTTGAGTGTATTCAGGAGGAATTTCTCATTCAGTACTTGGATGGCCCAAATAGAGAGGTGGCAAAACTTGACCTCCTCTTGGGAAATAAGGAAGGGCAGGTGACAGAAATGTTAGTGAAGGATCACTTTGGGACCAGTGATCATAATTCCATTAGTTTTAAGATAGCTGTGGAGAAGGATAGGTCTGGCCCAAAAATTAAAATTCTAAATTGGGGAAAGGCCAATTTTGATGGTATTAGACAGGAACCTTCAGAAGTTGATTGGGAGAGTCTGTTGGCAGGCAAAGGGACGTCTGGTAAGTGGGAGGCTTTCAAAAGTGTGTTAACCAGGGTTCAGAGTAAGCACATTCCTTATAAAGTGAAGGGCAAGGCTGGTAGAAGTCGGGAACCTTGGATGACTCTGGAGATTGAGGCCCTGGTCAAAAAGAAGAAGAAGGCATATGACATGCATATGCAACAGGGATCAAGTGGTTCCCTTGAAGACTATAGAGATTGCCAGAGTAGAGTTAAGAGAGAAATCAGGAGGGCAAAAAGGAGACATGAGATTGCTTTGGCAGATCAGGCAAAGGAGAATCCAAAGAGCTTCTACAAATACATAAAGGGCAAAAGAGTAACTAGGGAGAGAGTAGGGCCTCTTATGGATCAACAAGGTCATCTATGTGCGGAACCACAAGAGATGGGTAAGATCCTAAATGAATATTTCGCAGCGGTATTTACGGTTGAGAAAGGCATGGATGTTAGGGAACTTGGGGAAATCAATAGTGATGTCTTGAGGAGTGTACATATCACAGAGAGGGAGGTGCTGGAAATCTTAACGCACATCAAGGTAGATAAATCTCCGGGACCTGATGAAATGTATCCCAGGACGTTATGGGAGGTTAGGGAGGAAATTGCGGGTCGCCTAGCAGAGATATTTGAATCATCGACAGCTACAGGTGAGGTGCCTGAAGATTGGAGGGTAGCAAATGTTGTGCCTTTGTTTAAGCAGGGCGGCAGGGAAAAGCCTGGGAACTACAGACCGGTGAGCCTGACATCTGTAGTGGGTAAGTTGTTAGAGGGTATTCTGAGGGACAGGATCTACAGGCATTTGGAGAGGCAGGGACTGATTAGGAACAGTCAGCATGGTTTTGTGAGAGGAAAATCATGTCTCACGAATTTGATTGAGTTGTTTGAAGGGGTAACCAAGAAGATAGATGAGGGCTGTGCAGTAGACGTGGTCTACATGGACTTCAGCAAAGCCTTTGACAAGGTACCGCATGGTAGGTTGTTATATAAGGTTAAATCTCACGGGATCCAAGGTGAGGTAGCCAATTGGATACAAAATTGACTTGTCGACAGAAGTCAGAGGGTGGTTGTAGAGGGTTGTTTTTCAAACTGGAAGCCTGTGTCCAGCGGTGTGCCTCAGTGATCGGTGCTGGGTCTGCTGTTATTTGTCATTTATATTAATGATTTGGATGAGAATTTAGGAGGTATGGTTGGTAAGTTTGCAGATGACACCAAGATTGGTGGCATTCTGGACAGTGAAGAAGGTTATCTAGGATTGCAACGGGATCTTGATAAATTGGGGCAATGGGCCGATGAATGGCAGATGGAGTTTAATTTAGATAAATGTGAGGTGATGCATTTTGGTGGATCGAATCGGCCCAGCATTACTCCGTTAATGGTAGGGCGTTGGGGAGAGTTATATAACAAAGAGATCTAGGAGTACAGGTTCATAGCTCCTTGAAAGTGGAGTCACAGGTGGATAGGATAGTGAAGAAGGCATTCAGCATGCTTGGTTTCATTGGTCAGAACATTGAATACAGGAGTTGGGATGTCTTGTTGAAGTTGTACAAGACATTAGTAAGGCCACACTTGGAATACTGTGTACAGTTCTGGTCACCCTATTATAGAAAGGCTATTATTAAACTAGAAAGAGTGCAGAAAAGATTTACTAGGATGCTACCGGGACTTGATGGTTTGACTTATAGGGAGAGGTTAGACAGACTGGGACTTTTTTCCCTGGAGAGTAGGAGGTTTAGGGGTGATCTTATAGAAGTCTATAAAATAATGAGGGGCATAGATAAGGTAGATAGTCAAAATCTTTTCCCAAAGGTCGGGGAGTCTATAACGAGGGGGCATACATTTAAGGTGAGAGGGGAGAGATACAAATGGGTCCAGAGGGGCAGTTTTTTCACTCAAAGGGTGGTGAATGTCTTTAACGAGCTGCCAGAGGCATTAGTGGAGGCAGGTACAATTTTGTCTTTTAAAAAGCATTTGGACAGTTACATGGGTATGATGGGAAAAGAGGGATTTAGGCCAAGTGCAGGCAATTTGGACTAGCTTAGTGGTATAAACTGGGCGACATGGACATGTTGGGCCGAAGGGCCTGTTTCCATGTTGTAAACTTCTATGATTCTATGATTCTATGAAGCAGCTTTAGATGGTTGGGCCTCGGACACTGCCCCGAGGAACTCCTGCTGCAATTTCCTGGGACTGAGATGATTGGCCTCCAGCAATCACCACCATCTTCCTTTCTGCTACGTATGACTTCAGCCACTGGAGAGTTTTCCCACTGATTCGCATTGACTTCAATTTTACTAGGGCTCCTTGGTGCCACACTCGGTTAAATGCTGCCTTGATTTCAAGGGTAGTCACTCTGACTTCACCTCTGGTACTCGGCTCTTTTGTCCATGTTTGGACCAAGGCTGTAATGAGGTCTGGAGGCGAGTGGTATTGGCGGAACCATAACTGAGCTTCGGTGTACAGGTTATTGGTGAGTAAGTGCCGCTTGATGGCATTGTGACTTTGCTGATGATTGAGAGTAAGCTGATGGGGCAGTAATTTGTCGGATTTGATTGGTCCTGCTTTTTGTGGACAGGACATACCTGGGCAATTTTCACATTGTTGGGGAGATGCCAGTGTTGCAGCTGGATTGGAACAGTTTGGCTGGAAGCGCTGCTAGTTCTGGACCACATGTGTTCAGCACAACAGCCGGGATGTTGTGGGGGCGCACAGCCCTTTCTGTATCCAGTGCACTCAGCCGTTTCTTGATATCACGTGGAGTGATTCGAATTGGCTGAACACTGTTTTCTGTGATGGTGGGGATATCGGGAGGAGGCCGAGATGGATCATCCACTCGGCACTTTTGGCTGAAGATGGTTGCAAACGCTTCAGCCTTGTCTTTTACACCCACGTGCTCGACTCCAACATCATTGAGGATGGGGATGTTTACAGAGCCTCCTCCTCCCGTTAGTTGTTTAATTGTCCACCACCGTTCACGACTGGATGTGGCAGGTCTGCAGAGCTTTGATCTGATCCTTTGGTAGCAGAATCGCTTAACTCTGTCTATAGCATGTTGCTTCCGCTGTTTAGCATTCATGTAGTCCTGAATTGTTGCTTCACCAGGTTGGCACCTGATTTTTAGGTACGCCCGGTGCTACTGCTGGCATGCTGTTCTGCACACATCATTGAACCAGGGTTGATCGCCTGGCTTGTTGATAATGGTC
The DNA here is from genome assembly GCF_035084215.1 of Heptranchias perlo. Lineage (NCBI taxonomy): Eukaryota > Metazoa > Chordata > Chondrichthyes > Hexanchiformes > Hexanchidae > Heptranchias > Heptranchias perlo. Next base: position 6,428,988 of record NW_027139548.1, read on the forward strand.
GAGTGAGGAATATACCGGGCCAAGAGGTTACAGATTGGTCAGAACTGGGTCAGAATAAAAGCGCTTTTTATTTCTTCTTATTTCAAATCCCTGGAATCTGAGGGCAAGAAAGCCAAATGTATTATACGACCTGCCCATGCACCTTAATCGAGAATGTTGAAAATGTCAAGTCAACCGTTCTAAGGAAACTACTCTAAGGTAGTAACCTACGGGTTACTCCTGGTGCCACGTGCTGGTGAAAGCAGAAATAGGAGAATAGACCAGATGAACGTGTGGCTTGAGAGATGGTGTAGGATGGAGGGATTTAAATTCCTGAGGCATTGGGACCGGTTCTGGGAAAGGCGGGACCTGTACAAGCTGGATGGGTTGCACCAAAGCAGAACCGGAACCAATATCTTCGCTCGGGCATTTGCTAGTTCTGTTGGGGGATGGTTTAAACTAGTATAGCAGGGGAGTGGGAACCAAAGGGCAGGTATAGATAGGACGGATTCAGACCAGGAAACGGGAAGTAGAAAAACAGTTAGTGACTTAGTTTGGGACTCAGAAAGGCAAAAAGAAGCAAAGGTTAAATCGGGATCAGCACAGGAATTTGACGGGGTTAAATGGCATATACTTCAATTCAAGGAGTATTACAAGAAAGCAGATGAGCTAATGGCACAGATAGACACATGGCAGCATGACATCATTGCGATAACGGAAACATGGCTTAAGGACGGGGAGAATTGGCAACTCAATATCCCTGGATACAGAGTTTTCAGGCAGGATAGAGTGGGTGATAAAAAAGGAGGGAGGATAGCATTATTTTTTCAAAATCAATGACAGTTGTGAGAAGGGATGATATGCTCAATGGATCATCAATCGAGGCTATATGGGTTGAGCTAAGAAATAAAAAAAAAGGCTGTCAAACTACTAGGAGTAAACTATAGACCCCCGGATAGCGAAAGGGAGATAGAAGAACAAATATTTAGGCAAATTTCTGAGTGCAAAATATGAGGGCAATAATAGTAGGGGACTTGAACTCACCAAACATCAACTGGGATTCAAACAGTGTGAGGGCACAGAGGGCGCAAAATTCTTGATCGGTGCCCAGGAGAACTTTTTATGTCAGTACGTGACACGCCCAACAAGAGGGGATGCAATTCTCGATTTCGTCCTGCGAAATGAAGAAGGGCAAGTGGGTAAAGTGAGAGTGGGTGATCTTATTGGGGATAGTGACCACAATTCAGTTAGATTTAGCATTATTATGGAAAGGACAGAGTTAAAACAGGAGCAAACGTTTTAAATTGGGGAAAGGCAAATTTTACAGAATGAAGAGGTGATTTGGCAGACACATGAACTGGACACAACTACTTGAGGAGAAATCAGTGGCAAGCCAGTGGGGGGCACTATAAAGTGAAATTCTACGGGCACAATGAAGACACGTCACCTCAAAGAAAAAGGGTGGCACTGCCAAATTTACAGCCCCCTTGTTGTTTAGAAGTATACGGGGCAAGGTAAAGCAGAAAAAGAAAGCTTATGACTGTCACAGAAAACTAAATACTGCAGAAAGCCTGGAGGAGTATAGAAAGTACAGGGATGACGTAAAAAAGGAAAGCAAAGAGAGGGCAATGAAACATATTAGCTGGTAAGATTAAAGAAAACCCAAAGATGTTTTATCAGTACATTAGGAACAAGAGGATAGCTAAGGAAAAGGTGGGACCTCTCAGGGATGATAAGAGTAACGTGTGTGTAGAAGCAGAGGATGTGGGTAGAGTTTTAAATTAATATTGTGTCTCCATATTCAAAAGGAAAGGGATGATCCGAACGTAGTAGTTACAGAGGAGACGTGAGAAATATTGGATAAGGTAAACATAACGAGAGAGGAACTACAAGAGGGACTGGAATCCTTGAAAGTTGATAATTCACCAGGGCCGGATGGATTGTTTCGTAGGTGTTTGAAGGACGCCAGGGAGGAAATAGCGGATGCTCTGAGGATCATTTTCCAATCCTCACTGGATACAGGGGAGGTACCGGAGGACTGGAAGACTGCAAACGTAGTACCGTTGTTTAAAAAGGGCACGAGGTAAAGGCCGAACAATTAGAAGCCGGTCAGTGCTAGCTCGATGGTGGGCAAACTATTCGAATCAATACTGAGAGATAGGATCAACTGTCACTTGGAAAGACATGGTTTAATCAGGGATAGCCAGCGGTGATTTGTTCAGGGAAGGTCTTGCCTTCCAAATTTCCAAATCTGAATAAATTCTCTGAGGAAGTGACAAGGAGGATTGATGAGGGTAGTGCAGTCGATGTTGTCAAGATGGATTTTAGTAAGGCATTTGACATGGTCCCCCGTGGCAGACTGGTCAGAAATGTAAAAACAAATGGGATACAAGAAATGTGGCGAATTGGATCCAAAATTCGCTCAGTAACAGGAAACAAAAAGTAAAAGTTGATGGATGTCTTTGCGAATGGTAATCCGTTTCCACTGGTGTGCCACAGGGCTCAGTGTTGGCTCCCTTGCTGTTTGTGGTATATATTCATGATTTGGACTTGAATGTCGGAGGCATGATTGGCAAATTTGCAGATGACACAAAAATTGGCCTGTAGTTGGTAGTGAAGAGGATAGCTTTAGACTCCAAGACAATATCAATGGGTTGGTGGAGTGGACGGAAAAGTGACAAATGGAGTTCAACCCGGAGAAGTGTGAGGTAATGCACGTCGAGAGGGCAAACAGTAAAAGGGAATACGCAGTAAACGGGAAAATATTGAGAGGAGCAGAGGAAGTGAGAGACCTCGGAGAGCATGTGCACAGTTCCCTGAAGGTGGCAGTGCAGGTAGATTAGGTTGTGAAGAAGGCATACGGAATGATCTCCGTTATTCGCCGAGGTAAAGAATACAAAAGCAGGGATGTAATGATGGAAGTGTATTTAACGCTGGTCAGGCCACAGCTGGAGTATTGTGCGCAGTTCTGGTCACCACATTTAAGGAAGGACGTAATTGCTCTGGAGAGAGTGCAGAGAAGATTTACAAGAATGTTGCCAGGGCTTGAAAATTGCAGCTACGAGGAAAGTCTGGATAGGCTGGGGTTGTTTTCCGTGGAGGAGAGGAGTCTGGGGGGAGACTTGATTGTGGTGTACAAAATTATGAGAGACTTAGATAGAGTAGACAGGAAGTACCTGTTTTCCCTCACTGAGGGGCAAGGTGAGAATCTTAAACAAAATGGCCACCAGTGAGCTAGTGATCCCACAGTGCTCCCAGTGATCCAGTGATCACACTGTAACCCAGTGATCCTACAGTGTCCCAGTGACCCACAGTGTCTCTTTGATCCTACAGTGATCCAATGATCCCACGGTGACCCGGTGATCCCCAAGTCCTCCCAGTGATCCAGTGATCCCACTGTAACCAAGTGATTCTTCAGTGTCCCAGTGACCCCGCAGTGTCCGAGTGATCCTACAGTATCCAAGTGATCCCACACTTTGCCAGTGATCCTACAGTATCCAAGTGATCCCACACTTTTCCAGTGATCCCACAGTGTCCCAGTGATCCTACAAGGTCCCAGTGATCGCTCAGCGACCCAGTGGTCCTGCAGTGTCCCAGTGATCCCACAGTGATCCAGACACAACTCACATGAGCCGAATTGGGTGAAAGCCTATGGTCAAGGCCTCAGCCAATCCTGTCTGGAGAGAAAGCTTTTGTCCAAGGATTCCCTCCTCCCAAAATGTCTCTTTCCACATCTTCGTGTTACAGATTTCCCCAAAAAAAGTTCCACTGGAAAGAGAGAGAAAACAAATTGACTAAAAACAAAGCAAGGGACTCGAAAGACACAGCAAGAGCCCAGAGTTCCCTCACACTCACTCACTCACTCATTCTGTTACACAGGCAATCTCTCAGCAAACACCATTGACAAATAAACTCTCCAGTTACAAAGCAGAGAATCTAAAGAGAAGAGAGAAAAGACAGACTGAAGAGCACATTTTGCTTCTCTCTCTCTCTCTCTCTAATAAATGTTTGAAGCGTTTTCTCTCCTTCTTTTCCACTCACTCATTCCCCCTAAAAGATGCCGGTCTGTCTGTCTGACCTCGTCAATGTTTGCTGCAGGCTTCAAACTGTCCGTGTCTTTGTTTTCCCTTCTGTTCCTGGAGCGGGGACAAAAAGCCTGGGCATTTCTTGTTACTTCAGCCCCTTTTGTTGCAGTTTGCAAAGGTGAACGAACTTTACCTTTGCTCTTTTCACTTGATTTAATTAGCAGTGGACAAAAAGCCTGTCGTTTGTGGCCAACTTTCAGTTTGTGACTTTCTCCAATTAGCCAAAGAATTCAAACATATTCATGGTATTTAAACGAGCCAAATCAAAGAAAAACCTAATGCACAGCAAGATCCCACATCAGTAACACGGGCAATCTCTCAGCAACATTGATTTACACAAAAACAAAGTCCAGTTTATAGAGGAGAAGAATTTAAAGAGTGAAAGATTGAGATACAATCTTTATCGACAACAACTTGTATTTATATATTACATCAACTACTACAACAACAAGTTGAGATAGAAGATCAGCCATGATGTGATTGAATGGCGGAGCAGGCTCGAGAGGCTGTATGGCCTACTCGTGCTGCTTTTTCTTATGTTCTTAACAACTTATATATAGATATATTTATATATTACAACTACTACTACAAAGTCACCATAAGCGCTGTGGGGAAAGAGCAGAAGGGAAAATGGGACTAATTTGATGGGCCCTGCAAAGAGCCGACAAAGATTCAATGGCCTCCATTTGTGCCGTATCAACTATGAAACTATAACATTATGAACAACAACTTCAATGCCATGACACCGAAACAAAATGGCCAGCAGTAAAGCAGCCATCTTACTGAGGGGCAAGGTGTCATTTACTGAGTGGCAAGGCAGCCATTCTGCTGAGGGGCAAGGCGGTCATGTTAAACCAACTGGCCGCCATGAACCTGTTTCAAAATTAGCACCCTGATCCTGAAACAAAATGGCCAACAGTAAGGCGGCAAACTTAACTGAGGGGCAGTGCGGCCAACTTACTGAGGGGCAAGGCCGCCACGAGGAAAACGTTGGTCCGTTTGAGGCTGAGACAAGTGAAATTATAATGGGGAATAAGGGAATGGCAGAGACGTTTCACAAATATTTTGGATTTGGCTTCACAGTACAAGACACAAAAAGCATACCAGAAATATTGGGGAACCAAGAGGCTAATAAGAGTGCGGAAATGAAAATAATTAATATCAGTGGAGGAAAAGTATTGGAGAAGCTAATGGGACCAGAAGCCGATAAATCCTCTGGACCAGATGGCTGCAACCGAGGGTTCCAAAAGAGGTGGCTGCAGAGATAATGGCTGCATTGGTTGTGACCTTTCAAAATTCTCCAGATTCTGGAACGGTCCCAGCGGATTTGAAGGTAGTAAATGTAACCCCACTATTCAAGAAAGGAGGGAGAGAGAAAACAGGGAACAACGGACCAGTTAGCCTGACACCAATCGTCGGGAAAGTGTTGAAATCCATAATTAAGGAAGTAGTAACAGGGCACTTAGAAAATCATAATATGATTAAGCAGAGTCAACATGTTTTTATGAAAGGGAAATCTTGTTGGTCAAATTTTTAGTGTTTTTTGAGGATGTAACTCGCTGGCGAGATAAAGGGGAAAAAGTAGATATAGTATATTTGGATTTCCAAAAGGTATTCGATAAAGTGCCACATAAAATATTGTTATGCATGATGGGGTGGTGGGTGCTCATGGATTTGGGTGTGTTATATTAGCATGGATACAGGATTGGTTAAGGGACAGAACCAAGCGAGTAAGAAAAAACAGATCATTTTCAGATTGGCAGGCTGTAATTAGTGGGGTGCCTCAAAGATCTGTTCTTGCGCCTCAGCTGTCTACAATCTATATTGTTGAGTTCGATGAAGGGACTGAGTGTAATGTATCCAAGTTTGCTAATGATACAAAGCTAGGTAGGATTGTAAGCTGTGAGGAGAACCCAGAGAGTTTGCAAAGGGATATAAACAGGTTAATTGAGAGGGCAAACAGTTGGCAGATGGAATATTATGTGCGGAAGTACGAGGTTATTCACTTTGCTAGGAAGAATAGAAAAGCAGAATATTTTTAAATGGTGAGAAACTATTAAATGTTGGTGTTCAGAGAGATCTGGGTGTTGCGTACAAGAAACTCATAAATTTAACATGCAGGTACAGCAAGCAATTAGGAAGGCAAATTACACGTTGGCCTTTGCTGCAAATGGGTTCGAGTAAAAGAGTAAGGAAGTTTTGTTACAGTTATCCTGGGCTTTGATGGAACCTCACCTGGAGTGCTGTCTACAGTTTCGGTCTCCCGATCTAAGGAAGGGTATACTTGCCTTGGATGCGGTGTGACGAAGGTTCACTAAATTAATTCATGGGATGAAAGGATTATCCTCTGAAGAGAGATTGAGTAGAATGGGCATAAACTCTCTTGAGTTTAGAAGAATGAGAGGTGATCTCATTGAAACATAAGATTCTGAGGGGGTTTGACAGGGTAGATGCTGAGAGGCTGTTTCCCCTGGCTGGAGAGTCTGGAACTAGAGGGCTTTCTCTGAGGGTAAGGAGACAGCCATTTAAGATTGGGTTGAGGAGGAATTTCTACACGGACGGGGTTGTGAATCTTCGGAATTCCCGACCCCGGAGGACTGTGGATGCTGAGGCATTGAGTATATTCAAGGCTGTGCGATGTAGATTTTTAGACTCTGTGGGAATCAAGGGATAGGGAGATTGGGCGGGAAAGTGGCGTTAAGGTCGAAAATCAGCCATAATCTGATTGAATGGCGGAGCAGGGTCGAGGGGCAATATGGACACACTTGCTCCTATTTTTTATGTTCTTCTGTTCTTATAATCAAAATGGCCACACTGATCCTGAAACAACATTGCCGCAAGTAAGGCAGCCACCATACTGAGGGATAAGGCAGCCATGAAGCTTAATCAAAATGACCCCACTGAATCTGAAACACGAAGTCCGCCAGTAAGGCAGCCCACTTACTGAGGGGCAAGTCGGCCATCTTTCAGAGGAGCAAGGTGGAGCTTGTCATGGTGAGAGACACGGAGAGGGTTCATTTGCTGTTCCAGTTAAATCAATGTTTCACTGTAGTAAAATATATAACCTGAGAGAGAATCGCACGAGCTGGTGTTTTTCTGAAACAATAACAGTATTTGTAACAGCAACAGAACAGGAGAGTGCAGCGGGACCCTGTCCAGTTTAGTAACACAGCAGAAGTGGTAATAGTACATTGTGATTTATTACAGAATCCAGCAGCTCACTGGGAAAGTTACACATGGTACAGATGGAGGAGCAAAACGGTCCAAAGTTTCATTTGGGGCAATGCCTTTTTATCTCCAAGAGGTTTAATTTTATATTTAACTGAATGGGCTCTTCTTCTGAGAAACTTCAGGCTCAAACCGTGTCTTTTAACGAAAACAATCATTGATTATTATCAATACCCTACAAGAATTGACATTAGAATTTGAACAACATCTTGGTTTTATGTCCGATTTATAATTCTTTTTACAACAATAAAACAACACATTCTGAATTCCCAAAATGAATAACCGTTTGGAAATCCAATGTCAATCATTGACTTACCCCATAACGAAAGTTACATAATGATGGTTGCCTCAAGCTTGCCGGGAAGATTCCAAGCATTTTGATGGATACCTTTGTTGGATAAAGTGGCTTTCATTTGTAAGCAGGTCATCTGCTTCACAGGCAATCTATGAACCTACATCGAGGCATCAAGCTGGGAGGTAGCGAGCAGTCAGCAAGATTCCAGGGGAGGTGGTGCTGCCAGGAAGCGAAATGTGAGGTTGGAGCAGACGCGTTGGATCTATGTCCCTCCCCACTCAACTTCTGCCCAGCTTTTAAATACCTTTTTAACACAGAACCACATCTCTGGGCGGTGACTTGTCAACAATCGGTTCCTACAAATACAACCCACGATTAATTAACTTCAATTGTTTTCTCTCAGTGTGCATAACATAACCAAGTTCAGTCGGCAACTGTTAAAACGATCTCCAGCCCTCCTGGAATCGGTCTTGTTGCTATGGTGATATATCCTCTGCTGTTTGATCTTTTCCAAACTGTGTTTTACAATCCTTTTAACAGTCCTTTCTCCTTTTAATCGTCCTTTTCTTTCAGACATGCGAAAGCCGATTTAGTCTCAGGCTTCTGTTTATCTGATGAATTTTTCCTACATAAAGCAGCTGGGAAACGCCTGCAGTAAGTCATGGTCAGGATCAGGTACACAAGACTGAGTGACTTTATTGTGTCAAAATTAAATCCACGGAGATGTTACACATGAACTGTCTGGCCTGCTCCATCTGCTGCTGTTCTGTTGGTCAGCACCCTCACACACTCCAGTCTGGTCACACAGTTTGTTTGGTTATTTAATTATTTCTGTGTTCTATTCTCACTCCTGTCACTACCTTCCTGTCACTTTTTATGTTTCTCCATCTTTCATTGTGTCTGTTCTCTGTTCATATCGTTTATCCCTGTTCATTTTCTGTGTGTTTTTCTAACTTGGTATTTCTACCTCTACTTCTATTACTTTGTAATTCTTTGTCAATCTCTTTCGTTTCATTCACGTCTGCTTACTCTCTCTGATTATATATATGTTTATATGTATCAGGATGTTATCTTGCCTCCCTGGTGCTCGGGTCACGGATGTCACGGAGCGGCTGCAGGGCATTCTTGAGGAGGAGAGTGAACAGCCAGTAGTCGTGGTCCATATTGGTATCAACGACATAGGTAAAACAAGGGATGAGGCCCTGCAAAGTGAATTTACGGAGATAAGAGATAAATTAAAAAGCAGGACTTCAAAGTTAGTGATCGCAGGATTACTACCGGTGCCACGTGCGAGTGTGTATAGGAACAGGAGAATAGACACGATGAATGCTTGGCTGCAGGGATGGTGTAGGTGGGAGGGATTTAGATTACTGGGACATTGGGACCGGTTCTGGGGAAGGTGGGACCCGTACAAGCGTGCCGGGTTACACCCGAGCAGGACAGGGGCCAATGTCCTTGCGGGGTTGTTTGCTACCGGTGTTGGGGAATGTTTAAACTAGAGTGGCAGGGGGATGGGAACCTGAGCGGGGAGTCAGAAGGGAATAAAGTTGATAGCACCAAGAGAGGGGAAGACCCAGGGGAAATCTACAATACAAATAGTACAAACAGTTGTTCAAGAACAAGTGCAAGGGAAAAGCGTAGAGCAGCGGAAAGAAAGTGTACTTTAGGCACGAGAGATAAAATAAAAACTAGAAGGCGTAAGGCAATTAACCCAGTATCAAAGCTGTGGCAGGGGGTTGGAAACCTGAGCAGGGAGACAGAGGAAAGCGTGTCAGGAAGGGACAGAAGGTATGAAGTAAAAGGTAAAGTGTTTAAAAAGGAAAAAGCAGGAACTAAGTGTCACAAAACATATTTGAAAGTTCTTCATCTGAATGCACGTAGCATTCGTAACAAAATGGACGAGTTAATGGCACAAATAACTACGTATGGGTATGATCCTGTGACCATTACAGAAACATGGCTGCAGGGTGACAAGGACTGGGAATTAAATATGCCAGGGTATTTAACAATCAGGAAGGAGTTGCATGAGGGAACGGGAGGTGGGTTGGCTATGCTAATAAAGGAAGGAATCACTGAAATACAGATAAATGATATTGGGACAAAGTATCAGGATAATGAAACAGTTTGGGTCGAGATAAGGAATAATAAGGGGAAGAAAGCACTCGTGGGCGTAGTATATAGGCCTCCTAATAGTTGCTGAAAGAAGTATTAATCAGGAAATAGTCGGGGCATGTAATAAGGGAACAATTATAATTATGGGGGATTTTAACGATCATATTAACTGGACACATCAAATTGGGTAGGGCAGCCTTGAGGAAGAGTTCATTGGGTTTATTTGGGATGGATTTCTTGAGCAGTATGTAACTGATCCTACAAGGGTGCAAGCAACCTTGGACCTGGTCCTGTGTAATGAGCCAGGATTAGTTAATAATGTCCTAGTTAAGCATCCCCTTGGAATGAGTGACCATAAAATGGTTACATTCCGTATCCAATTAGAGGGTGAGAAGGTTGGTTCTCAAACAAGCGTACTGAGCTTGAATGAAGGAGACTATGATGGTATGAGAGCGGAATTGATTAAAGTGGACTGGGAAAATAGATTTAAGGGTAAGACGGTACATTAGCAGTAGTGTTCATTTAAGGAGTTATTTTACAACTTTCAAAAAAAACATATTCCACTGAGGGAAAAAGGGTGTAAAAGAAATGACAGCCATCCGTGGCTAAGTAAAGAAATTAAGGATAGTTTCCGACGAAAAAAAAGGCCATATAAGGTAGCCAAACTCAGTGGCAGGATAGAAGATTGGGAAGTCTTCAAAAGACAGCAAAAAGTAACTGAAGGATTGATTAAGAAAGGGAAGATAGATTATGAAAATAAATTAGCAAAAAATATAAAAACAGAAAGCAAGAGTTTCTACAGTTATATAAAAAGTAAAAGGGTGGCTAAGGCAAACGTAGGTCCCTTCCAGGATGAGACTGAGAAATTAATGGTGGGAAACATGGAGATGGCAAAAATGCTGAACAAATAATTTGTTTCAGTCTTCACAGTCGAGGACACTAAGAATATCCCATCACTGGACAAAAAGGGGGCTCTCGGGGCGGGGGTGTGAGCTAAATATGATTAAAATCACTAAGGAATTGGTAGTCAGTAAATTAATGGGACTCAAGGCGGATAAATCACCTGGACCTGATGGATTACATCCTAGGGTCTTGAGGGAAGTGGCAGTTGGGATTGTGGATGCTTCGGTAATAATTTTCCAAAATTCTCTGGACTCGGCAAAGGTCCCGGCAGATTGGAATACTGCCAACGTAACACCCTGATTTCAAAAGGGAAGTAGGCAGATGGCTGGAAATTATAGACCAGTTAGCCTAACATCTGTGGTGTGTAAAATTTTGGAGTCTATTATTAAGTAGACAGTAGTGGAACATTTGGATGAACATAATGTGATTGGACAAAGTCAGCATGGCATTATGAAGGGGAATTCATGTCTGACAAATTTTCTTGAGTTCTTTGAGGACATAACGTACAGGGTGGATAAAGTGGAACCAGTTGACATAGTGTATTTAGACTTCCAGAAGGCATTCGACAAGGTGCCACATAAATGATTATTGCTCAAGATAAAGACTGGATTGGGGTTAATATTCTGGCATGGGTGGAGGGTTGGTTATCTAACAGGAAGCAGAGAGTTGGGATAAATGGTTCATTCTCGGACTGGCAACCGGTAGCCAGTGGTGTTCCGCAGGGGTCGGTGCTGGGTCACCAACTCTTTACAATCTATATTAACGATTTGGAGGAGGGGACCGAGTGTAACATATCAAAGTTTGCAGATGATACAAAGATGGGAGGGAAAGTAGAGAGTGAGAAGGACATAAAAAACCTACAAGGGGATATAGACAGGCTGGATGAGTGGGCGGAGATGCAATACAATGTTGCAAAATGTGAGGTTATGCACTTTGGCAGGAAAAATCAGAGAGCAAGTTCTTATCTTAATGTCGAGAAACTGGAAAGTACTGCAGTACAAAGAGATCTGGGGGTTCTAGTGCAAGAAAATCAAAAAAGTAGTATGCAGGTGCAGCAGGTGATGAAGAAGGCCAACGGAGTGTTGGCTTTTATTGCTTAGGGGATACAATGTAAAAAACAGGGAGGTATTGCTGCAGTTATATAAGGTATTGGTGAGACCGCATGTGGAATACTGCATACAGTTTTGGTGTCCATTCTTAAGAAAATACATACTTGCTCTCGAGGCAGTACAAAGAAGGTTCACTCGGTTAATCCCGGGGAAGAGGGGGTGGACATATGAGGAGAGGTTAAGTAGATTGGGACTCTACTCATTAGAGTTCAGAAGAATGAGAGGCGATCTTATTGAAACATATAAGATTGTGAAGGGGCTTGATCGGGTGGATGCGGTAAAGATGTTCCCAAAGATGGGTGAAACTAGAACTTGGAGGCATAATCTTAGAATAAGGGGCTGCTCTTTCAAAACTGAGATGAGGAGAAACTTCTTCACTCAGAGGGTGGTAGGTCTGTGGAATTTGCAGCCCCAGGAAGCTGTGGAAGCTACATCATTAAATAAATTTAAAACAGAAATGGACAGTTTCCGAGAAGTAAAGGGAATTACGGGTTACGGGGAGCGGGCAGGAAATTGGACAGGAATTTGGATTTGAGGTTAGGATCAGATCAGCCATGATCTTATTGAATGGCGGAGCAGGCTCGAGGAGCCGATTGGCCTACTCCTGCTCCTATTTCTTCTGTTTTTATATGCTTTCGTTCTCTCTTTCTCCATATATTTTTCTCTCCTGCGTTACGAACACTGTTTATCTCTCTCCGCCTCTGTCTGACTCTGTCTCTGCTCCTCTTTGTTTCTATCTCTCCCACACGCACTCCGTCCCTTTTATGTGAATCTGTCTTAATTTTCTGCGTTTTTTCAATTGGTATATTTATTTTGTCCCTCTGATCTCACTCCGCCTGTCTGTCTCTCTCTCGCTGTCCCCTTCTCTCACTGTCTCTCTCTCCCGCTGTTCTCTCTCTCTCTCTCTCTGTCTCTAACTCCGTCTCTTTCTCTCTGCCTCTATCACTATCTCTCTTTCTCTCTCTTTCTGTCTTTCTCTGTCTCTGTCTCTCTGTCTCTATCCCTCTCTTTCTTTCCCTCTCTCTCTCTCTGTCTCTCAGTCGCTTTCTCACTCTCATTCTCTGTCTCTCTCTATCTTTCTATATCACGATCTCGCTCTCTCTCCCACTCTCTATCTGTGTGTGTGTGTGTGTCCCTCTCTTCGCCTCTCTCTCCCATTCTTTCTCTTTTGTCTCCCTCTCTCTCCCGCTCTCTCCCTGTCACTATCGCTGACTCTCTCCCTCTGTCTCTCTGTCTCTGTCCCTCTTTCTTTATCTCTCCGTGTCTCTCTCTGTCTCGCTCACTGTCTCGCTTTCTGTCTCTCACCCTCTGTTATCTGTCACTCTCTATATTTCTATATCTTCATCCAGCTCTCTCTCACTCTCTATCTCTGTTTGTCTCTGACTCTGTCTCTGTCTCTCTCTCACTCACTGTCTATCTCTATCTTTCTGTTTAACTATCTCGCTCTCTTGTTCTCATCCTGTATCTGTGTGTGTGTGTGTGTCTCTCTCTCTACCTCTTGCTCTCTGCCTCTCCCTCTCCCTCTGTCTGTCTTGCCCGCCTTCTCGCTCTCTTGTCTCTCTGTCTCCATCTCGCTTTTTCTCTCTCACCCATCTCCCTCTCTCTCTCATCATTCTTTTGTCTCTCTTTCATCCTCTTTCTCCCTGTCTTTCTTTCTGTATCTCTCTCCCCCTGTTTCTCTCCCTCTCTCCCTTTCTCTCTCTGTCTTTCTCTGTCTCTCTCTAGTCTTCCTGTCTCTCTCTCAGTCGCTCACCGTATGTGTCTCTCGCACTCTCTCTCTGTCTATCTTTCTGTAGCATTATCTCAATCTCTCACTCTCTCTACCTCTGTGTCTCTCTTTCTCACTGACTCTCTCTCCCTGTCTCTCTCTCGTCTCTTTCTCTCGGTCTCGCTCTCTGTCTCTCTATCTCTCTCTCTCTCTCTGCCTCTCTCTTTGTCCCTCTCTCTGTGTTTTTCTCTCTCTGTGTCTTTCTCTCTGTGTGTCTCTCTCTCTGTCTCTCACCCTTTGTTTCTCTCTCACCCTCTGTCTCTCTCTATCTTTATGGATCACTACCTCACTCTCTCCCACTCTGTATCTATGTCTCTCTCTCTCTCGCTCCCTCTCTCTCTCCTTTCCTCTATCTCTCTGTCTCCGTCTGCCTTGTCTCTCCCTCTTGTCTCTGCCTCTACCTCTCTCTCCCTCTCTCTCCATCTCTCTCCATCTTTCTCTAACTCTGTTTTTTTCCCTCTCTCCCTCCTTCTCTCCCTCTCTCTCTCTCCATTTATGTGGAGTGCACCCATTCTGGTCAGGCCCACAGCAGTGACTCTGATTTTCAGCCTTGCCCATTTTCCAGGGTGGCCGTTTATTTAAAGTCTAGCCTTTCGTGCCTCCATTTTCAGCAACAATTCATGAGTCGTCTGTAAAGCAAAATTCCGCCTCAATAGGCCAGATTATCAGTAAAATATTAAATCACAATCAGATTTTAAGATCATTTCACCGCTCTGTGCTGCTAATATAAAATTTACTTTCCGTCCTCTGGGAACTAAATGGGATGGAGAATGAAATGGGATTTAGTTCTGGTGCTTGAAAACCCTCAGCTTTTTCGGCATATCACTAATTTAACAATTGGATTGAGTGGGTATTTCACCGCGTTCTTCAGCTCCTCTCTGAATTTACTCTGGGTCAGGACATAAATACACGTGTTTGTGCAGAAACTGAGAAGCTGCAGCTTCTTTGCTTTGTCTTCTGTGATATAAAGAGGGTCAGTGGTGGAGTAAAAATATCGAGTGTCTGAAATTCGCAAATAAATGTAAAAGGCAACCTGTGTCACCCATAACAGTATAAAACTGCCCGATATACTGAAGAGTAAAATTATGGATTTCTTTCGGTTCTCCATCTCTGCGACCTTGTCATTACCTCAATTACATCGGGCCCGGAGTCCACTGCGGACTTGACTGGAGGCTAAAATACGCTTGACCGTCAGAACATTGAGCAGCAAAATCAGACAGAGCGGGACAGAAAGGGTTAAAATGAGGTCAAGGAACTCAAATGCGGCCCATGCGGGGAAAGCACGGAAGCTCGGTTTAATCTCACAACCCCATGGAACATTATCAGTTATATAGTACGGATTAAGTGTGAAGTACCAGGAGAGAGTCTCGAAACAGCCCAGCACACTCACTGTCCCCAGAACCACAACCGCCGTTCTCTCGGTGCACAAATCGATCAAAGGTGAAAGCGACTGTGAATCAGACAGAAACCGCTGTGGCTGCAGAACCCAAGGACGCAATAAAACTACACACAGGAGTAATGTGCAGGAATGACCCCGGGAGATGAATCAGAACAATCCAGCTCAATATCAGCTCAATGATAACGACCATGAGATCGGCCACTGCCATTCCCACCAGGTGGAGACTGATACATTTGGAGAGACCGCACTTTCCTCGGGACTGGATCACAATCGCAACCAAGTTAACTGTAAGATAAAGAAAAGGAAGCAGAGAAATTACTGACCTAAGGGAGGGGCAGGACTGGCAGCTCAATGTTCCAGGGTACAGATGCTATAGGAAAGATAGAGCAGGAGGTAAGAGAGGAGGGGGAGTTGCGTTCTTGATTAGGGAGAACATCACGGCAGTCGTGAGAGGGGATTTTTCCGAGGGTTCGCCCACTGAGTCCATATGGGTAGAACTGAAAAATAAGAAGGGAGAGATCACTTTGATAGGATTGTACTACAGACCCCCAAATAGTCAACGGGAAATTGAGGAGCAAATATGTAAGGAGATTACAGACAGCTGCAAGAAAAATAGGGTGGTAATAGTAGGGGACTTTAACTTTCCCAACATTGACTGGGACAGCCATAGCATTAGGGGCTTGGATGGAGAGAAATTTGTTGAGTGTATTCAGGAGGAATTTCTCATTCAGTATGTGGATGGCCCGACTAGAGAGGGGGCAAAACTTGACCTCCTCTTGGGAAATAAGGAAGGGCAGGTGACAGAAGTGTTAGTGAGGGATCACTTTGGGACCAGTGATCATAATTCCATTAGTTTTAAGATAGCTATGGAGAAGGATAGGTCTGGCCCAACAGTTAAAATTCTAAATTGGGGAAAGGCCAATTTTGATGGTATTAGACAGGAACTTTCAGAAGTTGATTGGGAGAGTCTGTTGGCAGGCAAAGGGACGTCTGGTAAGTGGGAGGCTTTCAAAAGTGTGTTAACCAGGGTTCAGTGTAAGCACATTCCTTATAAAGTGAAGGGCAAGGCTGGTAGAAGTCGGGAACCTTGGATGACTCTGGAGATTGAGGCACTAGTCAAAAATAAGAAGGAGGCATATGACATGCATAGGCAGCTGAGATCAAGTGGATCCCTTGAAGAGTATAGAGATTGCCGGAGTAGAGTTAAGAGAGAAATCAGGAGGGCAAAAAGGGGATATGAGATTGCTTTGGCAGATCAGGCAAAGGTGAATCCAAAGAGCTTCTACAAATACATAAAGGGCAAAAGGGTAACTAGGGAGAGTGTAGGGCCTCTTAAGGATCAACAAGGTCATCTATGTGCGGAACCACAAGAGATGGGTGAGATCCTGAATGAATATTTCACATCGGTATTTACGGTTGAGAAAGGCATGGATGTTAGGGAACTTGGGGAAATAAATAGTGATGTCTTGAGGAGTGTTCATATTACAGAGAGGGAGGTGCTGGAAGTCTTAACGCGCATCAAGGTAGATAAATCTCCGGGACCTGATGAAATGTATCCCAGGACGTTATGGGAGGTTAGGGAGGAAATTGCGGTTCCCCTAGCAGAGATATTTGAATCATCCACCGCTACAGGTGAGGTGCCTGAAGATTGGAGGGTAGCAAATGTTGTGCCTTTGTTTAAGAAGGGCGGCAGGGAAAAGCCTGGGAACTACAGACCAGTGAGCCTGACATCTGTAGTGGGTAAGTTGTTAGAGGGTATTCTGAGGGACAGGATCTACAGGCATTTGGAGAGGCAGGCACTAATTAGGAACAGTCAGCATGGTTTTGTGAGAGGAAAATCATGTCTCACGAATTTGATTGAGTTTTTTGAAGGGGTAACCAAGAAGATAGATGAGGGCTGTGCAGTAGACGTGGTCTACATGGACTTCAGCAAAGCATTTGACAAGGTACCGCATGGTAGGTTGTTACATAAGGTTAAATCTCATGGGATCCAAGGTGAGGTAGCCAATTGGATACAAAATTGGCTTGACGACAGAAGACAGAGGGTGGTTGTCGAGGGTTGTTTTTCAAACTGGATGCCTGTGTCCAGCGGTGTGCCTCAGGGATCGGTGCTGGGTCCGCTGTTATTTGTTATTTATATTAATGATTTGGATGAGAATTTAGGAGGCATGGTTAGTAAGTTTGCAGATGACACCAAGATTGGTGGCATTGTGGACAGTGAAGAAGGTTATCTAGGATTGCAACGGGATCTTGATAAATTGGGCCAGTGGGCCGATGAATGGCAGATGGAGTTTAATTTAGATAAATGTGAGGTGATGCATTTTGGTAGATCGAATCGGGCCAGGACCTACTCCGTTAATGGTAGGGCGTTGGGGAGAGTTATAGAACAAAGAGATCTAGGAGTACAGATTCATAGCTCCTTGAAAGTGGAGTCACAGGTGGATAGGGTGGTGAAGAAGGCATTCAGCATGCTTGGTTTCATTGGTCAGAACATTGAATGCAGGAGTTGGGATGTCTTGTTGAAGTTGTACAGGGCATTGGTGAGGCCACACTTGGAATACTGTGTACAGTTCTGGTCACCCTATTATAGAAAGGATATTATTAAACTAGAAAGAGTGCAGAAAAGATTTACTAGGATGCTACCGGGACTTGATGGTTTGACTTACAGGGAGAGGTTAGACAGACTGGGACTTTATTCCCTGGAGAGTAGGAGGTTAAGGGGTGATCTTATAGAAGTCTATAAAATAATGAGGGGCATAGATAAGGTCGATAGTCAAAATATTTTCCCAAAGGTAGGGGAGTCTATAACGAGGGGGCACAGATTTAAGGTGAGAGGGGAGAGATACAAAAGGATCCAGAGGGGCAATTTTTTCACTCAAAGGGTGGTGAGTGTCTGGAACGAGCTGCCAGAGGCAGTAGTAGAGGCGGGTACAATTTTGTCTTTTAAAAAGCATTTGGACAGTTACATGGGGAAGATGGGTATCGAGGGATATGGGCCAAGTGCAGGCAATTGGGACTAGCTTAGTGGTATAAACTGGGCGACATGGACATGTTGGGCCGAAGGGCCTGTTTCCATGTTGTAACTTCTATGATTCTATGATTCTATGACCAGATCACGAGCCAAAGCAGCAGTTTGCGAGGATCTGGCGTGAAATCTCCAGCTTTGTTGCTGCATCGAAGGGTGGAAAGTGATTGATTGACCGGGGCAGCGCTTTCAGGCAGAGAGATGTTTTTAAACACAATGATCAATAATGAATTGGGAGATGGGTAGAGAAAGTGAATAAAGTGAGCACCGGATCCACTGGAAGGGCTGAGTGAGGGCGCAGTGCGGGTGGGGAATGGAGAAGGGGTTTTACACAATGGGAATTCAACGGATTAAAGCCGGATTTGGCTCCAGACGGACGGGGAAAGAGAACGAAGTGTCGAAATGTTGAGGGGACAGGGGGACGTGCAGCTGTTTTTTTGCTCTTGGTTGAGAGAACCGACAGGGTCTGGCATCAAACGGGAAAGGCAGCTGGAGACCGAGCCATTGAGTAAGATTTGGAGGGAGAAAAAAAAAGGATATGTCGGAGCAGGAGGGGAGGCATCAGCAGACGGCTTTGGAAAGCGGATAAAGTGGCAAGGGATGAGAAGACAGAAGTTTCAATGCAGTGGGAGGAGAATCTGCAATGCACAGGGAGAGAATGCAGCAGAGTGTTAGAGCAAATCTAATCCATAGGTCCCCCGAATATAATCCAACTAATATATTCAACAGTTCATGTTGTCGTTATTGGTGTCAGGAAACGAGTGGTGGGTATAAATTGTATTCTACAAATTTACTTTGTACATTCAATTCAAATTAAACTGAAAAGTATTAATTAAATCAACCAAGCTTCACAATACAGTATCCGAATAATTCATCACGATCAAGGAATTACTGATTCTGTTATTTAAGTAAATTTTAATTATGTTTAATGTTTTGTTGTAAAACAAGGCACATTCACAAAAACAGACTGAGGACCTGACAGGGATATAGAAATGAGCTGTGAGTCCCACAATAAAAACTCCCTCAATCTGATCACATCATAATAAAACCTTCAAGTCACATTTTCTGTGTTTAATTGCACCGGAAGATTCAGCGGTTCATTCTGATGAATTATTTACACCACAGCCTATCGCTTTCCCCCTCAGTCGCCCTCTCTATCACTCACTCTCCTCTCTTTCTCAAATCCATTTTCATATCCGAATAAATCCTATTATCCTGCGCCAGCGTTCTGTTCATCAGCCTCGTGTTCCACCGATCATATTCTCAGTGTCAGTTTGTTAAATAGTGAAGCCTCTGTGGAATAGTTTAATGTTTCTACAGATCCGCCTGTTCACCGACACTGTTCGCTTCATCTCCAAATCATGGAATAAACATAATCGAATGCCACTTCCAGACAGATCTCACAATAATTGTGGTTCCCTCTCTTGTAATTATAAAGTGAAGTGACAGATGGCGGAAATGTTCAACTAACTAAACTCCAACAACATATTTAACATTCTACACCTAAATAGAACGCCTCCTAATTCCAACAGATACAGGGCAAACTGATACAACATAACATCAAAACAATTCATTTCACAATGAAGTCCACTGAATTCATCCACAGTGAAGCAGAGAGGGAGATGTGAAAGAGTCAGCAACAAACTCAGTTCAGTCGCCACATATCTGAAGCGGCGTCAGATACACACATAATGAAATAATACTTCATAACAGAGATAATCAATAAATACACTGAGATCCCAGTTAAACTGAAGCCTGTTATTGGGGAGGGAGGACATTGTGCTGCCTCCTTGTAACACTGAGACCGTGAGCTGTCTCATTATCAATCACTGAAAACACATTGATGAAAACATATTCCAGGACAGGTTAGTTCCCCAACATGAAACTGTTAACAGCTCCTGATGGTCTAACACCATCTCTTTGCACAGACACTTGATTCCATTACATTCAGTTAGAATAATCCAGTAACAATGCTAGGTTTATGTTTACAAATGTCACGACAGACGAAATATAACTCCTACAAGAATGAATGTTTAGAAGTTAAGGAGATACCATTATTCAATGGTACATTCAGTACAGACAATAATCCAGTAACAATGCCAAGGTTGGAAAGAGCAGGGACTTAATACATTCCATCATTCAACCGATGGAACAGAACAGGCCACTGTGTAAAACATGTTGGGAGAAAAATAATTTGCCTCGTACAGCAGTAGAGTCAACACCGATTTACACTATTAACAGCTGAGATAACGCCTTACCTAGAACTCCAACGGCTGCAAGAACAGGATAATAACTGCCTTCGATCTGATAGATTACTGGATATCCCATTTCCGTGAGAAGCACTGACTTCTGTTGGCTTGAAATCCACAGCTCCGGGAGGCACTCTCAACGAATCCATTCCAACGAGCCCAGATTTATACAGGGCATAAGTCTCCACTAAGACTGTTATACCCCCGATCATTCTTATTGGTTACATTCACTGGAACAAACACGCTGCATCAGCAGCTTTGTCTCCGATGTATATAATGTGGTGGATACAACACAAACTGCTCAAAGTCCAGCGCATTATCTTAACCAGACCAAACTTAACAATAAAGTTAACATCTGTGCTGATACAGGACTGATCCAAAAATAAAGAGCGGTTTTATTTACAGTTTTTATGTAATTGTAATGACCATGTTCACTCCTGGAGATTCATTTATAATTTATAACGATTTCTCCGCAGCGTACACTGAATCCAGGAGCACAAGGATTCCCGTTTCAATCTGTTCCTGCAGTTTCCCAGTTAAAATATGAATTTTGAGTCGCTGACGCGGGCTCATTTGAATAGCAGGTTGAGGATTGCAGTCCAGAAAAGACTGTGGGTGATATTAGGGGACGGACAATGAGCGGGCCCCATTGACATTCCTCTCTCCGCTATTTTACTGCAGATTGTTAACTGCTTCAGTAAAATTGGCCCCGTGTGATCCCGAGCTGAGCTCATGACGCGACTTCACCTCCATCACAAAGGCCCCGTGATTCACTCTCCCGCCTCCATTCCTTCATCAGCCCATCGCCATTAAAACCATCATCAATGCTTCTCCTCCCTCCAGACTCCATTCCTCCATTGCACTGCTGGCCGGTCTCCTAAACTCCACCTTCCACAAAGGGGAGCTCGATCAAAACTCACTCGTTCGTGTCCAACCAGCACCAGGTGCTGCTCGGCCTCACTGTCCCTCACTGGCTCTCAGTTCCATAGCCCATAAATGTGAAATTCTCATCCTTGGGTTTAAATCCCTCCATGGCCTCCCCCTCCCCTTTCTGGAGTCCATAATTAAGTATAAGGTGAATGAACTCCTCGAGAATTTTCAGTTAATCAGGGAGAGCCAGCATGGATTTCTGAATCGTAGTTCGTGCCTGACAAACTGAATGAATTTTTTTGAAGAGGTGACTAAAGTACTGGTCAGGGGAATTTCAATGGATGTTATTTATATGGACTTCCAGAAGGCATTTGATAAGGTCCCACATAAGAGACTGTTAGCTAAGTTAGAAGCCCAAGGAATCGAGGGAGAAGTACGGACTTGGTTAGGAAATTGGCTGAGCGAAAGGCGACAGAGAATAGGGGCAATGGGTAAGTATTCACATTGGCAGGATGTGACTAGTGGAGTTCCACAGGGATCTGTCTTGGTGCCTCAATTATTCACCATATTTATTAACGACTTAGATGAAGGTATAGAAAGTCACATATCTAAGTTTGCTGATGAAACAATGATTGCTGGCATTGTAAGCAGTGTCGATGAAAACATAAAATTACAAAGGGATATTGATAGATTAGGTGAATGGGCCAAACTGTGGCAGATGGAGTTCAAAGTACACAAATGTGAGGTCATCCACTTTGGATCAAAAAAGGATTGAACAGGGTACTTTGTAAATGGTGAAAAGTTAAAAACAGTGAATGTCCAAATGGACTTAGGGGTTCAGGTACATAGATCATTGAAGTGTCATGAATAGGTGCAGAAAAAATCAGTAAGGCTCATGGAATGCTTGCCTTTATATCTAGACGACTGGAGTACAAGGGGGCGGAAGTAATGCTGCAGCTATACAAAACCCTGGTTGGACCGCACCTTGGGTACTGTGAGCAGTTCTGGGCACCGCACCTTCGGAAGGACAAATTGGCCTTGGAGGGAGTGCAGCATAGGTTTACTAGAATGATACCCGGTCTTCAAGGGTTAAGTTTCGAGGAGAGATTACAAAAATTGGGGTTGTATTCTCTAGAGTTTCGAAGGTTAAGGGGTGATCTGATCGAAGTTTATAAGATATTAAGGGGAACGGATAGGGTGGATAGAGAGAAACTCTTTCTCCTGGTTGGGGATTCTACGAGTAGGGGGTGCAGTCTAAAAATTAGAGCCAGACCTTTCAGGAATGACACTAGAAAACAAAGGGTGGTAGAAGTTTGGAACTCTCATCCGCAAACGGCAATTGATACTAGCTCAATTGCTAATAAAGGGATATGGTCCAAAGGCGGGTATATGGAGTTAGATCAAGGATCAGCCATGCTCTTATCAAATGGTGGAGCAGGCATGAGGTTCTGAATGGCCTACTCCTGTTCCTATGTTTCTATGTTTCTACCGAGAAGGCACAAGTCAGGAGTGTGATGAAATGCTCTCCACTTGCCTAGATGAGTGCAGCACCAACAACACTGAAGAAGCTCGACAGCATCCAGGAAAAGCAGACGACTTGATTGTCGCCCCATCCACCACCTTAAACATTCCCTCCCTCCCCTATCAGCGCACCGTGGCTGCAGTGTGTACCATCTGCAGGATGCACTGCAGCAACTCGCCAGGCTCTTTGAAAGAGCTATCCAATTAGTCCACTCCCCCGCTCTTTCCCCACAGGTCTGGACATTCTCCTTTACAATTATACATCCAATTCCTTTCTAAAAGCTCCCACCTGGGCCAGTGCCAGGAGCGGTAGAGCAGTTCCCAAGCACAGTCAACGCAGCTCCAGGGGGTATACTGCCGAGGAGGAACATCCAGCCCTAAGTTTCCACTTGGGGGCACCGTGAATATCAATAACCGCACTCAAGGCCTCGGCCTACCTTTGGGTTAAGTCACAGGAGATCTCGCCGTGACGACAAATGAATCACTCGACCCTGCTGTGCCCTCAGTGCTCCCGGATCTGTTCAAATGTTCACACGTGGAATCCACTCTACTTACCCGCTCGGCCAAATGATGACCTTAGCCCGCTGTCCATTCCAGCCCATTCCCCATCTACTGCTACTCAATGATAGCACAGAAGGAGATCCATTGGATTTTCCACCTATTCCCTGTGCCATCTCATGGTGTGACCCGTCCAGTTAAATGGGCCTCACCCTGAGATCTCACGGTGTGACCCGTCCAGTTAACTGGGCCTCATCCGTATTTATTCTATCAAAACCGTTCATGATTTTGAACACGTCCATCAAATCTCATCTTCATCTTCTCTGTTCGACAGAGAGCAGACCCAGCTTCTCCAGCCTCTCCACATAACACTCATCCCTGGTAACATTCTTGTTAATCTCTTCTGGGCAGCCTCTAAGACCTTGACATCGTTCCTAAACTGCGGTGCCCAGAATTCGACATAATACTCCAGCTAAGGCCTAACCAATCGTTTATAAAGGTTTTGCATTACTTCCTTGCTTTTGGACTTTATGCCCCCCATTAACAAAGCAAACTTTGAAAATGTACTCTGCATACCCAAATTCAAATCATTAATATACAATCAAAAAAAGCAGCGGTCCTAATATTATCCACTTGGGAACACCACTGTTGACTTCCCTCCAGTCTGAAAACCAACCGTTCACCACTATCCTCCGCTTTTTGTCTCTGAGCTGATTTTATATCCACGATGCGACGGTCCCTTTAATCCCCTGGGCTTTAATTTTGCTAAGAAGTCTATAACGTGGTACTTTATCAAATGCCTTTTGAAAGTCCACATACACAACATCAACCGCACTACCCTAATTAACCCACTCTAGAATTCATCAAAAAACACGATTTTCCTTTAACATGTCCGTGCTGACTTTCATTTATTATCCCTCATTTTTCGAAGTGCCAATTAATTTTGTCCCTGATTATTGTCTCTAAAAGTTACCCCACCACCAACTTTAGGCCGATTGGCCTGTAATTGCCGGGTTCACCGCTCACTTCTTTTTTGAACAGGGTTGTGTCATTTTTAACCCTCCAGTCCTCTGGCACAAGCTCCATATCTCAGAAGAATTAGAGGATTGTGGCCAGAGCCTCTGCAGTTTCCACCCTCACTTCCCTCAGTAACCCACGATGCATCCCATCTGGACCGGGTGACTTTCATACTTTGAGAACTGCCACTCTTTTAAGTACCTGCTACTTATCTATTTTTATCCTATCCGATATCGCTGCTACATCCTACCTTACTGCTACAACGGCAGCATCCTCTTCTCCACTCAAGACCAATGTGAAATATTCATTTCGTACCTCAGCCATTCCCTCTGCCTTCACAAGAAGATCTCGTTATTTGTCTCCAATTGTTCACACCCTTCCTTTGACCAGTCCTTTTGTATTTATATGTTTATAATAGACTTCTGCGTTCCCTTTTATGTTAGCCATCAATCTATTCTCATGCTCTCTCTTTGTCCCACTTCCTCCCTTATATAAATCTCCTCTGAACTTTCTGTATTTAGCCTCGTTTTCTACTGTATTATGTACCTTAAATTTGTTATACGCCTCCTTTTCTGTTTCATTGTCATCTATATATCTTTAGTCATCCATAGAGCTCTAACTCTAGATGTCCTGCCTTTCCCCCTCGTGGGAATGTGTCCACACTCTACCCGAGCCATCTCTGCCTTGAAATCCTCCAATTGTTCAGTTATTGTTTTGCTACCGATTTTAGATTCCAGTCAACCTGGAAAATACACTTAGTATTCGTAAAAAAAATTCCCTCTCCTTCCCAGATAACAGTAGAGAGCAATTATGATAACTCCCTGAAATCATCACTCTTAGTAGAATATCTGTGGTCTAACTCCATGCTTGCCTTACCAAAAGAGTGTGGGTTGATTATGAGATGTTGGTATGTCAACGGCTCCATGACTCGGATTTAACCAATTGGTTTCATTCAATACATTCAGCATGCTCCTGGCACACGTTGCTGGAGCTGAAACGGTCCGTGGAATTTCCAGTGCAACCGTTGCTACTTAAACTTGTTATGTAAGTCTGCCCGTAGTTATTTGCTATTCAATTGCGACATGACTCTGGTGACGTGTTCATGCCTATTAAGCGTTCGTGTGCCCAAATTTTACAATAAGTTCTGATCTGTAACCGTTAAACTCTATTTAGTGCATGAATTTGACTGGGGTTCTTCCTTGACGGTTTGGCAAGAAAGAGTTTTAGGTAAACCGAATCGAGGGTCAGTAAATTAAATTAGTTTTGATCCGAAATGGGTGAAATGTAAGATCGTTCGGGAACCGAATCAGGCAGCATTCACCCCTCCAGATAACTGGGAGGGAAAAGCCCAGATAATTCCGTGGTAAGCGATTAAAGGAGGAAACCAAGGACTCGCCTGGTTCCTCGGCATATATCTTTCAGGATATCAAAAGCAGCTTTCCTGGAACAGGACATCCAAGACTTTGGGAAATACATGAATTCACAGCACAGGAGATTCTGTGAGACTGTTTCTGTGTCCGGGCCGCTCCAAGACAACACAATGAGAAGTCCTCTGTTTGCACTTCAGTGGAGTGCATCTAACTGGGTGGCCAGCTTTTGATTTGTTAAAATAGGGATAGGCACCAAACACTAAGCCATGAAAATAACTGCGAGGTTAAATCACAGAAGGCCCATCATGTCTGTACCAGCCGAAGAATAGAGCTGTCATGCTTTATAGCACTTGCCAGCAATTGATCTGTAGCCTTGCAGGTTCCAGCACGTGAAGTGCATATCTAAGTACTTTTTAAATGCGATGAGGGTTTCTGTCTCTACCACCCTTTCAGGCAGTGAGTTTCAGACCCGCATCACACTTTGCGTGAAATAGTTTCCTCAGCTCCCCTCTAATCCTTCTACCAATTACTTTGAGTCCATACCCTCTGTTTATTGACCTATCTGATGAGGGAAATAGGTCCTTCCTATCCACTTTATCTAGTCCAGTCATTATTTTATGCTCCTCCATTAAATCTTCCCTCACCCTCGCTTGTATTTTAAGAAAACAATCCCAGACTATCCAATCTTTCCTCATAGCTAAAATTCTCCAGTCCTGGTAACATCATCGTAAACCTCCTCTGTACCTGGTCTACAAGAATCACTTCATTCCTGCAATAAAAAAAATGATATTAAATAATAAAGTTCTTATTTTTGTCCCCTGAACTGTAGTATATGCAGTAACAGCAGTTTTCCATTTAAAGGTTTATTTCTGTTGCATTTCTTGGGGGAGTGAATGGACGTCAGCATCGACTTCTCTACTCAAGACCAATGTGAAATGTTAATTTCGTACCTCAGTCATTCCCTCTGCCTTCAGAAGAAGATCTCCTTTTTTGTCCCCAATTGTTCACACCCTTCCTTTGACTACCCCTTTTTAAAATAATTTTGCGTTCCCTTTTATTTTCGCCACCAAGCTATTGTCATGGTCTCTCCTTGTCCATATTACACGCTTTTGTTAAATCTCCTCTGAACTTTCTGTATTTTGCCACGTTTTCAACTGTATTATTACGTACGTTATATTTGTCATAAGGCTCCTTTTTCTGTTTCATTGTAATCTCTATATCTTTAGTCATCCAGGGAGCTCCAACGTTGGATGTCCTTCATTTCCCCCTCGTGGGAATGTGTCTACTCTGTACCCAAGCCATCTTTTCATTGAAAGCCTCCCTTTGTTCAGTTATTGTTTTGCTGCCGATTTTTGATTCCAGTCCACCCGGAAAATACACTTAGTCTTCGTAAAAAACTTCCCTGTCCTTCCCAGATAACAGTACGGAGCAATCATTATAACTCCCTGAAATCATCTCTCTTAGTAGAATATCTGTGGTGTTGCCATGTGGAATTAATATAACTCCCTGAAGACATCTATCTTACTCGAATACCTGTGATGTAGCCATGTGCAATTATTATAACTCCCTGAAATAATCTCTGTTACTAGAATATCTGTGGTCTAACTCTAAGCTTGTCTTACCAAAGGAGTGTGGGTTGATGATGAGATTCTGATATGTGAACGGCTCCATGACTCGGATTTACCCAATCGGTTACACTCAATACATTCAGCATGCTCCTGGCACACGTTGCCAGAGGTGAAACGGTCCGTGGAATTGCCTGTGCAACCGTTGGTACTTAACCTTGTTATGGGAATCTGTCTGTAGTTTTTTGCTATTTAATTTCTGCATGACTCTTGTGACATGTGTTCATGTCTATTAAGCGTCCGTGTGCCCAACTTTTACTATAAGTTGTGATTTCTAACCGTCAAACTGTATTTAGTGCCTGCCTTTGAATTGGCTTCTTCCTTGATGATTTGGCAAGAAAAAGTTTAGGATAACCTAATCGAGGGTTAGTAAATTAAATTCGTTTTGATCCGAACTGGGTTAAATGTAGTACAGTTCAGGAACCGAATCAGGTAACATTCACCCCTCCAGAAAATATCGAGGGAAAAGCTCAGACAATTTCTAAGTGAGCGGTTAAAGGATGTAACAAAAGACTCGCCTGGTTCCTCGGTGTATATCTGTCAGGATATCAAATCCAGCTTTCCTCGAACAGGACCTCCACGACTTTGGAAAATACATGAATTCACAGCTCAGGAGATTCTGTGCCTGTTTCTGTGTACGGGCCGCTTCAACACAACACAATGAGAAGTCCTCTGTTTGCACTTCAGTCGAGTGCATCTAACTGGATGACCTGCTGTTGATTTGTTCAAATAGGGACCGGCACCACAAACTCAGCCATGAAAATATCTCCGAGGATAAATCTTAGAATCTAAGAAATTTACGGTACAGAAGGCCCATCGCTCTGTGCCGGACGAAAACGAACTATCATGCCTAATCCCACTTGCCAGCACTTGGTCTGTAGCCTTGCAGGTTACGGCACGTCATGTGCATATATAAGTACTTTCTGAATGCGATGAGGGTTTCTGCCTCTACCATCCTTTCAGGCAGTGAGTTTCAGACCCTCATCACACTTTGGGTGAACAAAAATCTCCTCAGCTCCCCTCTAATCCGTCTACCAATAACTTTCAATCTATACACTCTGTTTATTGACCTATCTAATAAGGGAAATATGACCTTCAGATCCACTTTATCTCGTCCCGTCATAATTTTATGCACCTCAATGAAATCTTCCCTCAGCCTCGCTTGTTTCGACGAAAACAATCCCAGCCTATCCAATCTTTCCTCATTGCTAAAATTCTCCAGTCCTGGCAACATCATCGTAAACCTCCTTTGTACCCTCTCTACAAGAAAAACATCGTTCCTGCAATAAAAAAAACAATTTAACGAAATAAAGTTCTTATTTTGTCCCCTAAACTGTACTATATGCAGTAACACTTTGTTCCATTCAAAGGTGCATTTATGTTGCACTTCTTGGGAGAGCGAATGGACGGGAAACATCAATGGATTGGGAGAGTGAACGGAAGGATATCTTCTATGGATTGGGAAAGTGAATGGGCCGATACCATTAATTGATTGGGAAAGTGAATGAGCGGATCAAATTAATGGATTGGGTAAAGTGAATGAACTGATAACATTAATGGATTGGGTAAAGTGAATGGACGGATACCATTAATGGATTGGGAAAGTGAATGGACGGATACCATTAATGGATTGGGAAAGTGAATGAACTGATAGAATTACTGGATTCGGAAAGTGAATGGACGGATACCATTACTGGATTCGGAAAGTGCACGGATGGGAACTATTAAAAGATTGGGAAAGTGAATGGACGTATAACATTAATGGATTGGGAAAGTGAATGGGCGGGAACCGTCAATGGATTTGGGAAAGTGATTGAACTGATACCATCAATGGATTGGGAAAGTGAATGGACGGGAGCCATTAGTGGATTGGGGAAAGTGAATGAACGGATACCATCAAGTGATTTGGAAAGTGAATGGACGGATGTATGAGTGTAAGTTTAGGTATCCATGATTACCCAAGGAGCATGGTCACCCCTTGGGTAAGTACATGAAACCACTAGTAGCGGAGGAGCAAGTCACCTCTAGTGTAAGTGTAGGGACACCACTAGTACCGGAGGGGCACTGTCACTTCTACTTTAATGTACGAGGACCACAGGTACTGGAGGAGAACTGTCACCCCGTATGTAACTGTCGGATCGATCTAATACCGGAGGAGAACATGCCACTCGCACCGGAGAAGTGCGGTTAACTCAAGTGTAACTCAGGGGTTCCATTAGTACCAGAAGAGCAAGGTTACCTCTGGTGTAAGTGCAGGTCGACCACTGGTACAGAAGGAGCACGGTCACCTCTAGTGTAAGTGTGAGGTGCAACTTGTATCGGAGGAGGTGGGATACCTCTAGTGTAAGTGCGGCGGAATTACTAGTACTGGAGGACTGTCACCTCTAGTGTAAGTATGTCTATCACCAATACCAGAGGAACATGGTCACAACTAGTGCAAGAGTAGCGGTACCTCGAAGACTGGAGGAGCACGATCAATTCTTGTTCAAGCGAAGGGATATCAATAGTACCTGAGCTGTAAGGTCACCTCTACAAGTTGGTGTAGAGTTACCACTACTACCGGATCACCAAGGTCAACATTTGTGTAAGTGTACCGTGTATCACTAATACCAGATGAATACGTCACCCCTAGTTAAGTGCAGTGTACCACAAGTACCGGAGCAGAACTGTTAGCCCCAGTGTAAGTTTAGCGGCATCACTAGCAGAGAAGGAGCACAGTCACGCTGAGTATAAGTGTAGGGATACCACATGTACAGGAGAAGAACCGTCACCTCCAATGAAAGTTTAGGTTTACAACTAGTGCCTGAAGAGCAGTCAACTGTAATGTAACAGGAGGGTTCCTCTATTACCGGAAGAGCGCAGCTACCTCTAGTGTAATTCTACGTGTGCCATACGTCCCAGAGGAGGATAGACACCTCTGGTGTAAGTGTAGTGTAACAATTGTACCGGAGGAGCAAAGTCACCTCTAGTCTATGTGTACGGTTTCACGACAGAAGTTAGACGGTCACATCTGGTGTAAGTGCAGGGTACCACTTGTACCGGAGGAGGAATGAAACCTCTAGTGTAAGTGTAGGGGTACCACCAGTACCGGAGGAACAAGGTCTCCACTGGTTTAAATGTAGGGGCACCTCTAATCTCGTACCGGAGGAGAACGGTCACCTATCCTGTAGCTATAGGTACCACTAGAACAGGACGAGTGCGGTCACATCCAGTGTAAGTATACGGTATCTCTAATACAGAAGGAACGGAATCACCTCCAATGTAAGTTCATGGTGCCACGAGTACCCGTCGAGCAAGTCACCACTAATCTAAGTGTAGTTGTTCTACTAGTACCGGAGGAGTGCAGTCACATCAAGTGTAAGTGTAGGGGTAGCAGCAGTGCCGGAGGAACACGGTCACCACTAGTGTAGTAGTGGAGGAGAACGGTCACCTCTAGTTTAAGTGTAGAGGTACCACTAGAACCGGAGGAGAACAATCACCACTAGTGTAACTGCAGGGGCACCACCAGTGGAGAAAGATCAAGCTCACCCCTAGTGTAAGTGTAGGGTACCATAAGTACCGACGGACACCTCTGGTCTAATTGTAGGGACACCACTAGTAGAGAAGGAGCACGGTCAGAGTCGGTTCACAACCAGTAATGTTAGTATGGGGTCACCACCAGTAATGTTAGAGTAGGGTCACCACCAGTAATGTTAGAATCGGCTCACGACCATTAATGTTAGAGTAGGGGCACCACCAGTAATGTTAGAGTAGGGTCACCACCAGTAATGTTAGAGCAGGGTCACCACCTGTAATGTTAGAGTAGGGTCACCACCAGTAATGTTAGAATCGGCTCACGACCATTAATGTTAGAGTAGGGGCACCACCTGTAATGTTAGAGTAGAGTCACCACCAGTGATGTTAGGCTCGGGTCATCATCAGTCATGTTAGATTATTTTCACCGAGAGTAATGTTAGTGTACGGTCACCTAATGTTTGAATCGAGTCATCACCAGTGATCATCAAATTACAAAATACATTTTAATCATGTAAAGGGCGTGTAAAGATTTTATTGGTTTCTTGATGCATCAAGAACCTAGTGCAGTTTCCAGGAGGGATGTTCTCCTCACGGTTCACATTCCCTCAGGGATTACTTTCCGTTCATTGATGTGAATGGACTGAGTTTCACGCTCTGAGCTGTACAATTTCCACATTGACGTCCCGGGCGCACTGAAGAGGAAAATCGCGCCTTGTTTTTTAAGTGACTGTAACTAACGCCAATTATTGTGTAACCTGATTTTCTCACGGGAACAACGATTGTTCTATAAAGGGGGAGTATTTACGGATCTCAGATGCACTCCAATCGGAACCGTAAAGCCGGATAGAATTCTTCTAAATAATGGAAATGCCAACAATTCTTCATGTAAAGGAGATTTACTACCCGATTCTCGCATCCTTTGGTTTTCCTGGTAAGTCAATATAACCTGTTGTTTCATAGCTGTTCACTATCTCACTGTTAATGATTAGGTAAGAAATTCCAAGAATGTCCTCATTTCAAAGTCACTTATGCACCGGGATAAAGTGGTGACTATCAGCGGGAATCCGAGCAATCCGCTCCCTGGTGAGGTCCTGCTCTGCTCGGTAGATCATGGGCAACGGATGACCAACTTTCTTCCCTATAGGAAGGAGGGCGAGGCTGATTCCCCGGCCTCACTAACAGCACATAGATAATTAAAGAATGTGTTGCCCAGTGCCCCTGTTAATCATTTTATTTGTACCGTTGTTCCTGTATAATTTAAGTTGTCAATTCCTCGGCCTGCAGCCACCTCCACCCAAAAGGAGACTTTGAAAGATAATTGAGAATTAATTGCCGCTCAGAGAACTGCTCCCCTCCCCTCAGCTGCAAAGATCCTTCGCGGTTCCATCAGTTCCCGCTTTGTTATCGAGCAGCTCCCTCGGGGCGATCATAAACAGAAAACGTCCAGGGTTTCGACCTAAATTGAAGCTTTTGTCCAGGATGAATGTTTTATTTGAATTCAAATCTTTCCAGTAATTGCTGTGAAATTATATTTAAAACTGCTGACACCTGATGCAGCTCCCGAGACCCCGCTCGCCAATGAAACTGAAGGAATTAAATGTAAATTTCGATATATTCGACTGTGGGACCGCAGCAATAAATTATAAAATTGAGTCGGTGCATCACATGGGTATGAGCCTCATGGCGGGATGGTCATAGCGCTCAACACTGTATTGAAATGTGTGTTTGGACGTATGTAAGGAAATCCGTTTACTTATTCACTGCCGAAAATTAACAACTTACAAAACCATCCAAAGTTTCCCTTTCAGGCGCTTTTATTTGCATCTGTACCGTCCCTGCGAGGTGCTTCAGCTGAGATTGGACTGCACAGTTATTGTGTTAGTGGAACCTCAATCCAGTGTTAGTGGCGACAGCGATGGAAATGAAATTCGGGACAGATGTATGTTGGACGGATAATCCGCTGTCGCTTGTTTTACACGATCGCCAGAAATCCAAATCCCACCGTTGAATCATCAGGTCCTGGGTGCCGGTGGCAGTGGTGACGCTCTTCGCTACCATTCCCCAGACTGATTCCTAGTGACCCTCCCCCCGCTGCCTTGACAACATCTGTCTGAAATAAGCTGGAACGACAGCGGATTGTCAGTCCCTCGATATTGAGTGTTTAATGTTTTCTTACTTTCAAATAAAGTGTCGTCATCGCTCGCCTTTAATAAAAAAAAATAACCCGCGTGCATTACCCTAAGTAGGAAAACATCGGAACATTTCCCCACAATATGCTGTGAGATTTATCTGAGTATCCCCGTTACTTACCTCTTGTCCCTCTTTCTTACAGCGAACCTAATGACAATCGTGATTCTCTCCAGAGGAAATTGTGGCCTTTCCAAATGTATCTCTATCTATATGGTGGCCATGGCAACAACAGATCTACTGGTCATCATCTTCAATGTAATGGAGCATCAAATTGTCAGTAAACACTTTCCACTTTCATTCCTGTCCTACACTGTCATTCGTAAGTTAATGCTCTACATTAATTGTATCAACCTGGATCTGTCGGTGTGGTTCACAGTCTCGTTCACATTTGACCGCTTTGTATCTATATGTTGTCAGAAATTTAAAGCAAAATATTGCACAGTGAGAACTGCGGCTGCGGTTATAACAACGCTCTCTGTGCTGATCTGTTTAGAAAACATCCCCTATTGGTTTGTATTTGAATATAGACAAATAATTAACAATGTTCAGTGGGGTCTCCGCCCAAGATTGGCCTTTTATTCATCGCCTGCAGGTGTAGTGTACACATGGTTAGAAAGTATTTTAATTTTATGGATTCATTTTGCTTTAATATTTCTGTTTAATTGCTTGACAGTCAGACGCATTTTAGTGGCCAGCAGAGCCCGCAGGGGCCTCCGGAGTAACACCAGTGAGAATAAGAGCGATCCAGAGCTGGCGAACCGAAGGAAATCTATTATTTTACTGTTCACTGTATCTGGTAGTTTTATACTGTTGTGGCTGACAGCTGCTGTGAATGTTTTAGCTGTCGGTCTGGCCTTGCATTACAGACCCGATTATACAGCGCCTGCCTATATCGCCTCTCAAACCGGAAATATGCTCATATATTTGAGTTCTTGTACAAACACGTGTATTTATGCAGCTACCCAAACGAAATTCAGGGAAGAGCTGAAGAAAGTGGTGAAATCTCCTTTGACAATTCTTCTGATATCGGTTAAAGAAATGAAAAGTCAAACCAAAGCATGCTGTCCGAACTCGAGCTCAATTGCAGTCCGTGTTCCATTTTAGAATGGCCGTCTTTATTTGTTGTGAAATGAACAGGGTTCAGAAAACATTTCTTCTATTTTATGCCCTGAGTTTGATATCTGCTGCTTCCCTAGGGTGAACAGAATAGTTTTCTGATAAAACAGCGTAATTCCTGCTCAAGATTCAAAGAGAACAGTCATGATTGAGGTTCAGCAGTTGGGTGGAACATATGGGCGGCAGCGGTAACTGTCTTACACTCTTGGTACTGGAATAGGACGCGCAGGTTTAATTAATTGTGAAAGTTTTCTTTAGTATAGATAAAACGAAGCGAGTTACTATCATGGTTATTTGAAATTATTCTGTAATCTTGGTGTGAATGTTGCGGGCGCTGATCTCCCCATCAGACACCGCTCCCCATTGTCTCCTGGCCAAATAGAACGGGACCCCTGTCTCCTGATAAGTGATTAATGGTGGAGATAGTAGGAAATTGACTCGTCAACGTGACGTTAGGCACCCTGTTGAAAGATATTGATTAAAATATTAATTGATCATCAAAATGTATAAATGTTACAACAGACCAATTGGCCCAACCAGTCGTTGTCGGCGTTTTCCCTCCACTCGAGAAAATAGTTCGAATCACTTTATCCGCCCAATCAAAACCCCTGCAAGCTATTCTATTTTTATTCACACACCTGTAAATTTTCATCTGCAATATGGACATGATTTCTGCCTCTGTAATTTCCGCATTTTCGCAACTCTCCATGTCAGGAGGTTTCTCCCACGCTCAGTCCTAAATGTCTAACATTTATTCTGAATTCTCTGGCCGTCATTTCTTGATCCCTCAACTAATGGAAGTTTTCTGCTTCAATCTATCCTCTCCCTACATTCTTATCTTAAATAACCTGAACACGACTCGCCACAATATATCAATCTGGTATCAATACACAATCTAGTGAAAGTCAGGAACGTGCAGTCAAGATGTTTAATTGATATATTTCTCTTGGAGATGGTGGTGTGCTTGCTTGAACTGAACAATGAGAAGAATGTATTTAACAGCTTGGCCAGTACCCGAAACATCGGGACCGTGCAGGGAGAGATTCTAATCAAACACCTCCAGACGCCCCTATATGTTGAGAAAGAGCCAGAAAGGGCAGGAATGGCTTCGATCGGACGTCTCGTGCTGCCTGATCTTGGGATATCGCTGTGTTTACAGAAGGGACGTGTTGCTCATGAAGCAACAAGCATGCGATATCGATAGATGCATGGAAGGGGAAGCTAGATAAACACATGAGGGAGAAAAGAGCAGAAGGTTATGCTGATAGTGTTAGATGAAGAGGGCTGGAAGGAGGTTCGTGTGAGACATAAAGACGGCTTTGTGCCAGTTGAGCTGAATGGCCTGTTTCAGTGCTTTACATTCCATATAATTCTATGTAATCTTCTGATGAAGCTGCACTGAAGAGCAGGTCCAAGACATGGACATTCACGCTGACACCACCACTACATGAAATGGTTAATGTGGCACTGGACAGTATGTGAAACCAATGGGTAGAGATCTGTGCAATAGAATAGATCGAGACAGATACATAATGCCGATGAGATATTGTTCAGTGTTGGCCTCAAATACGGTATCGCCAACAAAGGGGGCACTGCAAGGAAATGAAAATTCACACTCACCTGAAGTGTGCCAATGTGATGCTGTATAGGTTTCTCCTTATATTATGGTAATGTTAACCTTTTGCCTTTGCTTATTAAGCAGGGAAGATTATGTCAATTTATGTCCCATTGGGCTGTTGGGCCAGGGCTGACCCTCAAGCAATGGACAGTTTCAAGATGAAATAAGAAGAGACTTCATTAAAGAGGGATCATTACACACTGATTCATAAATTTCAGGAGAACTTAATCATTTGATAACAATGTGGGAAACCAGTTAGTTCTTCCAACGAAAATATCTGGGCATACACAACCAAGTGAATTGGAGCGAGTGATACAGAAACAAGAATGCACTTATTAATTGAGGTAGAATTGCGTGTGTATGGATCAAGGGAGAAACTATGGATGACATAACGAAGTAAGGGAATTATACTTGTTCGCCCAATCGAAGAAGAGCTCGGTTTGGAAAGAAAACTATCGTTATTGATAAAGAATAAGTGAATTCCATTCTCCTTATGTGGAGTTGTATTTTAACTTCCATATAATTATGTGATCCATAATTGTGTGTATTTCCAGGTACAGGGAGTGAGAAAATATATAAAAACTGTTTGTTTCTAATGAGTATTCGGATTGGTAAAGGTCTAAGATACTGAGCTCAGAACTGTAAAACTGTTGAATCCACAACGAACCATCATCAAGTGTGGTTGTAAGTGCAACTTTTTAAGTGTATGTTTAAGCACTATTGTATGCACTGTGGGCTTAATAAACTAATTACACCTCACTTCAATGTTCAAGAACCTTATTGTAAACCTTTCGCTGACAATAGCCTGAGTACTTTAATTGTGAATGGCCTTCATTTATTAATTGTTATTCATTTAATTCTCATGTTATTCCTTTACCCGTCAATCTTTGACGTTCCAGTTGATCCTGGGATTCTCCAAAATCCAAACTCCACATGGTTGCTGATCCCCGTTGATCCCAGGCTGTGCTTATCTGTCTGGCATCGATCTTCTGGTGAAATGGTGGTGGGTTAAATGCAGTTCCGTGTAATCGTAACTGAATCCATTCAACCGGATACAGACGACCAACAGTATTTAAGGCACGAATCCAGCAGCAGGCAGAGGTTTTAATTCCATCAGTCAGCGACGAATCTGCACCCAGCTACAATCATGAGAAGCCGATGTGCGTTCAATCACATCATGCAAAACCAATAGGTAAAATAGAAAACAAAGTCATGATCAAGTAAACCATTGCATTACCTTGTCAAATTCAATCACATAATGTGATGATTCCCCGCCCCCTCTTTCTAATCAAACTGTTGTTCTTTTCCCTTGAATTCCTCTATTTCCAATTGAACAGTTACTGTATTTCCCTGACATTCCTGTCTCCTCTATTTCTAATGAAACATTTACAGTCTTACCGTGTCGCCTACTTGTAAACAAATGGTTGCTGTGTTCCGCTGGTCCCCATTACTAATTAAAGATTTCCTGTATTCTCTTAATTCTCACTGTTCTGAATCCTTAATTGAACAGTTACTGTGTTGCCCCTATATTCCACTTGATTCTATTTCAAATTGAACAGTGACTGTGTTCCTCCATATTCCTCTTTCCTCTCTATGTTAATATCTGAATTGACCTTCCCTGCACAGAGTCGTGGATCTAACGGGCAGACGGTACTGATCTCGCGTCTCCTCAAATGTATCTATGTTATTCGCCTCAACTATTCCATTTGGTGGCAAGATCCACATTCTAACTTCTAAATAGTTTTCTCTTCAATTTCCTATTGGATTTATTAATAACTATCTTATGTTTATGGCTCCTAGTTTTGAATGTCCCAACAATCTGAAACATTTTCTCTATATCTACCCGCTCAAATCCCTTCATAATTCAAAAGACCTCTTCTTGATCACCCATCAGCCTTCTCCTTTCTGGAGAAACGAGCCCCAGCCTCTTCAATCTTTCCTGCTAGTTATAACCTCTCAGTCTTGGTATCATCCACCCAAATATTTTTGCACCATATCAAGTGTCTCTATATCTTTTTTGGAATATGGAGATCACAACAGTGCACAGTGCACGAAGTGTGGTCCAACTAAGGTTCTATTCAAGTTTAACGTAACTTCTCTGTAGGAGTCGGTGGTCTCGTTAGTAATCCTACCAAAACACAACACTGCACACTTATTTCTTTTGAAATTCATTGGCCATTTACATTTCCATTCTGCAAGTTTCTTATCGCCTTATTGCATTTTTTACATTCTTCCTCATCATTAACTATCCCGCAATCTGTCCTCTAATTTGGTGTCAGCCGCAAATTTTGATACTGGACGACAAATTATCATCTCCAAATAATTTGTGCAAATCGTGAACAACTGTGTACCCAGCACGGACCCTTGTGTAACACCACTTTCCACCTTCCACCAGTTTGAGTAACTACCTTTAATCCCCACACTCTGTTTTCTGTTTTGCAGCCAGTTTGCTGTCGATTCTACCACTTGTCCCCTGACTCCACATGCTCTGACCTAGTCGACTATGTGGT
The DNA here is from genome assembly GCF_035084215.1 of Heptranchias perlo. NCBI lineage: Eukaryota > Metazoa > Chordata > Chondrichthyes > Hexanchiformes > Hexanchidae > Heptranchias > Heptranchias perlo. The sequence continues at coordinate 6,466,991 of NW_027139548.1, forward strand.
ACCTTATAAAAGTCCTTTTGAAAGTTCACTGCATTTGGAAAGACTTTGGATTGGGACATAACGATGGAATCGGAAATTCAATGTACTGGGATATATAAATGGAATGGGAAACACAATGGACTGGGATATAACAATGGATTGGGAAAGTCAATAGACTGGGATATATCACTGGAATGGGAAAGTCACTTGACAGGGATATATGAATGGATTGGGAAACAAAATGTTCTGGTATATTTCAATGGATTGGGTAAGTCAATAGACTGCGATATATCAATGGATTGGGAAAGTTAATGATTTGGGATATATCAATGGGTTGGAAAACACAATGGACAGGGATATGTCAGTGGATTGGAAAAGTCAATAGACTGGGTTTTATCAATGGATAAGGAAGTTAATGGGATGGGATATATCAATGGATTGAGAATCACAGTGGACTGAGATATGTCAATGGTTTGGGAAAGTCAATGGACTGGGAAATATCAATGGGTCGGGGAATACAGTGGAATGGCATATATAAATGGATTTGGAAAGTTAGGGATTGCAAACATCAATGGTTTGAGAAACAGTAGCGGATTGGGAAAGCCAATTGATGGAGACATATCATAGGATGGTGGTGATTTATCAATAGTCCGATAAACTGATCGCTGCTTTTATTTCTGACTCTGCCTCTGTCAGTCTGTCCGTCACTATCTCTGCCTTCATCTATCTCCACCTGTCTCAGTCTATTTGTCTGTTTTGATGTCCGGGTTCCTTTGTCCCCTTTTTATGTTGCTCTGATACAGGAGGTGATTCTATCGGTTGGGGGCCAAGAGACACGGGGTCCCGAGTGAGCTGTACACACTCTCTCCCTTTCTCTCTAATACCACTATCACATTTGTGGATCATAGGGTCAGAGAAGGAAACGGATCGGATTCCCATGTGGCTATTTGCGCCTGCAGCTCAGCAACCTTACTTCCCACGCTCGGTGTGTTTACACACATGCACTGTAAACCTATCTTAGACTTTCTTGTGTTCTCCCTTAGTCTAATCCCATCAAATACCGTACTATTTTTTAGTCTAGTGTTATCTGTCTCTCCCAATCCTTTGTGCACATTGTTTATCCTTTTGTGGTGCCCATCCCCATGCCAAATTAGTTTAAACCTCCCCCTTTTTCATCGGCCGTTCGGCCCATCTGCGTAAAGAAGTTTCCTCTGAATTCCTTATTTGACAAGAAGAACAACTTCTTAAATATATAATATAATGATATAATGATTTATAATTTACAACGAATGTACAAAACTGCAAACAGGCCAAAAGATCCAACTGCTATTTCTATTTTATAACAACAGCTTCTTGTATATATAATATATCTTAATATAAATATATACTTGATAGAATACAGTGCGGCACTGCAAAATGCCATTCATATCATCGAAGTAAAGAAGTTTCCCCTGAATTACTTACTTGATATCAACAACAACTATACATCCGAAAAACAGCATCTCAGACAGCGCAGCATTGAGAGAGTCAGCCTGGATTGTGTTTTCCGTCCCTGGAGTCGGATTTGAACCCACGACCGAAAAGGAGCTGTCCAGCTTAACTCCACTTTCCAGCAATTGGTTCGTAGCTCTGTCGGTAACGGCACTTCAAGAGCACATCCAAGGAACTTTTTAAATGAGTTGAGGGTTTCTGCCTCTACCACCCTTTCAGGCAGTGAGTTCCAGACCCCCACCACCCTCTGGGTGAAATAAATTCTTCTCAGCTCCCGTCTAATCATTCTACGTATTACTTTAAAACTATGCCCCCTTGTCACTGACCACACTGCTAAGTGAAATAGGTGCTCCCGATACACTCTACCGAGCCTCGTTCATAATTTTTGAAACCTCAATTAAATCTCCCCTCAGCCTCCTTTGTTCCAAAGAGAATAACCCCAGCCTATCCAATCTATTTCCATAGCTAAAATTCTGCAGCCTTCGCAACATCGTCATAAATTTTCTCTGCACTCTCTCTCGTGCAATCACATCTTTCCTGTAATGTGGCGACCAGAACTGCACGCAGTACTCAAGCTGTGGCTTAAACAATATTTATAAAGTTCAACCACAACCTCACTGCCCTTATATTCTATGCCTCGGCTAAGAAAGGAAAGTATCCCATATGCCTTTTTAGCCACCTTATCTACCTGCCCTGCTATCTTCAGGGACACGTGGACGTGCACTCCAAGATCCCTTTGTTCTCCTACACATCTCAGTATCCTCCCATTTATTGTGTACACCCTTGCCTTTTTTGCCCTCCCCAAATGCATTAACTCACACTTCTCCGGATTGAATTCCATTTGCCACTTTTCTGTCCACCTGACCAGTCCATTGATATCTCCCTGCAGTCTGCAGCTTTCCTCCTCACTATCAAACAGACGGAAAATTTTGTTATCAACTGCAAACTTCAAGCCCCCAACATTCAAGTCCAAACCGTTAATATAGAGAAAAGGAAGCAAGGGACATAGTACTGAGTCTTGCGTGACACCGCTGGAAACGCCTGGGAAAGATTGCTGGGGATGTGTAGAGGGGAACTTTGTGTCTAACACTTGCTGTACCTGCCTTGGGAGTGCTTGACGGGACAGTATAGATTATGCTTTACTCAGTATCTAACACATGCTTTACCTGTCCCTGGGAGTGTTCGAATGGAGAGTGAGCATTACACTGTGTTTAGCCCTTGCTGTATCAAACTTTGGAGTGTTTTGTTGGACATTGCAGAGGGAGCTTTACTCTGTATCTAAGCATCACCGTATCTCTGCTTGCTGAGTTTGACGGGACAGTGTAGCGGGAGCGATATTCTGTATCTAACCCCATGCTGTACTCGTTCTGTGAGTCTTTGTTGGCACAGTCTGGAGGGAGCTTTGCTCTGCATCTAACCCCTGCTGTAACTGCCATGAGAGTGTTTGATGGGACAATGTAGAGTGAGATTCACTCTCCATCTAACCCCCGCTTGGAGTAATTTTTAATACCTCTATCATTGGATACAGTGAGGGACAGAGTATTAATCCGGAAATCGGAGGAACAGCTAACAAGTGTAATGTAATGATTGTAGGGAGACTTTAATCTTCGAGGAGACTGGGCAAGCCAAATTGGCAAAAGTGGTCTGGAGGACGTCATCATGGAATGCATTTAAGACATTTTGTGGAACTCCCACAAGGGGGAAAGGAAGGGCCAGTAAAGCCAGAGTTCCATGGATGACAAAAGAGATGGAGCATGAGATGAATCAGAAAAAGGGGCGTATGACAAATGTTAGGTTTGTAACATGTGAGAACCAGGCTGAATATAGCATGTTCAGAGGGGAAGTGAAAAAGGAAATAATGGGGCAAAGAAAGAGTATTGGAATACATTGGTGGCAAAGAGAAAAGGGAAACCAAAAGACTTCAATCGGCATGTAAACAGACAATGGGTAATAAGAGTTGGGATATGGCCGATGAGGGACCAAATGGGAGATCTGATCATGGAGGCAGAGGGCACGTGGTACGTACTAAATAAGTACTTTGCATCTGTCTTTAACAAGGAAGAAGATACTGCCAGAGTCTCAGTAAAGGAAGATGCAGTTGAGATACTGGATGAGCTAAAAACTCATAAAGAAGAGGTGCTAGAAAGGCTGGCAGAACTTAAAGTAGATAAGGTCACACGATCTGGATGGAATGCATCCTACGCTGCTGAGGGAAATAAAGGTGGAAATTGCGGAAGTACTGGCCATAATCTTCCAGACATCCTTAGATACGGGGGTGGTGCCAGAGGACTGCAGAATCGCAATTGTGACGCACTTGTTCAAAAAAGGATGTAAGGATAAATCCAACAATTACAGGCCAGTCAGTTTAACCTCAGTGCTGGGGAAACTTTTAGAAATGTTAATCCGGGATAGAATTAACAGTCACTTGGACGATTGTGGATTGAATGGGGAAAGCCAGCACCGATTTTTTAAAGGCAAATCTTGTCCAACTAACTTGAAGAGGTAACAGAAAGGATATATCACGGCATTGCAGTTGATGTGGTGCATATGGACTTTCAAAAGACGTTTGATAAAGTGCCGCATAAGGCTTGTCATCAAGATTAAAGCCCATGGAATAAAGAGGGCAGTAGCAGCATGAACATAGAATTGGCGAAGTAATAGGAAACAGAGAGGAGTGGTGAACGATTGTTTCTCGGACTGGAAGGAGGTTTACAATGGTGTTCCCCAGGGGTCGGTATTGGGACCATTGCTTTCCTTGATATATATTAATGACTTGGACATGGGTGTACAGGGCACAATTTCAAAATTTGCAGATGACACCAAACTTGGAAGGCGAGTGAACAGTGAGGAGGACAGTGATAGCCTTCAAGAGGATATAGTCAGGCTGGTGGCACGGGCAGACACGTGGCACATGAAATTTAACGCGGAGAAGTGTGAAGTGATATATTTTGGTAGAAAGAACGAAGAGAGGAAAAATAAACAATATGGTACAATTCCAAAGAAGATGCAGGAACAGCGACACCTAGCGACACATGTGCAAAATTCATTGAAGACAGCAGGTCAGTTTGAGAAAGTGGTTAAAAAATCACACTGTATCATGGGCTTTATAAATAGAGGCATTGAGGACAAAAGCAAAGAGGTTATGATAAAACTGTATAAATACTGATTCGGCCACAACTGGACTATTGTGTCAGGTTCTGGGCACCACAATTCAGGAAAGATGTGAAGGGCTTTCAGAGAGTGCAGAAAAGATTTTATTAAATGGCTCCACGGATGAGGGACTTCAGTTATGTCGATAGACTGGAGAAGCTGGGATTGTTCTCCATTGAACAGAGAAGTTTGCGAGGAGATTTGATAGAGGAGTTCAAAATCATGAGGGGTCCAGACAGAGTAGATAGAGAGAAACTGTTGCCATTGGCAGAAGATTCAAGAACCAGAGGACCCAGAGTTGAAGTGATTGGCAAAAGAACCATGGTGACATGAGAGAAAACTTTTTTGCACAGCGAGTGGTTAGGATCTTGAATGCGCTGCCCAAGGCGGTGGTGGAGACAGATTCACTCATCGCCTTCAAAAGGGAATTGGTTAATACTTCAAGGGAATACATTTGCAGAGCTATGGGGTAAGGGCGGGGGAGTTGGAGTAGCTGGATTACTCTTGCAGAGAGCCGTCACAGGCTCGACGGGCCGGATGGCCTCCTTCTGTGCTGTAATCGTTCTATGATTCTATGTAAATCAAAATGCTACTTTTAATGCAGTAAAAAGTCCACAGTTTCTTCACTGGAGCAAATTCAGACAAAAATTGACCAAATTCAGACAAAAATTGTTCAAAAATTGACCAAGATCTTGGCCAAACAGATAAGCTTTAAGAAGCATCTTAAAGGAGGAGAACGAGGTCGAGAAGCGGAGAGGTTTAAGAATGGTATTCGAGAGCTTAGGGCCTAGAGGTCTGAAGACATGGTCTACAATAGTGGGGCACATGGAGTGGGCGATGCTGAAGAGGCCACAGTTGGAGGAATGCAGACTTCTTGGAGGGTTGCAGGATTGGAGGATGTTACAGAGATACAGGCAATGCCATGGGTGGATTTGAAAATGGGGTAGAAAACACTGGTGGGAGCAGTTTATAGTCTCCCTAACAGTAGCTTTACCGTTGGATAGAGTATTAATCAAGAAACAAGCGGAGCTTGCAACAACGCTAATGCAATAATCGTGCAGGAATTTCATCTCCCGATAGACTGTGCAAATCAAATTGGCAAAGGCAGTCTGGAGGGGGACTTCATGCAATGTAACAGGGACAGTTTCCGAGAACAATATGTTGTGGAACCAACCAGGGAACTCGGCTATTTTAGACCTTGTATTGTGTAATGAGACAGGGTTAATTAGTAATCCCATAATAAAGGACCCTCTGGGCAAGAGTGATCATAATATGATAGAATTTCACATTGAGTTTGAGAGTTACATAATTAAATCCGAACCAAGAGTCTCAAACTTAAATATAGCCGATGACGTAGCTATGAGGGGCAAGTTGGCTCAGTGAGATTGGGATATTAAATTCAAAGTTATGATGGTAGATAAGCAATAGCAGACAGTTAAAGAAATAGTTAGGAATTCTCAAACAACGTACATTCCACTGAGAACACCATGGGAAAAGCGATCCATTTGGCGAACGAAAGAAGTTAAGGATTATATTAGATTAAAAGATAGAAGTGAGCCCGAGGATTGGGAGAGTTTGAGAAACCTGCAAACGGTGACCAAAGATTGATGGAAACTTAACTGGACAAGCCACATCAATACTGTTGCTGGAAAAGCAAGTCAGAGGCTGGGTACTCTGTGGCGAGTGACTCACCTCCTGACTCCCCAAAGCCTTTCCACCATCAAGGCACACGTCAGGAGTGTGACGGAATACTGTCCAGTTGCCTGAATGAGTGCAGCTCCAAAAACACCCAAGAAGCTCGACACCATCCAGGACAAAGTAGTCCGCTTGATTGGCACCCCATCCACCTCACTAAAAATTCACTCATTTCACCACTGGCACAACTTGGCTGCAGTGTGTACAATCCACAGGATGCACTGCAGCAACTCGCCAAGGCCTCTTCGATAGCACCTCACAAATTCGCGACCTCTACCACCGAGAAGGACAAGGGCAGGAGGCACATGGGAACAACACCACCTGCACATTCCCCTCCAAGTCACACACCATCATGACTTGGAAACAGATCGCCGTTCCTTCATCGTCACTCGGATAAAATCCTGGAACTCTCTACCCAACAGCGCTGTGGGAGAACCTTCACCACAGGGACTGCAGCAGTTCAAGAAGGCGGCTCACTGCCACGTTCTCAAGGGGAATCAGGGATGGGCAATAAATGCTGGCCTTGCAAGTGGCGCCCACATCCAATGAACGGACAAATAAATACCATTAATTATGCTAACACCTCTGTTATGTGGTACCTTATCAAACCCATTTTGAGTGTCCAGATACACAACATCAACCACACTACCTTCATCAACCCTCTCTGCTACTTCATCAAAGAACTCAATCAAGTGAGTCACACACGAGTTTACTTTGACAAACGCATGCTGACTTTCATTTATTACCCCATACTTTTCCAAGTAACAAATTATTTTGTCACAGATTATTGCTTGTAAAATTTATCCACCAGCGACGTTAAGCGAACTGGACTGTAATTGCCTGCTTTATCCCCCGCCCTTTTCTTGAATAGTGATATAACGTTTGCAATTCTCCAGTCCTCCAACACGATCCCCGTATCTAAGGAGGATTGGAAGATTGCGGCCAGAGCCTCAGCAATTTCCACCTTCACTGCCCTCAGTAACCTGAGATGCATCCCATCTCGACAGGGTGAGCTTTCTACCTTGGGTGCTGCCAATCTTTTCAGTACATCCTCGTTGTCTATTTTGTATCCTATTCAATATCGGTACATCCTCCTCCTTTATTTCAACAATGGCAGCATCCTCTAGTGAAGACGGGTGCAAAGTATTTATTAGTGCCTCAGCCGTGCCCTCTGCCTCCACAAGAAGATCTCTTCTATCCCCCTAATTGGTCCCATTCTTCCTTTGACTGCTCATTTAATATTTGTATGTTTATAAAAGACTTTTGCGTTCCTCTGCATGTGAGCCACTAATTTATTCTCATACTCTCACTTTGCTCTTCCTGTTTCCTTTTCTTTACATCTCCTCTGTACTTTCTGTATTCAGCCTGGCTCTCTAGTTATTGACTAATCAAAGCAATCAATCTCTATCAATTATTCTAAGTCAGACCCAGACATGAGGTGAGGAAAACCCCAGTGTTGGAGAGCTTTGGGGACCAGAGGTCCAAATCCATCCTTTTCCTCCCGAGCACTTACCACATGTCAAGTCTTAAATTACTCACACACCATATCCCAAAATGTTATTTTCTGAAAGAAATGCACCTATTTTTCATTGAAATGAATCAATACAAACTGCTTCCACAGTATTCCGAGGGAGCTTGTTCCATAGATTGATAACTCACTCTGGTTGTTTTGCCAATTCCCATTAATCTAGGACCTCTCGTTACCGACCTTTTCTGCCAATGGAAAGAGTTTCTACTTATTTACTCCATCAGACCCCTTCATGATTTTGAACACCTCTATTAAATCTCTCCTTAACCTTCTCTACTCTAGCGAGAAAAGCCCCAGCTTCTCTATTCTCTCCAAGTAACTTAAGTCCCTCGCCCCTGGTACCATTCTGATGAATCTCCTCTGCACCCTTTCTAAGGCCTTCACAGCCTTCCTAATAGGCAGAGCCTAGAATTGGACACAATACTCCAGCTAAGGCCGAACCAAGGCTTTTTTTTCAACGATTTGACATAACTCCCTTGCTTATGCGAAGTTTTGCCGAGCTGCTCTCATATCCTAATTCGAACACCTCGAGGAGACGTTCTCTGGAGGTTTTTCCGATTGTCCACCATAAAAGTTTATGCGATTTCTTCTCCAGGAATTCCGCGGATCTTCTGCCGAAGTTGCAGCGAGGATGTTGGTCGTGTTGTGTCCCTGAGGTCTTCCCTTTGTGACCTGTTCTGTGACAGAGGTCCTGACTCTAATGGAGTGGATCGGTCCAGGACGAGTGATAACCAGAGCCCTCGCTGTTCACTTATTGGCCATAAAAAACCCTTACACTTAGACTTCGACAGTGAGCTTATAACCCAAATTGTCGCCGGTTACCTTATTGGAAAAAGGGGTCTTCATCATTGTGACGTGGTGTAAATGATATCCTGTGATTTCGAGGGAAACTCAATCACAAACGACATCCAAACCAGGCGGTAATAACTGGTGGAAAATATTAAAGGCCGAGAACAGCACCAGACACCAAGAAGAGTTAAAATCGGATCAGCCTCCCCTTTAAGTCGACTTGCAAATTCACACCAAGCAGGAGGAGTGACCGGTGTGACGACGTGTCCTTTTTGGAACCTGGCGTGAAATTGACGCCTGTTGGTTCGCAATTCGCAGAAGTTGAGAACTGTAAAGGTTAAATTAACTTTGGGCGATAGAGTAAAATGGGCGCAATCGAATTGGCTGCCCATTATACGCCTCACCTGATAGCCGATATCGCCCATTCATTATCGTCATGTTACAATTACTGGACGATTAAAGGAGAATAGCACAGAAGATTAGAGGGACGGTAACAAACTGGGTTAAAAAATGGTTCGAAAGGAAAAAAATAGAACACAACCGTAAGGGCAATTTTTCAAACTGGCTGGAAGCAGGTGGTGGTGTTTGACGTAAGTTGATTTTAGGACCACTTCTGTTCACTGTGTGGATCAATGATTTGGAATTAGACTTAGAGGTAGTGGTATCGAAATTTTGAGATGATACCAAAATATGCGGTACAGGTTATTCCTTAGAAGCCCAAAGGAAACTGCAAAGGGATGTTGATAAGATGGGAGAATGGGCTCAAAAGAGGCAGATGGAAATTAATGTCAGTAAGTGCGAGGTGATGCTCTTTGTTGTATTGAAAATTGCATAAAGATGGAAGAACATTAGTGTCGTGATAAGAGGGGACTTCAATTATCCTAATATAGGCTGGGAAAATAACAGATTAAAGAACAAAGGGAGGGTGGATTCCTGAAATGTGTACAAGAGAACTTTGTGATCAATATGTTTCCAGCCCAACGAGGGACGAAGCAGTGCTGGACCTAGGTCTCGCGAATTTAGTGGTGCAAGTAGAGCATGTTTCAGTGGGAGAGCATGTGGGGAACAGTGGTCACAATATCATTAGGTTTAGAATCGTTATAGAAAAGGACAGAGTAGAAATCAAATCTGAAAATATTCATCTGGAGGAGGTCTAATTTCAGTGAGTTGAAAAGGGATCTGGCCCAGGTGGATTGGAATCAAAGATTGGCAAGAAAAACAATAAATGAGCAATGGGAGACCTTCAAGTGGAGATAGCTCGAGTAAAGATAAGACACATTCCCATGAGAGGCAATGGAAAGGCATTCAAAGCTAGAGCTCCCTGGACGATAAAAGATATGAAGATTAAAATGAAACAGAGAAAGCAGGCTTAATATAAATGCTGGGTTCGTAATTCAATAGAGAACCAAGCTGAATACAAATAGTACCGGTGAGAACTGAAAAAAGGAAATAAGAGGGGCAAAAAAGAGAATGAGAATAGACATATAAGGGTAATTTTATATAGGCTTATATAAAAGGGAGCCCAAAAGTATTTTATAAACATGTAAATAATAAAAGGGAGTCAAAGGAAGGAGGGGGGCGATTATGGACCAACAAAATCGATCTTCATTTGGAGGCAAGGGCTGAACAGTCTGAAAGACTAAATGAATACTTCGCATCTGTCTTCACTAAAGTAGAGGGTGGTCTTTTCTCATCGAGCAATTCCTCTGCTCCTAAAGTGGTCTCCTTAATCACCTTTGCAGTAACAGGGATCCTACCCTGAAGTTGGGGTTTTATATACAAAGTTCAGGTGGAGTAGCGATAGTTTTAACTTGACTCTGAGCCCTGTTTTCCTTGACATGTCACTGTGATTGCTAATGTTGAGGCCGAGGGCGTCAAATGCATGGGCTCAAAATTCAAATGTTCCATCGTTTTCACTTTTAAGTCGACGTTTGAAAAATGCAGGCATCCTGTTCAACGCTAACCACTCGAGTACTTCCTTGGCCTCGATATATAATTATTATCAGAAAACATCGAGCGGCATTGATTCGATTCACACCCCTATGAGTTTGAACAATGGTGGATGATAACTCCCCCTTCTCCCATTCAGTCGTCAGATATTAATGAGTCAACGCCGTCTCGAGTTGACTGAACTTTAGCAACCAGGTCCAAAATGTCCTGCTAAGAACAATCGGGGCATAATTACACAATGGAAATAATCCATCAAAGTGCAGAAATAGGTTATGTTTTCCACATTACTTTTGTAAAGCACAAGGGCAGAATAACGAGCTGAGATTTCCTTCAGCGTTACATGTTAGCAACATTGTACACCCGGGAGGATATTCTCGTCTGATTGCTATATCTAATAAAATCATGAAACTGTGCTTTCAAAACATTTTTATTGTTTTTGCCAGAATTAGTGAATTTCGACATTCCTCATGCCGTGTTTACATAGGTACATAGAAGCATAGGACTATGGAGGCCATTCAACCCTTCGGGCCTGATCATTCAATAATATCACGGAGGATCTGCATGTTTTCTATGTTCATAAACATTTACATTTACAACGTTCTTAATTCAGAACTACCAGTGAAAATCCCCCCGTCCATTATATTCTAAAGCCAAATTGTGACTAGAGAATCATGGTTATGGATACCTAACAATATTTATATTACTCAGGCTGCAATGTAACAATTACAGAACAACATTCACCTAAGGTTGCAAGTTATTCTCTTGTAGTGGTGAAGGAAAATTACCTTTTGTAATTATATAAAGAAGGATTGAGAGGCATTTGCTACCCCAGTAGTTAATCAGCATTCGGTGCGTGTCTGTGTGTGTGTGTGTGCGCCTGCCTGTGAGTGTGTTGTGTGTGTGTATATGTGTGCCTGTGTGTGTGTCAGTGCCTGAGTGTGTGTGCGTGTGTTTGTACCTGCGTGTTTGTATGCCTGAGCGTGTGTGTGTGTGTGTGTGTGTGTCTGTCTCTCTGTGGTCTGTGTGTGTGTTTGTGAAATATATCAAGCAGTTTCGTATTCAGAACGAAATAAATATCCCGCTTATTTCTACAATGTATGAAAATTGACTTTATTAGGTGACTGTATGTATTGGATATTTCACTGGACTAGCCATTCTGAGGCTGAGACTGATAACCGATTAGTTCAAATCCCACCATGGCAGTTCGAGAATTTGAATTCAGTTTCACAAAAACTGGAAATAAAATTCTGGTATCAGTAAAAGTGATCGTGAAGCGGTTGGATAGTTGCAAATGCCCTAATAGTTAAATAATGTCGGTCAGGGGAGGAAACTTGCCGTCCTTACCCAGTCTGTCCCTATATGTGACAACAGTCCCACACCAACGTGGTCCGTTATGAAGTGCCCTCTCAAGTGGCCCGAGCAAGCCACTCAGTTGCATCAAAACCCCTTCCAACACCACCAGCTTCTCAGGGCAACCAGGGAATGGAGAATAAATGCCGGCCTTGCCAGCGATGCCCACACCCCAGAATGAATAACAATGAAAGTTGCTGAAGAAGACTCTGCCTATAATTGAAGTGGGTTCAGCAAGCCAATCAGCCATCAGGGCAACAAGAGATGTGCAATAATTGCCGGTCTTGCCAGCGACATCCACATGCCAGAAATGAATAAAAAATACATACTTGAAGGGTTGAGCGTCAATAGGTTTTTTCACAAACTTAGGAAGGAACATAGGAACAGAATTAGGCCATTCAGCCCATCGAGCCTGTTCAGACACATGCTGTTTTAACTTTTATTTTGCAATTTCACCTGGTTTTCCACTTAACAAAGTGAAGCGAAATTCGTGACGTCGCAGTTTGCTTTCTGAAAAAGCTGCTTTGCTTGTTAAGATCATGTTAAGCAGTTTTTGGAGAAAGGCGGGAAGTTTGCACGAGGGAAAAATACCAGCTAGGAACCTGCTCACCCGATAGTGTAAAACGGGCGAAGTCGAATTGACCGCCTATTCTAGGCCCAGTCAGATATTCCCTTCCAATTGGAAACCATAATCGGTTATGGTGTAAAACCAGCGACTGATTCTATCTCGCCCGTTTTAACCCATCACCCACAAGTTAAAATCACCCACAGCTGGACTTACTTCGAACTTTGAATAGCTAAACGTTTTGTTACAGTAGTGGGACTATTCAACTTTGATCGCCATTCACACATCCCATTATCTATTCCGAGTGCGATGAGCGTCGATTGAAGTCAATGGAATTTAAAATTGGGTGAGGATTATAAAAGGACGGCTGATCTATAACCCTCACGTTTTGCGACCCGACGGAGTTGATTTTAACCCCCTCCCCAACGCCCCCCTTCCCTACTATCTGTGCGCCTTGGATTTGCTCCGATTGTTGCATTGACTGGTTGAGCGTGGAGCTCAGCACCAACATGGGCGGTCAGTCCCACTACTCTCTGGACTTTCACAGAGTCCGTTGACTGTATTAGCCCATCAGATGAACAGCAAACTGTACAATAGCCACAGTCCGCTGGTCAAATTCTCCCCACCGCAACCCCGCCCCCGGCCCCACCACCCACAATGCGCCGCTCCTGAAAGCAAATTGAAATTTGATAATCTGGTCTGCACCCGAAATATTAACATCACTTTCCCAATGTTACCCGGCCGGCCTCCCACATTGCACCCTCTGTAAATTTCAGCTCATTCAAAAAGCTGCTCCCAGTATTCTAACTCGCACCAAGTCCCGTTCACCGACCGCCCCGCTGTGTTCGCTGACCCACATTGGCTCCAATTCCGTGGCGCCTCGATTTTAAAATTCTCATCCTTGTTTTCAAATCCCTCCATGGCCCTCGCCCCCTCCCTATCTCTGTCACCTCCTCCAGCCCGACAACCCACTGAGATCTCTGCGCTCCTCCAATTCTAGCCTCCTTTGCATCCTCTGATTGTCATCTCTGTCGGTCCCAAAGTCTGGAATTCCCTTCGTAATTCACTCTTCCCCTTAAGACGCTTCTCAAAATGTACCTCTTTGACCAAGCTTTTGGTCACGTGTCCTAATATCTCCTTATGTGGCTCAGTGTTACATTTTGTCTGATTTACGCTTCTGTGAAGCGCCTTGGGATGTTTTACGACGTTAAAGGCGTTACAGAAATGCAAGTTGTTGTCTCTGTGTTCTACGTGGATTGTGCCTGACCTGTTGATTTTTTGTCGCATTTACTGGTTTTGGTTTCCAGCCACTGCAATTGGGTTTGTTCTGTGCCTTATTTTGTTTCTGTTGAAACTCTCATGCTTTGCAATTTTTCAAAAACCCGTTATAGATAAAAAGTGAATAATCCAATAAATGTATTTATTTTTTTCTGCAAAGCAGACAATGCACACAATCTTTTGAACAGTGATCCATTGGTTTATTATGATTAATCATGTTGGATTTCAAAGCGTCAAATTGATTGTACAAATAAAAGCAAATAATTTGTTTGCAATACCGATCGATCCATAAATCAGCCTCTTAAATTCCGAGAAACGCCCTATCCAGGCAGGGAATGTGACAATTTGGTAGCAACGATACACTTGCTAAACGTAGGAACGAGGAACACGATGAGGCCATTCAGCCGCTCGAGTCTGTTCCGCCACTCAATGAGATCATGGCTGATCTGTGCCTCACCTCCATCCACCAGCCTTGGCTCCATATCTCTTAATACACTGAGCGAGCACAAAATCTATCAAACTCAGATTTCAAATTATTAATTGAGCTCGCATCTTCTGCTTTTTGTGGGAGTGAGTTCCACATTTCTGCCATCTTTTGTTTGAAGTGCAAATTTCTAACTTCTCTCATGAATGGCCTGGCTCTGATTTTCGGGCGATGTCCACTTCTATAAGGTAACGATGTACGAATACTTGGGACACTGCTTCACCTGCAATATTCATTGGCATCACTGGCGCCATTGTTTGATGTCAATAGTTGGGAAAATTTTATCTTCCGGCGATTGTGTTAAATGGCCGATATCGAATTGGCCATTCGTTGTACAACTGGACCAAGTTTCCTTTCCATTGAAGTCAATGGATGACAGATTGGACAGGGCGAATAATGATCGGACATATCGACATCGACCATTTTCCACAATCGTCAAAAGTAAAAGTTATCCACAGTGAGTGCATTGATATCTTTCAACTTCTGAAGGACATGAAACGGGCAGCAGCTGAAAATGTGCAAAAATCGGGCGAGGTGAATAATGGGATAAAAGTTATGGTCATATTATTAAGGGATAAAGGCATGGTGTTCGAATTTAGGAGCATGAAATTATGTTGATACAATTGAAGGGGATAAAGGTATGTTGAAATAATTGAGGTGGATAATTGTATTGTGTTATAATTGAGGGGAATAAAGGGATGGTGATAAAATAGAGGAGGATAAAGTTATTGCTCACATACGAAATAATATTTGCCTGTTTCTTTTACAAATGATGATGGAAGTGAAAATCCTGGAGTTCAGTAGGATGATATGGAGCATTTATTTCAGAGAACTGTGGAAAATTAATTTATTTTTGTATAACTGAAGGTGAGCAGATAGCACATTTATGGATGATTTAAGTCTGAGCTGAGCAGGGATGATAAGATATATTCGGAATATGGGAGCATTGGACAGGCACAGCTCCCTCGAGCTGTTCCACCATTCAATCAGATCATGGTTGATCTGTACCTCAACTCCATTTACCCGCCTATGTTCCACATCCCTTCGTAACCTTGCTCAACAAAAATCTATCAATGTCACTTTAAAAAGATTCGATTGGCCCCCAGTCTCAACAGCATCAAGGGACGACCAATCCACAAGGCCTGTTAAAGGCCCGGGCAATGAGTGAAAAATCTCTCCCGATGTACCCCCATTTTCTATTCCTCAAGTGCTTTTGTGTTGACTGTTAATGATGGGACGGATGAAGGCTGTTTCTGCCAAGATGTTAATCCTGGTCTCAGCACCGACCAGAGAAGACGTTCTGCGAGGATTGGACGCCCAGAACAGAGCCCGCCTGATTTAACTTTCAATTTGAATTATGGGGACAATAAAATGGGCGAGTTCTGGAACAGGTGCACAATCCGTCTCGGCCAATTCTCTTCCCTACCCCAGATTCAAGCGATGTTAGCACTCAGACAGTCAAACAAACCAAAATTTACATCGATTAAACCGTGTGGAAAGGACGGAAGGAATTTAAACTTTTTTCGATAATGTAAAACTGATGAAGTCAGATCGGCCGCTCGTTGCACACCTCTCCTAATTTTCATTTCCATTGTTATCAACAGCGGGCTGTTGTTGAGCAGTTGCCCGATGTGATTCCGCCCACTTGGCACGAGAGATCCACATTGACAAATGGTTCAATTCAGACCAGGGAAATTGATTCATACTTATCGATGTTTGGCTATTGTCTTTTACTGCCCAGGGAGGATACATCAAGATTTAAAATGGTATAGGTGCTTTTATACTGACACGGGATGGTTAGTCAACATTTATAGATAGTCAAGGGGCTATTGTGACGACAAGAGAAAATGCATCCGATTTAGTCGATGGTGAGTGTGTTGTTGTTCTCATCCAGGAAGATGAATCCACATTTATAGTTAGTGACGGTGATATTATACTGACCAGAGAAGATGTCGCAAAGTTAGTGGATGGTGAAGATGCTGCTGTTCCCATCAGGGAAGGTGAATCAACAATTACAAATAGTGAAGGTGCTTTTGAACTGATGATAGAAGCTATATCCGAATTAGCAGATGATTAACATGCTAAGGTATTGGCCTGCAGATAGTGAAGGTGCTATTGAAGCGATGAGAGAAGGTTTATTAATGTTAGTAGATGATGAAAATTATACTGTACTGGCCTGGGATGGTGTAGTTTGATTAGCAGATGATGATGGTACTTTATGTACCTGGGAAGGTGTCGTCTGATTCAATGATGATGAAGGTACTGAATTGATCTGGGAAGGTGCAGCCTGATTAATAGATGACGATCGTACTGTATTGACCTGGGATGGTTTGCTCTGATGTGTAGATGATGATGATCCTGAATTGACCTCGGATGGTGTCGCCTGATTTATAGACGATGAGGGTGCTGTATTGACCTGGGATGGTTTTGTCTGATTTAAAGATGATGATGTTATTGTATTGATTCGGGATAGTGTAACCTGGTTTATAGATGATGATCGGACTGTATTGACTTGAGATGGTGTAGTCTGATTCATAGTCGATGATGGTGCTGTATTGACCTGGGATGTTTTGATCTGATTTATAGTTGATGATGGTACTCTACTGACCTGGGCTGTTTTGGTCTGATTTAGAGACGATGATGGTGCTGTGTTGACGTGGGATGATTTGGCCTGATTTATAGTTGATGATGGTACTGTATTGATCTGGGATGTTTTGGTCTGATTTATAGACGATGAAGGGACTGTATTGACCAGGGTTGGTCTTGCCTGATTTAATGATGATTTTTTCACTGTATTGACCCGGGATTGTGTAGCCCGGTTTACAGATGATGTCGGTGCTGTATTGACCTGGGAAGGTGTGGTTTGATTTATAGTCGATGATGGTACTATATTGATCTGTAATGGTTCAGTCTGATTTACAGATGATGAAGTTACCGCATTGACCTGGGATGATGTGGCCTGATTTATTGCTGATGATGGTACCGTATGGACCTGTGAGGTTTTGAACTGATTTATTGATGGTGATGGGACTGTCTTGCCCTTGGATGGTGTAGTCTGATTTATTGATGATGATGGTGCTATATAGATCTTGGAAGATTTGGCCTGATTTATAGATGATGATGTGATTGTATTGTCCTCGGAGGATGTAGCCTGATTTATAGATGTTGGAAATGCTGTAGTAATGTCCTGTGGTGAGATATACTCCACAGAAGGTAATGGCAATGCTGAATGTAAAGACTGAAGAAGCACTGGTCTCACCGTGACGGCCGATGATGGTTGCAAGCTTTTACTCGCCAGAGCAGGAGAAAGCAGAATAGTGGGTTCAGTCGTCGATGGGGCCTTCACCCTGTTGGAAGATGGAGGCACAGTCCCACTGGACAAAATAGGCACAGTCGCATTGCTCAAAAGGGGCAAAATCGCACTGGTCACAATGGGCGCAGTCGCAATAGTCACAATGGGCACAGTCGCATTGGTCACAATGGGCACAGTCTCACTGGTCACAATGGGCACAGTCTCACTGGTCACAATGGGCACCGTCGCATTGGTCACAATGGGCACAGTCTCACTGGTCACAATGGGCACAGTCCCATTGGACAAAATGGGCACAGTCGCATTGGTCACAACGGGCAAAGTAGCTCTGGTCACAATGGGCACAGTCGCATTCGTCAAAATGGGCACTGTCGCACTGGAATCAATTGGCACAGTCGCACTGGTCACAACGGACACAGTCGCACTGGTCACAATGGGCACAGTCGCATTGGTCCAGATGGGCACAGTCGCGCTTGTCACAATGGGCACAGTCGCATTGGTCAAAATGGGCACAGCCGCACTGGTCACAATGGGCACAGTCGCACTGGCCACAACGGGCACAGTCGCACTGGTCACAACGGGCACAGTCACACTGGACACAATGGGCACAGTCTTACTGGTCACAATGGGAACAGTCGCACTGGTCACAACAGGCACAGGCGCACTCGTCCCAATGGAAACAGTCGCACTATTCACAATGGGCACAGTCGCATTGTTCACAATGGGCACAGTCTCACTGGTCACAATGGGCACCGTCGCATTGGTCACAATGGGCACAGTCTCACTGGTCACAATGGGCACAGTCTCACTGGTCACAAAGGGCACAGTCCCATTGATCAAAATGGGCACAGTCGCACTGGTCACAACGGGAAAAGTCGCTCTGGTCACAATGGGCACAGTCGCATTGGTCAAAATGGGCACAGTCGCACTGGTCACAATGGGCACAGTCGCACTGGTCACAACGGACACAGTCGCACTGATCACAATGGGCACAGTCGCATTGGTCCAGATGGGCACAGTCGCGCTTGTCACAATGGGCACAGTCGCTTTGGTCAAAATGGGCACAGCCGCACTGGTAACAATGGGCACATTCGCACTGGCCACAACGGGCACAGTCGCACTGGTCACAACGGGCACAGTCACACTGGACACAATGGGCACAGTCTTACTGGTCACAATGGGAACAGTCGCACTGGTCACAACAGGCACAGGCGCACTCGTCCCAATGGAAACAGTCGCACTATTCACAATGGGCACAGTCGCATTGGTCACAATGGGCACAGTCTCACTGGTCACAATGGGCACCGTCGCATTGGTCACAATGGGCACAGTCTCACTGGTCACAATGGGCACAGTCTCACTGGTCACAAAGGGCACAGTCCCATTGATCAAAATGGGCACAGTCGCACTGGTCACAACGGGAAAAGTCGCTCTGGTCACAATGGGCACAGTCGCATTGGTCAAAATGGGCACAGTCGCACTGGTCACAATGGGCACAGTCGCACTGGTCACAACGGACACAGTCGCACTGATCACAATGGGCACAGTCGCATTGGTCCAGATGGGCACAGTCGCGTTTGTCACAATGGGCACAGTCGCATCGGTCAAAATGTGCACAGCCGCACTGGTCACAATGGGCACAGTCGCACTGGCCACAATGGGCACAGTCGCACTGGTCACAACAGGCACAGGCGCACTGGTCACAATGGGCACAGTCGCACTGGTCACAATGGGCACAGTCGCACTGGTCACAACAGGCACAGGCGCACTCGTCCCAATGGAAACAGTCGCACTATTCACAATGGGCACAGTCGCATTGGTCACAATGGGCACAGTCTCACTGGTCACAATGGGCACCGTCGCATTGGTCACAATGGGCACAGTCTCACTGGTCACAATGGGCACAGTCTCACTGGTCACAAAGGGCACAGTCCCATTGATCAAAATGGGCACAGTCGCACTGGTCACAACGGGAAAAGTCGCTCTGGTCACAATGGGCACAGTCGCATTGGTCAAAATGGGCACAGTCGCACTGGTCACAATGGGCACAGTCGCACTGGTCACAACGGACACAGTCGCACTGATCACAATGGGCACAGTCGCATTGGTCCAGATGGGCACAGTCGCGTTTGTCACAATGGGCACAGTCGCATCGGTCAAAATGTGCACAGCCGCACTGGTCACAATGGGCACAGTCGCACTGGCCACAATGGGCACAGTCGCACTGGTCACAACAGGCACAGGCGCACTGGTCACAATGGGCACAGTCGCACTGGTCACAATGGGCACAGTCGCACTGGTCACAACAGGCACAGGCGCACTGTTCACAACAGGCACAGGCGCACTGGTCCCAACGGGCACAGTCGCACTATTCACAACGGGAAGAGTCGCACTGGTCACAACGGGCAGAGTCGCACTGGTCACAACGGGCACAGTCGCACTGGTCACAACGGGCAGAGTCGCACTGGTCACAACGGGCAGAGTCGCACTGGTCACAACGGGCACAGTCGCACTGGTCAAAACGGGCACAGTCGCACTGGTCACAACGGGCAGAGTCGCACTGGTCACAACGGGCACAGTCGCACTGGTCACAATGGGCGCAGTCGTACTGGTCACAATGGACACAGTCCCACTATTCGCAATGGGCACAGTCGCATTGGTCACAACGGGCAGAGTCGCACTGGTCACAACGGGCAGAGTCGCACTGGTCACAACGGGCACAGTCGCACTGGTCAAAACGGGCACAGTCGCACTGGTCACAACGGGCAGAGTCGCACTGGTCACAACGGGCGCAGTCGCACTGGTCACAACGGGCACAGTCGCACTGGTCACAATGGGCGCAGTCGTACTGGTCACAATGGAAACAGTCCCACTTTTCGCAATGAGCACAGTCGCATTGGTCACAACGGGCAGAGTTTCACTCGTCACAATGGGTACAGTCACACTGGTCAAAACGGGCACAGTCGCATTGGTCACAACAGTGCCATCTTACTGGCCACAATGGCACAGTCGCACTGGTCACAATGGCCACAGACGTAGTGGTCACA
The DNA here is from genome assembly GCF_035084215.1 of Heptranchias perlo. NCBI lineage: Eukaryota > Metazoa > Chordata > Chondrichthyes > Hexanchiformes > Hexanchidae > Heptranchias > Heptranchias perlo. The sequence goes on from NW_027139548.1 coordinate 6,487,607, forward strand.
ACGGGCACAGTCGCACTGGTCACAACGGGCAGAGTCGCACTGGTCACAACGGGCACAGTCGCACTGGTCACAACGGGCACAGTCGCACTGGTCACAACGGGCACAGTCGCACTGGTCACAATGGGCGCAGTCGTACTGGTCACAATGGACACAGTCCCATTATTCGCAATGGGCACAGTCGCATTGGTCACAACGGGCAGAGTCGCACTGGTCACAACGGGCAGAGTCGCACTGGTCACAACGGGCACAGTCGCACTGGTCAAAACGGGCACAGTCGCACTGGTCACAACGGGCAGAGTCGCACTGGTCACAACGGGCACAGTCGCACTGGTCACAACGGGCACAGTCGCACTGGTCACAATGGGCGCAGTCGTACTGGTCACAATGGAAACAGTCCCACTTTTCGCAATGAGCACAGTCGCATTGGTCACAACGGGCAGAGTTTCACTCGTCACAATGGGTACAGTCACACTGGTCAAAACGGGCACAGTCGCATTGGTCACAACAGTGCCATCTTACTGGCCACAATGGGCACAGTCGCACTGGTCACAATGGCCACAGACGTAGTGGTCACAACGGGCACAGTCGTACTGGACAGAACGGGCACAGATGCACTGGTCACAATGGGCACAGTCGCACTTGTCACAATGGGCACAGTCTCATTGGTCACAATGGGCAGAGTCACATTGGTCACAATGGGCAGAGTCACATTGGTCACAATGGGCACAGTCGCACTGTTGACGAAGGGCACTATCGCACTGGTCACAATAGGCACGGACGCATTGGTCACAATGGGCACAGTCGCACTGGTCACGAAGTGCACGGTCGCACTGGTCACAACGGGCACAGTCACACTGTTCACAGTGGGCACAGTCGTACTTGTAACCAAGGAAGTCACTAACGATGCTGTGGATGTTGGAGACGGGGCTGTTGAATTAAGGGCTAGACGTGCTGTACCGAGTGAGGAAGTGGTTTGTATTGACACAGGGTGAGTGGGCAATAAAGCCGCAGTTGGTCTCCTCGTGGACGTGGCTGTACTTTTGGTGCGTTGACTCACAATCCTGGAATTGTCAGAAAGCGGAGATTGAGATTCGCTGAGCGCCGGGAGCCCTTTGACCGTGGATGGTGCCCTAGTCAGAGTTGTCACTGTGCAAAGTTGGAGACACAATGTAAAGAGATTATTGGAGTGAACGGGGTGTCAAATTGGACATGGGCAGGGGATGCAAAACAGGCAGAATCACATTTTCCGCCCGTTGTCCAACAGACCTGATATTCACTTCTATTGAAGTCAATGCGGGGCGTTTAATTACCGCCTGTTTTGTGCCACCGCCAATTTCATCTTCCAACTTCTGCAGCTGAGCTCGAAATCCGCACTTTTAAAAAGTGCAGCTCCGGTGCAAACAAACTCTGAATTAAAGTTCGTGTGTCCATGGTCAGATGTGAAGCTCCCTGTAGATATCCACAGTGGGAAACCGCTTTCTGGGTCCCAGCCCTTACAGACGGCTCAGGGCTTTCGAGAATTGCGCCGGAAAACTCTTCGAATGTGGAGGATTAAGCAATGCCAGGACGTGAATGGGGAGAATGCCCACTTCAGTGGTCTTGCCAAATACCCCAGAGAACATATCGGGAAACTGGCCAGTGATTGAAACTAAGATTTTAAAAATATGAGGGTAGAACTTAATCTTTACCGCTGGATGTTCACAATCCTCTGGGCGGAGGACGGTGGTCGACATTTAACTGCTCTCTGAAGTGGGCGAGCAAACCACAGATCGGGGCAACAAGGTTTGACCATATCTGTGACTCCAGTCCGACACCAATGTGGTTGACTCTTAACCGCTCTCTGAACTGGGCTCGGAAGTCATTTAGTGACATCAACCAAATACCAGCGGTTCAAGAAGTCCCAACACCAACTTCTGAACGGCATCTCGCGGACGGACAATAAATGCCGTCCTTGCCAACAATGCCCATATCCTGAGAATGTATTTTAAGAAAGGGAATATCTGGCGGGTTCTGTAAGGGTCCGTCCACCCGCCCAGCTCAACTTTCTTCCACCCAGGTTTAACACAGCGGGCGACAAGAACGAAAATCCAACTCTTTGCTGGTATTTTGGATTACAAAATGCTAATGAGAAGGATCAGAAGGTTAACGTCCACTTCGGACTTTCTGATTTTCCTCGCATTAATTTCATTCTACTCTCTGGAACAATTGGCTCTTTATTGTTCATTTTCCTAACCCCATGGGCGTAGATTTCAGCCTCTCTTTTCTGGTGGGAGCGCATAAAGGTGAGAAAAAAGGAAATCACTTGCATTTATTAGCGCATTTCATGACCTCAGGCGATCCAAATTGCTTTACAACTGATGAAGCAATTTTGAAGTGTAGTCACTGTTGTGATGCAAGAAACACGGCAGCCACTTTGAGCACAGGCAGATCCCACAAAATGGCATTGTGATACTGACCAGATAATCTGTTTTCGTGATGTTGCATGAGGGATAATTATTGGCCAGGAGGCCCGGGAGAACTCCCCTGCCGTTTTCCGAAATAATGCAATGGGATCGTTTCCGTCCGCCTGAGATGGCAGACAAGGCCTCTTTTTAACATCTCATCCAAAAGATGGCACCTCCAACTGTGCAGCGTTCCCTCAGCACCGCACTGGGAGGGTCGGCCGAGATTTTTTGCTCAACTCTCCGGAGTGGGCCTATGAACCTGCGCCTGTTGACTCAGGCAAGAATGCAACCCACTGAACGACGCTGACACCTCCAAAATTTAAAAAAGTAAATTCTGGAGGTGAGGATTGCATTCTGGGAGCGGAGTCTGTCAGTTTGAAAAAGGAGATTCTGGAGGTGAGGGTTGCATGCTGGGAGCGGAATCTGTCAGGTTTTAATGGAAATTCTGGAGATGAGGATTGCATGCTGGGAGCGAAATCTGACAGGTTTTCCTTACATTTTTTTTCAATGGCGGGTTGTGTTAAGGCCGCGTAATCTTCCCGCCTAATTTTCCCTCATAAACCCCGCCAAGGCAATGCTTAAAGATGCAGCGGTGGGTGAAATTAGACATGTTCGGGAACACAAATGGGATTCGCTTTTGCCGACCGTAAAACAACAATCCCGATCCTGCTCGTTTTGCATCCCCGCCAATGTCCAATTTCATCATCCACATAGACTCCGTTCTGTTTCTGTGCTCTTACCTTCGTAAGCAGGACAGGCCAACTTGTTCACGTCCAGGTAACTCTTTCCTCCCAGGGCTATCGCCACCTGTGAGATCGTTGCAAGGTCCTTAATGCTTCCCTCAGAAATTTCATGCATCATTTTCAGCGCCGATTTGGTGCAATTATAGACACGTGAAGTGTACACGTTGAAGTGTTCGGCCAGGGCCTGTGGTGTAAAGAGGCGAACAGTAAATTTAACATTCCTTCAAAAAATGATTCAGATATAATTTAATCTGAGCACCTATCAACTTTTATTGAAAGCACTGTGGCTTAAAGTGGAAATCAATGGAAATAAAAATGGGGAGAGACGTAAAACCGCCTTCTGGTTCGCTATCACCCGTTTTATATTATCGCACATAGTCAAGATCAATTCCTAGGTGCGTTTTGACTAGGGTGCAGTTTATATTAGATTACTGTGTGGTGAGACCATACTTTGAGTAGTGTGGACAGTTCTGGTCTGGTTGCATCACACTTGGAGTACTGTGTACAGTTCTGGTCTGGTTGCACCAAACTTGGAGTACTGTGTACATTTCTGGTCCGGTTACACCACACTTGTAGTGTTGTCCAGTTCTGGTCTGGTTACACCACACTTGGAGTACTGTGTACAGTTCTGGTTCGGTTACACCACACTTGGAGTAATGTGTACAGTTCTGGTCTGGTGAGACCACACTTGGAGTACTGTGTACAGTTCTGGTCCGGTTACACCACACTTGGAGTACTGTGTACATTTCTGGTTCGGTCACACCACACTTGGAGTACTGTGTACATTTCTGGTTCGGTTACACCACACTTGGAGTACTGTGTACAGTTCTGGTTCGGTTACACCACACTTGGAGTACTGTGTACAGTTCTGGTTCGGTTACACCACACTTGGAGTACTGTGTACAGTTCTGGTCTGGCGAGACAACTGTTGGAATAGTGGGCACAGTTCTAGTTTCCATATTACAAAAAGGATATAGAGACACTGGAGAATGTGCAAAGAAAGATTTACAAGGAAAATACCAGAACTGAGAAGTATAACTATCAAGAAAGATTGAACAGGCTGGGGCTCTTTTGTCCAGAACAGAAAAGACTGAGAGATGACCTGACAGAGGTCTTTAAAATTATGAAGGGTTGCGATAGGCTCCACATAGAGAAGAAATTTCGACGTGTAGGGGAATCCTAAAGTACGGGTCATAAACATAAGATAGTTAACAATAAATCCAGTAAGGAATTCAGGAGATATGTCTTTGCCAAAAGAGTCGTTAGAATGTGGAACACGTTAACACAAGAAGCAGTTGAGGCGGCTCGAATAGGTGCATTTAAGGGCAAGCAAGACATATTCATTAAGGAGAAAGGAGTAGAAGGGTATGTTGATATTAGATGAATTCGGATGGTAGGAGGCTCGAGTGGAGCATAAAGACCGGCATAGACCAGTTGGGCCGATTGGCCTGTTTCTGTGTTGTAAATTCCATGTAATTCCATGCGAAGATTGACCTCTTGGAATTTGAAGTCAACTAGTTTCCCCACATAACCTGGCATCCTGTTAATATTGCTTGCTGCCACTTCATAGTATTTAACATGATTGGCATTAAGTTGATTATCATTCTGCTAAATTTAACGTTAGATAATGGTGTAAAATGTGTGATATCGAATAAACCGTCCATTGCACATGGCACCCCATTTTCAAATTCCATCACATCAGTTTTATGGAGGAGTCTCCGATTCTTCCAATACACTGCACTTTGCATTTGTTAACACCGAACGTCAGTTGATCACATTAAGCTTCCATACACCGATATCACTGTATCATTTCTAAACTCTAATTGTTGTAGGTTTATGACTCAATATGGTGTGACAAGGCAGTTACTAACGTATGGCCCTCAGTTCCCATTGAACTAATAATTCATTTGCCGATTTCAAATCATCTTACCTGCATGGCCATCCCTGTACCACTCAGGCTCCCAATGGTCCCGTCCTCTCTCACTTCACTGAGAATCCGCCTCGTCATCCACATTACGGCCCTCGCAATGTCAAGCCGAGATCTACCTCTTGGTTGTTGCGAGTGTAGCAAACATGTCAGACTAAGTGCAGCGGTGGCCATCGTATCTACAACACAGGAAACATGTACCATCCTTTCGTGGAATACATAACAGTTAATTGGCTACTGATAATCCACTCAGAGCTTCAAATCACGCAGTAGCTGTAGCATTTGAAAATGATAAATATAGGTGAAAGCACAATTTTAAAGGTTTCCAGGAACAGAGTGACCTGGGGGTTCACATACACCAATCTTTGAAGATGGCAGGACAAGTTGAGGAGGCTGTGAAAATGTCAGACGGGATCGTTGGTTTTACAACTAGAGGCACAGAGTACAAAAACAAAGACGTTATAAATTTATAAATCACTGATTAAGCCCCAGCTGGAGTATTGTGTCCAATGCTGGGCACCACTCTTGAGGAAGGGTGCCAAAGCCTTGGGGAGGACGCAAAGGAGATTAACTGGAATCGTACCAAGAATGAGGGACTTCAGTTCTGTGCAGAGGCTGGAGAAGCTGGGGTTGATCTCCTTAGAGCAGAGATGGATAAGGGGAGATTTAATAGTGGTCTTCAAAATAATGAAAGTCTTTGATACAGTAGTTCCGGAGAAATGGTTTCCACTGGCAGGAGGATTGGTAACCAGAGGGCTCCGAAATAAGATAATTGGCAAATTATCCAGTTGGGAAATGAGGAGAATTTTTTATGCAGCAAGTTGTAAAGATCTGGAACGCACTGCCTGAAATGGTGGTGGAAGCAGATTCAATCGTAACTTTCAAAAGGCAAGTGGGTATATACTTGAAAAGCAAAAGAAATAAAGGTCTATGGGGAAGAAGAGGGGGCATTGGGACTAATTGGACAGCTCTTTCAAAGAGGCGGCACAGGCACGACGGGCGAAACGGCAGCTTTCTGTGCTGTAACATTCTATCATATTCGAAGCTCCCGAAGCACGAGCGACCCAAGGACCCAATAGCTGAAGGGACGCTTCCCAAATTCACGCTCATTTTAACCTCAGTCCAGTGTCCAATGGAGTTTCTCCCCACCGCAAGTTTCCCAATCCCTGACAAGCAGCGGCCTTGTCATGACTATAGAACTGTACAGGCTTCAGATGGGAATGGGACTGGGGTTCGGGGACAAGACTGAGGCGGTGAAGTGCTATTTCCATACAACATGTATAGGGTGAAAATGGACATAAACGTGGACGCAAAAATCCGGTGGAATCGCAATGGTTCCCCGTTATATCAGGTGTGTCGTATAACGGTCGCAAAATGCAATTCCGCCTGTCCCATCGACAATTTCACCCTCGCACTCTTTATCCGACCATGACCTTTGAACTCAGCACCCTATTTCATGAACCAAAAATACCATCAAATGGATATTTTTCGAACAATAAAATGAAATGTGGAATCTGCACATACATACCTACAGTTAATTCTTTCCCATGTTGTGAGATCTTCCTGAGATGAGCCAGGGCGAAATTATGAATGATAAAGCGATGGACAAGTCGCTCCTCCTGACACAGAGCCAGTATTGCCAGACTGGCTTCAGTGAAGGTCTTTTGAGAATATCCAGCGCTTTCTGAAAAATACAGTGATAGTCTCCAGTGTTAGATTTGCTCTCCACTTCTGGCACACAGGAACTACAGCTGTAAGAATCCTTCAGCAGTTCGTTCCAGATCTCCTTAAACATAATGGTGCTGTTCTCTGTGTGTCAGAGGTCAGGTCAAGTAATTAAATGAATTATAGAATTATATTAAATTTACAGCACCGAATGAGGCCTTTCGGCCCAACAGGCCGATGTCTGCGTTTGTGCTCCACACGAGCATGCTCCCACCCTTTTCATCTCATTCTATCAGCTTACCCTTCCATTCATTTCTCCCTCATGTGTGTATTTATCTTCACTTTAAATGCATCTATGCTTTTCGCCTCAACTACTCCTTGTGGTAGCAAGTTCCACATTCTAACCACTCTCTGGATAAAGAAATTTCTCCTGAATTCCCAATTTATTTATCAGTGACCACCTTTATTTATTGCCTCCTAGTTTTGGACTAACCCACGAGTGGAAACATCATCTCTACGTTTTTTTTTTACTTCTTTCATGGGATGTGGGCGTCGCTGGCAAGGCCGGCACTTATTGCCCTTCCCTAATTGCCTATTCTATCGAACGCTTTCATCATTTTAAAGACTTCTATTCGGTCATCTCTCAGCCTCCCCTTTTCCAGAGAAAGGAGCGTCAGCTTGTTGCGCCTTTCGTGATCAGTATAATAGATAAGAATAGAACGGTAAGTAATTGAGTTTGACTTCATCGGCGAAGTGTTGAATAACTGGCTTCGTAAACCGGAGGACATAGTTCAAATTCGCTTCAGGCCTGGTGGGTCCTTTGAAAAGCATTGGATAAATATCTGGTTGCGAATGGGTTTGGAGGTATTGGGAATGGGGAGACACTGAGATAGGAATTTTATTGGAGTTTACGGGGACAGGTCAAACTGAATTGTGGGAAAGTAGGTTATGGGAATTGTAGGTTATGGAGATCGAACAAGACTGAGATGGGAATAGGATTAGAAATAATGCGGATTTTTACAGACTGAGGTGAGAATGGGGCTGGAGGTTATAGGGGGGAGGTACAGTTTGAGATAAGAATGGATTGGATATCATGGAGATAGGTACAGACAGAAATAGGATTGGAGATAATGGGAATGGTACATACTGAGGGGGAAATTGGAGTGGATGTTTTCGGAATATGTTCAGACTGACATGGCAAAGGGAATAGAGATTATGGAGTCAGGAGCACATCCAAAACCCTTCTGCCCTTATCCTAAATCACACCAAATTCCCTTCACCCATCACCCCCTGTGCTCGCTGACCTACATTGGCTCCCGGTCTGGGAACACCTCGATTTTAAATTTCTCATCCTTTTTTTTCAAATCCCTTCATACCTCGCCCCTCTCTATCCCTGTAACCTCCTCCAGTCTTACAACCCTCCGAGATCTCTGTGCTCCTCCAAATCTTACCTCTTGCGCATCCACGATTTTAATCGCTCCAACCTTAGCGGCCATGCCTTCAACTACCTAAGCTTCAAGCTCTGGAATTCCTTCCCTAAACCACTCCACCTCTGAAGCTCTCTCTCCTCCTTTTAGATGCTCCTTAAATTCAACACCTTTGACAAGATCTCACATATCCTAATATCACTTTATGAGGATCGGTATCAAATTTTGTTTGGAAATCTCTCATGTGAAGCACCTTGGGACGTGGTACCATGTTAAACGCGCGATCTAAATGCAAATTGTTGTTATGAAGACAGATACAGACAGAGATGTGAGTGTGATTGGAGATTATGAGGACAGGTACAGACAGAGATGCGAGTGTGATTGGAAGTTATGAGGATGGATACAAACAGAGAGTGAGGGTCATTGGAGGTTATGAGGGCAGGCAGAAACAGAGATGTGAGGGTGTTTGGAGGTTATGAGGATGGATACAAACAGAGATGTGCGTGTGATTGGAGGTTATGAGGACATGTACAGACAGAGATGTGAGTGTGTTTGAAGGTTATTAGGAAAGGTACAGTCAGAGATGAGAGTATTTTTGGAGTTTATGGGGACAGGTACAGAGGTACAGACAGAGTTGTGAATGTGTTTGACGATATGAGGACAGATACAAACTGAGATGTGAGTGTGATTGTAGGATTTCCTGGTATCATTGTATCAAGGTATGGTACAGCACAGGAGGAGGCCTGCCGCCCTATCATGCCTGTACCGACTCTTTGAAAGAGCACGCCAATTATTCCCATTCCTCTCCTCTTTCACCACAGACCTGTCATTTTTTTCCCTTCAAGTATTTATGCAATTCCTTTTAAACTTACAACTGAACCTGCTTCCACCACGCTTTCAGGCTGTGCATTCCAGATCACAAGTTGCTGTGTAAAAAAATGTTTCCTCATGTCGCCTCTGGCTCTTTTGCAGATCACATTAAATCTGTGTCCTCTGGTTACCGACCCTCTGCCACTGGAAACAGTTTATCCATATTTACTCCATCAAAACCGTTCATGATTTTGAACACCTCTATCAAATCTCCCCGTAACCTTCTCTGCTCTAAGGAGAACAACCCCTCCAGTCTCTCGGCATAACTAAAGCCCTTCATCCCTGGTACCGTTCTATTATTCTATTCTGCACCCTCTGTAAGGCCTTGACATCCTTTCTGAAGCGTGGTGCCCAGAATTGTACATAATACTTAAGCCGAGCCCTAACCAGTGTTTTATCAACGTTTAGCATAACTTCCTTTCTTTGGTACTCTATGCCTCTATTAATAAAGCCCAGGATCCCATATGCTTTTTTAACAGCCTTCTCAACTTGGTCCTGTCACCTTCAACGATTTGTTAAAATGCATCCCCAGGTCTCTCTGTTCCTGCACCCCCTTTAAAATAGTACCATCCAGTTTATATTGCCTCTCCACATTCTTCCTTCAAAAATGTATCACTTCACACTTCTCTGTGTTAAATTATATCTGCCATATGTCTGCAGATTTCACCAGTCTATCTATGTCCTCCTGAAGTCTGTTACTATCCTTCACATTGTTTACTACATTTCCAAGTTTCCTATGATTGGCAAATTTGAAATTATACCCTCTGTACACACGTTGAGCTCATGAATATATATCAAAACGAGTAGTGGTCCTAATACTGTCCCTTGGGGAACACTACTGTATACTTCCCTCCAGTCTGAAAAACAACCCTTCACCACTACACTCTGCTGTCTGTCCCTTAGCCAATTTTGTATCCACGCTGGCTCTGTCCCTTTAATTCCATGGGCTCACAAGTCTATTTTGTGGTACTTTATCAAATGCATATACACAACATCAACCGCAAAGCCCGTATCAACCCTTTCCGTTACTTCAACAAAGAACTCAATCAAGTTCGAAGAACACGATTTTCCTTCAACAAATCCGTGCTGACTTTCATTTATCAGCCCATACTTTTGTAAGTGCCTCTTAATTTTGTCCCGGATTTAATGTATCTAACAGATTCTCCAGCACCGACGTTAGCTTGCCTGCCGTGTAATTGCCGGGTTTACCTCACTGTCCTCTTTTTTGAACAGGGATGCGTCATTTGTAATCTTCCAGGCTTCTGGCACCGTCCCCATTTCTAAGGAGGATTGGAAGATTGTGGCCACAGCCTCCGCAAATTCAACCTTTACTTCCCACAGTAATCCAGGATGCATCTGCTCTATACCTGGTGACTTTTCTATTTGGAGTACTGCCAATCTTATATGTACTTCCTCTAAATCGCTTTTTATGCGATCCAATATCGCTACTACCTCCTCCTTTACTACTACAATGGCAACATCCTTTTCTCCAGTGAATACCGATTCAAAGTATTCATTTAGTACCTCAGCCATGTCCTCTGCCTCCACAAGAAGATCTTTTTTGGCCCAAATCGATCCCACCCTTCATTGACGAACATTTTAGAACTCATATGTTATGGGGACAGGTACAGACTGAGATGTTCGTGTGATTGGAGGCTAAGAGGAAAGGTACAGACTGATGCGAGTGTGATTGGATGTTACGAGGCCAGGTACAGCCTGAGATGTGAGTGTGATTGGAGGTTATGGAGACAGGCACAGACGGCGATGTGAGTGTGATTGGAGGTTACGAGGACAGGTACAGACTGAGAGTGAATATGATTGGAGGTTAATGGGACAGGTACAGAATGAGATGTGACTGTGATTGGAGGTTAAGGGGACAGGTACAGAATAAGATGTGAGTGTGATTGGAGGTTATGAGGACAGGTAAAGACTGAAATGATGACATGCCGTTGAACACAATTAACTCGCGCTACTGCAGCAGAAGGAGGCCTCGTTAGGTATTAATTAGTTTTTGTCAGGATTGACGTATTGTCTTATACTGCTTGCCAAAGTAAAGAGTAGGTTGAAGGCACCAACGATGGAATCCCTTGTTGCAGAGGCGAAGGAGGTAGAACAGGTTAAATAATTCAGCTGTTGAGAGGGTAGCAGAAACTGAGAGGCTATACTTGTCGGGAATACCTGAACAGGCTGTGGCTCCTTTCTGTAGAAAAGAGAAGGATGAGGGGTGACCGGATCGTGGTCTTTAATATTATGAAACGGTTTGAGAGGGTAGACGTCGGGAAAATGTTTCCATTTGTGTGGAAGGCCAGAACTAGACGGCAGAAGACAGTCACGAATTAATCCATCGGGAACTCAGGAGATACTTCTTTATCTAGACATTGGTTCAAATGTAGAAGTTACTACCACCTGGAATAGTTGATGCAAATAGCGTCGATGCATTTAAGGGGAATCGAGCTAAGCACATGAGGGAGAAAGGGATAGAAGGATATGCTGATAGAGTTAAAGGAAGTAAGGTAACAGGTGGCTCACGGGGAGCACAAACACCGGCAGAGACCAGTTGGGCCGAATTGCCTGTTTCTGTGCTGCAGACTCGATTTTACTCAATGTAAAAATGGTGCATTTGAGGGGAATGCTTCAGAAGGAAAATCAAGGCGAAGGAATATAAAGAGTTTTAAATCGATCTAGAAGTACGTGATGCAATGGTACTTCATTTCAACACAGTGAGGATTCAGGGTTGACGAAGAGTGCGTGGGGATGTGCAATTGGAGAACGACCGAGAGAGGAAACTTCGGCGGAGCACTGTCTATAGTAATAGTAATAAGATAGAGGAAAATAAAAACACTCCTCATCAACCCAGAATCCTCACGATTGTCCTGGGGAGAGAGTGTGATGACGTGTAGGGAGAAGGAGAGAACCTCTCTGATGAGAAGGTTTGCTTGTCTGTTTTCCAGCAGTTTGAGGGAGGTGCGACAACAGCCCCTCAAATATGGGAGCAGCTTAAAGTCTTGGACAGCATGATCCCAGGGCACAAAGGGTTAAATTATGAGAACAGGTTTGTAGAGATTGAGCTTGTGTTCCCTCAAGTGTTGAAGATTAAAGATTAATCTAATTGAGGTGTTTAAGAATTTTAAATGAGTTGTCAGGAGAGATCGAGAAAAACCATTTTCTCTGATGAGGAGTCCAGAACAAGAGGGCAGAACCTTAAAATTAGGGCTAGGCCTTTCAGGGGTGATGTCAGGAAGCATTTCCTCACACAAAGTGTGGTGGAAATCTGGAACTCTTCTCCCACCCACACACCCCTAAAAAAAGATGTTGAGCATGGGTGTCAATTGAACATTTCAAAATTGTGATTGACAGGTTTTTGTTCAGCAAGTGCATTAAGGGTTACGGAACCACGGTAAGCTAATTTACTGAACTCCAACTTAGGTGGAGCTAAGATACAGATCAGCCCTGATCTAATTGAATGATGCAACAGGTTCGATGTCTGAATGAACTAATCACATTCCTATGTTCATTCTGATCTTCCTATGACAGTCTTGGACTTCATGATGAGTTAACAGCTGTTCAAAAGGAGGAGAAACGAGCAAACATGAGGAAACCAAACTGCTTGGAAGAGCTTCAATTGGATTGCTACATTGTGTTTGCTGAAAGGTGCATGTCAATCTCTGTGCAACTAACATGACTGTAACCCGCACTGTTACCGTTAGAAGATGTTATCTTAGATACTTCATGCAGTTCTCTGTCCAGCCTTTCTCGAAGCATCGCCACCAAATTCACCTCTTTGTTCCCTGCTGATATCTTGGCTGAGTTACGACACGAGGATCTGAAGGCTAAAATGTAGAAAGCCAGCAGGTCGATGGGGAAGTGCTCACCTGCGGCAGAAGAACGAAAGAGTCTTAATTGTTTTGACTGGTTCCATCACAACCCAACTGCTTAGTGATTATAAATACAGCCTCTACACCCCTGAAGGCTTGATTCGATATTCCGACTTATCTTGTCTCTCATGTTCGACTCAAAGTGCTTCGAAGTGCACTAACTTTATGAAAGTGCATGCGCCCTTGTTATATATTCCAATCGGCATCCATTTTGTGCACAGCAATATCCCACAAACAGCATTGAAGTGAATAGCCAGTTAACCAGTAATTATTCCTCAATCAGCGACACTGTAATTTTATTAGCTGGTAAATTATCTAATTTCTCTTTGTGGCATCTTGTGTGCAATTTTCTGTCGAGTTCGTTAGTATGAAGAATTCAGATTTCAAATCAATGAGGTGGCAATGAGCAGAACCAAGTGCATGGTGGGGGATTAAGAGTTTAGGTGGAAGAGCAGAGGAAAGTTTGGACACAATGGAATAATATCCATAATAGCACTATGAACACAGGTCGTGTTATTAATGGGAGGCCTGTCCATTCATCCATTCACCTGAGGGCAGAAATCAGCCAGTAGTCTCTCTCTCTCCCTCTCCTTTCATTTGTATGTGTCTGTTTCTGTTTCTCAAACACAAACATACACATACACCAATGCACACACACAAACAGAACCACACAAAGTTATACAGAAACGCAAATAGCGACACATACACTTACACACGAACATATACACATGCATAAACAAGCACACATAGACACACACACATGCACACAAAAGCACATGCACATATACACACACACATATAAATACAGATACATGCACTCCCACAAACAAACAACCTGCACACATACACGTAGAACCACAAAAAGAAATACATACACATACATAAATACGTGCATATACATACACCCATAGACAGGGTGCAGAGGAGATTCACCAGGGTGTTACCAGGGCTGGAGCGCTTCAGCTATGAAGAGAGACTGGGAAGATTGGGTTTGTTTTCCTTGGAGCAGAGGAGGCTGAGGGGGGACATGATTGAGGTGTACAAAATTATGAGGGGCACAGATAGGATGGATACTAAGGAGCTTTTTCCCTTCGTTGAGGGTTCTATAACAAGGGGACGTAGATTCAAGGTAAAAGGCGGGAGGTTTAGAGGGGATTTGAGAAAGAACTTTTTCACCCAGAGGGTGGTTGGAGTCTGGAACTCACTGCCTGAAAGGGTTGTGGAGGCAGGAACGCTCACAACATTCAAGAAGCATTTGGATGAGCACTTGAAATGCCATAGCAGACAAGGCTACGGACCAAATGCTGGAATATGGGATTAGAGTAGACAGGGCTGATGGCCGGCGCGGACACGATGGGCCCAAGGGCCTCTATCCGTGCTGTATGACTCTATGACTCTATGGCTCTATGACACACACATATGTGCACATAAACACATGCACATACATAAATACAGACACTCACACACGCACACACATACACACACACACATACACACACACACACATACAACTATAAATGGCACCTTGCTGCGAGTGAATCACAGGTACCTTTATTGAAATGCAGAATATTTGGTTGAGAAATTGTAGACGGTAATATGACGAATTACAACGGGGAAACAAGGAGTGTTTTATGAAGTGAGAGAGCTTTCAACGTTGCTGCTTAACGAATGGGCGCCACCTACTGTTATGGAGCTGCAATTTTAACATTAGCCTGTTTGTTTCCAAAGGATGAGGGCCTCCAATTGGATCACAGGAATTATTAGACGATAAAAGACCAAGGTCCATCTAGTTTTCCTTCTAGCATCCCGGTAGTCGCACAATCCAACGACAATGAAGTTGTTGATTAATCCTGGCAATCAATCTCTATCAATTAGTCTACAACAAACCCAGCTATGAGGCGAGGAAAACCTCCAGTCGTGGAGAACTTTGGGAACGATTGTCCCAAAGTTACCTGTTCCTAACAAGCCTGTTACACTTACCGCATGTCATAAGAACATAAGAATATAAGAAATAGGAGCAGGAGTAGGCCATACGGCCCCTTGATCCTGCTCCACCATTCAAACAGATCATGGCTGATCTTCAACCTGAACTCCACTTTCCCGCCCGATCCACATGTCCCTTGATTCCCCTAGAGTCCAAAAATCTAGCGATCTCAGCCTTGAATATACTCAACGACTGAGCATCGACAGCCCTCTGGGGTAGATAATTCCAAAGATTCACAATCCTCTGAGTGAAGAAATTCCGCCTCATCTCAGTCGGAAATGGCCGACCACGTATCCTGAGACTATGCCCCTCGTTCTAGACTCGCCACCCAGGGGAAACAGCCTCTCAGCATCTACCTTGTCAAGCCCTCTCAGCATCTTATATGTTTCAATGAGAGCGCCTCTCATTCTTCCAAACTCCAGAGAGTATCGGCCCATTCTACTCAATCCCTTCTGATAGGACAACCCTCTCAACACATGAATCATTCTCATGAACCTTCGTTGCACCGCGCCCAAGGCAAGTATATCCTTCGTTAGATAAGGAGACCGAAACTTTATTCCATACGCCAGGTGTGGTCTCAGCAAAGCCCTGTACAATTGCAGCAAGACTTCCTTATTTTTGAACTCCAGTCCCCTTGCAATTAAAGCCAATGTGCCAATTGCCGTCCTGATTGCTTGCTGTACCTGCATGTTAACTTTCTGTATTTGTCTCAAATTGCTTATATACTCCATCTCAAAAATGTTATATTCTGATGTCAGACAGAGAATTTGATATGAATGGGCTATAAATTGTTTCACTGGCATCACGGGGCCATTTCTCGGGTCCAAGATCCTTCATTACCAATAGTTTGGCAACAACTCCACCTCTCAATAAAAACAAATATTTAAACCAGATATATCCACCTTACCGATTAAATGATTCCTTACCTGCCCCCACCCTTCTGACAGCCGCCTCGCTCAGCCTCCGGAGAATGTCTCCTTCCCTCTGCAGATCATGGTCTCTCCCCAGGCGCAGGGCAATGAAAGCCTCCGGGTCTGGGTCCACGGACAGATCACTCAGTTTCCTTTGTATATTCTGGAGAAGTGATTTCTGCTGATCAACGGGAGCTGCTGGAACCCACAACACAATTATTGTTCGACTCTGGAGTAATGAGCATTAAAATAGAAACTAATTTTTAAGAGCTTGTCGATAATCAGAAGGAATCCATGGACGGTGCACACAGTACAAGAACATACAGCAGGAACATTCATTGTAGTAAACAGCGAGGAGGATAATAACAGACTCCAGGAGGACATGGACAAACTGGTGAAAAGGGCCGACACATAACAGATGAAATTTAATGCAGAGAACCAGAGGCGAGATGAGGAGAATTTTTATTTACGCAGCGAGTTGTTGTGATCTGGAATTCAACTGACTGAAAGGGCGGTGGAAGCAGATTCAATAATAACTTTCAAAAGGGGAATTGAATAAATACTTGAAGGGGAGAATATTACACGGCCATGGGGCAAAGAGCAGGGTCAGTGGGACGAATTGGGTAACGCTTCCAAAGAGTCAGCACCAACAAAATGGGCCGAATTGCCTCCGTCTGTGCAGTAATCCCTCTGTGATTCTATGAAGAATGAAGCAGCAGGTTTAAATTAAGCAGGAGAAAATGGAAGAACAAATCGCACTTACTGCAGTGTTCGGGTGCTGCCGGGTACGAGGCAGTGAAGAGTAGGAGGGAAAGGATGATCGCCGAGGACATTGTTGACCTGGAGCCGCGGGCCCTGTGTCAGACCCTCCTGAGCGGAGGAGGCGAGGGAGACGGAGCAGCGTGGGCTGGACTGGAACTTTTAAACTGAATGGTTCGGATCAGTGGGCAGGTTCACCTTTTAACGTGGCAGTCGGAGGCGGGTTTTAAGTGCGATGGAGTGAAGCAGTCTTTGGTGAAACCAGTAAAAGTAATTAATTCTCTTTCGTCCAACCAGCAGGTTACACCCCGCTCGCTCACTGTCACGGTTTCTCACATGAAGCTACCGAATATTTAACTTGTTTTTTCTGCGCCGATTTGAGGAACAACAGTGTAGAAAGTGTGTTCAGGAACACTCGAAACAAGAGGAGGCCGTTCAGCCCATCGAGTCTGTGACATAGGAACAGGAGGAGTCGATTCGTCATCTCGAGCCTGTTAAATGGGAACAGCAGAGACGATTCCTCCCATCGAGCCTGTTACATAGGAACAGGAGGAGGCGATTCCTCCCCACGAGCCTGCTCCGTCATTCAATCAGATCATGGTCGATCTTTGCCTCACCTCCATTTAATCGCCTTTGTTCCATATGCCTTGATACCCGGAACCAATAAAAATCTATCGATCTCAGTCTTGAAAGTTCCAATTGACCTCCAGAATCCACAACCTTTTGTGGGAGAGAATTCCAGATTTCCAGCACCCTTTCTGTGAAAAAGCGCCCCCTGATTTCAGTCCTGAACTGCCGAGCTCTAATTTTAAGGTTGTGCTGCCCTGTTCTGGACTCGCTCACCAGAAGAAATAGTTTATCCCTTTCTACCCTGGAACCTCAGATTAAAAGTCGGATGAGACGTTAAACCGCGGCCCCTTCTGCCCTTTCAGGTGGACGTTAAGATCCCACGACCACTATTTCGATAGAGCAGGGCGCCAAATCTAATTAGACGGGGTTTGGAAAGGAAAATCGAATGCGGCATGCCATGGGCGGCTAATTCGATATCACCCGCTGTACATCATCGCCCGAAGTTAAAATTCCTCTTGGATGAGAGTGCTGAACGGGCCTTACGCCTGTTATAGGCCCTCCTTGATATTCTGTTCTCTTGAAGCCAATGGTACTAAATATTGGGTGTGGAGTATAAGTGGCGGTCGATATGATACCGCCCGTTTTGCGCAACTGGCCACAGGATATAGAGCATAAGAAGTAGGAGCAGGAGTCGGCCATACGGCCCCTCGATCCTGTTCCGCCATTTAATCAGATCATGGCTGATCTTCGACCTCAACTCCACTTTCCCGCTCGATCCACATGACCCTTGAATCACTTAGAGTCCTAAAATCTATCGACCTCAGCCTTGAATATAATCAATGACTCAGCATCCACATCCCTCTGGGGTAGAGAATTCCAAATATTCAAACTCATGGTTTGGAATGAGCAAAGCACTGTACAGTTTCACTCCAGATTTGTATCCGACTAATGCACTGGGCAAATCAAATCGTTTCCTCCCGCTCAGTTTGACTTACAATAGATACTTTTGGACCGGGAAAGCCCAATGACTCACTTGGCCACCTTGTTCTGCAATTCCGACTCCACTACTCCAAATTATAATATCCAACTGGTCCGTAAATAAGGCGACTGTCCTGATCCCCATCCCCGCCCCCACCAAACTTCCTGATATTCCCATTCAAGTTGCCAATATCCCCTTTTTGCAAAGAGGCACTTTCTGGGCTTTGTTCTGAACTTTGCCGTCAGAGGAGATCCTCAGTGCTTCTTGATGTCGGTGGAATAATGAGATGTTGAAATGTAACAGGGAATTAGCCCTGGATTCCTCTCACAGAATATTTCGAGGTTTCACAACCCACGCTCTGTAATTGACAGCCTCGTCCCTGCCACATCCTGTTCAAAGAACCAGACACGGATCTTCTTTGGCATATGCCCATTGGGACACCGCAGGCTGCCTACCCAATGCAGGGGAGAGGCGCCTGAAAAATGGCTCGACCTCAATCACCATTATCAAATCATCAAAGGTTAAATTCAGAACGTCAAATGGAACTGATCTCTCTCCAGTGATTCACGGAATGGAACTGATCCTTCTCCAGTGATTCACGGGATGGAACCGATCCCTTTCCACCGATTCACGGGAACATGTCAACAGAATCTCATTTAGAAATCAGCAACAATGGAAGCAGGAGGGTCCCACTCAACAACGCCACCGATGAAAGAAAGAAAGAAGCAAACAGAGAAAAGATGGAAATAAAGAAAGGAAAGGGAGAAAGAAAGGCTTAGAATCAAGGAATCATAGAATCCTATCGCACAGAGGGAAGCCATTCGGCCCATCGTGCCGATGCGGGCTTTTTGTTAGAGCTTTCTATCCAATTAGTAACCTGATCTTTTCCCTTCAAACATTTATTCAATTTACTTTTGAAAGTTATTATTGAATCTGCTCCCACCGCCCTTTCAGACAGCGCATTCCGGATCATAACAACTGGATGCGTAATTTTTCCCCTCATCTCGACTCTGGCTGTTTGGCCAATTATTTGCATTTATATGGCGCCTTGCACCACCTCAGGACGCCCCAAAGCACTTTACAGCCAATTGCGTAGTTATTGAAGTGCATTAACTGTTGTAATGCAGGAAACGCCTGAATCAATTTTCGGACAGCAAGTTCCCACGAACAGCAATGTGCTAAATGGCCAGATCATCTGTTTTAGTGATGTTCGTTTCGGGATAAATATTGGCCAAGATAACGAGAGAACTGTTCTGCTCTTCTTCGAAATATCGTCATGGGATTTTTTCTGTCCACGTGAGAGGGCAGATTAACCTCTCGTCCAAGAGACGGCACCTCCGACCATGCAGCACTCCCTTCGTGGTGCACTGAAGTGTCAGCTTAGATTATGTGCTCAAATCTTTATGGTGGGACTTGACTCCGAGGCGAGAGTGCTGCCAACTGAGTCACAACCAGCAAAGTGAATGTTATAGCTTGTGAGGTGCATATTTTAAATGTGTCCACTTCTAAGCACCACATATTAGGAAGGAGTTCTGGGCCGTGGATAGCGTGCAGAGGAGATTTACTAGAATGACACCAGGGATGAGGGACTTCAGTAATGTGGAGAAACTAAAGAAGCTGGGATTTTTCATTTTACAACAAAAGAGGATAAAATTATGAGGGGTTTTGATTGAGTAAATAAGGAGAAACTGTTTCCACTGGCAACAGTGATGGTCACCCGAGGACACAGATTTAAGATAATTGACAAAAGAACCACAGGTGAGATGAGGAGTTTTAAACAGCGAGTTGTTATGATCTGGAATTCACTGCCTGGAAGAGAGGTGGAAGCAGATTCAATAATAACTTTCAAAAGTGAATTGGAAAAACACCTGAAAGGGAAAAATGTAGGGTTTGGGGAAAGGGGAGGTGAGTGGGACTAATTGGATAACTCTTTCCAAGAGACGGCACTGGAACGATGTGCCGAATGGGCTCCTTCTCTGCTGTATTATTCTATGATTCTATGATAAATGTGTAACTGAGTACAGCGATACAGAGGGACAGCAACAAAGGGCGATAGGTAAAGATGTGACTAAGTACAGTGATAGAGAGAGATACCAAAAAAAATACACAGAATTACATAGAATTTACAACACAGAAACAGGCCATTCGACTTATCTTGTCTATGCTTGTATTTATATTCCACTCGAGCTTCTTCCCAACTCTCTTAATCTCACCCTAACGATATAGCCCTCTATTCCTTTCTCCCTCATGCCGTTATCCAGCTTCCCCTTAAATGCATCTCTGTTATTTGCCTCAACTACTCCACGTGGCAGCAAGTTCCACATTCTCACCACTATCTGAGTAAAGAAGTTTCTCCTAAATTCCTTATTGGATCTTTTAGTGATTTTATTTATGGCCTCAAGTTTTGGATTTGCACCCAAGTGGAAACATCTTCTCCACGTTTCCGCTATCATATCGCTCCTCCAGAGGGAGATAGATGAAGGTGAGACTCAGCACAGTGGTGCAGAGAGATACCAACAGAGGGAGATGGATAAAGATGAGATTGAGTACAGTGAGTGACACAGAGAGAAACCAACCGTGGGAGATAGAGGAAAGTGTGACTGTGTGCTATGATACAGAATGACAACAGCCGAGGGAGATAGATAAAGACAAGACAGAGGACAGTGACACAGAGAGACACCAACAGAGGGAGATAAATAAAGGGGAGACTAACTATTGTGAATATACAGAATCTGTATTTACAGTAGAGGAAGAGGATAGCATGCCGGACACCCCACGGAACATAATTTTGAATGAGGGACGGGGATTCACCGTAATTAACATAAGCAAATTAACAGTAATGTCGAAAGTAATGGCACTGAAGAGTGAAAAATCCCCAGGACCAGATGGTGTCCATCCCAGGGTTATAAAGTCCGGAGGTGAGAACATTGCAGATGCCCTAACTATGATCTTTCAAACTTCTCTCAATTCAGGAACTGTTCCTTTGGCGTGGAAAGTTCCCTTTCCTCGTTCTTCCTACCGAAATGTATCACTTCGCATTTTTCTGCGTTAAATTTCCCCTGCCACTAGTCCGCCCATGCCACCAGCCTGTCAATATCCTCTTGAAGTCTATCACTATCCGTCTCACTGTTTGCTGCCCTTCCAAATTTTGAATCATCTGCAAATTTTGAAATTGTGCCCTGTACACCCAATCCAAAGTGATTCGTACATATCAAGAAAAGCATTGGTCCCAGCACTGACAACGAAACATAGAAACATAGATAATAGGAGCAGGACGAGGCATTTCGTCCATTCGAGGCAGTTCCGCCATTTATTATGATCATGGCTGATCCTTTATCTGCACAGCATACACCCGTTCTCTCCCCATACCCCTTGATGTCTTGTGTTTCTAGAAATCAATCCAGCTCCTTCTTAATTATATTCAGTGATTTGGCTTCCACAGCCTTTTGTGGTGGATAATTCCACAGGTTCACATACCTCAGAGTGAATAAATGTCTCCTCTTCACAGTCCTAAATGTCCTACTCCGTATCCTGAGACGATGGCACTTCGTTCTGGATTTCCCAGCCAGTGGAAACGTCCTCCCTGCATCCAGTCTGTCTAGCCCTGTCATAATTTTCTATGTTTCAATGAGATCCCCTCTCATTCTTCTGAACTCGACTGAATACAGGCCGAGTAGGCCCAATCTCTACTCATAGGACAGTCGTGCCATCCCAGGAATCAGTCTGGTGAACCTTCGCTGCATTCGCTCGAAGGCAAGTATATCCTTTCTTAGGTAAGACCAAAACTGCACACATTACCCCAGGTATTGCACCCGCTCCAAGGCCATTATATTCTTCTTGAGGTGCAGTTCCCAAACAAAATGAAGTGCTCCTGATGGGGTCTGACCAAGGCTCTAGAAAACTGAGTCAGGACTTGTTCCCTTTTGTGTTTCAGACCGCTTGAGAAAAAGGCCAAAATTCCATTAGCCTTTTTGACTGGGCATCTAACAAGTTACTCAACAAACATGAAATCGAATGGGATCCTGCTGGACACTCACGGCGTTTGTTTTTAGCGAGGTGGAGTGAAGTAGAGAGTGTTCGTAAGTGAGATTGCCATGGTGTGATTTCACCAACAGGACAAATCTGCTTTTAATTATATACAGGGTTAAGATCTTAACTGAAAGATTCTAAATAAAAATGTCATCTAAACTACTGAAACTGTTGAATTGTAGCTGACCTTTGCACCATCAGTTTATTTACCCTTTTCGTGTTAACAATCCTCTGAAAAACAGACAAAGGCCCCAAAAACGTCCAGGACATGTGTGCGAGACAGTCCGGTTACTCCATTGGATAATGTAAGAAATGACAAGCTGTTTCACCTTCTCTAGAACAGTAGAACCAGAGGACACAACCTGCGCTTGAAGATGTTAAATTCGAAATAGTCTGCGGAAACATTATGCCAGTGAGCGAGTGGCCGATCTAGGGAACAGGCTCCTTTCCCAATCTATATAATTAAAATTAGAGGACATGGGAATTTAAAGGAACAGAGTAACTGCAAAATTAGAAACACAATAAATGGGAATTCAGGGAGGCAGTGTAAAGGTTTGGATAGAATTAGAGGTCAGAGGAATATAAGTGACAATCGCAATTGTTCAATTAGAAATAGAGGAAAGAGGAATATGGAGGAACACAGTAAATGTTCAATTAGTGATAGAATCAAGTATAAAGTGGGAAGACAGTAACTGTCCAATAAACGATTGAGAACAGGGAATATTAGGAGAATACAGGAAATCTATAATTAGTAATGGGGACCAGCGGAACACAACAACCATTTATTTAGAAGCAGGCGACAGGAGAAGACTGTAACTGTTTCATTAGAAATAAAGGAGACAGGAATGTCAGGGAGATACAGTAATTGTTCAATTAGAAATAGAGGAACTCAAGGGGTAAGAACAACAGTTTGATTGGAAACAGCGGGAGGGAAATCACCATCTTATGTGATTGAATTTGACACGGTAACGCAATAGTTTATTTGATCACGACTTTGCTTTCTATTTTACCTATTGATTTTGGATGATGTGGTTGAATGCACATCGGCTTCCATGACCGTAGCTGGGAGCAGATTCGTCGCTGACTGATGGAGTTAAAACATCTGCCTGTTGCTGGACTCGTGCCTTAAATACTGTTGGTCGTCAGTATCCGGTTGAAAGGAAATGTGCCCATCATACGGAATTGCCCATAATCCACCACCCGTTCCCCACGAGATCGATGCCAGCCGGATAGGCACAGCGAGGGATCACGGGGACCTGCAACCAGGTGGAGTTTGGATTTTGAAGAATCGCAGGATCAACTGGAACGTTGAAGAGTGAAGGGAAAAGGGGGCACTGAATCACAATTAATAAATTAAGGCCATTCACAATTAAAGTACTAAGGACATTGTTAGCGAAAGGTTTACAATAAGGTTCTTGAACATTGAAGTGAGGAGTCATTAGTTTATTAAGCCCACAGCGCATTCAATAGTACTTAAACATACACTTAAAAGGTTGTACTTCCAACCGCACCTGATGATGTTTCGTTGGGGATTCAACCGTTTTACAGTTTTGAGCTCAGTATCTTAGACCTTCACAAATCCGAATACTCATTACAAACAAACAGTTTTTAGACATTTTCTCACTCCCTGTACCTGGAAATACACACAATTATGGATCATATAATTATATGGAAGTTAAAATACAACTCCACATAAGGAGAATGGAATTGACTTATCCTTTTACAATAACAATATTTTTCTTTACAAACCGAGCTCTTTTTCTATTGGGCGAACAAGTATAATTCCCTTACTTCGTTATATCATCGATAGTTTCTCCCTTGATCCATACACATGTAATTCAACCTCTTTTAATAAGTTCATTCTCGTTTCTGTACCACTCGCTCCAATTCAATTGGTTATATATGCCCAGATGTTTTCGTTTGAAGAACTAACTGATTTCCCACACTCTTATTAAATGATTAAAGTTTTCTGAAATTTATGAATCAGTATGTAATGACCTCTCTTCGTTGAAGTCTTATTATTTCATCCTGAAACTGACCATTGCTGCAGGGTCAGCCTTGGCCCAACAGCCCAGTGAGACTTTAAATTGACGTATACTTCCCTGCTTCATGGGCAAAAACTAAAGGTTAACATTACTATAAAATAAGGGGAAACCAATACAGTATCACATTGGCACACTTCAGGACTGTATGAATTACCATTTCCTTTCAGTGCACCCTTTGTTGGCGTTACCGTATTTAAGGCCAGCGTTGTACAATCTCTCATCAGCATTATGTATCTGTCTCGATCTATTCTATTGCACAGATCTCTACCCATTGGTTTTACATACTGTCCAGTGTCACATTAACCGTTTCATGTAGTGGTGGTGTCAGCGTGACTGACCAGCTCTTAGATCCGTTTTTCAGTGCAGCTTCATCAGAGAATTGCATCGAATTATATCGAATATGAAGTACAGAAAAAGAGCATTCGGAGCAACTAGCGTATGCCAGTCTTTATGCCTCACAGGACTCTCCTTCCAGCCTTCTTCATCTCACCCTATCAGCATAAACTTCTATAATTTCTCCCTCATGCGTTTATCTCGTTTCCCCTTCCATGCGACTATATGTATCGCATGCTGGTTGCTTCATTTCTGTGAACACTGCGCTATCCCAAGATCAGATTGCACGAGACATCCGGTAGAATCCATTCCTGCCCTTTCTGGCTCTCTCTCAAGAGATCGAGGCGTCTGGAGGTGTTTGATGAGAATCTCTCCCTGCACGGTCCCAATGTTTCGGGCAGTGGCCAAGCCATCCAATACATACTTCTCATTGTTCAGTATAAGAAAGGACACCACCATCTCCAAGAGAAAGATATCAATTAACAATCTTAACTATACGTTCCTTACTGTCACTAGATTGTGTATTGATATCAGATTGATATCTTGTGGCAAGACGTGTCCAGGTGATTATAGATAAGAATGGGCGGGACAGGATAGATAGAAGCAGAAAGCTTTCATTAGTTGAGGGATCAAGAACTAACGGCCGTGGATTACAAAATAAATATCAGAGATTTAGGACTGAGGGTGGGAGAAACCTCTTTTCATGGACAGTGACGAAAATGCGGAAATTAGATGAGCAGAAATCGTGTCCATATTCAAGACGAAATTCTACAGATTTGTGAATAAAAATTGTTTGAAAGGATTTTGGGACTGGGCGGATAAAGTGATTGGACTATTTTCTCGAGTGGACGCAAAACGCCGACAACGACTGGTTGGGTCAAAAGGTCTGTTACAACATTCCAACATTTTGATGATCAATTGATATTTTAATAAATATCTGATAACAGAGATGCCTAACGTCACATTGACGAGTCAATTTCCTTAGTCACTGATCAGGAGACAGGGGTCCCGTTCTATTGGAGACAATGGGGAGTGGTGTCTGATGGGGAGGCCAGGGCCTGCAACATTCACACCAAGATTTCAAAATAATTACAAATAACCATGATTGTAACACCTTCCATTTTTTCTGCACGAAGGAAAACTTCAACTATGAATCAAACTGGCACGTCCGATTCCAGTACCAAGAGTGTCAGACAGTTAACGCTGCCGCCCCACATGTTCCACCCAACTGCTGAAGCCCAATCTTTGTAAACATAGTTTAATAGGACAAAGTCAGCATGGCTTTATGAAGGGGAAGTCATGTCTGACAAATTTGCTTGAGTTCTTTGAGGACATAACGTACAGGGTGGATAAAGGGCGAACCAGTGGACGGAGTGTATTTAGACTTCCAGAAGGCATTCGACAAGGTGCCACATAAAAGATTATTGCTCAAGATAAAGAATCACTGTATTGGGGGTAATATTCTGGCATGGGTGGAGGATTGGTTATCGAACAGGAAGCAGAGAGTTGGGATAAATGTTTCATTCTCGGACTGGCAACGAGTAGCTAGTGTTGTTCCGCAGGGGTCGGTGCTGGGTCCCCAACACTTTACAATCTATATTAACGATTTGGAGGAGGGGACCGAGTGTAACATATCAAAGTTTGCAGATGATACAAAGATGGGAGGGAAAGTAGAGAGTGAGGAGGACAAAAAAAACCTACAAGGGGATATGGACAGGCTGGGTGAGTGGGTGGAGATTTGGCAGATGCAATACAATGTTGGAAAATGTGAGCTTATGCACTTTGGCAGGAAAAATCAGAGAGCAAGTTATTATCTTAATGGCAAAAAACTGGAAAGTACTGCAGTACAAAGGGATCTGGGGGTCCTATTGCAAGAAAATCAAAAAGTTAGTATGCAGGTGCAGCCGGTGATCAAGAAGGCCAACAAAATGTTGGCTTTTATTGCTAGGGGGATAGAATATAAAAACAGGGAGGTATTGCTGCAGTTATACAAGGTATTGGTGAGACCGCACCTGGAATACTGCATACAGTTTTGATATCCATACTTAAGAAAAGACATACTTGCTCTCGAGGCAGTACAAAGAAGGCTCACTCGGTTCATCCCGGGGATGACGGGGTGGACATATGAGGAGAGGTTGTCTCGATTGGGACTCCACTCAATGGAGTTCAGAAAAATGAGAGGCGATGTTATTGAAACATATAAGATTGTGAAGGGTCTTGATCGGGTGGATGCGGTAAGGATGTTCCCAAGGATGGGTGAAACTAGAACTATGGGGCATAATCTTAGAATAAGGGGCTGCTCTTTCAAAACTGAGATGAGGAGAAACTTCTTCACTCAGAGGGTAAAGGTCTGTGGAATTTGCTGCCCCACGAAGCTGTGGAAGCTACATCATTAAATAAATTTCAAACAGAATTAGACATTTTGCGAGAAGTAAAGGGAATACGGGGTTACGTGGAGCGGGCAGGAAATTGGACATGAATTTTCACTTGAGGTGAGGATCAGATCAGCCATGATCTTATTGAATGGCGGAGCAGGCTCGAGGGGCCGATTGGCCTACTCCTGCTCCTATTTCTTATGTTCTTATGTTCTTCTGACTGTTCTCTTTGCATCTTGAGCAGGACGTGCGCTATTTAGCAGGAATCTGTTCTGTTCACCCTCGGGAAGCAGGAGACATCACACTCAGGGCATAACATAAAAGAAATGTTTTCTGAAGCCTGTTCATATTCACAACAAAGGAAGACGGCCATACTAAAATGGAACTCGGGCTGTAATTGAACTCACGTGAGGACAGGAAGCATTGCTTTGACTTCTAATTTCGTTAAACAAAACTAGAATAAACGTCCAAGGAGATTTCACCATCTTCTTCAGCTCTTCCCTGAATTTCGTTTGGGTAGCTGCATAAATACACGTGTTTGTACAGGAACTCAAATACATGAGCAGAAATCCGGTTTGAGTGGCGATATAAGCAGGCGCTGCATAATCGGGTCGGAACTGCTCGGCCAGACCGATCGCTAAAGAATTCACGGCAGCTGTCAGCCACAACAGTATAAAACTACCTGATACAGTGAACAGTAAAATAATAGATTTTCTTCGGTTCACCACCTCTGGATCGCTCTTATTCTCACTGCTGTGACCCCGGAGGCCCCTGCGGGCTCTGCTGGCCACTAAAATGCGTCTGACTGTCAAACAATTAAACAGAAATATTAAAGAAAAAGGAATCCATAGAACTGAAATACTTTCTAACCATGTGTACACGACACCTGCAGGCGATAAATAAAAGGCCAATTTGGGGCGGATACCCCACTGAACGTTGTTAATTATTTGTGTATGTTCAAATGCAAACCAATAGGGGATGTTTTCTGAACAGATCAGGACAGAGAGCGTTGTTATAACCGCAGCCGCAGTTCTCACTGTGCAATACTTTGTTTTAAACTTCTGACAACATATTGATACAAATCGGTCAAATGTGAACGAGACTGTGAACCAGACCGACAGATCCAGGTTGACAGAATGAATGTAGAAAATGAACTTACGAATGACAGTGTAGGACAGGAATTGAAGTGGAAAGATTACCGTGAAAATTTGATACTCTATTACATTGAAGATGATGACCAGTAGATCTGCTGTTGCCATGGCCACCATATAGATAGAGATACATTTGGAAAGGCCGCAATTTCCTCTGGAGAGAATCACGATTGTCACTAGGTTCGCTGTAAGAAAGAGGGACAAGAGGTAAGTAACGGGGATACTCATGAATCTCACAGCATATTGTGGGGAAATGTTCCGGATGTTTTCCAAATTAGGGTAATGCACGCGGTTTTTTTTTAATATCGGCGAGCGATGACGACACTTTATTTAAAAGAAAGTAAACACTAAACACTCAATATCGAGGGACTGACAATCCGCCGTCCTTCCGGCTTCATTCAGTCAGACGTTGTCAGAGGGTCACTCGGAGTCAGTCTCGGGAATGGTAACGGAGAGTGTCCCCACTACTACCGACACCCAGGCACTGAAGAGTCAACGTGGGGATTTGGACTTTGGCCGATAGTGTAAAACAGGCGACATCGGATCATCCGTCCGTCAGACATCTGTCCCGAATTTCATTTCCATCGCTGTCGCCATTAACACTTGATTGAAGTTCCAATCACACTATAACTGTGCGGGCCAGGCAAAGCTGGAGAACCTCGCAGGTGCAAATAAAAGCGCCGTAAAGGGAAACATTGGATGGTTCTGTTAGTTGTTAATTTTCGGCAGTCAATAAGTAAACGGATTTCCTGACATACGTCCAAACACATATTTCAATAAGTGTTGAGCGATAATCCATCCCGCCATGAGGCTTAGACCCATGTGATGGACCGACCCAATGTTATATTTTACTTCTGCGGCCCCATGGGAGAATAGATCGAATTTTACATTTAGTTCCTTCCGTTTCTTTGTCGAGCGGGGTCTCGGGAGCTGCATCAGGTGTCAGCAGTTTTAAATATAATTTCACAGCAATTACTGGAAAGATATCAATTCAAATAAAACATTCAGACGAGACAAACGCTTCACTTTAGTTCGAAACTCTGGGCTTTTTCTATTTATAATCTCCCCGAGGGAGCTGCTCGGTAACAAAGCGGGAGCTGGTGGAACCGCGAAGGATCTTTGCAGCCGAGGGGAGGGGAGCAGTTCTCTGAGCGGCAATTAGTTCTCAAATTATCTTTCCACTAATCATGTTCGGTGGGGGTGGCTGCAGACAGAGGAAGTGACAACTTAAAGTATACAGGAACAACGGTACAAATAAAATGATTGTCAGGGGCACTGGGCAACACATTCTTCAATGATCCATGTACTGTTAGTGGGGCGGGGAATCAGCCTCGCCCTCCCTCGTATGGGGAAGAAAGTTGATCGCCCGGTGCCCACGATCTGCCGATCAGAGCAGGGCCTCACTGGCGGCGCGGGTTCCCGCTGATATTCATCAATTTATCCCGGTGGATAAGTGACTCTGAAATGAGGACATTCTAGGACTGTGTTACTTAATCATTAACAGTCAAATAGTGAACAGCTATGAAACAACAGGTTATATTGACTTACCGGGAAAACCAAAGGATGCGAGTACCGGGTAGTAAATCTCCTTTATTTGAAGGATTGTTGGCCTTTCCATTTTTTAGAAGCATGTGTGAATTCTGTCCGGCTTTGCGGTTGCGATTGGAGTGTTTCTGAGATCCGTAAATACTCCCACTTAATAGAACAATCGGTGCCCCGGTGAGAAAATCAAGTTACACAATAATTGACGTTAGTTACAGTCACTTAACAAACAAGGCGCGATTTTCCTTTTCAGGGCGCCCGGGACGTCAATGGGGAAATTGTACACATCACGCCATGAAATTCATCAATGAACGGAAAGTAATCCCTGAGGGAATGTGAACCGTGAATGGAACATTCCTCATGGAAACTGCACCAGGTTCTTGATGCCTCAAGAATTCAGTAAAATCTTCACACACCCATTACATATTTAAAATGTTTTTTATAATGTGATCATTGGTGATGACTCGATTCGAACATTAGGTGACCGTACTCTAACATTACTATTGGTGACAATACTCTGACATTACTGATGGTGAACTGAATCTAACATTACTGATTGTGGGCCAACTGTAACATTACTGATTGTGACCCTACTTTAACATTACTGGTGGACACCCTCCGTTAACATTACTGATTGTGACCCTACTTTAACATGACTGGTGGACACCCTCCGTTAACATTACTGATGGTGACCCTACTTTAACATTACTGGTGGACACCCTCCGTTAACATTACTGATGGTGACCCTATTTTAACATTACTGGTGGACACCCTCCGTTAACATTACTGATTGTGACCCTACTTTATCATTACTGGTGGACACCCTCCGTTAACATTACTGATTGTGACCCTACTTTAACATGACTGGTGGACACCCTCCGTTAACATTACTGATGGTGACCCTACTTTAACATTACTGGTGGACACCCTCCGTTAACATTACTGATTGTGACCCTACTTTAACATGACTGGTGGACACCCTCCGTTAACATTACTGATGGTGACCCTACTTTAACATTACTGGTGGACACCCTCCGTTAACATTACTGATGGTGACCCTACTTTAACATTACTGGTGGACACCCTCCGTTAACATTACTGATTGTGACCCTACTTTATCATTTCTGATGGAGACTCTACTCAAACTTTCCAGTTGGTGACCCAACTCTAACATTATTGGTGGAGACAGTACTCTAACATTACTGATGGCGGCCCTTCTCTAACATTACTGATGGTGACACTACTCTAACATTATTGGTGACAACCCTGATCTAACATTACTGGAGATATCCATATAATAAAATTGATGTTGGTGACGTTACTATAGGGTTTTTGGTGTTGTTCATAAACTAACATTACTATTGATGACCCAATTGCAACGTTTCTGGTGTTGACCCGACTCTAACATTACTGGTGGTGACACCATCCTAATATTACACTGGTGGTGAACCTACTCTGACCGTGCTCCTTCTCTACTAGTGGTTTCCTACAACTAAACTAGAGGTGTCCGTTCTCCTTCGGTACCAATGGTACCCTGCACTTACACTAGGCGAGACCTTGCTCCTTCTCTACCCGTGGTGCCCCGACAGTTACACTGGTGGTGATCGTGCTCCTCCAGTGCTAGTGGTACCTCCACACATAAACGAGAGGTGACCGTTCTCCTCCACGACTACACTAGTGGTGACCTTGTTCCTCCTGTACTGCTGCTACCCCTACACTTACACTAGATGTGACTGCACTCCTTCGGTACTAATGGAACACCTACACATAGGTAAGAGGTGATTTGCTCGTCCGTTACTCGTGGCACCCTGAACTGACACTGGAGGTGAGCGTGTTCCTTCGGTACTTGTGATACCCTACACTTACAGTAGATGTGACTGCACTCCTCGGGTTCTGGTGGTAACGTACAGTTACACTCGGGGTGACCTTGCTCCTTCTCTCCTCTTGGTGCCCTCCGGTAGTAGAGTAACCCTACAGTTACACTACAGTTGACTGCTCTTCTGGTACTAGTGGGAAACCTACACTTTCACTGGAGGTGACGGTTCTCCTCCGGTACTAGTGGTACACTAAACTTGCACCAGAGATGAAAGTATTTTCGGCACTCTTGGTACCCTAAACTAACACTAAAGGTCATCACGCTCCTCCAGTATTTGTGGCATCGCTCAACGTAAACTCGAGACGACTGTGCTCCTTCTCTGCTTGTAGTGCCTCTGAACATACATTAGGGCTAACAATTCCGCTCCGGTACTTGTGGTACACTGCACTTAACTTGTGGTGACCGTGTTCCTATGGAATTAGTGGTACACGCTACACTTACACAAATGGTGATCCTGGTCATCCGGTGGAAGTGCTAACTCTAAACATGCAAAGAGTGATCACTTTGCAGCTCCGGTATTTTGGTACCCCTATTCTTACACAAGAATTGATCGTGCTCCTCCAGTATTAGAGGTACCCCTACACTTGCACTAGTTTTGACCATGTTCCTCTGATAGTAGTGTTATACCTACTTACACTCGAGTTGAGAGTCCTTCCCCAGCACCAGTAATACAGCCACACTTAAACTAGAGATATCCCACCTCCTCCGATACAAGTTGTACATTACACTTACACTAAGGTGACCGGGCTCCTTCTGTGCTGGTGGTAGACCCGCACGTACACCAGAGGTAACCGTGCTCCACTGCTACTTATGGTACCCTCTAGTTACACGAGAGGTAACCGCGCTGCTCTGGTGCTTGCTTGACGCCTTGAATTACACAAGAGGTGACCGTTCTCCTCCGGTAGTAGATCTATCCTACAGTTACATTAGAGGTGACAGTTCTCATCCAACACCTTTGGTCCTCGTACATTAAAGTAGGACTGACAGCGCCCCTCCAGTACTATTAGTGCCCGTACATTTAAACTAGAGGTGACTTGCTCCTCCGCTCCTCGTGGTATCATGTACTTACCAAAGGGGTGACCGTGCTCCTTGGATAACCGTGTGCACTAAACTTGCTCAAATGTATCCGTCCATTCATTTTCCCAATACATTAATGGTTCTCGTCCATTCATTTTCCGAATCCATTAATGGTTCCCGTCCATTCATTTTTCGAATCCATTAAAGGTACCTGTCCATTCACTTTCCCAATTCATTCATGGCATCCGTTCATTCACTCTCCCAATCCATTGAAGTTTCCTGTCCATTCATTCTCGCAAGAAGAGCAACACAAATATACCTTTGAATGGAACACTACTGTTACTGCATATACTACAGTTTAGGGGACAAAAATAAGAACTTTTTAATTTCACATTATTTTGTTCAATTGTATATTTATGACAGGAAAGATGTGATTGTACTCGAGAGGGTACAGAGGAGGTTTGCAATGATAATGCCAGGACTGGAGAATTTTAGCGATGAGAGAAGATTCGTTCGGCTGGGATTGTTTTCCAGGAACAACTGAGACTGATGGAAGATTTAATTGAGGTGCATAAAATTATGATGGAATTACATCAAGTGGATAGGAAGGACCTATTTCCCTTATCAGATGGGTCAATGAACAGAGGGTATAGATTTAAAGTAATTGGAGGGGATTAGAGGGGAGATGAGGTGATCTTTTTCACCCAAAGTGTGATGGGGGTCTGAAACTCGCTGCCTGAAAGGGTGGTAGAGGTCGAAACCCGCATCGCACTTAAAAAGTACTTTGATATGCACTTGACGTGCCGTAACTTACAAGGCCAGGGAACAAGTGCTGGCAAGTAGGATTCGGCATGGTCGCTCGTTTTCGGTCGGCAAAGACTCGATGGGCCTTCTGCGCCGTAAAATTCGATGATTCTATGATTCATCATCGCTGTTATATTCATGGCTTAGTCGATGGTGCCTGTCCCTATTTTAACAAGTCAAAAGCTGGCCAACCAGTTAGATGCACTCTATTGAAGGGCAAACAGAGGACTTCTCATTGTGTTGTCTTGATGCGGCCCGGAAACAGCAACAGACGCACATAATCCCCTGTGCTGTGAATTCATGTATTTTCCAAAGTCGTGGAGTTCCTGTTCTAGGAAAGATGGATTTGATCTCCTGACAGATATATGCCGAGGAACCAGGCGAGTCCTTGGTTTCCTCCTTTAACCGCTCACGAAGGATTTGTCTGGGCTTTTCCGCCCCAGTGATCTGGAGGGATGAATGTTCCCTGATTCGGTTCCTGAACTGTCCTACATTTAACCCAGTTGGGATCAAAACGAATTTAATTTACTAACCCTCGATTAGGTTATCCTAAAATTCATTCTTGCCAAACTATCAAGGAAGAAGCCAAGTCAAAGTCATGCACGAAATACATTTTAAAGGTTTCAAATCACAACTTACCGTAAAATTTTGGCACACGGACGTTCAATAGACATGAACATATATCACAAGTTTTATGCAGCAACTGAACAGCAAATAAGTACTTGCAGACTGACATAACAAGGTTGAGTGGCAACGGTTGTACAGGCAAATCCACGGACAGTTTCAGCTCCAGCAACGTGTGCCACGAGCATGCTGAATGTATTGAGTGATACCGATTGGGTAAATCCAAGTCATGGAGCCGTTCAAATACCAGCATCTCATAATCAACCACAATCCGTTGGTAACACAAGCATAGAGTTAGACCACAGATATTCTAGTAAGAGTGATGATTTCAGTGAATTATAAAGATTGCACATGGCGACACCACAGATATTCGAGTAAGAGTGATGATTTCAGGGAGTAATAATAATTGCACATGGCTACACCACAGATATTCTACAAAGTGAGATGATTTCAGATATTTATAATAATTGCTCCGTACTGTTATCTGGGAAGGAGAGGGAAGTATTTTTACGAAGACTAAGTCCATTTTCCGGGTGGACTGGAATCAAAGATCGGCAGCAAAACAATAACTGAACAATGGGAGGCTTTCAAGTAGGAGATGGCTCGGGTACAGTGTAGAAACATTCCCACGAGGGGGAAAGACAGGACATCCAAAGTTGGAGCTCCCTGAATGACTAAAGATGTCGAGATTACAATGAAACAGAAAAAGGAGGCTTATGACAAATTTCAGGTACATAAAACAGTAGAAAAATGGCCAAATACAGAAAGTTCAGTGGAGATTCATAAAAGGGTGCAAGAGGGGCAAAGAGAGATCATGAGACTAGATTTGTGACAAACAAAAAATGGAACGCAAAATGCATTTCTAAATATATGAATACCAAATGCGTAGTCAAAGGAAGGGTATGACCGATTGGGGACAAATAGAAGATCTTCTTGTAAAGGCAGTGGGAATGGCTGGGTACGTAATGAACATTTCACATTGATCTTAAATAAAGAGGAAGCCGCCATTATAGAATTAAAGGAGGAGCTGGGAGCGATATTGGGTCGCATAAAAATAGATAAAAAGGAGGTTCTTAAAACAGTGGCAGTTTTCAAAGTATGAAAGTCACCTGGTCCAGATGGGATGCATCCTGGGTTACTGAGGGAAGTGAGGGTGGAAATTGCAGATGCTCTGGCCACAATCCTCCAATTCTCCTGAGATATGGGGCTTGTGCCAGAGGACTGGAGGGTTGCAAAGGTCACACCACTATACAAAAAAGGTTTGAATGATGAACCCGGCAATTACAGGCCAATCGGCAAAACGTTGGTTTTGGGGTAACTTTTCGAGACAATAATCAAGGACAAAATGAATTGGCATTCGGAAAGATATTGGATAATAAATGAAAGTCAGCACGGATATGTTAAAGGATAATCGTGTTTGCCGAACCTGAGTGAGTTCTTTGATGAAGGAATGGAAAGGGTTAATGAGGGTAGCGCGGTTGATGTTGTGTTTATGGACTTTCAAAATGAATTTGATAAAGTACCACATAATAGACTTCTTAGCAACATTAAAGCCCAGGGGATTAAAGGGACAGTCGCAGCGTGGATATAAAATCAGCTCAGTGACAAAAGCGGAGCGTAGTGGTGAACGGTTGTTTTTCAGATTGGAGGGAAGGAAACAGTGGTGTTCCCAAGTGGACAGTATTCGGACCACTGCTCTTTTTGATATATATTAATGAGCTGTATTCGGGTATGCAGAGTACAATTTCAAAGTTTGCTTTATTAATGGGGGCATAAAGCACAAATGCAAGGAAGTAATTCAAAACTTTTATAAGCGATTGTTTCGGACTCAGCTGGAGTGCTGTGTCCAATTCTGGGCACCGCAGTTTCGGAAAAATGTCAAGGTCTTCGAGGCCGTCCAGAAAAGATGGACTGGAATGTTACCAGGGAAGAGTGTTGCGTGGAGAGACTGCTGCATTACTAAATTGATAGTCAAACGTTATGAATTGTACTGAGACACTGCCGCATTCCAGGAGTTGTATTGCACCCGTGAGAGAGTCTCAAACTGAACTGGTGCATTCTGGGAGTCTGCTACTCGGCTGAGAATCTTGTTTGCAAAATTGCTACGGAATATAAGGACCCGACTGCAGGGAGAGAAGTAAGATTAGCATTAAGATTACCGGAGACATTTTTCACAGACAATTGCTCATGTTCAGGGGATGTTTCATCGCTATTCCATCTTTATTTTAATAACACCGAATATTGGGCCGTGTCTATAATCGGCGGCAAACGAACCGAATATTGCACTGGGCCTTTAACAGGTGGCGATGGAACTGAATATGGGACCGTTCCTGTAACAGGGGCTGAATGGGACTGAATATTGGGCCCTGCCAAGAACAGGCGGCGTTGCAACTGAATATGGGACCGTTCCCATAACAGGGGGTGATGAGACTACATATGGGACCGTGCCTTTAACAGGAGGTGAAGGAACTGAATATGGGAACGTGCCTTAAACAGGCGGCGAAGGAACTGAATATTGGCCCATTTCGAGAGCAGACGGCGATGGGACTGAATATTGTGCCGTGCCTATAATGATGCGAGGTATACATGGGAACGGCCAGAACTTAAACGTGCAAAACATGACCAGAAAGACCAACGCAGTTTGGATGCTGAAAATCCAACAGAAGAGCAGGATGCTGGAGAGAAGGAGACAAAAGGACCCATTAAAAAAGTGATATTTATCGACAGCACCTGGAATCAAACGAACAAAATAATTACTGGTGAACGTCTTCAAGAATTACTTCATGTCGAACTAAGAATACAAAAGATACATTTTGGCATGTCAGAAAGGAAAACCAGACACGGATCTCGCAACAAGTGAGGCCATACACTACTTTCCAGTTGATCATCATAGACTGATTTTAAAAGTAAACTATAATGTGGTATATGACGATCTGTTTTGGCCCACTCCTGCTCTTATTCCGTATGTTCATATGTATGTATCAATACAAAACTCGGCAGATTTGTTCTGAATCTCTGATATTCTGCCAGATTCTCTTTTCCGTCTTCTTTAGTATTCTTTACCGAGCAGATGTAGACGGTACATTTACGAATGCCAGAGTACATCCAGGGCAGTGAGTACGGGGTTATATCAGATTAGAAGATGTACCAGCGAGTTACAGGTGTCATTAAATGTCAGGTTGCCTGAGGTTAAGGAAGGTGAGAGATGAGCCAGTTAACTCAGGTGCAGTTACCAGGGCCTATTGTGGATTCAGTCAGGAGCAGAGGACATGAGTCGAACGGTAACGTTTCACCAAAGCAGAGTCATCAACCAACGTTCTAGAAGTAAACATCACCATCCCAGGGGATGAGGTCGGTCAGCTCAACAGCGCCTCTCAAAAACATGAGGTCATCTAATCTCTGGAGACAGCAGGTGGATTGCAATAGAAATTCGTTTTGGACGGTGGCTCAAAACGAGCGATAGTGTTTCGGCCGCCCGTCTTACAGAACCGACTGGTTTATAAGCGATTTGGTTACCACTGAGGCCCAGCTAACACGAGTATGGAATGAAACTTAGATCCATCTGCATGAATGAGCTATGCTGCAGATGTCAAGATATCAATAGGATTGCAGGAACAATGTACATGAAGACCTCAGAGTGAGAGTGTCTGGTCTTGGGCCTACCCCAGTTTAAGCACTGATAACTAAAATAGTGCATCGTCAGTGCAAGTGACTGGGTGGGAACCTACTCTAACATTATCCGTGATGACACTACTCTAACATTGCTAGTGGTGACCGTACACGAACATGACTGGTAGTGATCCTACTTTAACATTGCCGGTGGTGACCCTATTCTAACATTATTGATGGTGATCAAACTCTAACATTACCGGTGGTGACCCTACTCGAACATCACTGGAGGTGACCCCACTCCAACATTACATCTGGTCATCCTACTCTAATATTACTGTTGGTGACTCTTCTCTAACATTACTTTTAGTGACCTTATTCTAAAATTAATTGTGGTGATCGAATTGTAACTTTTCAGTTGTTGTCACATTGTAATATTACTGTTGGAGACCCTACTCGACCATTACTGATTGTGATCCCAGTCTAATATTATTGGTGGTGACTCCACTTTAACATTACTGGACGTGATCCCACTCGAACATTTCCAGTGATGACCCGACACTAACATTCCTGACGATGAACTTTCTCTAACATTTCTGCTGGTGATCCTATTTGAACGTTACTGGTGTTGAACCCACTTTAAAATTATCGATGGTGACTCTAACCTAACATTACTGGTGGTGATGCTACACCAACAGTACCCTCGGTGATCCTAGTCAAAAATTACTGGTAGTGACTCGACTATAAAATTACCGATGGGGATCCGCTTCTAACATTACTGGTGGTGTCGCCACTCTAGCATTACTGGAGGTGACACTACCCGAACATTAACGGTGATATAACATTATTTTTGTTGACCATGCGATAGCATTACTGATGGTGACCCACTGTAAAATTACTGGTGGTGACACAACTGTAACATCATTGGTGGTTACCCTGCTGTAACATTAATGGTGGTGACGTTATAATACCACTACTGGAGGTGACGGTTCTCTAACATTAATGTTGGCGACGCCAGTCTATCATTTCTGGTCCTGATCCTACTATAACATTATTGCTGGTGACCGTTCTCCAACATTAATTTGTGGTGACCCTATTATAACAGTACTGTTTGAAATCCTACTCTAACATTACTGGTGGTGATTCCAGTCCAAAATTTCAGGTGGTGACACTACTCAAAAAGTAATGGTGAGGATCCTACTCTCATATTACTGGTCAGACATTTTTTTGATGCGGCAAATGTAACGTTACTTCTGTTGAACACACTCTAACATTACTGGTGGTGACGCAACTCTAAATTCTGTTGGTTACTCTACTCTAACATTATTTCTGGTGACCCGACTCTATCACTATTAATGGTGACCCGACTCTAACGTTACCAATAGTGACGCTACTCGAACACAACTGGTGGTGACCCTACTCAATGTTACTGCTGTTGACCCAACTCTAACAGTACTAGTGGTGACCCTACTCTAACATTACTGGTGGTGATCCGAATAGATCATTACTGGTGGTGACCCTAATCTAATATTGAAGGTTGTGACCCTACTGTTGGTGACTCTACTCCAAATTCTGATGGTGAATCTACTCTAACATTACTCACTGTAAGGCTACTATAACATTCGTTGTGGTGACCCTAGTATAACATTACTGGTGGTAACCATACATTAACATCACTGGTGTTGACTCAATCCGAAGATTACTTGTGAAGTTCCAACTCTAACATTACCCGTGATGATCATACTGATTCCTTACTGGTGGTGACCCAACTCTATCATTACTGATGTTAATCCTGCTCGATATTACTAGTGGTGATAATACTCTTGAATTTCCGGTGGTGACCCTACACTAACATTACTGGTGGTGACCCGACTCGAACATTACTAGTGGTGATCCTACTCTAACATTACTAGTGGTGATCATACTCTAGAATTTCCGGTGGTGACCCTACACTAACATTACTGGTGGTGACCCGACTCGAACATTACTAGTGGTGATCCTACTCTAACATTACTAGTGGTGATCATACTCTAGAATTTCCGGTGGTGACCCGACTCTAACATTACTAGTGGTGATCCTACTCAAACATTATATGTGTTGTAAGTATCCGAACACTACTGGTGGTGATGCTACTCTAACATCACTGGTTGTGACCATACAGCATCATTACTGGTGGTGATCCTACTCCAACAATACTGGTGGTGATCCGACTCTAACATTACTGCTGGTGATCTTACCCCAATCTTACTGCTGCTGACCCTACCCTAACATTACTTCTGGTCATCCAATTGTAACGGTACTGGTGGTGACTCTACTCTAAAATTACTTCCAGTCCTCCTGCTCTAATATTACTGGTGGTGATCCTTCTCTAACATTACTTTTGGTGACCGTATTCTAATATTAATTGTGGTGACCCAATTGTAACATTTCTGTTGGTTTCCCATTGTAATATTACTGTTGGAGACCCCACTCTACCATTACTGGTGGTGATCCTACTCTTACATTACTGGTGGTGATCCTACTCTAACATTAATGGTTTTGACCCAACTCGATCATTAATGATGTTGACCCTACTCTCACATTACTGGTGGTGATCCTACTCGAACATTAAAGATGTTGACCCTACTCTAACATTACTAGTGGTGACCCTACACTAACATTCCTTATGGTGACCCTACTTCAACATTAATGGTGGTGACCCGATTCAAACATTACTGATGGTGATTCTACTGTAATATTATTGGTAGTGATCCTACTCTAACATTACTGGTGGTGATTCTAATCTAACATTACTGGTGGTGATTCTAATCTAACATTACTGGTGTTGACCCTACTCAAACATAACTCCTCTACTCAAATCCTCTTGCAACGAAGGCCAAAATACCATTTGCCTTTCGAACTGCTTCCCCGAGACCACACTTTACCGAAGCAGATTGAATTGTTTCGAAATGGAATGTTAAGCCTTTATTGTCCGTTGTGTTTTGGATTGTGCCGTTGTTTAAGAGCTTCAAGTTGGTGGGAGGAAGGGTATTTTTGAAGTGAGTCCTGTGTCAGGCAGGGAGTGTGGGGAGTGGGAGAGAAATGAACTGCACAGGCGGAATTGCAGCCGAAGGAAATGAAGAATGGGAAAGAGGTCATGTTCCATGTCAGCCAGTGAAGGTCGCTGTCCGAAGTTGAACGAGAGCTCAGTCGGTGAAACTTCATACTTTCAATCTGAGGGTCCATAATTTAAATGTTTGTCCGAGAGCTGCTTTCAAATCAAGGCTCTCATTTTTCACGAACTCTTGCAGCTCCATGAAACACAAACAATTTACGTTGATCTTGCCTGCCGCCTGAATAAAATGCATCAATATATTTTAAACATTTGCCACAAAACCTGAGATTTTATTAGATAGATTTTATGTTCTAATACTGGTACGTTAAGGTGTAAAGAGATTGGTGTTTTCATTCAGAAAAGCAGCGCCTGAAGAGGGACTTGAACCCTGGACCGTCAGATCAAAAGTCTATCACACTGCGGACTGAACAATCGGGGATCTGGAATGCTAACCATGAAGCGACCCTATCTATGGAAGAGAATTTCATTCCCTTCACTATAAACTTACAGCCGCCCTGTGAACACACGCCCTGTCAGAAAATTGCTTCAA
This sequence comes from Heptranchias perlo, assembly GCF_035084215.1. Taxonomy (NCBI): domain Eukaryota; kingdom Metazoa; phylum Chordata; class Chondrichthyes; order Hexanchiformes; family Hexanchidae; genus Heptranchias; species Heptranchias perlo. Next base: position 6,528,810 of record NW_027139548.1, read on the forward strand.
ATCAACACCCCTTCTCAACCCAGATCAGCCATGATCTCATTGAATGACGGAACAGTTTCGAGGGGAAAAATGGCCTCCTCCTGTTCCTATGTTCCTTTGAAACATGCCGCACTCCAATCGCCGTCAATCTGCCCAAGTCTCCTCCGACCTCAATCTGACCCGTTCTCCTCAATCTGATCCATTATCCTCTATCTCACTCTTTCTCCTCGATCTCACTACTTCTCTCAATCTGAATTCCTTCTACTCAATCTGACCCTTTTGATGTATGGGATCATAGAATCTTCGAATCTTACTGCACAGAAGGAGAACATTTGGCCTGTGCCGGCTCTTTGAAAGAGCTGTCCAATTTAGTTCCCTTCTCCACAATCTGACCCCTGATCCTCATTCTGACACCATCACCTTAATCTCACCGCCTCTTCTTATTCCAGAAATATAGGAACAGGAGGAGGCCATTCTAACATTCAACCCTGTGCCCCCATTCAATTAGATCATGGCTGATCTTTAGCTTGACTCCATTTACCAGCCTGTTTCCGTGACGTTTAATGTCCTGGCTTAACAAAAATCTATCAAGATCAGTTTTGAAATTTTCAATTGACCCCCAACCTCATTAGCATTTTGGGGGAGAGAGTTCCAGATTTCCACTACCCTTTGTGTGAAGAAGTGTTTCGTGACATCAGCCCTGAATGGCCTTGTTCTAATTTTAACGTTATGCCCCCTTGTTCTGGACTCTCCCACCGTAGGAAATAGTTTCTCTCCATTTACACTACACAATCATCTTCAACACCTCGATTAGATCAGCCCTTAATCTTCTATACTCGAGAGAATACAACCCTCAGTCTGTGCAAACTCTCCTCGTAATTTAACCCTTTTAGCCCCGGTGTCATTCTGGTGAATCAGCTCTGTGCTCCCTTGAAGGCCAATTTGTCCTTCCTGACGTGCGGTGCCCAGAACTGAACAAAGATACTCCAGATGGGGGTCTAACCAGAGCCCTGTACAGCTGTAACATAACTTCCATCATTTTATCTTCCAGCCCGCTTCAGATAAAGGTCATCATCCCATTAGCCTTTTGAATTGCTTCTTGTACATGTTGACTAGCTTTTAGTGATTTCTGTACTTTATTCCCTAAATCTTTCTGCTCCTCCACAGTTCCTAACTTCTCGTCACTTAGAAAATACTCTGTTCTATCTTTCTTAGATCCAAAGTGAATGAATGTACACTTCACAACATTGAACTCCCTCATAGAGTTTTTCAATGAGTTAACAGAGAGAGTAGATGAGGGCAATTCAGTTGATGTGGGGTATATGGACTTTCAAAAGGAGTTTCATAAAGTGCCGCACGGTCGATTGCGGCCCATGGAACAAAGGTGGCAGCAGCAACATGAATACAGAATTGGCAAAGGCACCGGAAAGAGATAGCAGTGGTGAACGCTTGTTTATCGGACTGGTGGGTGGGGGAGAGTACTGTTCCCCAGGCGTCCCCACTAATGAAACCCCATATTTAAAAAAGGAGGGAGAGGGAAAGCAGGGAACTACTGACCGGTTAGCCTGACATCAGTAGCAGGGAAAATGTTGGAATCTATAAAAAAAGGATGTGGTAACAGGGCACTTGGAATGTATAAACGGGATTAGACAAAGTCAACATGGATTCATGAAAGTGAAATCATTTTCTACAAATCTACTGGAGTTTTTTGAGGATGCAACTGGTAGAATAGATGAGGGAGAACGAGTGGATATGGTTTATTGCGATTTTCAGAAGGCCTTTCATAAAGTCCCACATAAGAGGTTAGTGTAAAAATTAAAGAACATGAGATTGAGGGAAATATACTGGCATGGATATAAAATTGGTTAAAAGACAGGAAACAGAGATTGGGAATAAATGGGTCTTTTTCGGGGTGGCAGGCAGTGACTAGTGGCGTAACGCAGGGATCAGTGCTTGGGCCCCAGCTATTCACAATATATATCAATGATTTGGATGAGGGAACCAAATGTAATATTTCCAAGTTTGCTGACGATGCAAAACTAGGTGGGATCGTGAGATCTGAGGAGGATGCAAAGAGGATTCAAGGCGATTTCGAAAAGTTGAGTGAGTGGGCAAATAAATGGTAGATGCAGTACAATGTGGATAAATGTGCACTTATCTACTTCTGAAGGAAAAACAGAAAGGCAGAGTATTATTTTAATTGTGATAGATTCGGAAATGTTGATTTCCTTGTAAATCAGTCACTGAAAGCAAACATGCAGGTGCAGCAAGCAGTCAGGAAGGCAAATGGCATGTTGGCCTTCATTGCAAGAGGATTGAGTATAGGAGCAAGGATGTCTTACTGCAGTTTTTTTTTATTATTATTCGTTCATGGAATGTGGGCGTCGCTGGCGAGGCCGGCATTTATTGCCCATCCCTAATTGCCCTTGAGAAGGTGGTGGTGAGCCGCCTTCTTGAACCGCTGCAGTCCGTGTGGTGACGGTTCTCCCACAGTGCTGTTAGGAAGGGAGTTCCAGGATTTTGACCCAGCGACAATGAAGGAACTGCGATATATTTCCAAGTCGGGATGGTGTGTGACTTGGAGGGGAACGTGCAGGTGGTGTTGTTCTCGTCTGGCTACTGCCCTTGTCCTTCTAGGTGGTAGAGGTCGCTGGTTTGGGAGGTGCTGTCGAAGAAGCCTTTGCAAGTTTCTGCAATGCATCCTGAGAATGGTACAAGCTGCAGCCACTATGCGCCGGTGGTGAAGGGAGTGAATGTTTCGGGTGGTGGATGGGGTGCCAATCAAGCGGGCTGCTTTTTCTTGGATGGTGTCGAGCTTCTTGAGTGTTGTTGGAGCTGCACTCATCCAAGCAAGTTGAGATTATTCCATCACACTCCATACAAGGTCTTGGTGAGACCACACCAGGAGTATTGTGTGCCATTTTGTTCTCCTAACCGAAGAAAGGATATACTTGCCATAGAATGAGTGCAGCGAAGAATCACCAGACTGATGCCTGTGCTGGCAGGATTGTGCATGAGAAACGATTGGGTCGACGTGGCTTGCATTCACTCGAGTTTAGAAGAATTAGAGGGGATCTCATTGAAACGTATAACATCCTGACAGGGCTAGACAGACTGGATGCAGGGAGGATGTTTTCACTGGCTGTGAGGTCCAGAACGAGAGGTCACAGCCTCTGCATACGGCGTCGGAAATTCCGGACTGAGATAAGGAGAAATTTCTTCACTCAGAGGAAAGTGAACCTGTGGAATTCTCTACTACAGAAGGTTGTGAATGGCAATTCACTGAATATGTTTAAGAAGCAGCAAGATGGATTTGTAGATACCAAAGGCATCAAGTGGCATGGGGAGAGAACGGGATTGTGGTATTGAGATAAAGGATCAACCATGAACGTATTGAATAGCGGAGCAGCGTCGAAGGGCCGAATAGCCGACTCCTGCCCGTATTTTCTATGTTTCCATGTTTCTATGACAGTTCTGGGACCACTGCTTTTCTTGATGTATATTAACGACTTGGACTTGGTTGTAAAGGGCACAATTTCAATATTTGCAGATGACTCAAAATTTGAAGGGCACCAAACAGTGAGGGGAGTGATTGATTTCAAGAGGATATAGACAGGCTGGTGGCATGGGCGGAGTCGTGCCAAGGGAAATTTAACGCAGAAAATTGCGAAGTGATACATTTTGGTCGGAAGAACAAGTGGAGGCAATTTTCCAAGCTAAAGGAACGGTTCCTGAATTGACAGAAGTTTGAAAGATTATAGTTAGGGCATCTGCAATGTTCTCACCTATGGACTTTACAACCCTGGGATGGACATCATCTGGTCCTGGGGATTTGTCACTCTTCAGTGCCATTATTTTCTACATTACTGTGAGTTTGCTTACGTTAATTACGGTAAGTCGCCGTCCCTCATTCAAAATTAATTTCCTTGGGTTGTCCGGCTTGCTATCCTCTTCCTCGACCTTAAATACAGATTCTGTATTATTCACAACAATCAGTCGCAACTTTATCTATCTCCCGCTATTGGTGTCTCTCTGTTTCACTGCACTCAGTCTCATCTTTATCCATCTCCCTCTGCTGCTGTCACTCTGTATCATAGTACACAGTCACACTTTCATTTATCTCCCACTGTTGTTGTCTCTCTGTGTCATTCACTGTCCTCAGTCTCATATTTATGCATCTCCCTCTGCTGGTGTCTTTCTGTATCACTGTATTCAATCTCACATTCATCTGTTACCCTCTGTTGGTGTCTCTCTGCATCACTCACTATCCTCAGTCTCACCTTCATCAATCTCCCTTTGTTTGTGTCTGTCTGTATAAATTGTACTTAGACGCATGTATATCTGTCTCCTTCTGCTGGTATCTCTCTATCTCACTGTACTCAGTCACACTTTCATCTATCTCACACTGTTGGTGTCTATCTGTATCACACACTTTACTTTGTCACACCTTTATCTATCTCCCTCTGGAGAAGGGATATGATAGCGTAAACGTAGAAAAGATGTTTTCACTTGTTGACGAATCCAAATCTTGAGGCCATAAATAAAATGACTAATAGATTTAATCAGGAATTTCGGAGAAACTTCTTTACCCAGAGAGTGGTGAGAATGTGGAACTTGCGAACACATGGAATAGTTGAGACGAATAAAATAGATGCATTTAAGGGAAGCTAGATAACTACATGAAGAAGAAAGGAATAGAGGGCTATATCGTTAGGCTGAGATTAAGTGAGTTGGGAGGAGGCTCAAGTGGAATATAAATACAAGCATGGACCAGTTGAGTCGAATGGCCTGTTTCTGTGCTGCAAATTCTATTTAATTCTGTGTAATTTTTTTGGTATCTCTCTCTATCACTGTACTCAGTCACATCTTTACCTATCGCCCTTTGTTGTTGTCCCTCTATCGCTGTACTCAGTTACAGCTTTATCATGGAATCATAGAATGATACATCACAGGAGGCCATTCGGCCCATAGTGCCTGTGCCGGCTCTTTGAAAGAACTATCCAATTAGTCCCGCTCACCGACCCTTTCCCCAAACCCTGCATTTTTTCCCTTTCAATTGTTCTTCCAATTCCCTTTTGAAAGTTGTTATTGAATCTGCTTCGACCGCCGTTTCATGCACTGAATTCTGGATCATAACAACTCGTTGCATAAAAAAAACTCCTCATCTCACCCGTGGTTCTTTTGCCAATCATCTTAAATCTGTGTGCTCTGGTTACCGGCACTGTAGCCAGTGGAAACAATTTCTCCTTATTTACTCTATCAAATCCCTTCATAATTTTAACCTTCTTTGTTCTAAAGAAACTAGCCGCAGCTTCTCTAGTTTCTCCACGTAACTGAAGTCCCCCATCCCTGGTGTAATTCTCGTAAATCTCCTCTGCACGCTCTCCAAGGACGAGAACTCCTTCCTAATATGTTTGGAATTCACATCCACTCGTTCGCCCCTATCTACTCCACCAGTTAAATCCTAAAAAAACTCCAGTGAATTTGTTAAGCATGGTTTCCCTTTCATAAACCCATGATGACTTTGTCCAATCCAATTCATGCCTTCCAAGTGTTCTGTTATCATATCCTTTGTAATAGAATCTAGCATTTTGCCCACTACTGATGTTAGGCTAACTGGTCTGTAATTCCCTGTTTTTTCTCTCCCTCCTTTTTTCAATAGTGGCGTTACATTTGCCACACTCCAATCTTTAGGAACTGTTCCAGAGTCGAAAGAAGTTTGGAAGATGACCATCAATGCATCCACTATTTCCAGGGCCACTTCCATTGGTACTTTGAGATGTAGATTATCAGGCCCAAGGGATTTGTCAGCCTTTCGCCCCATTAATTTCCCGAACACTATTTTTTTAACAATACTTATTTCCTTCAGTTCCTCCTTCTCACTAGACCCTTGGTTCCCGAACATTTCCGGGAGGTTATTTGTGTCCCTCCTTTGTGAAGAGAGAACCAAAGTAAGTGTTTAATTGTTGTGACATGTCTTTGTTCACCGTTAATTTTTCCCCATTTCTGACATTTGTCTTCACTAATCTTTTTCTCTTGTAATATTTATAGAAGCTTTTACAGTCAGTTTTTATGTTCCCTCCATTTTACTCTCATAATTTATTTTTCCCCTCCATCAATCTCTTTGTTCACCGTTGCTGAATTCTAAACTGCTCCCAATCCTCGGGCTTGCTGCTATTTCTGGCAATTTTATATGTCTCCTCTTTGCATCTAATCCGATTCCAAATTTCTTTTGTAAGCCACGGTTGAGCCACCTTTCTGTTTTATATTTGCGCCAGAAAGGAATGAATACTTGTTGTTATTCCTGCACACGTTCTTTAAATATTAGCCATTGCCAATCCACCGCCATCCCTTTTAGTAAAGTTCCCCAATCTATCCGAGCAACTCAGGCCTCATACTTTCGTAATTTCCTTTATTGAGAATCAGGACCCCACTTTCGGATTCAGCTACTTCACTCTCCATCTTAATGAGCAATTCTATCATGTTATGGACGCTCTTCCGTAATGGACGCCGCACAACAAGATTGTTAATTAATACTTTCTCATTGCACAATACCCGGTCTAGGATCGCCTGTTCTCGAATTGGTTCCTCAACGTATTGGTCTATATATGCATCACGTACACACTCCAGGAATTCCTCCCCCACAGTATTATTGCCAATGTGGTTTGACCAATCGATATGAAAATTAAAGTCACCCATGATTTCATTTGCACCTTTCATGCATGCGTCTCTAATTTCCAGTTTATTGCCCTTCCCTGCATCTCCACTTCTGTTTGGTGGCCAAAAGACAACTCCCACCGTTATATGCCGCTTGGTGTTTCTTCGCTCCACCCATACAGATTCCACATTGTGATTTTCCGAACCAATGTCCTTCTTCACTATTGCATTGATTTAATCCTTTATGGCAACGCTACCCCACCTCCTTTCCATTTTGCCTGTCCTTCCTAAATATTGAATACCCCTGCATGTTCAGTTACCATCCTTGGTCACCCTGCAGCCATGTATCCGTAATCGCAACTATATCAGACCCATTAGTATCTATCTGCGCTTTTAGTTCATCTACCTTATTGCGAATGCTCCGCGCATTAAGACACAATGTCTTTAGACTTGTCATTTTAAGATTGCTATTCATCTTAGTGTTATTTTTCACCATGGGCCGATTTGTTTTTCGTCCTTGTTTTCTCTGCCTTCCACCATTGCTTCTTCCCTTGCTCTGTTTTGTTTCTATCCTTTTTTCCACCTCCGCCGTCTCCCGTCTCAAGTTCCCAACCATCTGCCATTCTAATTTAAACCTTCCCCAACAGTATCAGCAAACTTTCCCGTGAGGACGTCAGTCCCTGTCCTGCTCTGATGTAAACTGTCCCGCTTATACAGGTCCCACCTTCCCCAGAACCGGTCCCAATATCCCAGGAATTTAAATCCCTCCCTCCTGCACCACCCCTGCAGCCACGCATTCATATGGTCTCTTCTCCTGTTCTATGCTCAAAAGCACTTGGCACGATAGTAATCCTGAGATCACTACTTTTGAGGTCCTGTTTTTTCATTTATCTCCTAACAACTTAAGTTCACCTTGCATTTATATATCCCAGTCCACAGAGGTTCCCAATCCATTGATATATCCCAGTCCATTGACTTTCCCATTCCATTGATATATCCCAGTCCACTGACTTTGACACTGCATTTATATATCCCAGCCCATTGTGTTTTCCAATCCATTGATGTATCCCTGTCCCCTCTGTTGCCCAACCCATTGATATATCCCAGTACATTAACTTTCCCAATACATTAATATATCCCAGCCCATGCTCTTTCCCAATCCATTGATACATCCAGTCTAAAGTATTTCCCAATCCATTGATACATTCCAATCTCCTGTGTTTCCCAAACCATTGATATATCCCTGTCTACAATGATTCCAAATCCATTGACTTATCCCAGTCCACAGTGATTCCCATATCCATTGATATATTGCAGTCCATTAACTTTCCCAATCCGTTAATATATCCCAGTCCATTGACTTACCCAATGCAATGATATATCCAAGTCCACTGTGTTTCCCAATCCATTGATATATCCCAGTCTGCTGTGTTTCCACATAGAAGACTCGTGACTAAGGTCAGAGCATTTGGAGTCAGGGGACAAGTAGCAGATTGAATAGCAAACAGGTTACAAAACAGAAAACAGATTGTGGGGATTAAAGGTAGTTACTCAAACTGGCTGACGGTGGAATGTGGTGTTACACAAGGGTTCGTGCTGTGATCACATTTGATCACCATTTACACAAATTATTTGGACATCATGATCGGTAGTACAGTATTCAAATTTTCGGCTGACACCACGTTGGGCGATAGATTGGGAGATAGTTAATACTGAGGAAGACTGCAACAAAATGCAAGAAGACGTTAAGAAGCTTGCAGAAGGGAAATGTAAATGGCCAATGAATTTCAACATAAATAAGTGTGCGGTGTTGTGTTTTGGTAGGATTATTAACGAGACCACCGACTCCGATAGAGAAGTTACGTTAAACTTGTATGGAACCTTAGTTAGACCACACTTAATGTACTGTGCACAGTTGTGGTCTCCATATTGCAAAAAGGATATCGAGACACTGGCTGTGGTACAAAATATATTTAGGAGGATGATACCAGGACTGAGATGTTATTACTAGCAGGAAGGACTGAAGAGGCTGGGGTTCTCTTCTGTAGAAAAGAGAAGGCTGAGGGGTGACCTAATAGAGATCTTCAGGAAAATGAATGAGTTTCACCGGGTAGACAAAGAGAAAATGTTTCCGTTTTTCGGGGCATCCAAAACTAGGGGCCGTATACTTAAGATAGTCACTGATAAATCCAATATGGAATTTAGGAGAAACTTCTTTGGAAGTTCGAATGCAGAACTTGCTACCACATGGAGTAGTAGAGGCGAATAGCATAGATACATTTAAGGATGCGCGAGGGAAGTATCGACGACCCGTCAGGACCCCGGCTCCGTGAGGGGGAGGTCAATTCAGATATTAACATTGAAAAATGTTTGACATCTGAGGTCATGTCCGGGGTAACCAAAAGCACGTGGAGACAGCGCAATGTCCAACCGGTACATCCTCAGCATTGAAAAATTAAGAGCGTGGGTTCGACCCCTGAAGGGGCCTCTGTTAGTCTTTGAATATTTGAGGCGATGTTTCCGCTACACTCCTTTTCAGGTATATTTTACTTAAGGTGCAATTCCCAAACCGAATGAAGTGCTCCTGATGTGGTCTGGCAAAGGGTCTATACAACTGAAGCATAACTTGTTCCCCATTGTGTTCCAGACCGCTTGAGATAAAGGCCAACATTCCATTAGCCTTTTTGACTGGGCATCTCGCAAGTCACTTAACAAATATTAAATCGAATGTGATCCGACAGGCCACCCCCAACGTTTATTTTTAGCGACTTGCAGAGAAGTAGAGTGTGTTCGTAAGTGAGATTTCCAATGTGAGATTTCATTAACAGGACAAATATGCTTTTAATCATACACAGGACTAAGATCGCAACTGATAGATTCTGAATTAAAATATCGTCCGAACCACTAAAACTGTTGAATTGTCGCTGGCCTGAGCACCAGCAGTTTAATTACCCTTTTCGTGTTAACAATCCTCTGACAAACATCCAGGACCAGAGTGTGTGAGACACAGTACGGTTTCTCCATTAGATAACATAAAAACATGAAAAGCTGTTTCAGAGGACACAGGCTGCGCTTGAAGCGGGTAAATTCTAAACTAATTTGCAGAAACATTATTTCAATGAGCGAGTGGCCGATCTATGGATCAGGCTCCTTTCCCAACCTATATAATTAACATTAGAGGACAAGAGAATTTAGAGGAATACAGTAACTGCTTGATTAGAAATTGAGGCAGAGTAATTTAGGGGAAAACGAGCTGCTTTATTAGAAATACAATGAATGGGAATTTAGGAGGTTGAGTAAAGGTTTAGCTAGAAATACAGAACAGGGGAATTTAACGCAACACAGTAACTGATTAATTCGAAATGGACAACAAGTGAATTTCGGGGAACACAGCAATAATTTGATTGGTAATAGTGGTTAGCGGAAAATAATTGAATGTGACAACTGTTTAATTAGAAAGAGAGGAAAGAGTGATGTGGAGGAACACAGGAACTGTTCATATAGAAGTAGAATAAAGTGGAATTTCGGGCAAACACATTGAATGTTCAATTAAGGATTGTGAACTGGGAAAATTGGGAGAATACAGCAAATCTTTAATGAGTAACGGTGCCCAGCGGAACACAACAGCCATTTATTGAGAACTGGGCGACACGGGAAGACTGTAACTGTTTAATCAGTTATAGAGGAGACAGGAATGTCACGGAAATACAATAACTGTTCAATTCGAAATCGAGGAACTCAAGGGAAAAGAACAGCAGTTTGATTAGGAACAGGGGGCGGGGAATCACCACATTATGTGATTGAATTTGACACGGTAATGCAATGGTTTACTTGATTATGACGTTGCTTATATTTTACCTGTTGATTTTGGATGATGTGTTTGAATGCACATCGGCTTGTTATAATTGCGACTGAGTGCAGATCCGTCGCTGACTGATGGAATTAAAACCTCTGCCTTCTGCTGGACTCGTGCATTAATTACGGTTGGTCGTCTGTATCCGGTTAAATGGAAATGTGCCTATTACACTGAACTGCCCAAAAGATATCGCCATTTCCCCACGAGATCGATGCCAGTCGGATAGGCACATACTGGGATCCACAGGGGACTTGCAACCATATGGAGTATGGATTTTGGACGATCTCAGGATCAACTGAAACGTGAAGGATTGACGAGTAAAGGGGGCACTGAATCATAATTAATAAATGAGTTCCATTCACAATGAAAGTACTCAGGCTATTGTAAGGGATATGTTTACAATCAGGTCCTTGAACATTGAAGTGAGGTGTCATTAGTTTATTAAGCACACGGTGCATGCAATAGTATTGAAAAATGCACTTAAATTTGTACTTACAACCACACCCGATGATGGTTAGTTGGGGATTCAACCGTTTTACAGTTCTGAGCTCAGTATCCTAGACCTTTACCAATCCGAATACTCATTACAAACAGACAGTTTTTATACATTATCTCACTGCCTGTAACTGGAAATACACACAATTATGGATCACATAATTATATGGAAGTTAAAATACAACTCCACATAAGGAGAATGGAATTGACTTATCCTTTATCAATAGCGATAGTTTTATTTACAAATCGAGCTCTTTTTCTATTGGGCTCACAAGGATAATTCCCTTACTTCGTTATGTCATCGATAGTTTCTCCCTTGATCCATACACATGCAATTCTACCTTTATTAATAAGTCCATTCTTGTTTCTGTATCACTCGTACCAATTAAATTGGTTATGTATGCCCAGATGTTTTCGTTGAAGAATTAACTGTTTTCCCACACTGTTATCAAATGATTAAAGTTTTCTGAAATTATGAATCAGTATGTAATGATCCCACTTTAATAAAGTATCTTATTATTTCATCCTGAAACTGTCCATTGCTGCAGGGTCAGCCCTGGCCCAAAAGCCCAGTGAGACTTTAAATTGTCATATACTTCCCTGCTTCAGAGACAGAGGCTAAAGGTTAACATTACTTTAATATAAGGAGAAACCAATACAGTATCAGACTGGTACACTTCAGGACAGTGTGAATTAACATTTCCTTGCAGTGCCCCCTTTGTTGGCGTTACCATATTTAAGGCCAACACTGAACAACCTCACATCAGCATTGTGTGTCTGTCTCGAACTATTCTATTGCACAGATCTCTACCCATTGGTTTTACATACTGTCCAGTGCCACATTAACCATTTCATGTCGTGGTGTTGTCAGCGTGACTGACCATGTCTTGGACCCGTTCTTCTGTGCAGCTTCATCACAAAATTACATAGAATTATATCGAAAGTACAGCACAGAAACAGGCCATTCAGCTCAACTGGCAGATGCCGTTATTTATGCCTCACACAACCCTCCTTCCTGCCCTCTTTCATCTAACCCTCTCAGCATAACCTTCTATTATTTTCCCCCTGATCTGTTTATCTAGCTTCTCCATCCATGCAACGCATGCTGGTTGCTTCATTGCAAACACGTCACTTCTGTAAACGCAGTGATATCCCAAGATCAGGCAGCAGAAGGAATACGAGACAAGCCATTCCTGCCCTTTCCGGCTCTCTCTCAACAGTTCAGGGCGTCCGGAGGCGTTTGATTCGAATCTCTCCATGCACGGTCCCGATGTTTCGGGCAGTGGCGAAGCTATCAAATCCATTCTTCTCATTGTTCAGTATAAGCAAATACACCACCATCTCCAAGAGAAATATTACCTTTAACTGTCTTAACTACACGTTCCGGATTTTCACGAGATTGTGTATTGATACCAGATTGATCTCTTGTGGCGAGACGTTTCCAGGTGATTTAAGAGAAGAATGGACGGGACAGGATATATAGAAGCAGAAAGCTTCCATCAGTTGAGGGATCAAGAAATAACGGCTATAGATTACAAAATAAATATAAGAGATTTCGGACTGAGGGTGGGAGAAACCTCTTTACATGGAGAGATGCGAAGATGCAGAAAATATAGAAGCAGAATCATGTCCGTATTCAAGATTGAATTGTACAGATGTGTGAATAAAAATAGGTTGAAGGGATTTTGAGACTGGGCGGATAAAGCGATTGGAACTATTTTCTCGAGTGGTCGAAAAACGCTGACAACGACTGGTTGGGCCAAATGGTCTGTTATAACATACCAATATTTTGATGATCAATTGATATTTTAATAAATATCTGTTAACAGAGATGCCTAACGTCACATTGACGAGTCAATTTCCTGAGTCACTTATCAGGATACAGGGGTCCCATTCTATTGGGCCAGGAGACAATTGGGAGCAGTGTCTGTTGGGGAGACCAGCGCCTGCAACATTCACAACAAGATTACAGATTAATTACAAATAACCATGATTCTAACAACATTTATTGTTTCTACACTAACGAAAACTTTAACTATTCCTTAAACTGGCGCGTCCTTTTCCAGAACCAAGAGTGTGAGACAGTTAACGGTGCCGCCCACATGTTCCACCCAACTGCTGAAGCTAAATCATGACTGTTCTCTTTGAATCTTGAGCAGGAACTGCGCTGTTTTATCAGGAAACTATTCCGTTCACCCCAGGGAAGCAGCAGATATCAAACTCGGTGCATAAAATAGAAGATATGTTTTCTGATCCCTGATCATTTTCACAGCAAAGAAAGACGGCCATTCTAAAATGGAACACGGACTGTAATAGAGCTCTAGTTCGGACAGGAAGCTTTGGTTTGACTTTTCATTGCTTCAACCAAAATCAGAATAAATGTCCAAGGAGATTTCACCACCTTCTTCAGCTCTTCCCTGAATTTCGTTTGGGTAGCTGCATAAATACACGTGTTTGTACAGGAACTCAAATACATGAGCATATATCCGATTTCAGTGACGATATAGGCAGGCGCTGTATAATCGGGTCGTAACTGCTTGACCAGACCGATCGCTAAAGAATTCACGGCAGCTGTCAGCCACAACAGTATAAAACTTCCAGATACAGTGAACAGTAAAATAATAGATTTCCTTCTTTTCGACACCTCTGGATCGCTCTTATTCTCACTGCTGTGACCCCGGAGGCCCCTGCGGGCTCTGCTGGCCAATAAAATACGTCTGACTGTCAAACAATTAAACAGAAATATTAAAGCAAAAGGAATCCATGGAACTAAAATACTTTCTAACCATGTGAACATTACACCTGCAGGCGATAAATAAAAGGCCAAACTGGGGCGGAGACCCCACTGAACATTGTTAATTATTTGTTTATGTTCAAATGCAAACCAATAGGGGATGTTTTCTAAACAGATCAGGAAAGAGACCGTTGTTATAACCGCAGCCGCAGTTCTCACTGTGCAATATTTTGTTTTAAACTTCTGACAACATATAGATACAAATCGGTCAAATGTGAACGAGACTGTGAACCACACCGACAGATCCAGGTTGGCAGAATTATTGTAGACCATGAACTTACGAATGGGAGAGTAGGACAGGAATTGAAGTGGAAAGATTATAGTGAACATTTGATACTCTATTACATTAAAGATGATGACCAGGAGATCTGCTGTTGCCATGGCCACCATATAGATAGAGATACATTTGGAAAGGCCGCAATTACCTCTGGAGAGAATCAAGATTGTCATTAGGTTCGCTGTAAGAAAGAAGGACAAGAGGTAAGTAACGGGGATACTCAGATAAATCTCACAGCATATTGTGGGGAAATGTTCCGATGTTTTCCAACTTAGGGTAATGCACGCGGGTGCTTTTTTTAAATATTGGCGAGCGATGACGTCACTTTATTTAAAAGAAAGAAAACATTGAACACTCAATGTCGAGGGACTGACAATCCGCCTGTCCTTCTAGCTAAGGTCAGTCAGACGCTGTCAAGGCAGCGGGGGGAGGGTCAATCGGAATCAGTCTGGGGAATGGTAAAGCAGAGCGTCCGAACTACTACCGACACCCAGGCACTGAAGAGTCAACGGGGGGATTTGGACTTTGGGCGATAGTGTAAAACAGGCGACATCGGATCATCCGTCCGTCAGACATCTGTCCCGAATTTTATTTCTATCGCTGTCGCCACTAACACTTGATTGAGGTTCCACTCACAATATAACTGTCCGTTCCAGGCAAAGCTGCAGCACCTCGCAGGGACGGTACAGGTGCAAATAAAAGCGCCTTAAAGGGAAACATTGTATGGTTCTGTAAGTTGTTAATTTTCGGCAGTCAATCAGTAAACGGATTTCCTTTCATACGTCCAAACACACATTTCAATACAATGTTGAGCGCTAAAACCATCCCGCCATGAGGCTTATATCCATGTGATGTACCGACCCGATTTTATAATTTACTGCTGCGGCCCCATGGGACAATAGATCGAAATTTACATTTAGTTCCTTCAGTTTCATTGTCGAGCGGGGTCTCGGGAGCTGCATCAGATGTCAGCAGTTTTAAATATAATTTCACAGCCATTACTGGAAAGATATGAATTCAAATAAAACATTCAGCCGAGACAAACGCTTCACTTTAGTTCGAAACTCTGGGCTTTTTCTATTCATAATCGCCCGGAGGGAGCTGCTCGATAACAAAGCGGGAGCTGGTGGAACCGCGAAGGATCTTTGCAGCCGAGGGGAGGGCAGCAGTTCTCTGAGCGGCAATTAGTTCTCAAATTATCTTTCATCGACTCCTGTTTGGTGGAGTTGGCTGCAGATCGAGGAATTGACAACTTAAACGATACAGGAACAACGGTACAAATAAAATGATTATCAGGGGCACTGGGCAACACATTCTTCAATGATCCATGTACTGTTAGTGGGGGCGGGGAATCAGCCTCGTCCTCGCTGGTCTCGGGAAGAAAGTTGATCGCCCGGTGCCCATGATCCACCGATCAGAGCAGGGCCTCACTGGTGGCGCGTGTTCCCGCTGATATTCACCAATTTATCCTGGTGGATAAGTGACTCTGAAATGTGGACATTTTTGGACTGTGTTGCTTAATCATTAACAGTGAAATAGTGAACAACTATGAAACAACAGGTTATTTTGACTTACCCGGAAAACCAAAGGATGCGAGAATCGGATAGAAAATCTCTTTTATTTGATGAATTGTTGGCGTTTCCATTTTTTAGAAACATGTGTGAATTCTATCCGGCTTTGCGGTTGCCATCGGTGTGTATCTGAGATCCGTAAATACTCCCCCTTTATAGAACAATCGGTGCCCCGGTGAGAGAATTAGGTTGCACAATAATTGGCGTTAGTTACAGTCACTTAACAAACAAGGCGCGATTTTCCTCTTCAGGGCGCCCGGGACGTCAATGGGGAAACTGTACACCTCAGTCCATGAAACTCATTCCATGAACATCAATGAACGGAAAGTAATCCCTGAGGGAATGTGAACCGTGAAGGGAACATCCCTCCTGGAAACTGCACTTGGTTTTTGATGCCTCAAGAATTCAGTAAAATCTTCACACGCCTATTACATAATTAAAATGTATTTTAATGTTTGATGATCACTGGTGATGACTCTGCTCTAATCTGGGGCGGAGACCCCACTGAACATTGTTAATTATTTGTTTATGTTCAAATGCAAACCAATAGGGGATATTTTCTAAAAAGATCAGGACAGAGAGCGTTGTTATAACCGCAGCCGCAGTTCTCACTGTGCAATACTTTGTTTTAAACTTCTGACAACATATAGATACAAATCGGTCAAATGTGAACGAGACTGTGAACCACACCGACAGATCCAGGTTGGCACAATTAATGTAGATCATGAACCTTTGAATGACAGTGTAGGACAGGAATGGAAGTGGAAATATTTCCGTAAAAATTTGATACTCTATTACATTGAAGATGATGACCAGTAGATCTGCTGTTGCCATGGCCACCATATAGATAGAGATGCATTTGGAAAGGCCGCAATTTCCTCTGGAGAGAATCACGATTGTCAGTAGGTTCGCTGTAAGAAAGAGGGACAAGAGGTAAGTAACGGGGATACTCACATAAATCTCATAGCATATTGTGGGGAAATGTTCTGATGTTTTCCAACTTAGAGGAATGCACGCGGGTTCTTTTTTTAATATAGGCGAGCGATGACGATACTTTATTTAAATGAGAGAAAACACTAAACACTCAATGTCGAGGGACAGACAATCCGCCGTCCTTCTTGCTAAGTTCAGTCAGACCTTGTAAAGGCAGCCGGGGGCAGGGTCACTTGGAATCAGTCTGGGGATTGGTAACGGAGAGATCCCCATTACTACCGACTCCCAGGCACTGATGATTCAACGGGGGGATTTGGAGTTTGAGCGATAGTGTAAAACAGGCGACATCGGATCATCCGTCCGTCATACATCTGTCCCGAATTTCATTTCCATCGCTATGGCCACTAACATGAGATTGAGGTTCCAGTCACACCATAACTGTGCGGTCCAGGCTAAACTGGAGCACCTCGCAGGGACGGTACAGGTGCAAAGAAAAGCGCCTTAATGGGAAACATTGGATGGTTCTGTAAGTTGTTAATTTTCTGCAGTCTGTAAGTAAACGGATTTCCTTACATACGTCCAAGCACACATTTCAATACAGTGTTGAGCGCTAAAACCATCCTGTCATGAGGCTCATACCCATGTGATGAACCGACCCAATTTTATCATTTCCTGCTGCGGCCCCATGGGAGAATATATCGAAATTTACATTTAGTTCCTTCAGTTTCATTGTCCAGCGGGGTCTCGGGAGCTGCATCAGGTGTCAGCAGTTTTAAATATAATTTTTCAGCAATTACTGGAAAGATATGAATTCAAATAAAAGATTCAGCCGAGACAAACGCCTCACTTTAGTTCGAAACTCTGGGCTTTTTCTATTTATAATCGCCCCGAGGGAGCTGCTCGATAACAAAGCGGGAGCTGGGAGAACCGCGAAGGATCTTTGCAGCCGAGGGGAGGGGAGCAGTTCTCTGAGCGGCAATTAGTTCTCAAATTATCTTTCATCGACTCCTGTTAGGTGGAGTTGGCTGCAGACAGAGGAATTGACAACATAAAGTATATAGGAGCAACGGGACAAATAAAATGTTTATCAGGGGCTCTGGGCAACACATTCTTCAATGATCTATGTACTGTTAGTCGGGGCGGGGAGTCAGCCTGGTTCTCCCTCGTAGAGAGAAGAAAGTTGGTCGCCCGGTGCCCATTATCCACCGATCAGAGCAGGGCCCGTTTGGCGGCGCGGGTTCCCGCTGATATTCACTCATTTCATCTGGTGGATAATTGACTCTGAAATGAGGACCTTCTCGGACTGTGTTACTTCATTATTAACAGTGAAATAGTGAACAGCTATGAAACAACAGGTTATATTGACTTACCGGGAAAACCAAAGGATGCGAGAATCGGAAAGCAAATCTCTTTTATTTGAAGAATTGTTGGCGTTTCCATTTTTTAGAAGCCTGTGTGAATTCTATCCGGCTTTGCGGTTGCCATTGGAGTGCATCTGAGATCCGTAAATACTCCCCCTTTATAGAACAATCGGTGCCCCGGTGAGAAAATCAGGTTACACAATAATTGGCGTTAGTTACAGTCACTTAACAAACAAGGCTCGATTTTTCTCTTCAGGGTGCCCCGGAAGGCAATGGGGAAATTGTATACCTCAGTCGATGAAACTCATTCCATTAACATCAATGAACGGAAAGTAATCCCTGAGGGAATGTGAACCGTGAAGGGAACATCTCTCTTGAAACTGCACTCGGTTCTTGATGCCTCAAAAATTCACTAAAATCTTCACACGCCCATTCCATAATTAAAATGTATTTTATACTGTGATGATCACTGGTGATGACTCGGCTCGAATATTAGGCGTCCGTACACTAACATTACTGTTGGTGAACGTACTCTAACCTTAATATTGGTGACAATACACTGACAGTACTGGTGGAGACCCGAATATAACATTACTGATAGTGATCCTAGTGTAATATTACTAATGGTGACCCTAATCTAACATTACTGATAGTGGGCCTACTGTAACATTACTGATGGTGATCCTATTTTAACATCACTGGTGGAGACCCAACGTTAACATTACTGATTGTGACCCTACTTTAACATTTCTGTTGGAGACGCTACTCAAACATTCCAGGTGGTGACCCAACTCTAAAATTATTGGTGGAGACAGTACTCTAACATTACTGATGGTGACCCCACTCTAACATCATTGGTGGCCACCTTGATCTACCATTACTGGAGATATCCTTGTATTAAAATTAATGTTGGTGACGTATCTATAAGATTTTTGGTGTTGTTGGTAAACTAGCATTATTAGTGGTGACCCTACTCTAACATTACTATTGATGACCCAACTGCAACATTTCTGGTGGTGAGCCTACTCTAACATTAGTGGTGGTGACACCGTACTGACATTACACTGGTGGTGACCCTACTCTAAGATTTGAGTTGATGACCCCACTCTAACATTACTGGTGGTGACCCCATGCTAGCACTACTGGTGGTGAACCTACTCTGACCATGCTCCTTCTCTCCGAGTGGTGTCCCTACAATTAGACTCCAGGTGTCCGTTCTCATTCGGTATTAATGTTCCCTACACTTACACTAGGAGTGACCTTGCTTCTTCTCTACTCGCGGTGCCCCTACAGTTACACTCGTGATGATCGTGCTCCTCCAGTGCTAGTGGTACCTCCACACTCAAACCAGAGGTGACCGTTCTCCCCCACTACTACACTAGTGGTACATAAGAACATAAGAAATAGGAGCAGGAGTAGGCCAATCGGTCCCCCGAGCCTGCTCCGCCATTCAATAAGATCATGGCTGATCTGATCCTAACCTCAAACCTAAATTCATGTCCAATTTCCTGCCCGCTTCCCGTAACCCCCAATTCCCTTCACTTCTAGGAAACTGTCTATTTCTGTTTTAAATTTATTTAATGAAGTAGCTTCCACAGCTTCCTGGGGCAGTAAATTCCACAGACCGCCCACCCTCTGAGTGAAGAAGTTTCTCCTCATCTCAGTTTTGAAAGAGCAGCCCCCTATTCTAAGATTATGCCCCCTAGTTCTAGTTTCACCCATCCTTGGGAACATCCTTAGCGCATCCACCCGATCAAGCCCCTTCACAATCTTATATGTTTCAATAAGATCGCCTGGTGACCTTGTTCCTCCGGTACTGCTGCTCCCCCGACATTTACACTCGATGTGACTGGACTCCTCGGGTACTAGTGGAACATCTACACTTAGCTGAGAGGTGAATTGCTCGTCCGATACTCGTGGCACCCTGAACTTACACTGGAGGTGACTGTGTTCCTTCGGTATTAGTAGGTTGGACTGGTAACAAAAATCGGTAGCAAAACAATAACTGAACAATGGGAGGCTTTCAAGGTGGAGATGGCTCGGGTACAGAGTAGACACATTCTCACGAGGGGGAAAGACAGGACATCCAAAGTTGGAGCTCCCTGGATGACTAAAGATGTAGAGATTACAATGAAACAGAAAAAGGAGGCTTATGACAAATTTAAGGTACATAATACAGTAGTAAACGTGGCCAAATACAGAAAGTTCAGTGGAGATTCATAAAAGGGTGCAAGAGGGGCAAAGAGAGAGCATGAGACTAGATTGGTGACAAACAAAAAATGGAACGCAAAATGCATTTCTAAACATATGAATACTAAAGGCGTAGTCAAAGGAATGGTGTGACCGATTGGGGACAAATAGGAGATCTTCTTGTAAAGGCAGTGGGAATGCCTGGGTACGTAATGAATATTTCACATTAATCTTTAATAAAGAAGAGGATGCTGCCATTGTAGAGTTAAAGGAGGAGCTGGGAACGATATTGGATAGGATAAAAATAGATAAATTGGAGGCTCTTAAAACAGTGGCAGTTTTCAATGTATGAAAGTCACCTGGTCCAGATGGGATGCATCCTGGGTAACTGAGGGAATTTAGGGTGGAAATTGCAGAGGCTTTGGCCTCAATCCTCCAATTCTCCTGAGATATGTGACTTGTGCCAGAGGACTGGAGGGTTGCAAATGTCACACCCCTGTCCAAAAAAAGGTCTGAATGATGAACCCGGCAATTACAGGCCAATCGGCAAAATGTTGGTGTTGGGATAACTTTTAGAGACAATAATCAGGGACAAAATTAATTGGCATTCGGAAAGATATTGGATAATAAATGAAAGTCAGCATGGATATGTTAAAAGAAAATCGTGTTTGCCGAACCTGAGTGAGTACTTTGATGAAAAATGGAAAGGGTTAATGAGGGTAGCGCGGTTGATGATGTGTTTATCCACTTCGCAAAGGCATTTGATAAAGTACCACATAATAGACTTCTTAGCAAAATTAAAGCCCAGTGGATTAAAGTGACTGTCGCAGCGTGGATATAAAATCAGCTCAGCGACAAAAAGCAGAGCGTTAATGGGGGCATTAAGTAGAAAAGCAAGGAAGTAATGCAAAACGATTGGTTCGGCCTGAGCTGGAGTAATGTGTCCAATTCAGGGCATCGCAGTTTGGGAAAAATGTCAAGTTCTCAGAGGCTGTGCAGAAAAGATGAACTAGAATGTTACCAGGGATGAGTGTTATGTGGAGAGACTGCTGCATTACTAAATTGATAGTAAAACGGAATGAATTGTAATGAGACACTGCTGCATACCAGGAGCTGCATTGCACCCGTTAGAGAGACGCAACCTGAACTGGTGCATTCTGGGCGTCAGCTACTTGGCTGAGAATCATGATTGCAAAATTGCGACGGAATATAAGGACCCGACTCCAGAGAGAGAAGCAACATTAGCATTAATGGTACCGGAGACATTTTTCACAGACAATTGCTCATGTTCTGGGGATGTTTCATCTCTTTTCCATCATTATTTTAATAGCACCGAATATTGGGCCGTGTCTATAATTGGCGGCAATGGAACCGAATATTGTACCGGGCCTTTAACAGGTGGCGATGGAACTGAATAATGGACCGTGCCTGTAACAGGGGCTGATGGGACTCAATATTGGGCCCTGCCAATAAAAGGCGGCGATGTGATTGAATATGGGACCGTTCCCATAACAGGGGGTGATGGACTGAATATGGGTCCGAGCCTTTTTTCAGGGGGTGATGGGACTGTATCTGGGAACATGCCTTTAACAGGGGGTGAAGGGACTGAATATTGGCCCATTTCTATAACAGACAGCGATGGGACTAAATATTGTGATGTGCCCATAACAGGCAGCGATGGAACTGAATATTGGGCCGTGCCTATAACAGGCAGCGATGGGACTCAATATTGGACAGTGCCTATAACAGGCGGCGATTTGACTGAATATTGGGCAATGCCTATAACAGGCGGCGAGGGGACTGAATATTGGGCCACGCCTATAATGATGCGAGCTATACATGGGAAGGGCCAGAACTTAAACGTGCAAAACATGACCTGAAAGACCAACGCAGTTTGCATGCTGAAAATCAAACAGAAGAGCAGGATGCTGGAGCGAAGGAGACAAAAGGACCCATTAAAAAATTGATATTTATCGTCAGCACCTGGAATCAAACGAACAGAATAAATGCTGATGAACGTCTTCAAGAATGACTTCATGTCGATCTGAGAACACAAAAGACACGTTGGCATGTCAGAAAGGAAAACCAGACACGTATCACGCAACAAGTGAGGTCATTTACTACTTTCCAGTTGACTATCATAGACTGCTTTTAAAAGAAAACTATAATATGGAATATAACGATTTGTATGCCCGATTCCTGCTCTTATTTCGTATGTTCATATGTATGTATTAATAGAAAACTCGTCAGAATTATACAGAATCTCTTATATTCTGCCAGATTCTCATTGCCGTCTTCTTTAGTAATCTTTACCTTGCAGATGTAAACGGTACATTAACGGCTGCCAGAATACATCCAGGACAGAGAGTATGGGGCAGTGTCAGATTATAAGACTCTACCAGCGAGTTACAGGTGTCACTTAAATGTGCAGTTGCCTGAGGGAAAGGAAGGTGAGAGCTAAGCCAGTTAGCTCAGGTGCAGTTACCAGCGCCTATTGTGGATTCAGTCTGGAGCAGAGGACATCAGTCGAAAGGTGACGTTTCACCAAAGCAGAGTCTTCAACCAACGTTCGAGAAGATAACATCACCATCACAGTGGATGGTGTAGGTCAGCTCAACAACGCCTCTCAAAAACATGAGGTCGTCCAATCTCTGGAGACAGCAGGTAGATTGCAATAGAAATTCATTTTGGACGGTGGCTCAAAACGAGCGATAATGTTTCGGCCGCCCGTCTGACAGAACCTACTGGTTCAGAAGCGATTTTGTTACCACTGAGGCCCAGCTAACACGAGTATGGAATGAAACTTAAATCCATCTGTATGAATGAGCTATGCGACAGATGTCAAGATATGAATAGGATTGCAGGAACAATGTACATAAAGATCTCAGACTGAGAGTGTCTGGTCTCGGGCATACCCCTGTTTCAGCACTGATAACTAAAACAGTGCCTCGTTAGAGTAAGTGACAGAGTGGGACCCTCCTCTAACATGACTGGTAGTGATCCTGCGCTAATATTACCGGTGGTGACCCTATTCTAACATCACTTGTGGTGATCAAACTCTTACATTACCGGTGGTGACCCGGCTCTAACATTACTTGTGATCATCCGACTCCAATATTACTGGTTTTGATCCTTCTCTAACATTACCTTTGGTGACCATATTCTAACATTAATTGTGGTGACCCAATTGTAACATTTCTGTTGGTGTCACATTGTAATATTACTGTTGGAGACCCTACTCCACCATTACTGATTGTGATCCCAATCTAATATTACTGGTGGTGACTCCAATTTACATTAAAGGAGTTGACCGTACTCTAACATTTCCAGTGATGACGCTACTCCAACATTCCTGTTGATGAACGTTCTCTAATATTTCTGCTGGTGATCCTTCTTGAACGTTACTGGTGTTGAATCTACTTTAACATTACCGATGGTGACTCTAACCTAACATTGCTGGTGGTGATCCTAATCCAACATTACTGGTGGTGATGCTACACTAACATTACCCTCGGTGATCCTCGTCAAAAATTACTCGTGGTGATTCGACTCTAAGATTAACGATGGGGATCCGATTCTAACATTACTGGTGGTGTCGCAACTCTAGCATTACTGGAGCTGACTCTACCCTAACAATAACGGTGCTGTAACATTATTTTTGTTGACCATGCTATAGCATTACTGATGGTGACCCCACTGTAACATTACTGGTGTTGACACAACTGTAACATTACTGGTGGTGATCCTGCTGTAACATTAATGGTGGTGACGTTATTATAACATTGCTGGTGTTCACACTCCTCTAACAGTAACGGTGAAGACAATTGTCTAACATTACTAGTGCTGACCCTACTCGAACATCACTGGTGTTGACCCCACTGTAACATTATTGATGGTATCCCCCCTAACATTGCGGGTGGTGATCCTACTCTAATGCGGAGGTGACGCTGCTCGAACATTAATGTTGGTGACCCCAGTCTATCATTTCTGGTGCTGATCCGACTATAACATTACTGCTGGTGACCCTTCTCCAACATTAAATTGTGGTGAAACTATTCTAACAGTACTGTTGGTAATCCTACTCTAACATTACTGGTGGTGATGCCACTCCAACATTTCAGGTGGTGACACTACTCCAAAAGTACTGGTGATGACCCTCCTCTCATATTACTGGTCAGACATTTTTGTTGATGCTGCTAATGTAATGTTACTTCTGTTGAACACACTCTAACATTACTGGTGGGGACTCAACTCTAAATTCTGTTGGTCACTCGACTCTATCATTAATTGTGGTGATCCGACTCTATGACTATTGATGGTGACCCGACTCCAACGTTATCAATAGTTGTAAACAATTTTACAACACCAAGTTATAGTCCAGCAATTTTATTTTAAATTCACAAGCTTTCGGAGGCTACATCCTTCCTCAGGTGAACGAGGACCTGAGGAAGGAGGTAGCCTCCGTTCACCTGAGGAAGGAGGTAGCCTCCGAAAGCTTGTGAATTTAAAATAAAATTGCTGGACTATAACTTGGTGTTGTAAAATTGTTTACAATTGTCAACCCCAGTCCATCACCGGCATCTCCACATCATGGTTATCAATAGTGACGCGACTCTAACACTACTGGTGGTGACCCTACTCTATATTACTGCTGATGACCCAACTCTAACAGTATTAGTGGTAGGCCTACTCTAACATTACTGGTGGTTACCCGAATAGAACATTACTGGTGGTGACCCTAATCTAATATTGAAGGTTGTGACCCTACTGGTGGTCACTCTACTCTAAATTCTGGTGGTGAATCTACTCTAACGTTACTCGTGGTAAGGCGACTTTAACATTAATTATGGTGACCGTACTATTACATTACTGGTGGTAACCCGACATTAACATCACTGGTGGTGACTCAATCCGCGGATTACTTGTGAATTCCTACTCTAACATTACGGGTGATGATCATACTGATTCCTTACTGGTGGTGACCCAACTCTATCATTACTGATGTTAATCCTGCTCGACATTACTCCCGGTGATCATACTCTAGAATTTCCGGTGGTGAACCTACACTAACATTACTGGTGGTGACCCGACTCTAACATTACTTGTGTTTAAAGTATCCTAACACTACTGGTCGCCATGCTACTCGAACATCACTGGTTGTGACCATGCATCATCATTACTGGTGGTGATCCTACTCTAACAATACTTGTGGTGATCCTACACTTACATTACTGCTGGTGATCCTACCCTAATCTTACTGCTGCTGACCCGACCCTAACATTAATTCTAGTTATCCTGTTGTAACGGGACTGGTGGTGGCTCTACTCTGACATTACTTCAACTTATCCTACTCTAATATGACTTGTGATGATCCTTCTAAAACATTAGTTTTGGTGACCGTAATCTAATATCAATTGAGGTGACCCAATTGTAACATTTCTGTTCGTGTCCCATTGTAATATGACTGTTGGAGACCCTAATCTACCATTACTGGAGGTGATCCTTCTCTAACATTACTGGTGGCGATCCTACTCTAACATTACTGGTGGTGATCCTACTCTAGCATTACTTGAGGTGAATCGACTCCAACATTACTGGTGGTGACCCTACTCTAACATGAATGATGTTGACCCGACTCGAACATTATTAATAGTGACTCTATTCCAATATTAATAATGGTGATCCTACTCTAACATTACAGATGTTGACCCTACACTAAAATTAATGATGGTGGTTCTACTCTAATATTAAAGCGAGCGACCCTGCTCTAATATTACTGGTGGTGATTCTACTCTAACATTACTGGTGGTGACCCTACTCAAACACAACTCCTCTACTCAAATCCTCTTGCAACGATGGCCAAAATACCACTTGCCTTTCGAACTGCTTCCCCGAGACAACACTTTACCGAAGCAGATTGAATTGTTTCTGAATGGAACCTTGAGCCTTTATTGCCCGCTGTGTTTTGGATTGTGCCGTTGTTAAAGTGCTTGAAGTTGGTAGGAGGAAGGGTATTTTTGAAGTGAGGCCTGTGGCAGGCAGGGAGTGTGGGGAGTGGGAGAGAAATGAATTGCACAGGCGGAATTACTGCAGAAGGAAATGAAGAATGGGAAAGAGGTAACTTTCCATGTTAGCCAGTGAAGATCGCTGTCAGAAATTGAACGAGAGCTCAGTCAGTAAAGCTTCATACTTTCAATCTGAGTGTCCAGAATTTAAATGCTTGTCCGAGAGCTGCTTTCAAATAAAGGTTCTCAATTTTTAGGAATTCTTGCAGCCCCATAAAACACAAACAACTTAAATTGATCTTGCCTGCCGTATTAATAAAATGCATCATTATATTTTAAACATTTGCCACAAAACCTGAGGTTTTTTTTGAAATAGAAGTTATTTTCTAATACTGATACTTTAAGGTGTAATGTGATTGGTGTTTTCATTGAGAAAAGCAGCGCCTGAAGAGGGACTTGATCCCTGGCCCGTAAAATTAAATGTCGAACACACAACGAACTGAATAATCGGGGCTCTGGAACGCTAGTGGCACAGCGACCCTATCTGCGGAACAGAATTGCATTCCCTTCACAATACACATACAGCCGCCCTGTGAACACACGCCCTGTCAGAAAATTACTTCGGATCAACACCACTTCTCAATCCAGATCAGCCATGATCTCATTGAATGACGGAACAGTTTCGAGGGGAGAAATGACCTACTCCTGTTCCGATGTTCCTGTGAAACTCCAACCGCACTCCAACCGCCGTTCTCCTCAATCTGATCCCTTATCCTATTCCTCACCCATTCTCCCCAAGCTCAGCATTTCTCTTACTGAAGGAGGACACTTGGCTCGTCGTGCCTGTTCCGGCTCGTTGAAAGAGCTGTTCAATTTAGTTCCCTGCTCCACAATCTGACCCCTGATCGTCATTCTGACACCATCACCTTAATCTCACCGCCTCTTCTTATTCCAGGAATATAGGAACAGGAGGAGGCCATTCAACCATTCAATCCTGTGCCCCCATTCAATTGGGTCATGGCTGATCTTTAGCTTGACTCCATTTACCAGCTTTGTTTCCGTGACGTTTAATGTCCTGGCTTAACAAAAATCTATCAAGGCCAGTTTTTAAATTTTCAATTGACCCCCAGCCTCAACAGATTTTTGGGGGAGAGAGTTCCAGATTTCCACCACCCTTTGTGTGAAGAAGAGCTTCATGACATCAACCCTGAATGGCTTTGTTCTAATTTTAAGTTTATGCCCCCTTGTTCTGGACTCCACCGAAGGAAATAATTTCTCTCGATCGACCCTATGGAATCCTTTAATCATCTTCAACCCCTCGATTAGATCAGCCCTTAATCTTTTATACTCGAGAGAACACAAACCTCCGTCTCTGCAAACTGTCCTCGTAATTTAACCCTTTTATCCCCGGTATCATTCTGGTGAATCAGCTCTGTGCCCCCTTCAAGGCCAATATGTCCTTCGTGAGGTGCGGTACCCAGAACTGAACAAAGTTACTCCGGATGGAGGTCTAACCAGAGCCCTGTACAGCTGTAACATAACTTCCATCCTTTTATCTTCCAGGCCGCTTCAGATAAAGTTCATCATTCTATTAGCGTTTTGAATTACTTTTTGTGCACATCCACCAGCTTTTAGTGATTTCTGTACTTTATTCCCTAAATCTCTCTGCTCCTCCACAGTTCCGAGCTTCTCGTCACTTTGAAAATAGTCTGATCTATCTTTCTTAGATACAAAGTGAATGAATGTACACTTCCCAACATTGAACTCCCTCAGAGAGTTTTTCAATGGGTTAACAGAGAGAGTAGATGAGGGTAATTCAGTTGGTGAAAATGGACTTTCAAAAGGCGTTTCATAAAGTGCCGCACGATGGGCTTATCATCAACTTGCGGCCCATGGAACAAAGGTGACAGCAGCAACATGAATACAGAATTGGCTAATGGACCGGAAACAGATAGCAGGAGTGAACGGTTGTTTGTCGGACTGGAGGGAGGTGCACAGTGCTGTTCGCCAGAGGTCACCACAAATGAAACGAAAGTATTTTTTTAAAAAAGAGGGAGAGGGAAAATAGCGAACTACAGACCGGTTAGCCTGACATCAATAGTAGGGAAAATGATGGAATCTATTATAAAGGACGTGGTAACAGGACACTTAGAAAATATCAACGGGATTTAAAAAGCCAACATGGATTCATTAATGGGAAATCATTTTTCAAAACCTACTGGAGTTTTTTGAAGATGCAACTTGTAGAATAGATAAGGGACAACCACTTGATATGGTTTATTGGGATTTTCAGAAGGGGTTGATAAAGTCCCACATAAGATGTTAGTGTAAAAATTAAATAACATGGGATTGAGGATAATACACTGGTATGGATTGAAAAATGGTTAACAGAGAGGAAACAGAGAGTAGGAATAAATGGGTCTTTTTCGGGCTGGCAGGCAGTGACTAGTGGCGTAACGCAGGGATCAGTGCTTGGGCCCCAGCTATTCACAATATAGATCAATGATTTGGATGAGGGAACCAAATGTAACATTTCCAATTTGCTGACGACACAAAACTAGGTGGGATCGTGAGGTCTGAGGAGGATGCAAAGAGGATTCAAGGCGATTTAGACAATTTGAGTGAGCGGACAAATACTTGGCTGATGCGGTATAATATGGATAAATGTGAATTTATCTACTTCTGAAGGAAAAACAGAAAGGCAGAATATTATTTAAATGGTGTTAGATTCGGAAATGTTGATGTACAAAGGGACTGGGTGTCCTTGTGAACCAGTCACTGAAAGCAAACATGCAGGTGCAGCAAGCAGTCAGGAAGGCAAATGGCATGTTGGCCTTCATTGCAAGACGATTTGAGTAGAGGAGCAAGGATGTCTTACTGCAGTTTTATTTTATTATTATTCGTTCATGGGATGTCGGCGTCGCTAGCGAGGCCGGCATTTATTGCCCATCCCTAATTGCCATTGAGAAGGTGGTGGTGAGCCGCCTTCTTGAACCGCTGCGGTCCCTGTGGTGAATGTTCTCCCACATTGCTGTTAGGAAGGGGTTTCCAGGATTTTGACCCAGCGACAATGAAGGAACGGCGATATATTTCCAAGTGGGGATGGTGTGTGACTTGAAGGAGAACGTGCAGGTGGTGTTGTTCCCATGTTCCTGCTGCTCTTGTCCTTCTCGCTGGTAGAGGTCGCGGGTTTGGGAGGTGCTGTCGAAGAAGCTTTGACGGGTCGCTGCAGTGCATCCTGTGGATGGTACACACTGCAGCCACTGTGCGCCGGTGGTGAAGGGAGTGAATGTTTAGGGTGGTGGATGGGGGGCCAATCAAGCGGGCTGCTTTATCTTGGATGGTGTCGAGCGTCTTGAGTGTTGTTGGAGCTGCACTCATCCAAGCAAGTGGAGAGTATTCCATCACACTCCATACAAGGCCTTGGTGAGGCCACACCTGGAGTATTGTGTGCCATTTTGGTCACCTTACCTAAGAAAGGATATACTTGCAATAGAATGAGTGCAGCGAAGAATCACCAGACTGTTGCCTGGGATGGCAGGACTGTCGTATGAGGAGAGATTGGGTCTACTCGGCTTGTATTCACTCGGGTTTAGAAGAATGAGAGGGGATCTCATTGAGACGTATAACATTCTGACACGGCGAGAAAGACTGGATGCAGGGAGGATGTTTCACCGGATACGGCGAAGGACATTTAGGACTGAGATAAGGAGAAAGTTCTTCACTCAGAGGATGGTGAACCTGTGGAATTCTCTGGTACAGAAGGTTGTGAATGGCAATTCACTGTATATATTTAAGAAAGAGCAAGATGGATTGAGATAAAGGATCAGCCATGATCGGATTGAATAGCGGAGGAGCCACGAAGGGCCGAAAAGCCAACTCCTGCCCAAATTTTCTAAGTTTCCATGTGTCTTGTCAGTTCTGGGACCACTGTTTTTCTTGTTATACACTAATGACTTGGACTTGAGTGTATAGGGCACAATTTCAAAATTTGCAGATGACTCAAAATTTGGAAAGGCACCAAACAGTGAGGAGAGTGATGGACTTCAAGAGGATATCGACAGGCTGGTGGCATGGGCGGACTCGTGGCACGGGAAATTTAACGCAGAAAAATGCGAAGTGATACATTTTGGTAGGAAGAACAAGGAGAGGCAATTTTCCACGCTGAAGGAACCATTCTTGAAATGACAGAAGTTTGAAAGATTATAGTTTGGGCATCTGCAATGTTCTTACCTCTGGACTTAACAACCCTGGGATGAAAATCATCTGGTCCTGGGGATTTGTCACTCATTAATGCCATTATTTTCTACATTACAGTTAATTTGCTCATCTTTCTCCATCTCCCTCTGCTGTTTCATTCTGTATCACTGTACTCAATCTTACTTTCAACTAACTGCCTCTGTTGGTGTCTCTCTGTATCACTATACTCAGTCTCACCTTCATCCATCTCCCTCTGTTGTTGTCTCTCTGTATCACTCACTATCCTCAGTCTCACCCTAATCTATATCCCTTTGTTTGTGTCTGTCTTTAGAAACTGTACTCAGTCACACGTTTATCTGTCTCCTTCTGCAGGTGTATCTCTGTCTCACTGTACTCAGTCACACTTTCATCTATCTCCCACTGTTGGTTTCTCTCTGCATCACGCAGATTACTTTGTCACACCTTTACCTAACTCCCTCTGGAGAAGGGATATGATCGCGTAAACGTAGAGAAGATGTTTCCACTTGTTGACGAATCCAAAAGTTGCGGCCATAAATAAAGTGACCAATAGATCCAATAAGGAATTTAGGAGAAACTTCTTTACCCAGAGAGTGGTGAAATTGTGAAACTTGCCACCACATGCAATAGTTGAGATGAATAAAATAGATGCATTTAAGGGAATATAGATAACTACATGAAGAAGAAAGGAATAGAGGGCTATATCGTTAGGGTGAGATTAAGTGAGTTGGGAGGAGGCTCGAGTTGAATATAAATGCCAGCATAGACCAGTTGAGTCGAAAGGCCTGTTTCTGTGCAGTAAATTCTATGCAATTCTGTGTCATTTTTTGGTATCTCTCTCTCTATCACTGTACTCAGTCACATTTTTACCTATTGCCCTTTGTTGTTGTCGCTCTATCGCTGTACTCAGTTATACCGTTATCATAGAATCATAGAATGATACAGCGCAGGAGGCCATTCGGCCCATCGTAACTGTGCCGGCTCTTTGAAAGAACGAACCAATTATTCCCGCTCATCGACCCTTTCCCCAAACCCTGCAATTCTTTCCCTTTCAATTGTTTATCCAATTCCCTTTTGAAAGTCACTATTGAATCTGCTTCCACCGCCGTTTCAGGCAGTGAATTCCGCATCATAACAACTCGTTGTATAAAAAAAAATCCTCATCTCACCTGTGGTTCTTTTTCTAATTATCTGAAATCTGTGTGCTCTGGTTACCGACACTTTAGCCAGTGGAAACATTTTCTCCTTATTTACTCTATCAAAACCCCTCATAATTTTAAACTTCTTTGTTCTGAAGAAACCAACCCCAGCTTCTCGAGTTTTTCCAGGTAACTGAAGTCCCCCATCCCTGGTGTCATTCAAGTAAATCTCCTCTGCACGCTATTCAAGGCCTAGAACACCTTCCTAATATGTTAGAAATCCACATCCACTGGTTTGCCCCTATCTACTCCACCAGTTACCTCCGAAAACAAACTCCAGTGAATTTGTGAAGCATGGTTTCCCTTTCATAAACCCATTCTGACTTTGTCCAATCCTAACTGGTCTGTAATTCCCTGTTTTTCCTCTTCCTCCTTTTTAAAATCGTGGCGTTACATTTGCCACACTCCAATCTTTAGGAACTGTTCCAGAGTCTATTGAATTTTGGAAGATGACCACCAATGCATCCACTATTGCCAGGGCCACTTCCTTTCGTACTCTGGGATGTAGATTATCAGGCCCTGGGGATTTGTCGACCTTTAGCCCATTAATTTCCCGAGCACCATTTTTATACTAATACTGATTTCCTTGAGTTCCTCTTTCTCACTGGACCCTTGGTTCCCGAACATTTCCAGGAGGTTATTTGTGTCCTCCTTTGTGAAGACAGAACCAAAGTAAGTGTTTAATTGTTCTGTCATTTCTTTGTTCCCCATTAAATTTTCCCCATTTCTGACATTTGTCTTCACTCATCTTTTTCTCTTGACATATTTATAGAAGCTTTTACAGTCAGTTTTTATGTTCTCTTCATTTTACTCTCATACTCTATTTTTCCCCTCAATCAATCTCTTTGTTCACCTTTGCTGAATTCTAAATTGCTCCCAATCCTCAGGCTTGCTGCTTTTTCTCGCAATATTATATGTCTCCTCTTTGCATCTAATACTATTCCTAATTTTTTTCTAAGCCACGGTTGAGCCAACTTTCCTTTTTTATTTTTGCGCCACACAGGAATGAATAATTGTTGTTAGTCCTGCACACGTTCTTTAAATATTAGCCATTGCCTATCCACCGTCATCCCTTTTACTAAAGTTCCCCAATCTATCCGAGCCAACTCTCACTTCATACTTTCGTAATTCCCTTTATTTACAATCAGGACCCCAGTTTCGGATTCAACGACTTCACTCTCCATTTTTATGAGCAATTCCATCATGTTATGGGCGCTCTTCCATAAGGGACCCCGCACAACAAGATTGTTAATTAATTATTTCTCATTGCACAATACCCAGTCTCGGATCGCCTGTTCTCTAATTGGTTCCTCAACGTATTGGTCCAGAACTCCATCACGAACACACTCCAGGAATTCCTCCCCCACAGTATTATTGCTAATTTAGTTTGACCAATCGAAATGAAAAATAAAGTCACCCCTGATTATAATTGTACCCTTCTTGCATGCGTCTCTAATTTCCAGTTTAATGCCCTTGCCTACATCTCGACTACTGCTTGGGGGCCTATAGACAACCCCCACCAACGTTTTCTGCCGCTTGGTGTTTCTCAGCTCCACCCATACAAATTCCACATTGTGATTTTCAGAGCCAATATCCTTCCTCACTATTGCATTGAATTCCTCTTATAACAGCAAAGCTACCCCACCTCATTTACATGTTTGCCTGTCCTTCCTAAATATTGAATACCCCTGGACGTTCAGTAACATCCTTGGTCACCCTGCAGCCATGTCTCCGATATCGCAACTATATCATACCCATTATTATCTATCTGCGCTTTTAATTCATCTAGCTTATTGCGAATGCTCCTCACATTGAGACACAATGTCTTTTGATTGGTCGTTTTAAGATTGCTAATCATCTTAGTGTTATTTTGCAGCATGAGCCGATTTGTTTTTCGCCATTGTTTTCACTGCCTTCGACTATTGCTTCTTCCCTTTCTGTCTTTTCTTTCTATGCTTTTCCCCATCCGCCGTCTCGCTGCTCAAGTTCCCAAACCCCTGCCATTCTAGTTTCAACCTTCCCCAACAGTATTAGTAAACACTCCCGTGAGGACATCAGTCCCGGTCCTGCTCGGGTGTAAACCGTCCCGCTTATACAGGTCCCACCTTCCCCAGAACCGGTCTCAATATCCCAGGAATTTAAATCCCACCCTCCTACACCATCCCTGCAGCCACGCATTCATCTGGTCTATTCTCCTGTTCTATACTCACTAGCACGTGGCACTGGTAGTAACCCTGAGGTCACTACGTTTGAGGTCCTGCTTTTTAATTGATCTCCTAACACGTTAAGTTCACCTTGCATTGATACCTCCCAGTCCACAGTGGTTCCCAATCCATTGGTATATCCCAGTCTATTGTTTTTCCCAATCCATTGATATTCCCCATTCCACTGCCTTTGACAATTCATTGATATATCCGAGTCCATTGTGTTTCCCAACCAATAGATATTTCCCAGTCCCCTTTGTTTCCCAAACCATTGAGTTCTCCCAGTCCATTAACTTTCTCAATCCATTAATATATCCCAGCCCATGCTGTTTCCCAATCCATTGATACATCACAGTCTAAAGTGTTTCCCAAACCATTGATATATCCTTGTCCACAACTTTTCCCAATCTATTGACACATCCCAGTCCACAGTGATTCGCATATCCATTGATATATTGCAGTCTATTGCCTTTCCCAATTCATTGATATGTACCAGTCCATTGTGTTTTCCAACCCATTGATATTTCCCAGTCCCCGTTGTTTCCCAAATCATTGAGTTCTCCCAGTCCATTAACTTACCCAATCCGTTGATATGTCCCAGTCCACTCTGTTTACCAATCCATTGATATATCCCAGTCCACTGTATTTCCCAATCCATTGATATATCCCAGTCCATTGACTTTCTCAATCATTTGACATGTCCCAATCCAATGACTTTTCAATGCAGTGAACTTTCAAAGGTCTTTTAAAAGGTACCACATAGAAGACTCGTGACAAAGGTCAGAGCATTTGGAGTCAGGTGACAAGCAGCAGAATGAATAGAAAACTGGCAACAAAACAGAAAACAGAGTTTGGGGATTAAAGGTGTTCACTCAAACTGGCGGAATGTGGAATGTGGTGTTACACAAGGATCCGTGCTGTGAACACAGTTGCTCACAATTTATACAAATCTTTTGGAAATGATAATTGGTAGCACACTATTAATATTTGCGGCTGATAGATTGGGGGTAGTTAATACTGAGAAAGACTGCAAAAAATGCAAGAAGACGTGAAGAAACCTGCAGAATGGAAATGTAAATGGCCAATGAATTTCAACATAAATAGGTGTGCGGTGTTGTGGTTTGGTAGGATTCCTAATGAGACCACCGACTCCTACAGGGAAGTTACGTTAAACTTGTATTGAACCTTAGTTAGACCACACTTAGATTACTGTGCACAGTTGTGGTCTCCATATTGCAAAAAGGATATAGAGTCACTGACTGTGGTGCAAAAAATATTTCGGAGGATGATACCAGGGCTGAGAATTTATAACTAGCAGGAAGGCTGGGGTTTTTTTCTCCAGAAAAGAGAAGGCTGAGGGGTGACTTCATCGAGGTCTTCAGCAAAATGAATGAGTTTGAGCGAGTAGACGTAGAGAAAACGTTTCCGTTTTTCGGGGCATCCAAAACTAGGGGCCGAAAACTTAAGATAGTCACTAATAAATCCTATATGGAATTTAGGAGAAATTTCTTTGGTAGTTCGAATGTGGAACTTGCTACCACATGGAGTAGTTGAGGCGAATTGCATAGACACATTTAAGGAGACGCTGGGGAATTACCGACGGCCCGTCAGGACCCCGGCTCCGTGAGGGTGACGTCAATTCAGATATTAACATTGAAAAATGTTTGACATCTGAGGTCATGTCCCGGGTAACCAAAAGTCCGTGGAGACTGCGCAGTGTCCAAGCGGTACATCCTCAGCATTTAAAAATTAAGGGCGTGGGTTCGATCCCTGATGGTGCTTCTGTTAGTCTTTGAATATTTCAGGCGATGTTTAAGCTGCACCCCTTCCAAGGTATATTTTTCTTGAGGTGCAATTCCCAAACCGAATGAAATGCTGCTGATGGGGTTTGACAAAGCTCGGTACAATTGAAGCATAAATTGATCTCCATTGTGTTCGAGACCGCTTGAGATAAAGGCTAACATTCCATTAGCCTTATTGACTGGGCCACCAGCAATTTACTTAACAAACATTAAATCGAATGGGATCCTACAGGTCATTCGCAGCGTTTATTTTTAGCGACTTGTAGAGAAGTAGAGTGTGTTAGTTCGTGAGATTTCCATGTTGAGATTTCATTAACAGGGCAAGTCTGTTTTTAATTGTATGCAGGGCGAAGATCGAAACTGATAGATTCTGAATTAAAATATCATCGAAACCACTGAAACTGTTGCATTGTAGCTGACATTAGCACCAGCAGTTTAATTACCCTTTTCGTGTTAACAATCCTCTGACAAACATACAGAGTCCCCAGGAACATCCAGGACCAGAGTGTGTGGGACACAGTACGGTTTCTCCATTAAATAATGTAAAAAAATGACAAGCTGTTTCAGAGGACATAGGCTGCGCTTGAAGCGGGTAAATTCTGAACTAATTTGCGGAAACATTATTTCAGTGAGCGAGTGGCCGATCGATGGAACAGGCTCCTTTCCCAATCTATAAAATTAAAATTAGAGGATAGCGGAATTTAGAGGAACACAGTAACTGCTTCATAAGAAATAGAGGCAGAGTAATTTAGGGGAAAACGAGCTGCTTAATTCGAAATACAATAAATGGGAATTTAGGAGGTTGAGTAAAGGTTTGGCTCGAAATACAGAACAGGGGAATTTAACGGAACACAGTAACTGATCAATTAGAAATGGACAACAAGTGAATTTAGGGGAACACAGCAATAATTTAATTGGCAATAGAGTTTAGCGGACAAGAATTGAATATGACAACTGTTTATTTAGAAACAGAGGAAAGAGGAATATGGAGGAACGCAGCAACTGTTCAAATAGAAATAGAATAAAGTGGAATATAGGGAAAACACAATAAATGTTCAATTAAGGATTGAGAACGAGGAAAATTGGGAGAATACAGCAAATCTTAAATTAGTAATGGTGACCAGCGGAACACAACAGCCATTTAGTTAGAACTGGGCGACACGGGAAGATTGTAACTGTTCAATTAGTTGTAAAGGAGACAGGAATGTCAGGGAAATACAATAACTGTTCAATTCGAAATCGAGGAACTCAGGGGAAAAAAAACAGCAGTTTGATTAGAAACAGAGGGCCGGGAATCACCACCTGATGTGATTGAATTTGACACGGTAATGCAATGGGTTACTTGATCATGACTTTACTTACATTTTACCTGTTGATTTTGGATGATGTTTTTGAATGCACATCGGCTTGTTATTATTGTGACTGAGTGCAGATACGTCGCTGACTGATGGAATTAAAACCTCTGCCTGCTGCTGGACTCGTGCATTAATAACTGTTGGTCGTCTGTATCCGGTGAAATGGAAATGTGCCTATTGCACTGAACTGCCCATAAGACACCACCATTGCCCCACGTGATCGATGCCAGTCGGATCGGCACAGACTGGGATCCACAGGGGACCTGCAACCATGTGGAGTTTGGATTTTGGACGAGCTCAGGATCAACTGAAACGTTAAGGATTGACGGGTAAAGGGGGCACTGAATCATAATTATTAAATGAGTTCCATTCACAATGAAAGTACTGAGGCTATTGTTAGGGAAATGTTTACAATCAAGTTCTTGAATATTGAAGTGAGGTGTCATTAGTTTATTAAGCACACGGTGCATGCATTGGTACTTAAACAGACACTTACATTTTTACTTACAACCACACCTGATGATGGGTAGTTGGGGATTCAACCGTTTTCAAGTCCTGAGCTCAGTATCTTCGACCTTTACCAATCCGAATACTCATTACAAACCGACAGTTTTTATACTTTTTCTCACTCGCTGTAACTGGAAATACACACAATTATGGAACACATAATTATATGGAAGTTAAAATACAACTCCACAGAAGGAGAATGGAATTAACTTATCCATTATCAATAGCGATAGTTTTATTTACAAACCGAGCTCTTTTTCTATTGGGCTAACAAGTATAATTCCCTTACTTCGTTATATCATCAAATAAACCGTCCATTGCACACGGCGCCCCATTTTCAAATTCCATCACATCAGTGGTATCGAGGAGTCTCCGATTCTTCCAATTCACTGCACTTTCCATTTGTTAACACCGAACGTCAGTTGATCACATTAAGCTTCCATGCACCGATATCACAGTATCATTTCTTAACTCTAATTGTGGTAGGTTTATGAGTCAATATGGTGTGACAAGGCAGTTACTAACGTATGGCCCTCAGTTCCCATTAAACTGATAGTCCATTTGCCTATTTCACATCATCTTACCTGCATGGCCAGCCCTGTACTACTCAGGCTCCCAATGGTCCCGTCCTCTCTCACTTCACGGAGGATCCGCCTCGTCATCCACATTACGGCCCTCGCAATGTCAAGCCGAGATCTACCTCTTGGTTGTTGCGCGTGTCGCAAACATGTGAGACCAAGTGTAGCGGTGGCCATCGTATCTACAACACAGGAAACGTGTACCATCCATTCGTGGAATACATTACAGTTAATTGGCTACTGATAATCCACTCAGAGCTGCAAATCACGCAGTAGCAGTAGCATTTGAAAAATATTAAATTCGATGAAAGGACAATTTTAAAGGTTTCCAGGAACAGAGTGATCTGGGGGTTCACATGCACCAATCTTTGAAGATTGCAGGACAAGTTGAGGAGGCTGTTAAAATGACAGACGGGATCGTTGGTTTTATAACGAGAGGCATAAAGTACAAAAAAAAAGACGTTATAAATTTATAAATCACTGATTAAGCTCCAGCTGGAGTATTGTGTCCAATGCTGGACACCACTCTTTAGGAAGGGTGCCAAAGCCTTGGGGAGGACGCAAAGGAAATTTACTAGAATCGTACCAGGCATGAGGGACTTCAGTTATGTGGCGAGACTGGAGAAGCTGGGGTTGATCTCCTTAGAGCAGAGAAGGATAAGGGGAGATTTCATAGTGGTCTTCAAAATAATGAAAGTCTTTGATACAGTAGTTCGGGAGAAATGCTTTCCACTGGCAGGAGGTTCGGTAACTGGACGGTTCGATTTAGGATAATTGGCAAATTATCCAGGTGGGAAATTAGGAGATTTTTTTTCTATGCAGCGCGTTGTGAAGATCTGGAACGCACTGCCTGAAATGGTGGTGGAAGCAGATTCAACAGTAACTTTCAAAAGGGAAGTGGGTATATACTTCAAAAGCAAAAGAAATACAGGTCTATGGGGAAGAAGAGGGGGCATTGGGACTAATTGGACAACTCTTTCAAAGAGGCGGCACAGCCACGACGGGCGAAACGGCCGCTTTCTGTGCTGTAACATTCGATCATATTCGAAGCCCCCGAAGCAGGAGCGACCGAAGGACCCAATAGCTGAAGGGACGCTTCCCAAATTCCCGCTTATTTTAACCTCAGTCCAGTGTCCAATAGAGTTTCTCCCCACCGCAAGTTTCCCAATCCCTGACAAGCAGCGGCCTTGTCATGACTATAGAACTGGACAGGCTTCACATGGGAATGGGACTGGGGTTAGGGGACAAGACTGAGGCGGTGATGTGCTATTTCCATACAACATGTATGGGGTCAAAATGGACATGAACGGGGACGCAAAAATCAGGTGGAATCGCAATGGTCGCCCGTTATATCAGGTGTGTCGTTTAAAGGTCGCAAAATGCGATTCCGCCTGTCCCATCTGCAATTTCACCCTCGCACTTTTATCCGACCATGACCTGTGAACTCAGTACCCTATTTCTACAACCAAAAATACCATCAAATGGATATTTTTCGAACAATAAAACTTCTCTGCTCTGAGGAGAACAACCCCACCAGTCTCTCCGCATAACTAAAGCCCTTCATCCCTGGTACCGTTCTATTAATTCTATTCTGCACCCTCTGTAAGGCCTTGACATCCTTTCAGAAGCGTGGTGCCCAGAATTGTACATAATACTTAAGCCGAGGCCTCACCAGTGTTTTATCAAAGTTTAGCGTAACTTCCTTTCTTTTGTACTCTATGCCTCTATTAATAATCCCCACACTTTCTAATCCTATTCCGATCTCAGTCTGTTTCTATCTCCATAACCTACATTTCCCATAACCTATTTCCCACAATTCAGTTTGACCTGTCCCCGTAAACTCCAATAAAATTCCTATCTCAGTGTCTCCCCATTCCCAATTCCTCCAAACCCATTCGCAACCCGATATTAATCCTCCAGGCTTCTGGCACCGTCCCCATTTCTAAGGAGGATTGGAAGATTGTGGCCACAGCCTCCGCAAATTCAACCTTTACTTCCCACAGTAATCCAGGATGCATCTCCTCTATACCTGGTGACTTTTCTATTTGGAGCACTGCCAATCTTATATGTACTTCCTCTAAATCGCTTTTTATGCGATCCAATATCGCTACTACCTCCTCCTTTACTACTACAATGGCAACATCCTTTTCTCCAGTGAATACCGATGCAAAGTATTCATTTAGTACCTCAGCCATGTCCTCTGTTTCCACAAGAAGATCTTGTTTGGCCCAAATCGATCCCACCCTTCATTGACTAATATTTTAACACTCATATATTATGGGGACAGATTCAGACTGAGATGTTAGTGTGATTGGAGGCAAAGAGGAACGGTACAGACTGATGTGAGTGTGATTGGAGGTTATGAGGAGAGGTACGGACTGAAATGTGAGTGTGATTGGAGGTTATGCGGACAAGTGCAGACAGAGATGTGAGTGTGATTGGAGGTTATGGAGACAGGTGCAGATTGAGATGTGAGTGTGATTGGAGGTTATGAGGACAGTTACAGATTCAGATGTGAGTGTGATTGGAGGTTATGAGGACAGGTACAGACTGAGATGTGAGTGTGATTGGAGGTTATGAGGACAGGTACAGAATGAGATGTGAGTGTGATTGGAGGTTATGAGGACAGTTACAGATTCAGATGTGAGTGTGATTGGAGGTTATGAGGACAGGTACAGAATGAGATGTGAGTGTGATTGGAGGTTAAGGGGACAGGTACAGAATGAGATGTGAGTGTGATTGGAGGTTAAGGGGAGAGTTACAGACTGAGATGTGAGTGTGATTGGAGGTTAAGGGGACAGTTACAGACTGAGATGTGAGTGTGATTGGAGTCTATGAGGAAAGGTACAGACTGAAATAGTGACATGCCGTGTGACATAATTATCTTGCTCTACTGAAGCAGAAGGAGGCCTCGTTAGGTATTAATTAGTTTTTGTAAGGATTGACGTATAGTCTTGTACTACTTGCCAAAGTAAAGTTTAGGTTGAAGGCACCAACGATGGAATCCCTTGTTGCAGAGGCGAAGGAGGTAGAACAGGATAAATAATGCAGCTGTTGAGAGGGTAGCAGAAACTGAGAGGCTATACTTGTCGGGAATACCTGAACAGGCTGGAGCTCCTTTCTGTCGAAAAGAGAAGGCTGAGTGGTGATCTGATCGTGGTCTTTAATATTATGAAACGGAT
Source organism: Heptranchias perlo (assembly GCF_035084215.1). Taxonomy (NCBI): domain Eukaryota; kingdom Metazoa; phylum Chordata; class Chondrichthyes; order Hexanchiformes; family Hexanchidae; genus Heptranchias; species Heptranchias perlo. The sequence goes on from NW_027139548.1 coordinate 6,569,973, forward strand.
TGATAGGGTGGACGTCTGGAAAATGTTTTGATTTGTGGGGGAGGCCTGAACTAGACGGCAGAAGACAGTCACGAATTAATCCATCGGGAACTCAGGAGATACTTATTTACCTAGAGATTGGTTAAAATGTAGAAGTCACAACCACGTAGAATAGTTGATGCAAATAGCGTCGATGCATTTAAGGGGAATCGAGCTAAGCACATGAGGGAGAAAGGGATAGAAGGATATGCTGATAGAGTTAAAGGAAGTAAGGTAACAGGTGGCTCACGAGGAGCATATATGTCGGCACAAACCAGTTGGGCCGAATGGCCTGTTTCTGTGCTGCAGACTCGATTTTACTCAATGTAAATATGGTGCCTTTGAGGGGAATGCATAAGAAGGAAAATCAAGGCCAAGGAAGATGAAGAGATTTAAATCGATCTAGAAGTACGTGATGCAATGTTACTTCATTTCAACACAGTGAGGATTCAGGGTTGACGAAGAGTGCGTGGGGATGTTTAATTGGAGAACCACCGAGAGAGGAAACCTCGGCGGAACACTGTCGATGGTTAAATGAATAAGATAGAGAAAAATAAAAACACTCTTCATCAACCCAGAATCCTCACGATTTCCCTGGGAAGAGAGGGTGAAGACTAGTAGGGAGAAGGAGAGAACATTTCTGATGAGAAGATTTACTTGTCTGTTTTGCAGCAGTTTGAGGGAGGTGTTAGAACAGCCTGTCAAATATGGGAGCAGCTTCAAGTCTTGGACAGAATGATCCCGGGGCACAAAGGGTTAAATTATAAGAACAGGTTGCAAAGACTGGGCTTGTGTTCCCTCAAGTGTAGAAGATTAGAGGTTGATCTAATTGAGGTGTTTAAGATGATTAAATGAGTTGGTAGGATAGATAGAGAGAAACTATTTCCTCTGATGAGTCCAGAACAAGGGGGCAGAACCTTAAAATTAGGGCTGGGCCGTTCAGGGGTGATGTCAGGAAGCATTTCCTAACATTAAGTGTGGTGGAAATCTCGAACTGTTCTCCCACCCACAAACCCCAAAAAAAGATGTTGAGGATGTGGGTCAATTGAAAATTTCAAAACTGTGATTGACAGGTTTTTGTTCGGCAAGTGTGTTAAGGGTTACGGAACCACGGTTTGGTAATTTACTGAACTCCAACTAAGGTAGAGTTAAGATACAGATCAGCAATGATCTAATTTAATGATGCAACAGGTTCGAGGTCTAAATGGACTGATCACATTCCCATGTTCAATCTTATGATCTTATGACAGTCTTGGACTTCATGATGAGTTAACAACTGTTCAAAATGAGGAGAATTTACACACATGAGGAAACCAAACTGCTTGGAAGAGCTTCAATTGGATTGCTACATTGTCTTTGCTGAAAGGTGCATGTCAATCTCTATGTAACTAACATGACTGTAACCCGCACTGTTACCGTTAGAAGATGTTATCTTAGATACTTCATGCAGTTCTCTGTCCAGCCTTTCTCGAAGCATCGCCACCAAATTCACCTCCTTGTTCCCTGCTGATATCTTGGCTGAGTTCCGTCACGAGGATCTGAAGGCTAAAATGTAGAAAGCCTGCAGGTCGATGGGGAAGTGCTCACCTGCGGCAGAAAAACGAAAGAGTCTTAATTTGTTTTGACTGGTTCCATCACAACCTAACTGCTCAGTGGTTATAAATACAGCCTCTGCACCTCTGAAGGCTTGTTTCGATATTCCGACTTATCTTGTCTCTCAGAATCGACTCAAAGTGCTTCGAAGTGCACGAACTTTTTGGAAGTGCATGCGCCCTTGTTATATATCCCAATCGGCATCTATTTTGTGCACAGCAATATCCCACGAACAGCAATGAAGTGAATAGCCAGTTAACCAATCGTTATTCCTCAATCAGCGACACGGTAATTTGATTAACTGGTAACTTATCTCATTTCTCTTTGTGGCATCTTGTGTGCAATTGGCTGTCGAGTTCGTCAGTATGAAGAATTCAGGTTTCAAAACAATGAGATGGCAATGAGCAGTACCAAGTGCAGTGTGGGGGATTTAGAGTTTAGGTGGAAGAGCAGATGAAAGTTTGGACACAATGGAATAATTTCCATAATAGCACTTTGAACAAAGGTGGTGCAATTAATGGGAGGCCTGTCCATTCGCCTGAGGACAGAAATCAGCCAGGAGTCTCTCTCTCGCTCTCCCTTAATTTGTATGTGTCTGTTTCTGTTTCTCAAACACAAACATACACATACACACGTACGTATACACATGCATAAACAAGCACACATAGACACACACACATGCACACAAAAGCACATGCACATACACATACACACATATAAATACAGATGCATGCACTCCCACAAACATACAACCTGCACACAAACACACAGAACCACAAACAGAAATACATACACATGCATATACATACACCCATAGACACACACACACATGTACACATAAACACATGCACACACGTAAATATAGATACACACACACCCACATCCATACACACACTCACACACACACACACAGACACACATACAACTATAAATGGCACCTTGCTGCGAGTGAATCACAGGGACCTTTATTGAAATGCAGAATATTTGGTTGAGAAATTGTAGACGGTAATATGACGAATTACACCGGGGAAACAAGGAGTGTTTTATTCGGTGAGAGAGCTTTCAACATTGCTGCTTACCGAATGGGCGCCACCTACAGTCATGGAGCTGCAATTTTAACATTAGCCTGTTTGTTTCAAAAGGATGAGGGCCTCCAAAACGATCATGGGAATTATTGGGCGATAAAAGACCAAGGACAATCTAGTTTTCCTTCTAGCATCCCGGTAGTCGCACAATCCAACGACAATGAAGTTGTTGAATAATCCCAGCAATCAATCTCTATCAATTAGTCCACAACAAACCCAGCTATGAGGCGAGGAAAACCTCCAGTCGTGGAGAACTTTGGGAACGATTGGCCCAAAGTCACCTGTTCCTAACAAGCCTGTTACACGTACCGCATGTCATAAGAACATAAGGATATAAGAAATAGAAGCAGGAGTAGGTCATACTGCCCCTCGATCCTGCTCCACCATTCAAACAGATCATGGCTGAACTCCACTTTCCCGCTCGATCCACATGTCCCTTGATTCCCCTAGAGTCCAAAAATCTTGCGATCTCAGCCTTGAATATACTCAACGACTGAGCATCCACCGCGCTCTGGGGTAGACAATTCCAAAGATTCACAATCCTCTGAGGGAAGAAATTCCGCCTCAGCTTAGTCGTAAATGGCCGACCACGTATCCTGAGACTATGCCCCTAGTTCTAGACTCGCCACCCAGGGGAAACAGCCCCTCAGCATCTACCCTGTCAAGCCCTCTCAGAATCTTATATGTTTCAATGAGATCGCCTGTAATTCTTTTGAACTCCAGAGAGTATCGGCCCATTCTACACAATCTCTTCTGATAGGACAACCCTCTCAACCCAGGAATCATTCTAGTGAACCTTCGTTGTACCGCATCCAAAGCAAGTATATCCTTCGTTAGATAAGGAGACGAAAACGTATGCCATATTCCAGGTGTGGTCTCACCAAAGCCCTGTACAATTGCAGCAAGGCTTCCTTACTTTTGTACTCCAGCCCCCTTGCAATTAAAGCCAATATGCCAATTGCCGTCCTAATTGCTTGCTGTACCTGCATGTTAACTTTCTGTATTTGTCTCAAATTGCTTATATACTCCATCCCAAAAATGTTATTTTCTGATGTCAGACAGAGAATTTGATATGAATGGGCTGTAAGTTGTTTCACTGGTATCACGAGGCCATTCCTCGTTTCCAAGATCCTTCATTACCAATAGTTTGGCAACAACACCTCCACTCAATAAAAACAAACATTTAAACCGGATATATCCACCTTACCTATTAAATGATTCCTTACCTGCCCCCATCCTTCTGACAGCCGCCTCGCTCAGCCTCCGGAGAATGTCTCCTTCTCTCTGCAGATCATGGTCTCTCCCCAGGCGCAGGGCAAAGAAAGCCTCCGGGTCTGGGTCGCGGACAGATCACTCAGTTTCCTTTGTATATTCTGGAGAAGTGATTTCTGCTGATCCACGGGAGCTGCTGGAACCCACAACCCAATTATTGTTCGACTCTGGAGTAATGAGCATTAAAATAGAAACTAATTTATAAAGAGCTTGTCGATAATCAGAAGGAATCAGTGGACGGTGCACATAGTACAAGAACATACAGCAGGAACATTCATTGTAGTAAACAGCGAGGACGATAATAACAGACTCCAGGAGGACATAGGCAAACTGGTGAAAAGGGCCGACACACAGCACATGAAATTTAATGCAGAGAACCAGAGGCGAGATGAGGAGAATTTTTATTTACGCAGCGAGTTGTTGTGATCTGGAATGCAACTGACTGAAAGGGCGATGGAAGCAGATTCAATAATAACTTTCAAAAGGGGAATTGAATAAATACTTGAAGGGGAGAATATTGTACGGCTATGGGGCAAAGAGCAGGGTTAGTGGGACTAATTGGATAACCTTTCCAAAGAGTCAGCACCTCCACAATGGGCCGAATTTCCTTGGTCTGTGCGGTAATCCCTCTGTGATTCTATGAAGAATAAAGCAGCAGGTTTAGATGAAGCAGGAGAAACTGAAAAAACAAATCGCACTTACTGCAGTGTTCGGGTGCTGCCGGGTACGAGGCAGTGAAGAGTAGGAGGGAAAGGATCATCGCCGAGGACATTGTTGACCTGGAGCCGCGGGCCCTGTGTCAGACCCTCCTGAGCGGAGTCGGGGAGGTAGACGGAGCAGCGTGGGCTGGACTGGAACTTGTAAACTGAATGGTTCGGATCAGTGGGCAGGATCACCTTTTAACGTGACAATCGGAGGCGGGTTTTAAGTGCGATGGAGTGAAGCAGTCTTTGGTGAAACCAGGAAAAGTAATTAATTCTCTTTCGTGCACCCAGCAGGTTACACCCCCTCGCTCACTGTCACGGTTTCTCACATAAAGATACATAAAGTATAAAGTGGAACATAGGGGGAACACAGTAACTGTTCAATAAACGATTGAGAACAGGGAATATTAGGAGAATACAGGAAATCTTTAATTAGTAATGGCGACCAGCGGAACAAAACAACCATTTATTTCGAAGTAGGCGACAGGAGAAGACTGTAACTGTTTAATTAGAAATATAGGAGACAGGAATGTCAGGGAAATACAGTAACTGTTCAATTAGAAATAGAGGAACTCAAGGGGTAAGAACAACAGTTTGATTGGAAACAGCGGGAGGGGAATCACCACCTTATGTGATTGAATTTAACAATGTAACGCAATGGTATATTTGATCATGACTTTGCTTTCTATTTTACCTGATGATTTTGGATGATGTGGTTGATTGAACATCAGCTTCCATGACCGTGGCTGGGAGCAGATTCGTCGCTGACTGATGGAGTTAAAACTTCTGCCTGTTGCCGGACACGTGCCCTAAATACTGTTTTTCGTCTGTATCCGGTTAAATGGAAATGTGCCAATCATAGGGAATTACCCAAAACCTACCACCGTTCCCCCACGAGATCGAATCCATCCGGATAGGCACAGACTGGGATCCACGGGGATCTGCAATCATGTGGAGTTTGGATTTTGAAGAATCGCAGGATCAACTGGAACGTTGAAGAGTGAAGGGTAAAGGGGGCACTGAATCACAATTAATAAATGGAGGCCATTCACAATTAAAGTACTAAGGACATTGTCAGCGAAAGTTTTACAATAAGGTTCTTGAACATTGAAGTGAGGTGTCATTAGTTAATTAAGCACACAGTGCATACAATAGTACTTAAACATACACTTAAAAGATTGTACTTACAACCAGACCTGATGATGGTTAGTTGGGGATTCAACCGTTTTACAGTTCTGAGCTCAGTATCTTCGACCTTTACCAATCCGAATACTCATTACAAACAGACATTTTTTATATATTTTCTCACTCCCTGTACCTGGAAATACACACAATTATGGGTCACATAATTATATGTAAGTTAAAATATAACTCCTTATATGGAGATTGGAATTGACTTATCCTTTATCAATAACGATAGTTTTCTTCACAAACCGAGCTCTTTTTCTATTTGGCGAACAAGTATAATTCCTTTACTTCGTTATTTCATCGATAGTTTCTCCCTTGGTCCATACACATGCAATTCTACCTTTATTAATAAGTCCATTCATGTTTCTGTATCACTCGCTCCAATTCAATTGGTTATGTATGCAAAGATGTTTTCGTTTGAAGAACTAACTGATTTCCCACACTCTTATTAAATGATCAAAGATTTCTGAAATTTATGAATCAGTATGTAATGACCTCTCTTCAAAGAAGTCTCTTATTATTTCATCCTGAAACTGGCCATTGCTGCAGGGTCAGCCCTGGCCCAACAGCCCAGTGAGACTTTAAATTGACGTATACTTCCCTGCTTCATGGGCAAAGGCTAAAGGTTAACATTACTATAATATAAGGAGAAACCAATACAGTATCCCATTGGCACACTTCAGGACAGTGTGAATTACCGTTTCGTTTCGGTGCACCCTTTGTTGGCGTTACCGTATGAAAGGCCAGCATTGTAGAATCTCTCATCAGCATTATGTATCTGTCTCTATCTATTCTATTGCACAGATCTCTACCCATTGGTTTGACAAACTGTCCAGTGCCGCATTAACCATTTCATGTAGAGGTGCTGTCAACGTGACTGACCATGTCTTGGACCCGTTCTTCTGTGCACCTTCATCAGAGAATTACATCGAATTGTATCGAATAAAAAGCACAGAAAAAGACCATTCGTGGCAATTGGCACATGTCGGTCTTTATGCCTCACACGAATCTCCTTCCAGTCGTCTTCATCTCACCCTATCAGCATAACCTTCTATACTTTCCCCTTCATGCGTTTATCTCGCTTCCCCTCCCATGCAACTAGAAATATCGCATGCTGGTTGCTTCATTTCTGCAAACACAGCGATATCCCAAGATCAGGTAGCACGAGACTTCCGATAGAAGCCATTCCTGCCCTTTCTGCCTCCCTCGCAATAGATCGGGGCGTCTGGAGGTGTTTGATTAGAATCTCGAAGTGCACGGTCCCAATGTTTCGGGCAGTGGCCAAGCCACCAAATACATTCTTCTCATTGTTCAGTATAAGAAAGGACACCAGCATCTCCAAGAGAAAGATATCAATTAACCATCTTAACTACGCGTTCCTGACTGTCACTCGATTGTGTATTGATACCAGATTGATATTTTCTGGCAAGACGTGTCCAGGTGATTTAAGATAAGATTGGACGGGACAGGATAGATAGAAGCAGAAAGCTTCCATTAATTGAGGGATAAAGAACGAACGGCCAAAGATTACAAAATAAATATAAGAGATTTCGGACTGAGGGTTGGAGAAACCTCTTTGCGTGGAGAGTTACGAAAATGTGGAAATTACAAGGCAGAAATCATGTCAATATTCAAGACGAAATTCTACAGATTTGTGAATATAAATAGTTTGAAAGGATTTTGGGATTGGGCGGAAAACGCCGACAACGACTGGTTGGGCCAAATGGTCTGTTATAACATTCCAACATTTTGATGATCAATTGATATTTTAATAAATATCTGTTAACAGAGATGCCTAACGTCACATTGACGAGTCAATTTCCTTAGTCACTGATCAGGAGACAGGGGTCCCGTTCTATTGGGCCAGGAGACAAGGGGGAGCGGTGTCTGATGGGGAGACCAGCGCCTGCAACATTCACACCAAGATTACAGAATAATTACAAATAACCATGATTGTAACACCCTTCATTGTTTCTACACTAAGGAAAACTTTAACTATAAATTAAACTGGCGCGTCCGATTCCAGTACAAAGAGTGTAAGACAGTTAACGCTCCCGCCCACATGTTCTACCCAAATGCTGAAGCCCAATCATGACTGTTCTCTTTGAATCTTGAGCAGGATGTGCGCTATTTTAGGAGGAATCTGTTCTGTTCACCCTAGGGAAGCAGCAGATATCAAACCCAGGGTATAAAATAGAAGATATGTTTTCTGAACCCTGTTCATTTTCACAACAAAGATAGACGGTCATTCTAAAATGGAACACGGACTGTAATTGAACTCTCGTTAGGACAGGAAGCTTTGGATTGACTTTTCATTTCCTTCAACAAAACCAGAATAAATGTCCAAGGTGATTTCACCACCTTCTTCAGCTCTTCCCTGAATTTCGTTTGGGTAGCTGCATAAATACACGTGTTTGTGCAGGAACTCAAATACATGAGCATGTATCCGGTTTGAGTGGCGATATAAGCAGGCGCTGTATAATCGGGTCGGAACTGCTCGGCCAGACCGATCGCTAATGAGTTCACCGCAGCTGTCAGCCACAACAGTATAAAACTACCAGATACAGTGAACAATAAAATAATAGATTTCCTTCGGTTCACCACCTCTGGATCGCTCTTATTCTCACTGCTGTGACCCCGGAGGCCCCTGCGGGCCCTGCTGGCCACTAAAATGCGTCTGACTGTCAAACAATTAAACAGTAATATTAAAGCAAAAGGAATCCATGGAATTAAAATACTTTCTAACCATGTGTACATTACACCTGCAGGCGATGAATAAAAGGCCAACATGGGGCGGAGACCCCACTGAACATTGTTAATTATTTGTGTATGTTCAAATGTAAACCAATAGGGGATGTTTTCTAAACAGATCAGGACAGAGAGCGTTGTTATAACCGCAGCCGCAGTTCTCATTGTGCAATATTTTGTTTTAAACTTGTGACAACATATAGATACAAATCGGTCAAATGTGAACGAGACTGTAAACCACACCGACAGATCCAGGTTGGTACAATTAATGTAGATCATGAACTTACGAATGAAAGTGTAGGACAGGAATTGAAGGGGAAATAGTTTAGTGAAAATTTGATGCTCTATTACATTGAAGATGATGACCAGTAGATCTGCTGTTGCCATGGCCACCATATAGATCGAGATACATTTGGAAAGGCCGCAATTTCCTCTGGAAAGAATCACGATTGTCATTAGGTTCGCTGTAAGAAAGAGGGACAAGAGGTAATTAACGGGGATACTCAGATAAATCTCACAGCATATTGTGGGGAAATGTTCCAAAGATTTCATAATTAGCGTAAAGCACGCGGGTTTTTTTTTAAATATAGGCGAGCGATGACGAAACTTTATTTAAACGAAAGAAAACATTAAACACTCAACATCAAGGGACTGACAATCCGCCGTCCTTCCAGCTTACTTCAGTCGGACGTTATCAAGGCAGCGCGGGGAGGGTCACTCGGAATCAGTCTGGGGAATGGTAACGGAGAGCGTCCCCACTACGACCGACACCCGGCACTGAAGAGTCAACGGGGGTTTTGGACTTTGCCCGATAGTGTAAAACAGGCGACATCGGATCATCCGTCCGTCATACATCTGTCCCGAATTTCATTTCCATCGCTGTCGCCACTAACACTAGATTGAGGCTCCACTCACACTGTAAATGTACAGTCCAGGCTAAGCTGCAGTCTGTCGCAGGGACGGTACAGGTGTATATAAAAGCGCCATAAAGGGAAACTTTGGTTGGTCCCATAAGTTATTAATTTTCGGCAGTCAATAAGTAAACGGATTTCCTTCCATAAGTACAAACACACATTTCAATGCAGTGTTGAGCGCTAAAACCATCCCGCCATGAGGCTTACACCCACGTGATGAACCCACCCAATGTTATAATTTACTGTTGCGGCCCCGTCGGACAATAGATCGAAATTTACATTCACTCCTTCAGTTTCTTTGGCGAGCAGTGTCTCGGGAGCTGTATCAGGTGTTCGCAGTTTTAAATCTAATGTCACAACAATTACAGGAAAGATACGAATTCAAGTAAAACATTCAGCATAGACAAAAGCTTCAATTTCGGTCGAAACCCTGGGCTTTTTCTATTTATAATCGCCCCGAGGGAGCCGCTCGGTAACAAAGCGGGAACTGATGGAACAGCGAAAGTTCTTTGCAGCTGAGGGGAGGGGAGCAGCTCCCTGAGCGGCAATTAATTAGCATTTATTTCATTCATTCAAGGAATGTGGGCATCGCTGGCTAGGCCAGCATTTATTGCCCATCCCTAATTGCCCTTGAAAAGGTGATGATGAGGCGCCTTTTTGAACCGCTGCATTCCGTGTGGTGAAGGTTCTCCCACAGTCCTGTTAGGTTGGGAGTTCCCGGGTTTTGACCCAGCGACGATGAAGGAACGGTGATATATTTCAAAGTCTGGATGGTGTGTGACTTGGAAGGAAACGTGCAGGTGGTGTTGTCCTCATGTGCCTGCTGCCCTTGTCCTGCTAGGTGGTAGAGGTTGAGGTTTTGGGAGGTGCTGTCGAAGATGCCTTGGCGAGTTGATGCATTGCATCCTATAGATGGTACACACTGCAGCCACGGTGCGACATTGGTGATGGAAGTGAATGTAGCTTTGTCCTGGATGATGTCGAGCTTCTTGAGTGTTGTTGGAGCAGTTTTCATCCAGGCAAGTGGAGAGTATTCCATCACACTCATGACTTGTGCCTTGTCGATGGTGGAAAGGCTTTGGGGAGTCAGGAGTTGAATAATTCACTGCAGAATACCTAGGCTCTGACGTGCCCTTATAGCAACAGTATTTATTTGGCTGGTCCAGTTAACTTTCTGGTCAATATTGCCCCCAGGATGTTGATCGTTGGGGATACGGCGATGGTAATGCCGTGAATATCATTGGGAGGTAGTTAGACTCTCTCTTGTTGGAGATGGTCATTTCGTGACACTTGTCTCGGGCGAATTGTTACCTGTCGCTTCTGTGCCCAAGTTTGGATGTTGTCCAGGTCTTGCTGCATGGGGGCACGGACTTCTTCATTATCTGAGGGTTGTGAATGGAACTGAACACTGTGCAATCATCAGCGAACATCCCCATTTCTGACCCGATGATGGAGAGAATGTGTTTGGTGAAGCAGCTTCAAGCCTATCTCGGCCTCGGACACTGCCCTGAGGAACTCCTGCAGCAATGTTCTGGTGCTGAGATGATTGGCTTCCAACAACCACAATCATCTTCCTTTTGTTAGGTGCGACTCCAGCCACGAGAGTGAATTACCCCTGATTCCCATTGACTTCAATTTTACTCGGGCTCCTTGGTGCCACACTCCGTCAAATGCTGCCTTGATGGCAATGGCAGTCACTCTCACCTCACCTCTGCAATTCAGCATATTTGACTAGCTTTGGACCAAGGCTGCAATGAGGTCTGGAGCCGAGTGGTCATGGCGGAATCCAAACTGAACATCGGTGAGCAGGTTATTGGTGAGTAAGTGCCGCTTGATTGCACTGTCGACGACACTTTCCATCACTTTGCTGATGATTGAGACGAGACTGAAGGGGCGTTAATTGGCCGGACTGGATTTGTGTCCTGTTGGGTGGAGGTGGCTGCAGACCGAGGAGTTATCAACTGAAAGTGGACAGGTAACAACGGTACGAATAAAATGATTACCCGGGGAAATGATGACCAGGGGCAACAGGCAACACATCCTTTGCTGATCTATTATTGTTGGAGGGACCGGGGAATCAGCCTCGTCCTCCCGCGTATTGGGACGAAAGTTGATCGCCCGGTCCCCACGATCGACCGATCAGAGCATCGCCTCACCGGCAGCGCGGACTGCGAGGATTCCCGCTGATTGTCACTACTTTCTCCCTGTGGATAAGTGACTCTGAAATGAGGACTATCGCGGAATTTCTTACATAATCATTAACAGTGAGATAGTGAATAGCTGTGAAACAACAGGTTATATTGACTTACCGGGAAAACCAAAGGCTGCGAGAACAGGGAAGTAAATCTCCTTTATCTGATGAATTGTTGGCTTTTCCATTTTTTCGAAGAATGTGTGAATTCGCTCACACTTTACGGTCCCGATTGGAGTGTATCTGAGATCTGTAAATACTCCCCTTATATAGAACAATCGGTGTCCAGGTGAGAAAATCAGGTTACACAATAATTGGCGTTAGTTACAGTCACTTAACAAACAAGGCGCGATTTTCCTCTTCAGTGGGCAGGGGACGCCAATGGGGAAATTGTACAGCTCAGTCCACGAAACTCCGTCCATTCACATCAATGAACAGAAAGTAATCCCTGATGGAATGTGCTCTGTGCACGACCCGTGAAACGGGAAGGGAACATCCATCCTGGACACTGCGTTAGGTTCTTGATGCCTCATGAATTCAGTAAAGACTTCACACATCCTTTACATAATTAAAATGTGTTTTATACTGTGATGATCACTGGTGATGACTCGGCTCTAACATTTGGTGTCCCGACTCAAACATTACTGGTGGTGACCCTACTCTGACACTAATCTAACTTCTGGTGGTGATCCTATTCTAACATTAATGGTGGTGATCCTACTGTAACATTACTGGTGGCGACCCTACTGTAACATTAATGGTGGTGACTCGACGCTAACATTAATGGTGGTGACTCTACGCTAACATTATCGGTGGTGATTAAACTCTAACGTTACAGGCGTGACCCTGCACTAACATTAATGGTGGACGCCCTACTCTAACATCCATTCACTCTCCCAATCCTTTATACGTATCCATCCACTCACTTTCCAATCCGATGAGGATTCTCGTCCATTGACTTGCACAATCCATTAATGGAATCCGTCCATTCACTTTCCCAATCCATTAACGGTATTGGTTCATTCACTTTCCCCAATCCATTAATTTTATCCATCCATTCACTTTCACCAATCCATTAACGGTATCCATCCATTCACTTTCCCCATTCCATTAATTTTATCCATCCATTCACTTTCCCCAATCCATTAACGGTATCCGTCCATTCACTTTCCCAATCCATTAATGGTTCCTGTCCATTCACTTTCCCAATCCATTAATTTTATCCATCCATTCACTTTCCCAATCCATCAATGGTTCCTGTCCATTCACTTTCCCAATCCATTAATTTTATCCATCCATTCACTTTCCCAATCCATTAATTTTATCCATCCATTCACTTTCCCAATCCATTAATTGAATCCATCCATTCACTTTCCCAATCCATTAATGGAATCCATCCATTCACTTTCCCCAATCCATTAACGTTATCGGCCCATTCACTTTCCCAATCCATTGATGGAATCCGTCCATTCACTTTCCCAATCCATTAATTTTATCCGTCCATTCACTTTCCCAATCCATTAATTTTATCCATCCATTCACTTTCCCAATCCATTAATTTTATCCGTCCATTCACTTTCCCAATCCATTAATTTTATCCTTCCATTCACTTTCCCAATCCATTAATTTTATCCATCCATTCACTTTCCCAATCCATTAATTTTATCCATCCATTCACTTTCCCAATCTATTAATGGTATCCGCACATTCACTTTCCCAATCCATTAATGGTATCCGCTCATTCACTTTTCCAATCCATTAATGGAATCCATCCATTCACTTTCCCAAACCATTAATGGTATCCGCCCATTCACTTTCCCAATCCATTAACGGTATCGGCCCATTCACTTTCCCAATCCATTGATGGAATCCGTCCATTCACTTTCCCAATCCATTAATTTTATCCGCCCATTCACTTTCCCAATCCATTAATGGAATCCATCCATTTACTTTCCCAATCCTTTAATGGAATCCATCCATTCACTTTCCCAATCCATTAATTGAATCCATCCATTCACTTTCCCAATCCATTAATGGAATCCATCCATTCACTTACCCCAATCCATGAACGGTATCGGCCCATTCACTTTCCCAATCCATTGATGGTATCCATCCATTCACTTTCCCAATCCATTAACGGTATCGGCCCATTCACTTTCCCAATCCATTGATGGAATCCATCCATTCACTTTCCCAATCCATTAATTTTATCCATCCATTCACTTTCCCAATCCATTAATGGAATCCATCCACTCACTTTCCCAATCCATTCATGGTATCCATCCATTCACTTACCCCAATCCATGAACGGTATCGGCCCATTCACTTTCCCAATCCATTGATGGTATCCATCCATTCACTTTCCCAATCCATTAAAGGTATCGGCCCATTCACTTTCCCAATCCATTGATGGAATCCATCCATTCACTTTCCCAATCCATTAATTTTATCCATCCATTTACTTTCCCAATCCCTTAATGGAATCCATCCATTCACTTTCCCAATCCATTAATGGAATCCATCCATTCACTTTCCCAATCCATTAATGGAATCCATCCATTCACTTTTCCCAATCCATGAACGGTATCGGCCCATTCACTTTCCCAAACCATTGATGGAATCCATCCATTCACTTTCCCAATCCATTAATGGAATCCATCCATTCACTTTCCCCAATTCATTAACGGTATCGGCCCATTCACTTTCCCAATCCATTCATGGAATCCATCCATTCACTTTCCCAATCCATTCATGGTATCCGCCCATTCACTTTCCCAATCCATTAATGGAATCCATCCATTCACTTTCCCCAATCCATTAATGGAATCCATCCATTCACTTTCCCAATCCATTAATGGAATCCATCCATTCACTTTCCCCAATCCATTAATGGAATCCATCCATTCACTTTCCCAATCCATTAATGGAATCCATCCATTCACTTTCCCAATCCATTAACGGTATCGGTCCATTCACTTTCCCAATCCATTGATGGAATCCATCCATTCATTTTCCCAATCCATTAATTTTATCCATCCATTCACTTTCCCAATCCATTAATGGAATCCATCCATTCACTTTCCCAATCCATGAATGGAATCCATCCATTCACTTTCCCAATCCATTAACGGTATCGGCCCATTCACTTTCCCAATTCATTGATGGAATCCATCCATTCACTTTCCCAATCCATTAATGGTATCCACTCAATTAACTTTCCCAATCCATTAATGGAATCCATCCATCCACTTTCCCAATCCATTAATGGAATCCATCCATTCACTTTCCCAATCCATTAATGGTATCCACCCATTCACTTTCCCAATCCATTAATGGAATCCATCCATTCACTTTCCCAATCCATTAATGGAATCCATCCATTCACTTTCCCAATCCATTAATGGTATCGGCCCATTCACTTTCCCAATCCATTGATGGAATCCATCCATTCACTTTCCCAATCCATTAATGGTATCCACCCATTCACTTTCCCAATCCATTAATGGAATCCATCCATTCACTTTCCCAATCCATTAATGGAATCCATCCATTCACTTTCCCAATCCATTAATGGTATCCGCCCATTCACATTCCCAATCCATTAATGGAATCCATCCATTCACTTTCCCAATCCATTAATGGAATCCATCCATTCACTTTCCCAATCCATTAATGGTATCCGCCCATTCACTTTCCCAATCCATTAATGGAATCCATCCATTCACTTTCCCAATCCATTAATGGTATCCTCCCATTCACTTTCCCAATCCATTAATGGAATCCATCCATTCACTTTCCCAATCCATTAACGGTATCGGCCCATTAACTTTCCCAATCCATTGATGGTATCCATCCATTCATTTTCCCAATCCATTAACGGAATCGGCCCATTCACTTTTCAATCCATTGATGGAATCCATCCATTCACTTTCCCAATTCATTAATTTTATCCATCCATTCACTTTCCCAATCCATTAATTTTATCCATCCATTCACTTTCCCAATCCATTAATGGTATCCGCCCATTCACTTTCCCAATCCATTAATGGTATCCGCACATTCACTTTCCCAATCCATTAATGGTTCCTGTCCATTCACTTTCCCAATCTATTAATTTTATCCATCCATTCACTTTCCCAATCCATTAATGGAATCCATCCATTCACTTTCCCAATCCATTAATGGTATCCGCCCATTCACTTTCCCAATCCATTAATGGTATCCGCCCATTCACTTTCCCAATCCATTAATGGAATCCATCCATTCACTTTCCCCAATCCATTAACGGTATCGGCCCATTCACTTTCCCAATCCATTGATGGAATCCGTCCATTCACTTTCCCAATCCATTAATTTTATCCGTCCATTCACTTTCCCAATCCATTAATGGTATCCGCCCATTCACTTTCCCAATCCATTAATGGAATCCATCCATTCACTTTCCCCAATCCATTAACGGTATCGGCCCATTCACTTTCCCAATCCATTGATGGAATCCGTCCATTCACTTTCCCAATCCATTAATTTTATCCATCCATTCACTTTCCCAATCCATTAATGGTATCCGCCCATTCACTTTCCCAATCCATTAATCGTATCCGCCCATTCACTTTCCCAATCCATTAATGGAATCCATCCATTCACTTTCCCAATCCATTAATGGAATCCATCCATTCACTTTCCCAATCCATTGATGGAATCCATCCATTCACTTTCCCAAACCATTGATGGAATCCATCTATTCATTTTCCCAATCCATTAATGGAATCCATCGATTCACTTTCCCAATCCATTAATGGAATCCATCCATTCACTTTCCCCAATCCATAAACGGTATCTGCCCATTCACTTTCCCAATCCATTGATGGAATCCATCCATTCACTTTCCCAATCCATTAATGGAATCCATCCATTCACTTTCCCAATCCATTGATGGAATCCGTCCATTCCCTTTCCCAATCCATTAATTTTATCCATCCATTCACTTTCCCAATCCATTAATGGAATCCGCCCATTCACTTTCCCAATCCATTAATGTAATCCATCCATTCACTTTCCCAATCCATTAATGGAATCCATCCGTTCACTTTCACAATCCATTAATGGTATCCGCCCATTCACTTTCCCAATCCATTAATGAAAGCCATCCATTCACTTTCCAAATCCATTAATGGAATCCATCCATTCACTTTCCCAATCCATTAATGGTATCCGCCCATTCACTTTCCCAATCCATTAATGGAATCCATCCATTCACTTTCCCAATCCACTAATGGAATCCATCCATTCACTTTCCCCAATCCATTAATGGAATCCATCCATTCACTTTCCCAATCCATTAATGGAATCCATCCATTCACTTTTCCCAATCCATGAACGGTATCGGCCCATTCACTTTCCCAAACCATTGATGGAATCCATCCATTCACTTTCCCAATCCATTAATGGAATCCATCCATTCACTTTCCCCAATTCATTAACGGTATCGGCCCATTCACTTTCCCAATCCATTCATGGAATCCATCCATTCACTTTCCCAATCCATTCATGGTATCCGCCCATTCACTTTCCCAATCCATTAATGGAATCCATCCATTCACTTTCCCAATCCATTAATGGAATCCATCCATTCACTTTCCCCAATCCATTAATGGAATCCATCCATTCACTTTCCCAATCCATTAATGGAATCCATCCATTCACTTTCCCAATCCATTAACGGTATCGGTCCATTCACTTTCCCAATCCATTGATGGAATCCTTCCATTCACTTTCCCAATCCATTAATTTTATCCATCCATTCACTTTCCCAATCCATTAATGGAATCCATCCATTCACTTTCCCAATCCATTCATGGTATTCGCCCATTCACTTTCCCAATCCATTAATGGAATCCATCCATTCACTTTCCCAATCCATGAATGGAATCCATCCATTCACTTTCCCAATCCATTAAAGTTATCGGCCCATTCACTTTCCCAATCCATTGATGGAATCCATCCATTCACTTTCCCAATCCATTAATGGTATCCACTCAATTAACTTTCCCAATCCATTAATGGAATCCATCCATCCACTTTCCCAATCCATTAATGGAATCCATCCATTCACTTTCCCAATCCATTAATGGTATCCACCCATTCACTTTCCCAATCCATTAATGGAATCCATCCATTCACTTTCCCAATCCATTAATGGAATCCATCCATTCACTTTCCCAATCCATTAATGGTATCGGCCCATTCACTTTCCCAATCCATTGATGGAATCCATCCATTCACTTTCCCAATCCATTAATGGTATCCACCCATTCACTTTCCCAATCCATTAATGGAATCCATCCATTCACTTTCCCAATCCATTAATGGAATCCATCCATTCACTTTCCCAATCCATTAATGGTATCCGCCCATTCACATTCCCAATCCATTAATGGAATCCATCCATTCACTTTCCCAATCCATTAATGGAATCCATCCATTCACTTTCCCAATCCATTAATGGTATCCGCCCATTCACTTTCCCAATCCATTAATGGAATCCATCCATTCACTTTCCCAATCCATTAATGGTATCCTCCCATTCACTTTCCCAATCCATTAATGGAATCCATCCATTCACTTTCCCAATCCATTAACGGTATCGGCCCATTAACTTTCCCAATCCATTGATGGTATCCATCCATTCATTTTCCCAATCCATTAACGGAATAGGCCCATTCACTTTCCCAATCCATTGATGGAATCCATCCATTCACTTTCCCAATTCATTAATTTTATCCATCCATTCACTTTCCCAATCCATTAATTTTATCCATCGATTCACTTTCCCAATCCATTAATGGTATCCGCCCATTCACTTTCCCAATCCATTAATGGTATCCGCACATTCACTTTCCCAATCCATTAATGGTTCCTGTCCATTCACTTTCCCAATCTATTAATTTTATCCATCCATTCACTTTCCCAATCCATTAATGGAATCCATCCATTCACTTTCCCAATCCATTAATGGTATCCGCCCATTCACTTTCCCAATCCATTAATGGTATCCGCCCATTCACTTTCCCAATCCATTAATGGAATCCATCCATTCACTTTCCCCAATCCATTAACGGTATCGGCCCATTCACTTTCCCAATCCATTGATGGAATCCGTCCATTCACTTTCCCAATCCATTAATTTTATCCGTCCATTCACTTTCCCAATCCATTAATGGTATCCGCCCATTCACTTTCCCAATCCATTAATGGAATCCATCCATTCACTTTCCCCAATCCATTAACGGTATCGGCCCATTCACTTTCCCAATCCATTGATGGAATCCGTCCATTCACTTTCCCAATCCATTAATTTTATCCATCCATTCACTTTCCCAATCCATTAATGGTATCCGCCCATTCACTTTCCCAATCCATTAATCGTATCCGCCCATTCACTTTCCCAATCCATTAATGGAATCCATCCATTCACTTTCCCAATCCATTAATGGAATCCATCCATTCACTTTCCCAATCCATTGATGGAATCCATCCATTCACTTTCCCAAACCATTGATGGAATCCATCTATTCATTTTCCCAATCCATTAATGGAATCCATCGATTCACTTTCCCAATCCATTAATGGAATCCATCCATTCACTTTCCCCAATCCATAAACGGTATCTGCCCATTCACTTTCCCAATCCATTGATGGAATCCATCGATTCACTTTCCCAATCCATTAATGGAATCCATCCATTCACTTTCCCCAATCCATAAACGGTATCTGCCCATTCACTTTCCCAATCCATTAATTTTATCCATCCATTCACTTTCCCAATCCATTAATGGAATCCGCCCATTCACTTTCCCAATCCATTAATGTAATCCATCCATTCACTTTCCCAATCCATTAATGGAATCCATCCGTTCACTTTCACAATCCATTAATGGTATCCGCCCATTCACTTTCCCAATCCATTAATGAAAGCCATCCATTCACTTTCCCAATCCATTAATGGAATCCATCCATTCACTTTCCCAATCCATTAATGGTATCCGCCCATTCACTTTCCCAATCCATTAATGGAATCCATCCATTCACTTTCCCAATCCACTAATGGTATCCATCCATTCACTTTCCCCAATCCATTAATGGAATCCATCCATTCACTTTCCCATTCCATTAACGGTATCGGCCCATTCACTTTCCCAATCCATTGATGGTATCCATCCATTCACTTTCCCAATCCATTAATGGTATCCGCCCATTCACTTTCCCAATCCATTAATGGTATCCGCACATTCACTTTCCCAATCCATTAATGGTTCCTGTCCATTCACTTTCCCAATCTATTAATTTTATCCATCCATTCACTTTCCCAATCCATTAATGGAATCCATCCATTCACTTTCCCAATCCATTAATGGTATCCGCCCATTCACTTTCCCAATCCATTAATGGTATCCGCCCATTCACTTTCCCAATCCATTAATGGAATCCATCCATTCACTTTCCCCAATCCATTAACGGTATCGGCCCATTCACTTTCCCAATCCATTGATGGAATCCGTCCATTCACTTTCCCAATCCATTAATTTTATCCGTCCATTCACTTTCCCAATCCATTAATGGTATCCGCCCATTCACTTTCCCAATCCATTAATGGAATCCATCCATTCACTTTCCCCAATCCATTAACGGTATCGGCCCATTCACTTTCCCAATCCATTGATGGAATCCGTCCATTCACTTTCCCAATCCATTAATTTTATCCATCCATTCACTTTCCCAATCCATTAATGGTATCCGCCCATTCACTTTCCCAATCCATTAATCGTATCCGCCCATTCACTTTCCCAATCCATTAATGGAATCCATCCATTCACTTTCCCAATCCATTAATGGAATCCATCCATTCACTTTCCCAATCCATTGATGGAATCCATCCATTCACTTTCCCAAACCATTGATGGAATCCATCTATTCATTTTCCCAATCCATTAATGGAATCCATCGATTCACTTTCCCAATCCATTAATGGAATCCATCCATTCACTTTCCCCAATCCATAAACGGTATCTGCCCATTCACTTTCCCAATCCATTGATGGAATCCATCCATTCACTTTCCCAATCCATTAATGGAATCCATCCATTCACTTTCCCAATCCATTGATGGAATCCGTCCATTCCCTTTCCCAATCCATTAATTTTATCCATCCATTCACTTTCCCAATCCATTAATGGAATCCGCCCATTCACTTTCCCAATCCATTAATGTAATCCATCCATTCACTTTCCCAATCCATTAATGGAATCCATCCGTTCACTTTCACAATCCATTAATGGTATCCGCCCATTCACTTTCCCAATCCATTAATGAAAGCCATCCATTCACTTTCCCAATCCATTAATGGAATCCATCCATTCACTTTCCCAATCCATTAATGGTATCCGCCC
Source organism: Heptranchias perlo (assembly GCF_035084215.1). Taxonomy (NCBI): domain Eukaryota; kingdom Metazoa; phylum Chordata; class Chondrichthyes; order Hexanchiformes; family Hexanchidae; genus Heptranchias; species Heptranchias perlo. The sequence continues at coordinate 6,591,132 of NW_027139548.1, forward strand.
ATTCACTTTCCCAATCCATTAATGGAATCCATCCATTCACTTTCCCAATCCACTAATGGAATCCATCCATTCACTTTCCCCAATCCATTAATGGAATCCATCCATTCACTTTCCCAATCCATTAATTTTATCCATCCATTCACTTTTCCCAATCCATGAACGGTATCGGCCCATTCACTTTCCCAAACCATTGATGGAATCCATCCATTCACTTTCCCAATCCATTAATGGAATCCATCCATTCACTTTCCCCAATTCATTAACGGTATCGGCCCATTCACTTTCCCAATCCATTCATGGAATCCATCCATTCACTTTCCCAATCCATTCATGGTATCCGCCCATTCACTTTCCCAATCCATTAATGGAATCCATCCATTCACTTTCCCCAATCCATTAATGGAATCCATCCATTCACTTTCCCAATCCATTAATGGAATCCATCCATTCACTTTCCCAATCCATTAACGGTATCGGTCCATTCACTTTCCCAATCCATTGATGGAATCCTTCCATTCACTTTACCAATCCATTAATTTTATCCATCCATTCACTTTCCCAATCCATTAATGGAATCCATCCATTCACTTTCCCAATCCATTCATGGTATTCGCCCATTCACTTTCCCAATCCATTAATGGAATCCATCCATTCACTTTCCCAATCCATGAATGGAATCCATCCATTCACTTTCCCAATCCATTAAAGTTATCGGCCCATTCACTTTCCCAATCCATTGATGGAATCCATCCATTCACTTTCCCAATCCATTAATGGTATCCACTCAATTAACTTTCCCAATCCATTAATGGAATCCATCCATCCACTTTCCCAATCCATTAATGGAATCCATCCATTCACTTTCCCAATCCATTAATGGTATCCACCCATTCACTTTCCCAATCCATTAATGGAATCCATCCATTCACTTTCCCAATCCATTAATGGAATCCATCCATTCACTTTCCCAATCCATTAATGGTATCGGCCCATTCACTTTCCCAATCCATTGATGGAATCCATCCATTCACTTTCCCAATCCATTAATGGTATCCACCCATTCACTTTCCCAATCCATTAATGGAATCCATCCATTCACTTTCCCAATCCATTAATGGAATCCATCCATTCACTTTCCCAATCCATTAATGGTATCCGCCCATTCACATTCCCAATCCATTAATGGAATCCATCCATTCACTTTCCCAATCCATTAATGGAATCCATCCATTCACTTTCCCAATCCATTAATGGTATCCGCCCATTCACTTTCCCAATCCATTAATGGAATCCATCCATTCACTTTCCCAATCCATTAATGGTATCCTCCCATTCACTTTCCCAATCCATTAATGGAATCCATCCATTCACTTTCCCAATCCATTAACGGTATCGGCCCATTAACTTTCCCAATCCATTGATGGTATCCATCCATTCATTTTCCCAATCCATTAACGGAATAGGCCCATTCACTTTCCCAATCCATTGATGGAATCCATCCATTCACTTTCCCAATTCATTAATTTTATCCATCCATTCACTTTCCCAATCCATTAATTTTATCCATCGATTCACTTTCCCAATCCATTAATGGTATCCGCCCATTCACTTTCCCAATCCATTAATGGTATCCGCACATTCACTTTCCCAATCCATTAATGGTTCCTGTCCATTCACTTTCCCAATCTATTAATTTTATCCATCCATTCACTTTCCCAATCCATTAATGGAATCCATCCATTCACTTTCCCAATCCATTAATGGTATCCGCCCATTCACTTTCCCAATCCATTAATGGTATCCGCCCATTCACTTTCCCAATCCATTAATGGAATCCATCCATTCACTTTCCCCAATCCATTAACGGTATCGGCCCATTCACTTTCCCAATCCATTGATGGAATCCGTCCATTCACTTTCCCAATCCATTAATTTTATCCGTCCATTCACTTTCCCAATCCATTAATGGTATCCGCCCATTCACTTTCCCAATCCATTAATGGAATCCATCCATTCACTTTCCCCAATCCATTAACGGTATCGGCCCATTCACTTTCCCAATCCATTGATGGAATCCGTCCATTCACTTTCCCAATCCATTAATTTTATCCATCCATTCACTTTCCCAATCCATTAATGGTATCCGCCCATTCACTTTCCCAATCCATTAATCGTATCCGCCCATTCACTTTCCCAATCCATTAATGGAATCCATCCATTCACTTTCCCAATCCATTAATGGAATCCATCCATTCACTTTCCCAATCCATTGATGGAATCCATCCATTCACTTTCCCAAACCATTGATGGAATCCATCTATTCATTTTCCCAATCCATGAATGGAATCCATCGATTCACTTTCCCAATCCATTAATGGAATCCATCCATTCACTTTCCCCAATCCATAAACGGTATCTGCCCATTCACTTTCCCAATCCATTGATGGAATCCATCGATTCACTTTCCCAATCCATTAATGGAATCCATCCATTCACTTTCCCCAATCCATAAACGGTATCTGCCCATTCACTTTCCCAATCCATTAATTTTATCCATCCATTCACTTTCCCAATCCATTAATGGAATCCGCCCATTCACTTTCCCAATCCATTAATGTAATCCATCCATTCACTTTCCCAATCCATTAATGGAATCCATCCGTTCACTTTCACAATCCATTAATGGTATCCGCCCATTCACTTTCCCAATCCATTAATGAAAGCCATCCATTCACTTTCCCAATCCATTAATGGAATCCATCCATTCACTTTCCCAATCCATTAATGGTATCCGCCCATTCACTTTCCCAATCCATTAATGGAATCCATCCATTCACTTTCCCAATCCACTAATGGAATCCATCCATTCACTTTCCCCAATCCATTAATGGAATCCATCCATTCACTTTCCCATTCCATTAACGGTATCGGCCCATTCACTTTCCCAATCCATTGATGGTATCCATCCATTCACTTTCCCAATCCATTAATTTTATCCATCCATTCACTTTACCAATCCATTAATTTTATCCATCCATTCACTTTCCCAATCCATTAATTTTATCCATCCATTCACCTTCCCAATCCATTAATTTTATCCGTCCATTCACTTTCCCAATCCATTAATGGTTCCTGTCCATTCTTGTGTCGAAGCGGCCCATACATGGCAACAGACGCACAGAATCTTCTGTGATGTGATTTCATTTATTTTCCAAAGTCTTGGAGGTCCTGTTCTACGAAAGCTGGATTTGATACCCTGACAGATGTATATCGAGGAACCAGGCAAGTCATTGGTTTCCTCCTGTAACCGCTCACGAAGGAATTGTCTGGGGTTTTCCCTCCAAGTTATCTGAAGGGGTGAATGTTGCCTGATTCGGTTCCCGATCTGACTTACATTTAACCCAGTTCGGATCAAAACGAATTTAATTTATTCACCCTCGATTAGGTTATCCTAAAACTGTTTCTTGCCAAACAGTCAAGGAAGAAACCAAGTCAAAGTCATGCACTAAATATTGTTTAACAGTTATAACCTGGTGTTGCTACATCTCACGACTACATGCATGATAAACAGTGGAAGCAACTTGCTATAGACAGAGCTAAGCGATTCCACAACCAACAGTTCAGATCAAAGCTCTGCAGTCCTGCCACATCCAGTCGTGAATGGTGGTGGACAATTAAACAACCAACGGGAGGAGGAGGCTCTGCAAACATCCCCATCCACAATGATGTCCAGCACGTGAGTATAAAAGAAAGGCTGAAGCGTTTGCAACCATCTTCATCCAGAAGTGCGGAATGGATGGTCCATCTCGGCCTCCTCCCGAAATGCCCACCAACACAGGAGCCAGTCTTCAACTAATTCGATTCACTCCACGTGATATCAAGAAAGGACTGAGTGCACTGGATACAGCAAAGGCTATGGGCCCTGACAACATCCCGGCTGTAGTCTCGTGCTCTAGAACAAGCTCTCCCTCGAGCCAAACTGTTCCAAAACAGCGACAACACTGGCATTTACCCGACAATGTGGAAAATTGCCCAGGTATGTCCTGTCCAGAAAAAGCAGGCCAAATCCAATCCGGCCAATTACCGCCCCATCAGTCTACTCCCAATCATCAGCAAAGTAACATTCGCGTCAGACAAGTGCCAGGCAATGACCATCTCCAAAAACAAAGAGTCCAATCACCTCCCCTTGACATTCAACTACATTACCATCGACGAATCCCCCACAATCAACATCCTGGGGGTCACCATTGACCAGAAACTTAACTGGACCAGCCATATGAATACTGTGTCGACAAGAGCATGTCAGAGGCCAGGTATTTAGCGGCGAGTGACTCACCAGCTGACTCCCCAAAGCCTTTCCACCATCGACAAGGCACAAGTCAGGAGTGTGATTGAATACTCTCCATTTGCCTGGAATAGTGCAGCTCCAACAACACTCAAGAAGCTGGACACAATACATAACAAAGCAACCCGCTTTATTGGCACCCCATCCACCACCCTCAACATTCACTCCCTTCACCACCGGCGCATTGTGCCTGCAGTGTGTGCCATCCACAGGATGCACTGCAGCAACTCGCCAAGGCTTCTTCCACAGCACCGCCCAAACCCGCAACCTCTACCACCTAGAAGGACAAGTGCAGCAGGCACAGGGGAACAACAACGCCTGCACGTTCCCCTCCAAGTCACACACCATCCAGACTTGGGAAAATATTGCCGTTCCATCATCGTGGCTGGGTCAAAATCCTGGAACTCCTTTCCGATCAGCAATGTGGGAGAACCTTCACCACACGGACTGCAGCGGTTCAAGAAGGCGGCTCACTTCCACCTTCTCAATTGCAATTTGGGATTGGTCATAACAAAGGAACATAGGAAAATAGGAACAGGAGTAGGCCATTCAGCCCCTCGTGTCTGCTCCACCATTTGATAAGATCATGGCTGATCTGTGATCTAACTCCATATACCTGTCTTTGGCACTTATCCCTTAATACCTTTGGTTGCCAAAAAGCTATCTATCTCAGATTTAAATTTAGCAATTGTGTTAGTATCAATTGCCGTTTGCGGAAGGGAGTTCCAAACTTCTACAACCCTTTGTGTGTCGAACTGTTTTCTAATCTCGCTCCTGAAATGTCTGGCTCTAATTTTTAGACTGTGCCCTCCACTCCAAGATTCCCCAACCAGCGGAAATAGATTCTCTCTATCCACCCTATCTGTTCCCCTTAATATCTTATAAACTTCGATCATATCACCCCTTAACCTTCGAAACTCTAGAGAATGCAACCCCAATTTGTGTCATCTCTCCTCGTAACTTAACCCTGGAAGTCCGGGTATCATTCATGTAAACCGACGCTGCATTCCCTCCAAGGCCAATATGTCATTCCGAAGGTGCGGTGCCCAGAACTGCTCACTGTACTCCAGGTGCGGTCTCACCAGTGTATTGTATAGTTGCAGCATTACATATGCCCCCTTGTACTCTAGTCCTCTAGATATAAAGGCCAACATTCCATTAGCCTTCTTGATTATTTTCTGCACCTGTTCATGACACTTCAATGATCTATGTACTTGAACTCCTAAGTCCCTTTGGACATCCACTGTTTTTTAAAACTTTTTACCATTTAGAAAGTACCCTGTTCCATCCTTTTTTGATCCAAAGTGGATGACCTCACATTTGTCTACATTGAATTCCATTTGCCACAGTTTTGCCCATTCACCTAATCGATCAATATCGCTTTGTAATTTTATGTTTTCATCTACACTGCTAACAATGCCACCAATCTTTGTGTCATTGGCAAATTTAGATATGAGACTTTCTATGCCTTCATCTAAGTCGTTAATAAATATTGTAAATAATTGAGGCCCCAAGATAGATCCCTTCGGTACTCCACTTGTCACATCCTGCCAATGTGAGTACCTTCCCATTATCCCTACTCTCTGTCGCGTTTCACTCATCCAACTTCCTAACCAATCCCGTACTTTTCCCTCGATTCCATGGGCTTCTAACTTAGCGAACAGTCTCTGATGTGGGACCTCATCAAATGCCTTCTGGAAGTCCATAAAAATAATATCCATTGATATTCCCCTGTCCACTACTTTAGTCACCTCTTCAAAAAATTCAATCAGGTTTATCAGGCATGACCTACCTTTCAGAAATCCATACTGGCTCTCTCTGATTAACTGAAAATTCTCGAGGTGTTCAGTCAACCTATCCTTAATTATAGACTCCAGCGTTTTCCCCACAACAGATGTTAGGCTAACTGGTCGATAATTCCCCGGTTTCCCTCTCTCTCCTTTCTTAAAAAGCAGAGTGACATATGCAATTTTCCAACATAGAGGGACAGTTCCTGAATCTAGAGAACTTTGAAAGATTTTCGTTCGGACTTTGAAAGTTTATATTTTGGATTCGCCAGCGACGACCACATCCCATGAACGAATAACAAAAATTGATGGAAGGTGTCGTCGACAGTGTTATCAAGCGGCACTTACTCACCAATAACCTGCTCACCGATGCTCAGTTTCGGTTCCGCCTGGACCCCACGGCTCCAGGCCTCATTACAGCCTTGGTCCAAACATGAACAAAGAGCTGAATTCGAGAGGTGATGTGAGAGTGACTGTCCTTGACATCAAGTCAACATTTGACCGAGTGTGGCACCAAGGGGCCCTCGTAAAATTGAAGTCAACGGGAATCAGGGAGAATACTCTCCAGTGGCTGGAGTCATACCTTGCAAACATAAAGATGGTAGTGCTTGTTGGAGGACAATCATCTCAGCCCCATGACATTGCTGCAGGAGTTCCTCAGGGCAGTGTCGTGTGCCCTACCGTGTTCAGCTTCTTCATCAATGACCTTCCCTCCATCATAAGGTCAGAAATGGGGATGTTCGCTGATGATTGTTCAGTGTTCAGTTCCATTCGCAACCCCTCAGATAATGAAGCTGTCCGTGCCCGCATGCAGCAAGACCTGGACAACGTCCAGGCTTGGGCTGATAAGTGTCACTTAACATTCGCCCCAGACAAGTGCCATGCAATGAAAATCTCCAAATAGAGAGAGTCGAAACACATCCCCTTGACAGAGAACGGCATTACCATCGCCGAATCCCCCACCATCAAAATCCTGGTGGTCAACATTGACCAGAAATTTAACTGTACCAGCCACATAAATATTTGTCCACAAGAGCAGCTCAGAGGCTGGGTATACTGCGGCCAGCGACTCACCTCCTGACTCCCCAGAGCCTTTCCACCATCTGCAAAGGCACCAGTCAGGAGTATGATGGAACAGTCTCCACTTGACTGCATGAGTGCAGCTCCAACAACACTCAAGAAGATCGACAGTATCCAGGACAAAGCAGCCTGATGTTTCGCACCCCATCCACCACCCTAAACATTCACTCCCTTCACCACCGGCGCACTGTGGCTGCAGTGTATACCATCCACAGGATGCACTGCAGAAACTTGCCAAGGCTTCTTCAACAGAACCGCCCAAAACCTGCGAGCTCTACCACCGAGATGGACAAGAGCATCAGGCTAATGGGAACAACACCACCTGCACGTTCCACTCCAAGTCACACACCATCCCGACTTGGAAATATATCGCCGTTCCTTCATCGTCGCTGGTTTAAAATCCTGGAACTCCCTTCCTCACAGCACTGTGGGAGATCCTTCACCACACGCGGTTACAGAAGGCGGCTCACCGCCACCTTCTCAGGGGCAATTAGGCATGGGCAATAAATGCTGGCCTCACCAGCGACGCCCACATCCCATGAAGGAAAAGAAAGAAATAAATCACAATTAATAGTAACATTTGGGCACTCGAACGCTTAATCGACCGATTGGGTAATTCCTAGTCATGGAGCCGTTCACATACCAGCATCTCATAATCAACCCACACTCGTTTGATGACACAAGCATAGAGTTACACCACAGATATTCTGGTAAGAGAGACGATTTCAGGGATTTATGATAATTGCACATGGCCACACCACAGATAATCTACTAAGATAGATCATTTCAGGGAGTTATAATAATTGCACATGGCTACACCACATATATTCTGCTAAGAGAAATCATTTCAGGGATTGAAAACAATTGCAAATGGCTGCCCCACTGATATTCTACAAAGAGAGATGATTTCAAGGTGTTATAATAAAGCTCGGTACTGTTATCTGGGAAGGAGAGGGAAGTTTTTTACGAATACTAAGTGTATTTTCCGGGTGGACTGGAATCAAAAATCGGTAACAAAACAATAACTGAACAATGGGAGGCTTTCAAGGAGGAGATGGCTCGGATCCAGAGTAGAGGCATTCCCACGAGGGGGAAAGGAAGGACATCCAAAGTTATAGCTCTCTGGATGATTAAAGTTACAGAGATTATAAGGTAACAGGAAATGTCGCCTTATGACAAACTTAAGGTACATAATGCAGGAGAAAACGAGGCTCAATATAAGAGTTCAGAGGAGATATATAAAAGGGAGGAAGAGGGGCAAAGAGATTGCATGAGAATAGATTTGTGTCAAACATAAAAGGGAACACAAAAGTCTTTTATATATATATAAATACTAAAGGGGTAGTCAAAGGAAGGGTGTGACCAATTGGGTACAACAGAAGAGATCTTCTTGTGAAGGCAGAGGGAATGACTGAGGTCCGAAATGAATATTTCACATTGGTCTTGACTAGAGAAGAGAATGCTGCCATTGCAGCAGTAAGGGAGGATGTAGTAGCGTGATTGGATAGGATAAAAATATATAAATAGGAGGTACTTAAAAGAGTGGCAGTTCTTAAAGTATAAAAGTCACCCGGTCCAGATGGGATGCATCCGGGTTTACTGAGGGAAGCAAAGATGGAAATTGCAGAGGCTCTGGCCACAATCCTCCAATTCTCCGAGATATGGGACTTGTGCCAGAGGACTGGGGGGTTGCAAATGTCACACCTCTGTTCAAAAAAGGTCTGAGTGAAGAACTTGGCAATTACAGTACAGTTGGTCATTACATTGTTGGTGGGCTAATTTTAGAGACAATAATCATGGACAAAATTAATTGGCACTTGGAAAAATATGGGATAATAAATTAAAGCACGGATATGTTGAAGGAAAATCATATTTGACTAACCTGATTGAGTTCTTTGATGAAGTAATGGCGAGGGTTAATGAGGGTAGTGCGATCGATGTTGTGCATATGGACTTTCAAAAGGCATTTGATAAAGTACCACATAGTAAACTTCTCAGCAAAATTATAGCCCAGTGGATTAAATGGACAGTCGCAGGATGGATCCAAAATTTGTTCAGAGACAAAAAGTGTAGAGCAGTGGTGAACGGTTATTTTTTCAGACTGGAGGGAAGTAAACAGTGGTGTTCCCAAGTGGACAATATTAGGACGACTGCTGTTTTTGATCTTTATTAATGACCTAGATTTGGGTATGCAGAATACAATTTCAAATTTTGCTTTATTAATAGGGGCACAAAGTACAAAAGCAAGGAAGTAATGCTAAACCTTTATAAACGACTGGTTAGGCCTCAGCTGGAGTATTGTGTCCAATTCTGGACGCCGCAATTTAGGAACGATGTCAAGGTCTGAGAGGTTGCCAGGAAGAGATTAACTAGAATGTTCCCAGGGATGAGTGTTATGTGGAGAGACTGGAGAAGCTCGAGTTGCTCTCTGTGGAACAGAGAAGATTAAGTGGAGATTTGATCGATGCGTTCAAAATCATGAACGGTTTTGATAGAGTAAATAAGGATGAGGCCCGTTTAATTCGACGGGTTACACCGTGAGATCTAAGGGTGAGGACCTTTTAACTGGACGGGTCACACCGTGAGATCACAGTTTGAGGCTCCTTTAACTGGACGGGTCACACCGTGAGATCACAGTTTGAGGCTCCTTTAACTGGACGGGTCACACCGGGAGATCACAGTTTGAGGCTCCTTTAACCAGGTCAACACAATTAATGTTAGAGAAGGGTCTCCACGAGTAATGTTAGCGTAAAGTCACCAACATTAATGTTAGAGTAGGATCACCACCAGTAATGTTAGAGGAGGGTCACCCCCATTAATGTTAGAGTAGGATCACCACCAGTAATGTTGGAGGAGGATCACCACCAGTAATGTTAGAGTAGGATCATCACCAGTAATGTTAGAGGAGGATCATCACCAGTAATGTTAGAGTAGGATCACCACCAGTAATGTTAGAGGAGGGTCACCCCCATTAATGTTAGAGTAGGTTCACCACCAGTAATGTTGGAGGAGGATCATCACCAGTAATGTTAGAGTAGGATCACCGCCACGAATGTTAGAGTAGGATCATCACCAGTAATGTTAGAGTAGGATCACCACCAGTAATGTTAGAGTATGATCACCACCAGTAATGTTAGAGTAGGATCATCACCAGTAATGTTAGAGTAGGATCACCACCAGTAATGTTAGAGTCGGATCACCACCAGTAATGTTAGAGTAGAATCACCACCAGTAATGTTAGAGTAGGATCACCACCAGTAATGTTAGAGTAGGATCATCACCAGTAATGTTAGAGTAGGATCATCACCAGTAATGTTAGAGTAGGATCATCACCAGTAATGTTAGAGGAGGATCACCACCAGTAATGTTAGAGTAGGGTCTCCACCAGTAATGTTAGAGGAGGATCACCACCAGTAATGTTGGAGGAGGGTCACCACCAGTAATGTTAGAGGAGGATCATCACCAGTAATGTTAGAGGAGGATCATCACCAGTAATGTTGGAGGAGGATCATCACCAGTAATGTTAGAGTAGGATCACCACCGGTAATGTTAGAGTAGGATCACCACCAGTAATGTTAGAGTAGGGTCACCACCAGTAATGTTAGAGTAGGATCACCACCAGTAATGTTAGAGGAGGATCATCACCAGTAATGTTGGAGGAGGATCATCACCAGTAATGTTAGAGGAGGATCACCACCAGTAATGTTAGAGTAGGATCACCACCAGTAATGTTAGAGTAGGATCATCACCAGTAATGTTAGAGTAGGATCATCACCAGTAATGTTAGAGGAGGATCATCACCAGTAATGTTGGAGGAGGATCATCACCAGTAATGTTGGAGGAGGGTCACCACCAGTAATGTTAGAGTAGGATCACCACCAGTAATGTTAGAGTAGGATCACCACCAGTAATGTTAGAGTATGATCACCACCAGTAATGTTAGAGGAGGATCACCACCGGTAATGTGAGAGGAGGATCACCACCAGTAATGTTAGAGCAGGATCACCACCAGTAATGTTAGAGTATGATCACCACCAGTAATGTTAGAGGAGGATCACCACTAGTAATGTTAGAGGAGGATCACCACCAGTAATGTTAGAGGAGGATCACCACCAGTAATGTTGGAGGAGGATTACCACCAGTAATGTTGGAGGAGGATCACACCAGTAATGTTGGAGGAGGATCACCACCAGTAATGTTGGAGGAGGATCACCACCAGTAATGTTGGAGGAGGATCACACCAGTAATGTTGGAGGAGGATCACCACCAGTAATGTTGGAGGAGGATCACCACCAGTAATGTTAGAGGAGGATCACCACCAGTAATGTTAGAGGAGGATCATCACCAGTAATGTTGGAGGAGGCTCACACCAGTAATGTTGGAGGAGGATCACACCAGTAATGTTAGAGTCGGATCACCACCAGTAATGTTAGAGGAGGATCACCACCAGTAATGTTAGAGGAGGATCACCACCAGTAATGTTAGAGTAGGATCACCCCCAGTAATGTTAGAGTAGGATCACCACCAGTAATGTTAGACTAGGATCACCACCAGTAATGTTAGAGTAGGATCATCACCAGTAATGTTAGAGTAGGATCATCACCAGTAATGTTAGAGGAGGATCATCACCAGTAATGTTGGAGGAGGATCATCACCAGTAATGTTAGAGGAGGATCACCACCAGTAATGTTAGAGTAGGATCATCACCAGTAATGTTGGAGGAGGATCATCACCAGTAATGTTGGAGGAGGGTCACCACCAGTAATGTTAGAGTAGGATCACCACCAGTAATGTTAGAGTAGGATCACCACCAGTAATGTTAGAGTATGATCACCACCAGTAATGTTAGAGGAGGATCACCACCAGTAATGTTAGAGGAGGATCACCACCAGTAATGTTAGAGTAGGATCACCACCAGTAATGTTAGAGCAGGATCACCACCAGTAATGTTAGAGTATGATCACCACCAGTAATGTTAGAGGAGGATCACCACTAGTAATGTTAGAGGAGGATCACCACCAGTAATGTTAGAGGAGGATCACCACCAGTAATGTTGGAGGAGGATTACCACCAGTAATGTTGGAGGAGGATCACACCAGTAATGTTGGAGGAGGATCACCACCAGTAATGTTGGAGGAGGATCACCACCAGTAATGTTGGAGGAGGATCACACCAGTAATGTTGGAGGAGGATCACCACCAGTAATGTTAGAGGAGGATCACCACCAGTAATGTTAGAGGAGGATCATCACCAGTAATGTTGGAGGAGGCTCACACCAGTAATGTTGGAGGAGGATCACACCAGTAATGTTAGAGTCGGATCACCACCAGTAATGTTAGAGGAGGATCACCACCAGTAATGTTAGAGGAGGATCACCACCAGTAATGTTAGAGTAGGATCACCCCCAGTAATGTTAGAGTAGGATCACCACCAGTAATGTTAGACTAGGATCACCACCAGTAATGTTAGAGTAGGATCACCACCAGTAATGTTGGAGGAGGATCACCACCAGTAATGTTGGAGGAGGATCACCACCAGTAATGTTAGAGGAGGATCACCACCAGTAATGTTGGAGGAGGATCACCACCAGTAATGTTGGAGGAGGATCACCACCAGTAATGTTAGAGGAGGGTCACCATCAGTAATGTTAGAGTAGGATCACCACCAGTAATGTTAGAGGAGGATCATCACCAGTAATGTTAGAGTAGGATCATCACCAGTAATGTTGGAGGAGGATCATCACCAGTAATGTTGGAGGAGGGTCACCACCAGTAATGTTAGAGTAGGATCACCACCAGTAATGTTAGAGTAGGGTCACCACCAGTAATGTTAGAGTAGGATCACCACCAGTAATGTTAGAGTATGATCACCACCAGTAATGTTAGAGGAGGATCACCACCAGTAATGTTAGAGGAGGATCACCACCAGTAATGTTAGAGTAGGATCACCACCAGTAATGTTAGAGCAGGATCACCACCAGTAATGTTAGAGTATGATCACCACCAGTAATGTTAGAGGAGGATCACCACTAGTAATGTTAGAGGAGGATCACCACCAGTAATGTTAGAGTATGATCACCACCAGTAATGTTAGAGGAGGATCACCACTAGTAATGTTAGAGGAGGATCACCACCAGTAATGTTGGAGGAGGATCACACCAGTAATGTTGGAGGAGGATCACCACCAGTAATGTTGGAGGAGGATCACCACCAGTAATGTTGGAGGAGGATCACACCAGTAATGTTGGAGGAGGATCACCACCAGTAATGTTGGAGGAGGATCACCGCCAGTAATGTTAGAGGAGGATCACCACCAGTAATGTTAGAGGAGGATCATCACCAGTAATGTTGGAGGAGGATCACACCAGTAATGTTGGAGGAGGATCACCACCAGTAATGTTAGAGTCGGATCACCACCAGTAATGTTAGAGGAGGATCACCACCAGTAATGTTAGAGTAGGGTCACCACCAGTAATGTTAGAGTAGGATCACCACCAGTAATGTTAGAGGAGGATCACCACCAGTAATGTTAGAGTAGGATCACCCCCAGTAATGTTAGAGTAGGATCACCACCAGTAATGTTAGAGTAGGATCACCACCAGTAATGTTAGAGTAGGATCACCACCAGTAATGTTAGAGTAGGATCACCACCAGTAATGTTAGAGTAGGATCACCACCAGTAATGTTAGAGTAGGATCACCCCCAGTAATGTTAGAGTAGGATCACCACCAGTAATGTTAGACTAGGATCACCACCAGTAATGTTAGAGTAGGATCACCACCAGTAATGTTGGAGGAGGATCACCACCAGTAATGTTAGAGTAGGATCACCACCAGTAATGTTGGAGGAGGATCACCACCAGTAATGTTGGAGGAGGATCACCACCAGTAATGTTAGAGTAGGATCACCACCAGTAAGGTTAGAGTAGGATCACCACCAGTAATGTTAGAGTAGGATCACCACCAGTAATGTTGGAGTAGGATCACCACCGGTAATGTTAGAGGAGGGTCACCACCAGTAATGTTAGAGGAGGATCATCACCAGTAATGTTAGAGTAGGGCCTCTACCAAAATGGACCCCACTAGTCTCGCGGCGGACACAGAGGAATTCATCAGGAGAATGAGGCTCCGGGAATTCTACCACAAACCCCAAGATTTCAGCAGCGAACCCAATGAGACAATCGACGATCCGGAACAGCAGACAGAGGGATCCGCGGTACAGCAACCGAAGAGGAAAGAGTCAAACTGGACTCCTCCGGAGGGTCGCTGCCCTCAGCTGGACATGTATGCTCAAGCTGTCAGGAAATGCGTCAATGCCAGATTCATCAGCCGCACTCAGAAGACAGTCCAGAATGTCACCCGAGCACAACGCAACGCCATCAACGCTCTGAAGACCAACCGCAACATCGTCATCAAACCAGCGGACAAAGGAGGAGCCATAGTCATACAGAACAGAACAGACTATTGCAAAGAAGCATACCGACAACTGGACAACCAGGAACACTACAGACGGTTACCCGCAGATCCGTCCAAAGAACACACCCACCAGCTCAACAAACTGATCAAGACCTTCGATCCGGACCTTCAAAACATCCTACGCATTCTCATCCTACGTTCTCCCCGCGTGGGAGACTTCTACTGCCTCCCAAAGATACACAAAGCCAACACACCCGGACGTCCCATCGTATCAGGCAACGGAACCCTGTGTGAGAACCTCTCTGGATACATCGAGGGCATCCTGAAACCCATCGTACAGGGAACCCTCAGCTTCTGTCGCGACACTACAGACTTCCTACAAAAACTCAGTACCCACGGACCAGTTGAACCAGGAACACTTCTCACCACGATGGACGTCTCGGCACTATACACCAGTATCCCCCACGATGACGGCATCGCTGCGACAGCATCAATACTCAACACCAACAACAGCCAATCTCCGGAAGCCATCCTACAACTGATCCGCTTCATCCTGGATCACAATGTCTTCACCTTCGATAACCAGTTCTTTACCCAAACACACGGAACAGCCATGGGGACCAAATTCGCACCCCAATACGCCAACATTTTCATGCACAAGTTCGAGCAGGACTTCTTCACTGCACAAGACCTCCAAGCAACACTATACACCAGATACATCGACGACATTTTCTTTCTATGGACACACGGCAAGGAATCACTAAAGAGACTACACGATAATATCAACAAGTTCCATCCCACCATCAAGCTCACCATGGACTACTCCTCAGAATCAGTTTCTTTCTTGGACACACGAATCTCCATCAAAGACGGGCACCTCAGCACCTCACTCTACCGCAAGCCCACGGACAACCTCACGATGCTCCACTTTTCCAGCTTCCACCCTAACCACGTCAAAGAGGCCATCCCCTATGGACAGGCCCTGCGAATACACAGGGTCTGCTCAGACGAGGAGGAACGCGATGGACACCTACAGACGCTGAAAGACGCCCTCGTAAGAACGGGATATGACGCTCGACTCATCGATCGACAGTTCCGACGGGCCACAGCAAAAAATCGCATAGACCTCCTCAGGAGACTAACACGGGACGCAACCAACAGAGTACCCTTTGTCGTCCAGTACTTCCCCGGAGCGGAGAAACTACGCCATGTTCTCCGCAGCCTTCAACATGTCATCAATGAGGACAAACACCTTGCTATGGCCATCCCCACACCTCCACTACTCGCCTTTAAACAGCCGCCCAACCTCAAACAGACCATCGTTCGCAGCAAATTACCTAGCTTTCAAGAGAACAGCATCCACGACGCCACACAACCCTGCCACGGTAACCTCTGCAAGACATGCCAGATCATCGACACAGATACCACCATCACACGAGAGGACACCACCCACCAGGTGCATGGTTCATACTCCTGTGACTCGGCCAACGTTGTCTACCTCATACGTTGCAGGAAAGGATGCCCCAGAGCATGGTACATTGGCGAGACCATGCAGACGCTGCGACAACGGATGAACGGATACCGCGCAACAATCGCCAAACAGGAGGGTTCCCTCCCAGTCGGGGAACACTTCAGCAGTCATGGACATTCATCCACCGACCTTCGGGTAAGCGTACTCCAAGGCGGCCTTCGAGACACACGACAACGCAAAATCGTCGAGCAGAAATTGATAGCTAAGTTCCGCACCCATGAGGACGGCCTCAACCGGGATCTTGGGTTCATGTCACGCTACACGTTACCCCACCAGCGAACAGATGTTATCTGTTTTTAATATAATGGGTCATTTGCTGGCTCTCTCTGCCTTCCGGATGTTTCTGCCTCTCTCTGTTTTTCTTCTCTGTTTTTTTTTCCTGTTTGTTTTTTTGTTGAATGCGTATTCGGGGGTTCTGCAGGTGACACCTCTCTGTCTGAACACGGTGATTGCCTTGGCAACGGGCAGTTGCAGGGGCAGTCTGTAAACACCATGTATTGTTCTATATGTATAAATGCGTAGGCTTCAGGGAGATCCTGAACAATTACCTGAGGAAGGAGGAAATCTCCGAAAGCTTGTGAATTTAAAATAAAATTGCTGGACTATAACTTGGTGTTGTAAAATTGTTTACTATTTTCATGTTGGCAGTGCCACAGGGATCAGTGCTTGGGCCTCAACTATTTACATTCCATTTCATTGACTTGGATGACTGGACCGAATGTATGGTTGGTAAATTTGCTAATGATACAAAGGTAGGTAGGAAAGTCAGTTGTGAAGAGGACATAAGGAGTCTGTAAAGGGATGCAGAGAGGTTAAGTGAGGTGGCAAAAAATTGCAGATGGAGAATAATGTGGGATATTTCAACTTGTCCACTTTGGCAGGAGGTATAGAAAAGCAGTATATTATTTAAATGAAGATAGATTGAAGAACTTTGAGGTACAGAGATATTTGTGTGTTGAAGTACATGAATCGCAAAAAGTTAGTATGCAGGTGCAGCAAGTGATTAGGAAGGCACATGGAATGTCGTTATTACTTGCAAGGGGAATGGAATATAAAAGTAAGAGATGTTTTGCTAGAGTTGTACCGGGCATTGGTGAGACTACATCCAGAATACTGTTGGCAGTTGTGTTCTCCTTATTTAAGAAAGAGCCTAATTGCTTTAGAGATGGTTCAGAGAAGGTTCAGTCGACTGATTCCTGTGATGAGGGCGTTATCTTGTGAGGAAAGGTTGGACAAGTTGGGCCTTTATTCACTGGAGTTTAGAGGAATGAGAGGTGATCTTATTGAAATATATAAGATCCTGAAGGGACTATAAGGGATAGCTGCTGAGGGGATGTTTCCCCTTGTGGGAGAGACTAGAACTAGGGGCTACATTTTAAAAATAAGGGGTCTCCCATTTAGGCCGGAGATGAGGAGTTTTTTTTTTTCTCTCAGAGGGAAGTCAGTCTGTGAACTCACTTCCTCACAGAGCGGTGGAGGCAGGTTCATTGAATATTTTTAAGGCTGAGTTAAAAACATTTCTGGTTAACAAGGGAGTCAAAAGCTATACAAAGCACACGGGAAAGTAAGGTTGAGGTCACAATCAGATCAGCCACGATCTTATCAAATCGCAGACCGGGCTCGAGGGGACGAATGGCATTCTCCTGCTCTTAATTCATATGTTCGTATGTTAGAAAAGGATAACCATCAGTAATGTTAGAGTTGGGTCAACAACAATAACGTTAGAGTAGGATCAGCAACATTAATTTTAGATTAGAGTCACCAGCAGTAATGTTAGTGTAGGATCACTACCAGTAATTTTAGAGTGGGATCAACACCAGTACTATTAGAGTAGGTACAGCACCAGTAACCTTATATTTGGATTAACACCAGTAACGGTATAGTTGGGTGAACACAATTAATGTTAGAGAAGGGTCTCCACGAGTAATGTTACAGTAGAGTCAACAACATTACTTTTAGAGTAGGCTCACCAGCAGTAATGGTCGAGTAGGTTCACCGCCAATAATGGAAGAGTAGGATCAACACCGGTAACGTTAGAGGAGGGTCGCCACCAGTAATGTTAGAGAAGGGTCTCCACCAGTAATGTTGGAGAAGAGACTCCACCACGAATGTTCTATTGCAGAAAGGAGAGAGACTTAAAGCAGGAAACTGCAGGCCGGTTAGCTTACCATCTGTCATTACGAAGATGCCAAAATCTATTCTTCAGGAGGTTATAGCGGGGTACTTAGAAAATCCCAATGCAATCAGGCAGAGTCAACGCGGCTTTGCCAAGGGGAAATCGTGCTTGACTAATTTATGAGAATTCATCGAGGAAGTAACAAGCAACGTGGATAAAGGGGATCCTGTGGATGTGGTGTACTTGGATTTCCAGAAGGCTTTTGACAAGATGCCACATCAATTGCTGCGATGCAGAATAAGAGCTCAAGTTGTAAGTTGCAATATATTACCTTGGATAAAGGATTGGCTCGCTAACAGGAAACAGAGAATAGGCATACATGGGTCATGTTCAGGTTGGCAAGATGTAGCGAGTGGGCTGCCACAGGTATCAGTGCTTGGGCCTCAAATATTTACAATATATTCCACCGACTTGGATAAACGTACTGAGTGTACGATTGTTGAATTTGCTGATGACACAAAGGTAGGTAGGAAAGTAAGTTGTGAAGAGGACACACGGAGTCTGCAAAGGGATATAGATGGATTAAGTGAGTTAGCAAAAAATTGGCAGATGGAGTATAATGTGGGAAATTTGAACTTGTCTCCTTTGGCAGGAGAAATTGAAAAGCGGGATATTACTTAAATGGAGATAGATGGCAGAACTCTGAGGTACAGAGGGATCTGAGTGTCCGAATACCTGAATCGCAAAAAAGTTAGCATGCAGGTACAGCAAGTGATTCGGAAGGCACATGGGATGTTCTCATTTATTGCAAGGGGAATGGAATATAAAAGTAGAGATGTTTTGCAACAATTGTACCGGGCATTGGTGAGATCACATCTGGAATACTGTGTGCAGTTTTGGTTTCCTTATTTAAGAAAGGGCATAATTGCTTTAGAGGCGGTTCAGAGAAGGTTTCGTCGACTGATTCCTGGGATGAGGGTGGTATCTTATGAGGAAAGTTTGGACAAGTTGGACCTGTATACACTGGAGTTCTGAAGAATGAGCGGTGATCTTATTGAAATATCTAAGATCCTGTAGTGATTAGAAGGGACAGCTGTTATGGGGATGTTTCCCCTTTTGGGAGAGACTAGAATTGGGGCCACAGTTTAAAAATAAGGATTCTCCCATTTAGGTCGGAGATGAGGAGAATTTTTCCCTAACAGAGGTTCGTGAGTGTGTGGAAATCCCTTCTCCAGAGAGCGGTGGAGGCAGGGTCATTGAATATTTTTAAGGCTGACATAAATAGATCCTGATTAACAAGGGAGTCAAAGGCTATACTAGGTAGACGGGAAATTAGGGTTGAGGTCAAAATCAAATCAGCCATGATCTTATCAAATCGGAGAGCAGGCTCGAGGGGGCGAATGGCCTACTCCTGCTCTTAATTCATATGTTCGTATGTTATAATAGGGTCACCAACATTAATGTTAGGGTAGGGTCACTCCCAGTAAAGTTAGAGGAGGGTTACCACCAGTAATGCTACTATAGGGTGGCCACCGGTAATGTTAAAGTACAGTCACCACTAGTAATGTTAAAGTAGGATCACCACCAGGAATGTTAGAGTAGTGTCACCACCAGTAATATTCGAGGAGGGTCACTACCAATAATGTTAGAGTAGGATCACCACCAGTAATGTTAGAGTAGGATCACCACCAGTAATGTTAGAGTAGGATCACCACCAGTAATGTTAGAGTAGGATCACCATAAGTAATGTTCGAGCAGGATCACCACCAGTATTGTTGGATTAGGGTTACCACCAATAATATTAGTCTGGTGTCACCACCAGTAATGCTACAATAGTGTCGCCACCAGTAATGTTAGAGTACAGCCACCACTGCTAATGTTAGAGTAGGATCACCACCAGTAATGTTAGAGTAGGATCATCACCAGTAATGTTAGAGTAGGATCACCACCGGTAATGTTAGAGTAGGATCACCACCAGTAATGTTAGAGTAGGATCACCACCAGTAATGTTAGAGTAGGATCACCACCAGTAATGTTAGAGTAGGATCACCACCGGTAATGTTAGAGTAGGATCACCACCAGTAATGTTAGAGTAGGATCACCACCGGTAATGTTAGAGTAGGATCACCACCGGTAATGTTAGAGTAGGATCACCACCAGTAATGTTAGAGTAGGATCACCACCAGTAATGTTAGAGTAGGATCACCACCGGTAATGTTAGAGTAGAATCACCACCAGTAATGTTAGAGTAGGATCACCACCGGTAATGTTAGAGTAGAATCACCACCAGTAATGTTAGAGTAGGATCACCACCTGTAATGTTAGAGTAGGATCACCACCAGTAATGTTAGAGTAGGATCACCACCAGTAATGTTAGAGTAGGATCACCGCCAGTAATGTTAGGGTAGGATCACCACCAGTAATGTTAGAGTAGGATCACCACCAGTAACATTAGAGTAGGATCACCACCAGTAATGTTAGTGTAGCGTCACCATGTGTATTTTTAGAGTAGGGTCACCACCAGTAATGTTAGGGTAGGTTCACCAATTTTTTTTTTGGAGTGGGTCACCATCAGTATTGTTTGATTCGGATCACCATAAGTAAGGTTAGATTGCTGTCACCTTTCGTGTTAGACCCGCGTCATCATCACAGTACAAAGGAAATTTCAATTATATAATGGATAAGTGAAGATTTCACCAAATTAATACGAGAACCTAAGAAACGAGAAGTGCCTGGGAGGGACGTTCCCTTCAGAGATGACAGAGGGTTCGCAGAGCGTTGATTAATTGAAATGGAACAATTTCCCCTTTGGCGCCCCGGACGCACTGAAGCGGAAACTCGTGCCTTGTTTGTTACCTGACTGTAACTAAGGCCAATTATTGTGTGACCTGATTTTCTCACCGGGGCACCGACTGTTCTATAAAGGGAGAGTGTTTACGGATCTCAGATACACTCCAATTGGAACCGTAAAGCCGGACAGAATTCACACATTCTTCAATAAAATGAAAAGGCCAACAATGCTGCAAATTAAGGACATCTACTATCCTTTTCTCGCAGCCATTGGTGTTCCCGGTAAGTTAATATAACCTGTTGTTTCATAATTGCTTACTATCTCATTGTTAATTATTATGTAACAGATTCCGAGAATATCCTCCTTGCAGAGTCACTTATCCACCGGGATATGTTGATGAATATCAGCGGGAATCCTAACAGTCCTCACCGCTCTTCTCTGGTCAGTAGATCGTGGGAACCGAGTGATCAACTGTCTTGCGGATACTGAGGGACGGCGAGGCTGATTCCCCGGCCCCTCCAACAATACATAATTCACTAAAGGATGTATTTCTTAGTGTCCATGATCATCATCTCATTTTACCGCTGTTCCCTTTCTACTTTCTGTACATAAGTCCTCGGTCTGCAGTCACTCCCACCCAATAGGCGCCTTTGAAAGATAATTTGTGAAATATTTGCCGCTCAGGGCGTTGCTCGCTCGCCTGGGCTGCAAAGAACCTTCGCGGTTCCACCAGATCCCGCTCTTTTACCGAGCAGCTCTCTCGGGGTGATTGGAAATAGAAAAAGCGCTGCGTATCGACTTAATCGAAGCTTTTGCCTCAGCTGAATGTTTTATTTGAATTCAAATCTTTCCAATAATTGCTATGAAATTAGATTTAATTCTTGACGACGTCTGACTGAAATGTGCTGGAAGGACGGCGGATTTTCATTCTCTCTGTATTGATTGTTCAATTTTTTTCTTTCCGTTTAACAAGACGTCATCAACGCTCGCCCCTACCAATAAAATAAACATTCCTTGTGTATAACCCTAAGCAGGAACACATCGGAACAATATGCTGTGAGATATATCTGAGTATCCCCGTTACTTACTACCTGTCCCTCTTCTTGCAGCGAACCTATTGACAATCATGATTCTCCACAGAGGAAATTGCGGCCTTTCAAAATGTATCTCCGTCTATATGGTGGCCATGGCAACAGCAGATCTCCTGGTCATGGTCATCAATGTAATAGTGCATCACATTTTCAGTTATTTCTTTCCATATTCATTCCTGTCCTACACTGCCGTTTGTAAGTTCATTGTATACATGAAATGTAACAACCTGGATATGTCGGTGTGGTTCACAGTCTCGTTCACATTTGACCGATTTGTATCTATATGTTGTCAGAGGTTTAAAACAAAATATTGCACAGTGAGAACTGCGGCTGTGGTTATCACAACGATCTCTGTCCTGATCTATTTACAGAACCTCCCCTATTGGTTTGCATATGGGCCTGATCGAATAATTAACAATGTTCACTGGGGTTTTCGCCCCAGACTGGACTTTTTTTCATCGCCTGCAGGTGTAGCGTACTACTGGTCAGATAGTATTTTAGTTGCATGGCTTCCTTTTGTTTTGATATTGCTGCTTAACTGTTTGACAGTGAGACGCATTTTAGTAACCAGTCGAGTCCGCAGGAGCCTCCGGAGTCACAACAGTGAGAATCAGAGCGATCCAGAGATGGAGAACCGAAAGAAATCCATCATCTTACTGTTCACTGTATCGGGCAGCTTTATACTATTGTGGCTGACAGCTATCGTAACTTTTTTAACTACCAAACTGACAAACGCCATGTATTACCGCGGCGATTATGCTGCACCTGCTTATATCGCGACTGAAACCGGATTTATGCTTATGTTTTTGAGTTCCTGTACAAACACGTGTATTTATGCAGCCACGCAAACAAAATTCAGGGAAGAGCTGAAACAGCTGATGAAATCTCCTTGGACATTAATTTTAACAACGGTCAAAAAATGAAAAATCAAACCAAAGCTTCCTGTCCTAACGAGAGCTCAATTCCAGCACGTGTTCCGTTGTAGAATGGCGAAAATAGATCGCTGTAACGACATTTAAATTGTCTTCCTTCATTGTGTGCCCTGTGTTTGATGTCTGCTGCTTTCCCAGTGTGAACAGAACCGTATCCCTAAAACAGTGCACTTCCTGCTCAAGATTCAGAGCGAACGGTCATTAATGAGCTTCAGAAGTGCAGTAGAACGCGTGGCGTCAGCGTTAACTGCAGGTTACCGCAGCCTCTGGAATGAGACGAGGCAGTTTAATTGATAAATCACGTTTCCTTTAGATTAGAAACAATAAAGTGTGTTACAATCATGGATATTTGTGATTATTCTGTAATCTTGGTGTGAATGTTGCAGGCGCTGGTCTCCCCATCAGACATCGCTCCCCATTGTCTCCTGGCCCAACAGAACGGGTCCCTGTCTCCAGATAAGTGACTAATGTTGGAGACATTGGGAATTGACTCGTCAATGTGACGTCAGGCATCTTTGTTATTTACTTAAAGTCTCAACTGATCATTAAACTGTTGGAACTTTATAAGATTGGAACAGACCATTCGACACACAGTCCTTGTCGGCGTTTACTCTCCACCCGAGTAAATAGTTCCATTCGCTTTCCCCGCCCTGTCTCAACTTCCCTTCAACCTATTGTTATTTATCGATCTATCCAATTGAATCTTAAATATAGAGGTCATTTCTGCCCCCTTGTATTCTGAAGCCTCGCAAAGAGGTTTCTCCGACCTTCAATTCGAAATCTCTTAAATTTATTCTTTTATCTATGGCCGTTAGTTCTTGGTCCCTCAAATGATGGAAACATTCTGCTTCTATCTATCCTGTCCCGTCCATTCTTAGCTAAAATCACCTGGACACGTCTCGCCACAAGATATCAATCTGGTATCAATACACAATCTAGTGAAGATCAGGAACGTGTAGTTAAGATGGTTAATTGATATCATTCTCTTGGAGATGGTGGTGTCTTTGCTTACACTGAACAATGAGAAGAATGTGTTTGATGGCTTGGCCACGACCCCAAACATTGGGACCGTGTAGTGAGAGATTCTAATCAAACACATGAAGCCCACTGATCTATTGATAGATCGGCAAAAAGGCCAGGAATTTCTTGTATCGGATGTCTCGTGCTGCCTGATCTTGGGATATCGCTGTATTTATAGAAGTGACGCACTGTGCGTGAAGCACTCTGCATTCGATGTTCACGATGAAGATGCAGTGAAGAAGAATAATCGAATCATAGAATCTTACAATACAGAAGGAGGCCATTCGGCCCGACATGCCTGTGCCGGCTCTTTGAAAGAGCTGTGGAATTTAGTCCCACAGCCCAGTTTCTTCCCCATAACCCTGCAAATTATTACACTTCAATTACCAATTGCCTTTTGAAAGTTCTTTGGGAACCTGATTCCACCAACGTTTTAGGTAATTATTTCCAGATCTTAACAAGCCTCTGTATGAAAAAAAAATCGATTCATTTCCCCTCTAGTTCTTCTGCCAATTATTTAAAATCTATGACCTTAATTACTGTCCCACTTGACAGAAGAAACAATTTCTCCCTATGTGCTCTTTCAAAACACCATATAATTTTAAATACTTCTATTAGGTCTCCTCTTAACATTCCCTGCTCGAAGGAGAATAACCACAGCTTTTCCAAACTCGCCACATAACCGAAGACGCTCATCCCTATTATCATCCTGGTAAACCTCCTCGGTACCCTTTCCAAGGCCTTGGCATCCTTCGCAACGTGAAGTGCCCAGAATTGTACACAATACTCCAGCTGAGGCCTAATCAGTGATTTGTAAAGGTTTAGCATGACCTCCTTGTTTTTGTATTCAATGCCCCTATTTACAAAGCCAAATATCCAATAGGCTTTCTTAACCGCCTTATCAACTTGACCTGCCACTTTCAAAGATTTGTGAATGTGCACCTCCAGATCCCTCTGCAGTTGCCCCCCTTCAAAATTGTACCATTTAATTCAAATTGTCTTTCCAATTTGCTCCTCCCAAAGTGCATCACTTCACATTTATCCGAATTAAATTGAATCTGCCATGTGTCTGCACATTTCACCAGTCTGCCTACACCCTCCTGAATTCTCCTACTATCCTGCGCATGATTTACTATGTTGCAAGTTTTGTATCGTCTGCAAACTTCAAAATTGCACTCCCTGTACCCAAATCCAGGTCATTTATATCTAACAAGAAAGCATTGGTCCTAACACGGAATCCTGATGGACCCCACTGCATACTTCTCTCTAGTCATAAGAACAAAAGAACCTAAGAAATAGTTGGCCCCACGACCCCTCGATCATCCTCCGCAATTCTATCAGACCATGGCTGATCTCGACTTCGACTCCACTTTCAGGCCCGATCGTCAAATCCCTTGAATCCCCGAGAGATCAAAAATCTATCGATCTTAGCCTTGGATAGATTCAACGACTCAGCATCCACAGTCCTTTGGGGTGGAGAATAACAAAGATTCACAGCCCTCTGAGTGAAGAAATTGCTCCCTATCTCAGTCTTAAATGGCCGACCTCTTATCCTGAGAGTATGCCCCCAGCTCCAGATTCTCCCACCAGGGAAATAACCTCACAGTATCTACCCTGTCAAGCCCCCCTAATAATCTTATATGTTTCAGTGAGATCACCTCTCATTCTTCTAAATTGCAGAGAGTATAGGCCTATTCTACACAATCGCTCCTCATACGACAACCCTCTCATTCCAGGAATCAATCCAGTGAACATTTGTGGCGCCCCCTCTAAGGCAACTACATCCTTCATTGGATAAGGAGAACAAAACTGTACGCAGTATTCCAGGTGAGGTCTCACTAAAGCTCTTTAAAATTGTATTAAGATTGCCTTACTCTTGAACTCCAATCTGCTTGCAATAAAGGCCAACGTGCTATTTGCCTTCCTAATTGCTACTTATTCAGTTTCTTTTCAACGAAGATACCCAAATCTTCCTGGACAACAACATTTAACATTTTCTCACTGTATAAAAATATTCTGTTTTTCTATTCTTCCCACCAAAGTGAATAACCTCACATCTCCCCACTTTATATTCTTTCTGCCACCTTCGTATCCACTCACCTAACCTGTTTATATC
Source organism: Heptranchias perlo (assembly GCF_035084215.1). Lineage (NCBI taxonomy): Eukaryota > Metazoa > Chordata > Chondrichthyes > Hexanchiformes > Hexanchidae > Heptranchias > Heptranchias perlo. The sequence goes on from NW_027139548.1 coordinate 6,617,355, forward strand.
CCTTTGCCGACTCTTTGTGTGTTCCTTGAGCTTACTTTGCCACCTAGATTTGTATCTTCAGCAGACTTGAATACGTTACACTCGGTCCATTCCTCTACGTCATAAGTGTAGATTGTAAATAGCTGAGGCCCAAACACTGTTCCTTGCGGCACTTCGCTAGTAACACCCTGCCAACCTCAAAATGACCCATTTATTCCTACTCTCTGTTTTCTGTCCGTTAACCAATTCTCTATCTTTGCTAATACATCATCCCCAAACCCATGAGCCCTTATATTAAGTAACAATCTTTATGTGGCACCTTATCGAATGCCTTTTGATAATCCAAATATACTACATCCACAAAGTCCCCTTTATCTACCCTGCTCGTTAAATCCTCAAAAAACTCGAATAACGTTGTCAAAAACGATTTCCCTTTCATAAAACCATGTTGACTCTGCCCAATCATATTATCATTTTCTAAGTGCCCTGAAACCACTTCCTTAATAATGGATTCCAGCATTTTCCCGACGACTGATGTCAGGCTACCTGGCCTGAAGTTCCGCGTTTTCTCCTTTCTTGACGAGCAGGCTTACATTTGCTAGAAAGAAAAACATCTGTTCCCACTACACCCTGCCTTACATACCGTAGCCAATTACTTACCCAAGCTATCACTGTCCCTTCAATACCATGTGCTTCTATTTTCCGAATAAGTCTGTTATGTGATACTTTATTAAATGTCTTTTGAAAGTCGACATATACATCTACTGCACTATCTTCATCAACCCTCTCTATCACTTCATCAGATAACTGAGTCAGGTTAATGGACACGATTTGCCTTTAAACAATCCGTGCTGACCGTCTTTTATTAACCCATGCTTCTCCAAGTGAGAATTAATTTTGTACTTGACAATGGTCTCTAGCAGTTTTCCCACCACTGACGTTAGACTGTTTGGCCTGTAGATACCAGGTTTAACCCTCTCCCCTTTCTTGAACAATGGTGTAACATTTGCAATCCTCCAATCATCTGCAATCTCCACCCTCGCTCCCTTCAGAAACCTAGATTGCAGCCCATCTGGACCGGGTGACTTCAGAAGATTTAGCGAAGCCAAGCTATTTACCACCTCCTTTCTATGTATTTTTATCCTATCCGACATCTCTGCTCCCCCTCCTATAATGCTCTTCCTCTTCTTTTGTGACGACAGATTGAAAGTCCTCATTCAGTACCTCGGTCATGCTGTCTGCCTCAACAACTGCCTTAACGTAGTGAAAAGGTCCCAATGCGCTTCACAAGAGCGTAATCAGATAAAATCTGACCCCGAACCACATAAGGAGTTTTTAGGACAGGTGACCAAAAGCTTGGTCAAAGAGGCAGGTTTAAATGAGCAACTTAAAGGACGAGAGAGGGGTAGAGAGGTGGACAAGTTTAGGGAGCGAATTCCAGCGCTTTGTGCCCAGGCAGCTGAAGGCAGGGCCGCCAAAGCTGGAGCGAATAAAATCGTGGATGCGCAAGAGGCCAGAATTGGAGGAGGCCGAGATCTCGGTGGGTTGTAGGGCTGGAGGAGGTTACAGAGGATCCAAGGCATGGTCAGTCACGCTGACCTACCACGACATGAAATGATTAATGTGGTTCTGGAGAGTGAGAACAGTATGTCAAACCGATTGGTAGAGATCTGTGCAATAGAATAGATCGTGATAGATATATGATGCTGATGAGATATTGTTTAATGTTCGCCTTAAACAATCTAACACCAACAAAGCGAGTATTGTAAACAAAGGTTTAATCAGACTGTACTGAAGAATTCTAATGTTATAGTGTCTTGGTTTCTCGTTATATTGTAGTAACGATAATATTTAGCCTTTGCCAGTTAAGCAGGTAAATGTCAGTAAATTTAAAGTACCACTGGATTGTTGGGCCAGGGCTGACGCTGCAGCAATGGTCAGTTTCAGGATGAAGTAATAAGAAACTTAATTAAAGACAGGCCATTGCAGACTGATTCATAAATTTCAGAGAACTTTAATCATTTGATAACAGTGTGGGAAAGCAGTTTGTTCTGGAAAGGAAAACATCTGGTCATGCATAACTAATTTAATTGGTAAAAATGATACAGAAACAAAGACAGACTTATAATTAAATATTTGACTAGGTAGAATTGCAATTATATGGATCAAAAGTGAAACTATCAATAAAATAATTCCATTAAATTCTCTTTATGTGGAGTTGTATTTTAAATTTTATATAATTATGCAGTGCAAAATTGCATGGATTCTCTCTTACAGGGTGTGAGAAAAATGCATGAAAACTGACAGTATGTGTTGACTATTGGGTTTCCCTAACTCCTGAGATACTGAACTCAGAACTGTTACACGTTTGATTCCCCAGGTAACCATCATCAGTTGTGTTTGGAATCACTATGTTTTAACTCTATGTTTAAGTGCTATTGAATGTACCGTGTGTTTAATAAATATATGACACCTCAGTTCATTGTTCAAGAACATTATTGAAAACGTCACGCTAACAATAGCCTTATTACTTTAATTGTGAATATCCTTCATTTATTACTTGTGATATTAAAGTGCCCCCTTTAACCGTCCTTGTTTAACGTTCCACTTAATCCTGAGGTTCTCCAAAAGCCAAACTCCACTTGTTTTCAGGTGTCCGTCGAGACCAGACTCTCCCAATCCTACTGGCATCCAGCGTCTGGGGGAAGTGCTGATCATTTGCGGCAGTTCTGTGTAACCGATTCCTGCTCATTTAACTGGATTCAGACGACCAGCAGTATCTACAATACGAGTCAGCCAGTCGGCAGAGGTTTGAATTCCATCGCTCAGCGATGTATCTGCACTCAGTTACAATCATGAGAAGGCGATGTGTAATCAATCACATCATCCAATGACAACAGATTCAGATGGGAAAACCGAAATCTCTGGGTGTAAGATTAAACCATTTCTGTTCCACTTTTATTCCTTCTCAAATAGATCACAATGTCAACGGGCAAAGTTTTACTTTCAAGACGCCTTATGTAACATTTGCTTCTAGTCGCTTTGTATGGGGACAACATCAATTAACTGATAAAGATTTGCCCCCGTCTCTACTCCTCGCGAAATTGATGCATTTAAGCTGAAGCGAGATAAGCACCCGAGGGGCAAGGAATAGAATGGCCTGTTTCTGTGCTATAGACGCTAAACAATTATTTGAAATGTGAATTGTAAACACCTTCAGTAGGATCAGATGTCGGATTTTGATAGGAATACTGACCAGGAAATATATTCCTGAGTACATATTAGAGTTTTTTTTAAAAGTCAGTTTCGGTATGTGGGCATCGTTGGCAAGGCCGGCATTTATCGCCCATCCCTGGTTGCCCCTTGAGAAGGTCGTGGTGAACCGCCTTCTTGAACCGCTGCAGTCCGTGTGGTAAATTTTCTCCCACAGTGCTGTTAGGTCTGGAGTTTCTGGATGTTGACCCAGCGACGAGTAAAAGTGGTCAGATTGGTGAGAAGTGGCCAGATTGAGGCGACGCGACCTGCTTGTTGAGAAGGTAACAGTTTGAGGAGAATGGACAGCTTGAGGAGAGGTGACAGGTTGAGAAAAAGAGGTAAAATTGAGGAGATCAGCATCGGATTGAGGACAACGGTCAGATTGAGGGGAAGGCTCAGATTAAGGAGATGGGGTCAGATTGATGAGAAGGTGCCAATTTGGGTAAAAGTGGTCTGATTGGGGAGAAGGAGCCAGATTAAGAAGAACGGGTTACATCGAGGAGAAGTCGTCAGATTGAGGAGAAGTGTTCAGATTGGGGAGAAGAATTTATATTGAGGAGCAGGGGTCAGATTGAAGAGAAGTGGTCTGATTGAGGAGATGTATTTATATTGAGTAGAAGGGGTCAGAATGAGGAGAAGAGGTCTTATTCAGGAGAAGGGGTCTTATTGAGGAGAAGGGGTCTGATTGTGTAGAAGGGGTCAGATTGAGGAGAAGGGGTCAGATTGTGCAGAAGTGGTCAGATTGTGTAGAAGGGGTCAGATTGTGCAGAACGGGTCAGATTGAGGAGAAGGGGTCAGATTGTGAAGAAGGGGTCAGATTGTGGAGAAGAGGTCAGATTGTGGAGAAGGGGTCAGATTGTGGAGAAGGGGTCAGATTGTGGAGAAGGGGTCAGATTGTGTAGAAGGGGTCAGATTGTGTAGAGGGGGTCAGATTGTTGAGAAGGGGTCTGATTGTGGAGAAGGGGTCTGATTGTGTAGAAGGGGTCTGATTGTGTAGAAGGGGTCTGATTGTGTGGAAGGGGTCAGATTGTGGAAAAGGGGTCAGGTTGTCTAGATGGAGTCTGATTGTGCAGAAGGGGTCTGATTCTGTATAAGGGGTCTGATTGTCCAGAAGGGGTCAGAGTGTGTAGAAGGGGTCAGATTGTGGAGAAGGGGTCAGATTGTGGAGAAGGGGTCAGATTGTGTAGAAGGGGTCTGATTGTGTATAAGGGGTCTGATTGTCCAGAAGGGGTCAGATTGTGTAGAAGGGGTCAGATTGTGGAGAAGGGGTCAGATTGTGTAGAAGGGGTCTGATTGTGTGGAAGGGGTCAGATTGTGGAGAAGGGGTCAGATTGTGTATAAGGGGTCTGATTGTGTATAAGGGGTCTGATTGTCCAGAAGGGGTCAGATTGCGTAGAAGGGGTCAGGTTGTGGAGAAGGGGTCAGATTGTGGAGAAGGGGTCAGATTTTGGAGAAGGGGTCAGATTGTCTAGATGGAGTCTGATTGTGCAGAAGGGGTCTGATTGTGTAGAAGGGGTCAGATTGAGGAGAAGGGGTCTGATTGAGGAGAAGGGGTCAGATTGTGGAGAAGGGGTCAGATTTTGGAGAAGGGGTCAGATTGTCTAGATGGAGTCTGATTGTGCAGAAGGGGTCTGATTGTGTTGAAGGAGTCTGATTGTGGAGAAGAGGTCAGGTTGTGGAGAAGGGGTCAGATTGTGGAGAATGGGTCAGATTGTCGAGATGGAGTCTGATTGTGTAGAAGGGGTCTGATTGCGTAGAAGGGGTCAGATTGAGGAGAAGGGGTCTGATTGAGGAGAAGGGGTCTGATTGTGTAGAAGGGGTCAGATTGTGTAGAAGGTGTCAGATTGAGGAGAAGGGGTCTGATTGAGGAGAAGGGGTCTGATTGTGTAGAAGGGGTCAGATTGTGGAGAAGGGGTCAGATTGTGGAGAAGGGGTCAGATTGGGAGAAGGGGTCAGATTGTCTAGATGGAGTCTGATTGTGCAGAAGGGGTCAGATTGTGGAGAATGGGTCAGATTGTCGAGATGGAGTCTGATTGTGTGGAAGGCGTCTGATTGTGTAGAAGGGGTCAGATTGAGGAGAAGGGGTCTGATTGAGGAGAAGGGGTTTGATTGTGTAGAAGGGGTCAGATTGTGTGCAGAGTTTATTTTGAGGAGAAGGAGTTAGATTGAGCAGTTGAGTGAGATTGAGGAGAATGTGTCAATTGAGTTTGGCAGAGACTCAGGGCAGGTTGATCGCAGTTGGACTGCACTGTGTTTGAGAGGAAATGCGCTGAGAACAGGTGTTGAACTAAAGCAATTTTGTGACGGGACGTGTGGGAACAGGGCGGCTTTGAGAATGAAGTGAAGGGAATGTAATTCCCCACCACTGCCAGTAAGGGTCGCCATGCCATCACTGTTATTGAGCCGGGACAGCTTCGAGGGTCGAGTATCAAACTTTTAAGCTAAGATTTCAGGGTTCAAGTCCCCGTTTGAGCGCTGCTTTTATCAATGTGAACACCACACAATTTAAGCACCGCCATGAAATGCTAGCCAGTTAAAGTTTGCCACCTAAAAACAGAAATGCTACAGAGCCGAGTCTGTAATCAGAGCAGCGGGAACTGAATATCATTCATTCAAAGAGAATTGCTTTATACCAGTTTAAAAATGCAGGTAAAATTTGCTCACGTCTGCTTCCCTGCCCCTGTTCCTTCATCTTTCATTCTCTGCATTTCCTATTCTATCAGCGTTTCATGATTATTCCTCATATAGATTAAAACAAGGCATGTTAAAACTGGCCGTCGGACAGTCAAATCTTGAATGGAAATTGCACATGATGAATAAATGGAACATAAGTCGGCCATTCAGCCCCTCGAGCCTGCCCCGCCATTCGATCATATCGTGGCTGATTTGCAATCCATCTCCATTTACCCGCCTTTGTTCCATACCCTTGATACCCTTAACTAACAAATATCTATCGATCTCTGTCCTTAAATTCCAATTGACCGCCATCATCCCCAGGCTTTTAGGGGAGAGAGTTACAGATTGTTGAAAAAAATGCTTCCTGATTTCGATCCAAAATGTCCTAGAAGAATGGGTCAGATTGGGGAGAAGGAATCAGATTGGGGAGAAGGGATCAGATTGGGGGGAAGGGATCAGATTGGGGGGAAGGGATCAGATTGGGGAGAAGGATTCAGATTGAGGAGAACGGGTCAGATTGGGGAGAATGTGTCAGATTGAGGAGAATGGGTCAGATTGGGGAAAAGCGGTCAGATTGAGGAGAAGGTTTCAGATTGGGGAGAAGCGGTCAGATTGAGGAGAAGGGGTCAGATTGGAGAGATGGAGTCAGATTGGGGAGAAGGGATCAGATTGGGGAGAAGGGTTCAGATTGAGGAGAACGGGTCAGATTGGGGAGAACGTGTCAGATCGAGGAGAAGGGGTCAGATTGGAGAGATGGAGTCAGATTGGGGAGAAGGGATGAGATTGGAGAGAAGTGGTTAGATTGAGAAGAACGGGTTAGATTGAGGTTGGAGGAGACCTGTGTTCATAGGGCGGCTCTAAATGTATATTGAGGGGAATGTAATTCTTTAACAGAGCCAATCCGGGTTGATGAGTCTTTCATGTTTCAGGCGCGTGTAGCTCAATCGCTCGAGGGTATGATTTCTAATTCGAGGGGTCCGGCGGTCAAGACACTCTGCGAGTGCTCCTTTTATCAATTAAAATACCAATCAATCGAAACCTTAAAGCAACGCCATTGAACGTCATTCTGGCCAGGAGTAGTGGTGTCATAGACCTTCTCCTCAATCTGAACACTTCTCCCCAATCTGACCCTTTCTCCCCAATCTGACCCTTTCTCCTCAACCTGACCCCTTCTCCCCAATCTGATACCTTCTCCTCAGTCTGATCACTCAGAGATAGGACATTTAAGAGCGACAGATTATGGAAATCTGATACTTCCTTCCCCTAATAGTCTGTGGCTCAATTGAAATATCAGGGTGATTTCGAAGATTTTTGTTAGATAAGGGATATGGAGTAAAAGCGGGAAACTGAAGTTGAGGTATGGATCAAATTGAATGGCAGAATAAGCTGGAGGGTCTGAATGGCGTACTCCTGTTCCACCCGTTCATCACCTGCCTTTACTGTTCAAAGGTTTACTGCCATATGAATAGTTTTAACCTGCTCTGTTTTAATCTTCATGAGAAATAATCAGTAATCACCGATACAATAAGAAATGCAGAGAATAAGAGATGGAGGAATACGGAGAGGGAAGCGGACATGGGCAAAGATTTCCCAGCATGTTCAGACTGGTAAGAAAGCTCTCTTTGCTTGAATGACGTACCTCCTCCCTGATTCGCTGGGCAGCTTCAGCTCAGCGACATTTACATTGTTGGGTGGCAGACTTCAACTGACTGGGACTTAATGGTGGGGCTTTATACTGTAAATTGTGTGGGATTTCAACTGATAAAAGCGACACCTGAACAGGGACTTGTCCCCTGGACCCTCGGATAAAAAGTCTGATTTTCCACGGACTGAACTATTTTGGCTGTAGAAGAGCACTGACACAGCGACCCTGAGTGGCGGTGGTAGGGAAATACATTCCCTTCATTTCACGTTCACAGCCCCCACGTCATCACAGGTAAAGTCACAAAATTGCTTCAGATCCAACATCTCTTCTCAGGACATTCCATCTTAATGTTTCCGCACTCCAACGGCCATCGACCTCTCTGAGTGTCATCCAAACTCAACCTGGCCCTTCATCCCTATCTGAACCTTCTCCTAAAACTGACCCCCTTCTCCTCATAAGACCATAACAAATAGGAGCAGGAGTGGGCCATTCGGACCCTCGAGCCTGCTCCGCCATTCAATGAGATCGTGGCTGATTTCATTTTTACCTCAAATCCACTTTCCCGCTTTTCCCCATATCCTTTGACTCCCTTGCTGAATAAAAATTGGTCTAATTCAGCCTTGAATGCATTCAATGATTCAGCCTCCACAGCTTTTTGGGGCAAAGAATTCCAAGGATTCACGACCTTCTGGGAGAAGAAATTCCTCCTAATTTCCGTCATAAACGGACGTCCCCTTATTCTGAGACTGTGCCCCCTCGCATTAGATTCCCCCATGAGGGGTGACATCCTCTCAGCATCTATCCTATTGAGTCCCCTCAGAAGCTTGTATGTTTCAATAAGATCGCATTTCATTCTTCTAAACTCCAATGAATATAGGCACAACCTGTTCAATCTTTCCTCATAAGACTACCCTTCCATACCCAGAATCAACCTAGTGAACCTTCTCTGAATTGCCTCCAATGCAAGCATGCCATTCCTTAAATAAGGACACCAGAACTGTACGCAGTACTCAGTTGTGGTCTCACCAACATCCTGTACAGTTGTAGCATGACTTCCCTGCTTTTATAGTCCATCCCCCCTCCTGACTCCCCAAAGTCATTCCACCATCGACAAGGCACAAGTCAGGAGTGTGATGGAGTACTCTCCACTTGCCTGGATGAGTGCAGCTCCAACAACATTCAAGAAACTCGACACCATCCAGGAAAAAGCAGCCCGCTTGATTGGCACTCCATCCACCACCCTAAACATAAACTCCCTTCACCACCAGCGCACAGTGGCTGCAGTGTTTACCATCCACAGGATGCACTGCAGCAACTCGCCAAGGCTTCTTCGACAGCACCTCCCAAACCCGCGACCTCTACCATCTAGAAGAACAGGAGCAGCAGGCGCATGGGAACAACACCACCTGCACGTTCCCCTCCAAGTCAAACACCATCCCGACTTGGAAATATATCGCCGTTCCTTCATCGTCACTGGGTCAAAATCTTGGAACTCCCTTCCTGAAGGCACTGTGGGAGAACCTTCACCACACGGAATGCAGCGGTTCAAGGAGGCGGCTCACCACCACCTTCTGAAGAGCAATTAGGGATGGGCAATAAATGCCGGCCTCGCCAGCAACGCCCACATCCCATGAACGAATAAAAAAAAGGCCAATATTCCGTTTGGCTTCCAGATGACCTGCTGCACCTGTACGTTGAATATCTGTGTTTCATGTCCGATGACACCTAGATCCCTCTGTACCGCAGCATTTTGTCATATTTCTCCATTCAAATAATATTTTGCTTTTTTTTTTCCTCCCAAAGTGGATGGCTTCACATTTCCCCACATTATATTCCATCCGCCAAATTTTTGTCCATTTGCTTAACCCGTCAATATCCCTTTGCTGACACTGTGCGTCCTCATCGCAACTTGTTTATCCACCTATCTTTGTATCAGCAGCAAATTTGGCCACATGACACTCTGTTCCTTCATCCAAGTCATTGATATATATTGTAAGTTGTTGAGGCCCCAGCACTGAGCCCTGCGGCAGCCCACTAGTTACAGATTGCCCTTTTGAAAATGACCCTTTTCTCCCGACTCTTTGTTTTCTGGTCGTTAGCCGACCCTCTTTCCATGCAAGTCTATTACCCTCAACACCGTGAGCTCTTATCTTGTGCAGTAATCTTTTATGTGGCACCTTATCGAATGTCTTTTGGAAATCCAAATATACTGCATCCATCGGTTCGCTTTTATCCACCATGCCCGTTACTTCCTCAAAGAACTCTAATAAATTTGTCAGACAAGATTGCCCCTTCATTGTCTTGAGTCTACAAATGTCCTGCTACGACTTCCATAATAATGGATTCTAACATTTTCCCAATGACAGATGTTAGGCTAACTGGTCTATAGTTACCTGCTTTCTGTCTCACTCCCTTCTTGAATAGGGGTGTTACGTTTGCGGTTTTCCAATCCGCTGGGGCCTTTCCAGAATCTAATGAATTCTGGAAGATTACAACCAATGCATCCACTATCTCTGTAGCCGCTTCCTTTAAGACCCTCGGTTGCGAGCCATCGGGTCCAGGGGACATGTCAGCCTGCAAGTCCATTAGATTACCTAGTACGTTTTCTTTAGTGATAGTGATTGTTTTTAGTTCCTCCCTCCCCTTTGCCCCTTGATTTTCTCCTATTATTGGCATGGTATTAGTGTCTTCTACTATGAAGACAGATAGAAAATATCTGTTCAATTCCTCTGCCATTTCCTTGTTTTCCATTATTATTTCCCCAGTCTCATCCTGTAAGGGACCAATGTTTACTTTTGCTACCATCTTCCTTGTTATATACTTGTAGAAGCTTTTACTGTCAGTTTTTATATTTCTTGCTCGTTTACTCTAATAATTTATTTTCTCCCTCTTTATTATTATTTTAGTCATCCTTTGCTGGTTTTTAAAGTTTTCCAAATTTTCCGGCTCACCAGCAATCTTTGCCATGTTGCATGCTTTTAATTTTAACCTGATACCATCCTTGACTTCCTAAGTTATCCATGGTTGGTTCACACTTTGTGTAGAGTCTTTCTTCCTCACAGGGATATATTTTTGTTGCGAGTCATAAAATATATTATTAAATGTTTGCCACTGCTTATCCACCACCATACCATCTAATCTCTTTAAACAGTCCACTTTAGCCAATTCCGCCCTCGTTCCTTTATAATTGCCCTTTTCTAAGTTTAATACAGTAGTTTCAGAACCAAGATCCTCGCTCTCAAATTGGATGTGAAATTCTTTCATGTTTTGATCACTGCTTCCCAAGGGATCCTTCACTTTGTGAACATTAATTAATCCTGTTTCCTTTGCAGTCCTCCAATCCTCTGACACCACGCGTGTATGCAGTGAAGGTTGGAAAATGATGCTCAGAGCCTCCGCTATTTCCTCCCTTGCTTCTTTTAGCAGCCTGGGATACATTTCATCCGGCCCTGGATGCTAATCACCTTAATACATCTTCACTCACTATGTTTTTCCCATCCAATGTTTCACACTCCTCCTCCCTAACTACAATGTCTGCGTCATCCCTCTGTTTTGTGAAGACAGATGCAAAGTATTCATTAAGAACCATGTCAACATCTTCCACCTGAGATTCTAAGCTTGTCTTAAAGACGGCACTGGGAGATCCCTTCTCACCGCCATCCAGGCTACATCCTGGTCCCTGTTGGTCAGTTCCGGCGATGAGACGTTCTGACAAATGTTTTCGACCGTCGGGTTGGGGAACTGCCCGATCGGATCCTCCCTCTCCATTCCCTCCAGAACCACCAGGACATTCCGGACCTACCACTGTCGGACGGCCTTGTGGTCGAAAGGTTTCCTTTTCTGGAACTTCTCCACCTAGGACAGGTCACCACCTGAGGCACGGACCAACTGGGTTGGAGGTCACGTGTCTCCTCGGCTAGCATAACTTGAGCCAACCTTCTCAGTGTTGTGAACAGGTAGAAACTCAGCATATAGTGGGCTTTCCGATGACCTCGTCTACCTTCTGCAGTCTCCGGATCTTCTCAGTATCATTCATATTTACTGTGGCTTTCTGTTCTGCTGTTCCTCACTTGCTGATGCTCGACACCGCCGATTGGAGCAAGTATATAATTCATTCAGGGAGAGGTCAATCCAAGGCAAGATTTCATTGCTGGTCGTGTAGCTGCTTGGAGACGAGTGCGAAACGGCAACTGTGAAGGGTAATTTACAAAAAACAATTGGGGAATTAGTTCAAATGGTGGGGCACGCAATTGGCGTCTGATAATTCGCGGGCCTGTTGCCTGCGTTCTCCACTCACCTTTTTCCTTGGGGCAATTGTCCCGAAACTAAAGTGGTGTCAGTTGTCAATCAGCCCATGACCAACGTACTTCCTAAGTTTCGCTGCGTGGTACGGTGTTAGAAAGGTCAAGGGGCAGCAAATCTTTAGGTGTGCTGCAACAAGCACAAGTTCTTGGTTTTGGTATCCAGCAAAGATGGAAAAAAAGCTTCACAAGCCCTGATAATTTCCCTGAGGATTAAACACAGGATTTTCAGATTATGAGACTGACGTGCTGCCTGCTGCACAAAGAAGGCACTTGCCATGTTAGCAGCCAGGCAGCACGACCAACTAGGATAGTTTGCAAAGTATCGAAAGTCATAAATTAATGAGCAGCTTGCAAAAACCATCCAGCCAGGTAGGATTCGAACGTCCACGCTTCTTGATCCATAATCAGACACATGATTCTTTGCTCCACTGGCCAAAGTTACAGAAAGTAAGTAGCAGCTCACACTGCCACGCCGCTGCTGTATGAGCAGGTAGCGAGTCAATCTCGGTCACGCCCACTTGACTCCACGAGTCCGGGAGTGTCAAAAGGTGCATGGCGAACAATCACCAAAGAGAAACTCCTTTTCTGCTTTCCTTCAATAGCTTAGCTGGTAAAGAGTCAAACTAAGAGCATAAATCATCCTTATCTCGCTGGTTTAATTCTGGATTGAAGGAGTGAGCGTGCTTTTTGATGAAAGCAGCAATTAGCTCAAAGCCGCTCTCTGAACTTTACAGGCGGCGTTGAGGCTCAGGACACCTCTTTTCTTTTCTCAAAACTTAAAACTTCCTGTGTCTGCCCGGACACGTCTGTTTTGCTCGAGCATTTACCTCTGCGCATCAGTAGGGAGTGCCTTTGAGCAACAACACTTCAAACCGCACTCACTTTCTTTTTTATATTTCAAGATATCCTTGATTTCACTAAATTTAAGGATACAAACAGTGTAAAAGTTGCAATCTCGATTCAAACTATACAAAACAGATTGCACAATTGACGATCACATTATTTCAATACAAAACACAGTACACATCTTCTAATACATTCCGTGCAATACAAGGTGGGATGGCCTTTCCCCAAGGAGCCTTTGCGTAGGCTGCACCTCGCTTCCGTGCCTCCCACTTGAAGTGTGCCAGTCGTCAACACTCGGTCGCTGACAGCTCCTTCAGCTGGAAGACCAGCAGATTGAGGGCGGACCAAAGGGTCTCCATCACCGAGTTAGAATCTCAGAAAATATATGTCACAGAAGGAGGCCACGACCGAAAATGAGCCACCCAGCCAAATCCCACTTTCCAGCAATTGGTCCGTAGCCTTGTAGGTCACGGCACTTCAGGCAAACATCCAAGTACTTTTTAAATGAGTTGAGGATTTCTGCCTCGAAAACATAGAAACATATAACCAAAGAAAATAGTAGCAGGAGTCGCCTATTCGGCGATTCCAAAGCCTGCTCCATCATTCAATATGATCATGGCTGACCCTCCATCACAATAACATACACCCGCTCTAACCCCATACCCCTTGATTCCTTTTGTGTCTAGAATTATATCTATCTCCTTCTTAAATATATTCAGTGACCTGGCCTTCACAGCCTTCTGTGGTAGAGAATTCCACAGGTTCCCCACGCCCTGAGTGAAGAAATTTCTCCTCATCTCATTCCAAAATGTCCCACCCCGCACCCTGAGGCTGTGACCCCTCGCTCAAGACAGCCACCGCACCCCACAGCCAGGGGAAACATCCTCCCTGCATCCAGTCTGTCTAGCTCTGTCAGATTTTATACTTTTCATTCAGATCCCCTCTCATTCTTCTGAACTCTCGTGAATAAAGGCCTTGTCGACCCAATCGCTCCTCATAAGGCAGTTCTATCATCCCAGGAATCACTCTGGTGAAACCTTGCTGCGCTCCCTCCATGACAAGTATATCCTTTCTTAGGTAAGGAGAGAAAAATGCACACAATACTCCAGGTGTGGGCTCACCAAGGCCCTGTATGACTGCAGTAAGACATCCCTGCTCCTGTACTCAAATCCTCTTGCAATGAAGGCCAATATACCATTTGCCTTCCTAACCGCATGCTGCACCTTCTTGATTGCTTTCAGTGAATAGTGTACAAGGACACCCAGGTCCCTTTGTACATCAGCATTTCCCAACCTATAACCATTTAATTAATACTCTGCCTTTCTGTTTTTCCTTCCGAAGTGGATAACTTCACATTTATCCATGTTATACTGAATCTGCCATGTATTTGTCCACTCACTAAACTTGTCTAAATCGCCTTGAAGCGTCTTTGCATCCTCCTCACAACTAACGCTCCCATCTAGTTTTGTGTCGTCAGCAAACTTGGAAAAAACTTGCATTTGTTCCGTTATCCAAATCATTGATATATATTGTGAATAGCTGGGGCCCAAGCACTGATCCCTGCAGTACCCCTCTCGTCACCGCCTTCCACCACAAAAAGACCCATTTATTCAAAATCTCTGTTTCCTGTCTGATAACCAATTTTCAATCCATGCCCGTATCTTACCACCATTCCCATGTGCTTTAATTTTGCATACGAACCTTTTATGTTGGACTTCATCAAAGGCCTTCTGAAAATCCAAATAATCCACTGGTTCTCCCTTATCTATTCTACCAATTACATCCTCAAAAAACTCCAGTAGGTTTGTCAAACACGATTTCCCTTTCATAAATCCACGTTGACTTTGTCCAATTCCGCTGATATTTTCTAAATGTTCTGTCATCATATCCTTTACAATAGACTCCAGCATTATCTCTACGACTGATGTTAGACTAACCGGTATGTAGTTCCCTGTTTTCTCTCTCCCTCCTTCCTTAAATGGTGTGGTTACATTTGCCAACCTCCAATCTGCAGGAACTGTTCCATAATCTATAGAATTTTGGAAGACGACATCTAATGCGTCCACTATTCCCATAGCACCCTCTTTTATTACTCTGGGATGCAGATTATCAGGCCGTGGGGATTTATCGGCTTTTAGATCCGTTAATTTCTCGAGCACTATTTTTGTTACGAATCCTAATTTCCTTTAATTCCTCCTTCTCACTCGCCCCTTGGTTCCCTAGCATGTCTGGGAAGTTAGTGTCCTCTTCCGTGAAGACAGAACCAAAGTATTTGTTTCATTGCTCTGCCATTTCCCTGTTCCCTATTATAAATTCTCCCGTTTCTGAACGTAAGGGACCTACATTTGTCTTCACTCATCTTATTCTTTTCACAGACTTGTAGACGCTTTTACAGTCCACTTTTATGTTCCTTGCAAGTTTACTCTATACTCTATTTTCCCCTCTTAATCAATCTCTTGGTCCGTTTTTGTTGAATTCGAAACTGCTCCCAATCCTCAGGCTTGATACTTTTTCTGGCCACTTTATATGACTCCTCTTTGGATCTAATACCATCCTTAATTTCTTTTGTTAGCCATGGTTGGTTCGCTTTTCCTTTTGTGTTTTTGTGCCAGAAAGGGATGTACAATTTTTGCAATTCATGCATTCGTTCCTTAAATGTCAGCCATTGCCTATCCACCGTCATGCCTTTTAATGTAGCTTCCCAAACTATCATAGCCAACTCACTCCTCATAACTTCATAGTTTCCTTTGTGTAGATTTAGAACCCTAGTTTCGGATTGGGCTATTTCACTTTCCATCTTAATGAATAATTCTATCATGTTTTGGTCACTCTTCCCTAAAGGACCCAGCACAACAAGATTAACCCCTTCTCATTGCACAATACCCACTCAAGGATAGCCTTTTCCCTGGTTGGCTTCTGAATGTCCTGGTTTAAAAAAACAACTCGTACATTCTCCAGGAATTTATCTTCCACAAAATTATTGCTAATTAGCTTTGGCCAGTCCATAACCAGATTAAAGTCAACTGTGATTACTGTAATACCCTTGTTACCTGCATCTCTCATTTCCAGGTTGATCCCATTCCTATATTACCGCTACAGTTTGGAGGCCTATGGACAACTCCCACCAGTGTTTTCTGCTCCTTGGTGCTTCTTATCTCCACCCAGACATCTTGATTTTCTTAATTCTACATCTTGATTTTCTGAGCCAATATCCATTCGACACTATTGCTCTGATTTCATCCTTTACTAACAACGCCACCCCACCTTATTTTCATTTTTGCCTGTCCTTTCTAAGTATCGAATAACCTTAGATATTCAGCTCCCAGCCTTGGTCACCCTGCAGCATTGTCTCTATAATTGTTATTATATCTTATCCGTTTACATCTTTTTGCGCTGTTAATTCGTCTACCTTATTACGAATGTTTCGTGCATTCGGATACATTGCCTTTAGTTTTGTTTTTTTTACATTTTTAGATATCTCAACATTTTTTTGTAAGTTGACCCTATTTGTCTTATTACTATGTTTTTCTTCCCCGGACTCGATTTGTTGTCTTTTGTTTGTACGCTCTGTCCCTTCCTGGCACAATCTGGTTCTCCTTACCCCAATCACTTTCCTTCACTGCTTCTTTGTCTTTTCTCTTTTGCATTCTGGAATTCTCTCCACGCGGACCCTCACCCCTTATTTAGATTAAACCCCGATCTCCCTCCCTAATTATTCGATTCGCTGGAACTCCAGTGCCAGCATGGTTCCGGTGTAGTCTGTCCCAACGGAACAGATCTCTCTCTCCCCCAATACTGGTGACAGTGCCCCACGAATCGAAACCCACTTCTGCGAGACTCAATCCCTGAGAGCAAAAAGCGGTTATATCAGAGAGTAAAAAGACAAATAACTAATACATTTTCATCCTAATCATCAGTGCTGGAGAGCAGTATTAGAAGGTATAATCAAACATTAAAAATACATAGAACTAAAAAATCTTCATCCCAGTCATCAGTCCCAAAGAGCATAAAACGGTATATAATCAAAAAGTAAAAAGACAAAGAACTACTAAATCATCATCCTAGTCATCAGTCTCAGAAAGCAGTAAAACGGGTTATAATCAAAGGGTGCAACGATATAAAACTACTAAATCTTCATCCTAGGCATCGGTCTCAGAGAGCAGTAAAACGGGTTATAATCAATGAGCAAAAACATACATAACTAATAAATCTTCTTCCACATCATCAATCCAGAGAGCAGTAAAACGGATTATAATCAAAGAAAAAATAGAAAAATACCTAATGACTCTTTATTCCAGTTACCAGTCCCCGACAGCAATGACACCGTTTATAATCAAATAGAATAAAGACATTTAACTAATAAATCTTTATCCTACTCACCAGTCCCAGAGAGCAGTAAAACGGGATTTAATCAAACATTAAAAAGAGCAATAACGTATAAATCTAACTTCTAGTTATCAGTCCTAGAGAGCAGTAAAACGGTTTATAATCATTGAGTAACACGATATAGAACTAATAAATCTTTATCCTAGTCACCAGTCCCAGAGAGCAATACAACGAGATATAAGCAAAGATGAGAAGACATAAAACTAATAATACTTCATTTTAGTCATCAGTCCCAGAGAGCAATAAAACGGGTTCTAATCATAGAGTAAAAAGACATGAATCTAATAAATATTCATCCTCGACATTAGCCTCAGAGAGCTGGAAAATGCGTTATAATCAAAGTGTAAAAAGACAAATAACTAATACATGTTGATCCTAGTAACTTGTCCCAGAGAGCATTAAAATTCCACCAGCCTGTCTGTATCCTCATGAAGTCTATCACTGTCGTCCTCACTGTTCACTACACTTCCAATTTTTGGTCATCTGCAAATTTTGAAATGATGCCTGTACACCCAAGTGTAAGTCATTAATATATCTAAAAAAAAAGCAGTGGTCCTTGAACTGAACGCTGGGTCACACCATTTTATACCTTCTTCCAGTCCGAAAAACAACCGCTCACCACTACTCTCTGTTTCCTGTCACTTAGCCAATTTCGTTTCCATTGCCCCTTTTATTCAATGGGCTTCAACTCAATTAGGTGGCACTTTATCAAACGCCCTTTGAAAGTCCATACACATCAACCGCATTGCCCTCAACGACACTCTCTGTTACCTCATCAAAAAATTCAAACAAGTTGATTAAAAATGGTTTGCCTTTAAGAAATCCATGCTGGGTTTCCTTAATTAATCCACACTTGTCCAAGTGACTGTTAATTTTCTCCCGGATTATCGTTTCTAAACGCTAACCCACCACGGAGGTTAAACTGACTGGCCTGGAGTTGCTGGGTTTATAAGATGTGTAATATAATTATATATTTACAGATAATTAATATCGACTTTATAGTACAGCACAGTGCAGCACAAAAGCCATTCGTTCCAACTTTCTATCTTACAACAACAATTTCTTGTACATAGTACATAATATAACATTTTACATTTATATATAATACAAAGGATACAGCTCAGCACAGATACAAGCCATTCGGCCCATCTGGGTAAAGACGTTTCCCCTGAATTCCTTATTTGAGAACAACACCTTCTTGAATAAATAATATAATATATTTATATATTTAAATATATTTTACATCCAATGTACAGTACAGCACAGCAGCCATCTGGGTGTAGATGTTTCTCCGGAAGTCCATGTTTTACAACAACAACAAAATTATATATGTTTGGACACTACATACATCGGATGTACAGCAGAGAAACAGGACACGTTCAGCCCATTTTGCTAAAGAAGTGTCCCAGAGTGTCCCAGTGATCACACAGTCAGACCATAGTGTCCCAGTGGTCCCACAGTTATCCCAGGGTGTCCCAGTGGTCCCACATTCATCACAGAGTGTCCCAGTGGTCCCACAGTCATCCCAGAGTGTCCCGGCGATTCCACAGTCATCCCAGAGTGTCCCAGTGATCCCACAGTCATCCCAGAGTGTCCCAGTGGTCCCACAGTCATCCCAGAGTGCCCCAGTGGTCCCACAGTCATCCCAGAGTGTCCCAGTGGTCCCACAGTCATCCCAGAGTGTCCCAGCGATCCCATATGAACCCAATGATCCCACAGTGATCCCACAGTGTATCCAATGATCCGATAGTGATCCCACAGTGTCCCAGTGATCCCACAGTTCTCTCAGTCAGCCCGCAGTGTCCCAGTGATCCCTCAGTGTATCCGGTGATCCCACAGTAACCCAATGATCCCAAAGTTCATCTAGTAGTTCCACGGTGACCCAGTGATCCCACACTGTCCCAGTGACCCTACAGTGTACGCAGCGGTCCCACAGTGACCCAGTGATCGCACAATGTTCCCAGTGGTCCCACAGTGAACTAATGATCCCACAGTGACCCAGTGATCCCACAGGGCTCCCAGTGATCCCACAGTGACCTAGTGATCTCACAGTGCTCCCAGTGATCCCACAGTGTCACAGTGATCCCAGTGTCCAAACTGCACCTGTGTAAAAGCTTCGGAGGCAATCCTTGTATATAAGAACAACTTAAGATATAATGCATATATATTAAATTCGATATTTATATATTACATTGAATGGTTAAAGAGGATTCTCATGTCACGTCATGAACCTGAAACAAAATGGCTGTCTGTAAATCGGCCATCTTTAGCAAATTGGCCGCTAGTGTTCCACTGTGATCCCAGTGATCCCACAGTGTCCCAGTGATCCCACAGTGTCCCAGTGAACTAAGAGTATTCCAGTGACAGAAAATCATTGGTCCAAAGAGGAAATTAAACCCAGGAGTAGCAGACAAACACAACTCACATGAGCCCAATTGGGTGCAGCCTATGGTGACGACCTCGGTCAGTCCCCTCTGCGGAGAAAGCTTCTTATCAAAAGATCCTTCCTCCTCCTACAATGTCTCTTTCCACATCTTCATGTTTCAGCATTTCCACAAAAAACATCCTCTCTCTCTCTCTCGAGAGAGAAGGGGGTGGGTGGGGGGGAGGAGTTGATGAAAAGCGAAGCAAGGAATTCCAACGGCACAGCAAAAGCCCAGAGCACTCTGGCACACCCGCTCACGGCCATTCCATTACACAGACAATCTCTCAGCAAACAACATTGTCAGATAACATTCCCTTTTAACAAAGCAGAGAATCTAAAGAGAAGATAAAAAAGTTGAGAGGGAGAGAAACAGAAAGACACACAGGACAGACTGGAAATCACACGTTGCTTCTCTATCCCTTTAATACAAGTTTTCAGGGTTTTCTTTCTTGCTTTGGCAACCACTCATTCCCAAAAAAAAAGGTGTCAGTCCTTCTGTCTGTCCTGGTCAGTGTTTGCTGCAGGGTCCAAACTGCCCCTGTGTTTCTTTTCTCTCCTGTTCCTGGAGCATGGGACAAAAAGCCCGGCCATTTATTGATGCCTCACTCCTTTTTTTGCAGTTTGCAAAGGTGAACGAACTTTAGCTTTGCTCTTTTCTCTTGTTTTAATTAGCAGTGGACAAAAAGTCTGAATTTAGTGGTCAACTTACAGTTTGTGTCTTTCCCCAATTAGCCGAAGAGTTAAAACAAATTCATGACATTTAAAAGAGCCAAAGCGAAGAAGTTTTTAAAAAATAATACACAGCAAGATTTCTCACTCAATCACAGGGACAATCTCTGAGCAACATTGATTTACACAGAAGCAAAGTCCAGTTTATAAAGGAGAAGAATTTAAAGGGTAAAAGATTGAGAGACAAACTTTATCGGCAACATCAATTGTATTTATATATTACAGCAACTACTACAACAACAACTTGTGTGTATCGACATTTTTATATATCTACATATTACAACTACAACTACGAAGCACCACAAGAGCTGTGGGGAAAGAGCAGAGGGGGAATTGGGACTAATTGGATATCCCTTTCAAAGATTCAGCACAAGCACAGTGGTCTGAATGGCCGCCTCTTCTGCCTTACCGATTATGAAACTATGAAACCGTGAACAACAACTTCAACGCCATGAACCTAAAACATAATGGCCACCAGTAAGGCAGCCATCTTAATGAGAGGCAAGCTGTACACCTTATTAAGGGGCAAGGCGGCCAACTTACTGAGGAGCGAGACGGCTATCTTTCTGAGAGGCAAGGCAGCCAACTTACTGGGGATCAAGGTGGCCTTGTTAAGCAAATTTTCCGCCGTGAAGCTTCTACAAAATGGCCGCCCTGATCCTGAAACAAAAGGGCCGCCAATAAGGCAGCCACCTTCCTGAGGGGCAAGGCGGAGCTGGTTATGGTGAGAAACACCGGGAGTGTTCGTTTGCTGTTCCTGTTAAATCTCTGATGCTCAAAAGTTAAAGATACAAACTGATTGAGACTGGCATCAGCTTGTGTTTAACAAAAAGACAGTGGTGCAGGGAGGGAATTAAACACGAAAATGTGACTTTCTGCAAATAAATTGATTAATATTTGGTTATTTGGACTGAATGCTTCTAGAGAAGGAAAGACTAGGCATTCCGAGACATTCCACCATTTTGCGTAGAGAAATTGGGCACGAAATTGGGCCTTGGAGCGCCCGTTATTTCGGCGCATCCAAGATGGCATCTTGGATGCGCACGCACGTTTCCTGCGTGATGTACGCCAGATGCCATCTTCGCATAGGAGTTTGCGCAAGCGCAGAAAAGAAATGCTGGGATCACGTAAAGTCAGGAGAAAATGGCTTCTATCAGTGTGCCACGCTGATTTAAAGTGATGGACACAATTTTGGGAATTACGCAGGAACATAGGAACAGAGGAACAGGAGTAGGCCATTCAGACCCTCGTGCCTGCTCCGCCATTTGATAAGATCATGGCTGATCTGTGATCTAACTCCATATACCTGCCTTTGGCCCATATCCCTTAATACCTTTGGTTGCCAATACACTATCTATCTCAGATTTAAATTTAGCAATTTAGCTAGTATCAATTGCCGTCTGTGGAAGTGAGTTCCAAACTTCCACCAAACTTTGTGTGTAGAAATGTTTTCTAATCTCGCTCCTGAAAGGTCTGACTCTATTTTTTTATACTGTGCCCCCTACTCCTAGAATCCCCAACCAGCGGAAATAGTTTCTCTCTATCCACCCGATCTGTCCCCCTTAATATCTTATGAACTTCGATCAGATCACCCCTTAACCTTCGAAACTTAACGCTCAATTCAACACAGTCTTAACCCCGACCATCTGAACGTGTCTTCGAGTGCCAGGAGTAGCCCCCATTATCACTATTGAAAGGGACCATGCAGGATTTACAGGTTAATGGCTGGATTATTGCCTCTGGCTGCCGGGACATTTATAACCGTTTTTCGATGTCTCCTAGACTTCAATACTAGGATGCGGAGGCATGGCCGAACATTTAGAGCCGTGAAGTTAGGAAATGCTTCTACATGCAAAGGGAGGGAGACGATTGGAACGCGCTCTTCTACAGACAGCAGTTGATGCTAGCTCACTTTTGAATGTTAAATCTGAGATTGAGAGATTTCTGTGAACCAAGTGTATTAAGGCACGTGTGTCTCAGGCGAGTATATGGAGTTAGGTCACAGGTCCACCATGATCTCACTGAATGGTGGAACAGGCTGGAGGTGCTAAATGCCACTGCCACTTGCTGCCTCTTGATATGTGCCACCTTCTCCTGCAAGAAAGCGAGGAGTGCGCCTGTGTCACATGCCTCTCGTGGTTGAATAGCTGCTAGTGTGTGTGGCCTGTGAGTTGTGGGTGGGCGGCTTGAATCAGTGGTGATGTGTAAGGGCTGGAGGAAGCATTTGATTGGAAGAGTTGAGTCCTGATGGAAAGAGTTTATTGGCATGTGGGTCATGGGGGGCGGGGTGTGGTGCGTGCTGCATTTGGTAGGAGACGCCACTTGACAGTTGACCTCACTCAACTTTCCCACTCATGTCAAAGCATTTAATTACTTCCTGCACTGCATCCATGTTTATGATGCTGTGCGCCTGGCATTGACTTCGTCCCCCGCTGCCTCCCACTGACTTTTGAGTATGTCTGGAGGGCCTCTTGCCTCCTCCACCACCCCCTCCCCCCACTGTGGATATAGGATGCCCCTTCTTCTGTCCACCTCTTGCACCCAACGTTTCTATTGCTTCAGCAGAAAACCTTGGTGCATGCTCTCTCGCAGGCATACCAACTCAGACCGGCAGACTGGTGAGGTCTGGTGTGCAGATTGGAGGATGTGGGATTTAGTAGTGCACAACCTTTATTCAATGCTTTGACATAACTGATCAGTTTGTAAACATAGGGATGGGATCTGCATCTGTGTTATCCGTGTGCGATGTCTGATCTCTGTTCAGACTCCATGCCGACAGTAGACTGCAATTCTTAACAAATAACAGGTACAAGCTACCTTTAAGAGATTTCGAAAAAACATCTTCCCTTTAAGAGATGGCCCTCCCTCTGGTGGTGAAAAGTGCGTATTGCATCGATTCCACGTGCAAGGCCTGGAATGGAATCCGGTTGCCTGTCAGTGCTCCCTTGGGACCAAACTTGCCTCTTGCCTGCCCAGGGTCCGTCGGGTGCGGGGTGTTAGCGCATCGCGCTCACATCGCCCAGAACGGATCCTTAACTATTTTTCCCTGTATTTCTAGATTCTATTAAATAAATCAGAGTAAAATTGGATTGAATCTGAATGTAGTTCTGATCTGGATTTGGTTTATTGCTCCAATAATCATATTTTTCTTTACTCTGAACCAAAAGCAGTATTTGTAACTGTTACAGAGCAGGAGATTGCTGCGGGACCCTGTCCAGTTTAGTAACACGGCAGAAGGGGTAAGAGTACATTGTGATTTGTTACAGAATCCAGCAGCTCACTGAGAATGTTACACATGGTCAGGATGGAGGAGCAAAAGGTGCAAAGTGATTTTACACTTTCATTTGCGGCAATGCCTTTTTATTCCCACGAGGGTTCATTTTATATATAACTTAATGGGCTCTTTTTACCAAGGAAACTTCAGGCACAGACCGTGGCTTTATAAAGAAAAATGACATTAGAATTTAGCAACATCTTGAGTTTATGCCCGATTTAGAACTGCTTTAACAACAATAAATCAACACACTCTGAATTTCCAAAACGCATAATCGTATGGAAATCCAATTTCTATCTTAGATTAAGCCCGTGACGGAAGTTATATCCTTTTGGTTGGCTCAAGCTTGCCGGGATGATTCCAAGTATTTTGATGGATACCTTGGTAGTGTAGCGTGACTTTCTCTTGTAACCATGTCATCTGCTTCACAGGCAATCTGTAAACCTGCATCGAGGCATCAAGCTGGGAGGTGGCGAGCAGTCAGGAAGATTCCAGGTGAGGTGGTGTTGCCCGGATGCGAAAGGAGAGGTTGGAGCAGTCGGGGTGGATCTGTATCTCTCCCCACTCAATTTCTGCCCAGCTTTTAAAGACCTTTTTAACACAGCATCACACCTCTGGGGCGGCGGCTTGTCAACAATAGGTTCCTACAAATAGAACCCACGACTGATTGACACTTCGATTGTTGTCTCTCAGTGTCCACAACGTAACCAAGTTAAGTCGGCAGCTGTTCAAATGACCTCTCGCCCTCTTGGAATCTTTTTTGTGCTATGGTGATCTATCCTCTGCTGTGTGATGTGTCATTGATAATCCATTTAACAGTCCGTTTCCCTCAGACGGGCTGAAGCCGATTTACTCTTCGGCTTGTGTTTATCAAATGACTTTTTACTGCACATAGCAGCTGGGAAACTCCTGCAGTAAGAAATGGTCAGGGTCAGGGACACAAGACTGAGGGACTTTATTGTGCAGCCTCCAGGCACCACCTTTAGAATTGTTAAAACTAAATCCACAGGACTGTTACCCATGAGCAAACGTAAACTATCTGGCCTGATCCATCTGCTGCTGCTCTGCTAGTCAGAACTCTCACACACTCCAGGCTGATTACAGTTTGTTTGTTAATTTAATACTTTCTGTGTTCTATTCTCACTCCTGTCTCGACGCTCCTGTCACTTTACATGTTTGCCTGTCTTTCCTTGTGTCTGACTCTATTTATTTCGTTTTTCCATGTTTATTTTCTGTGTGTATTTATCGTGACATTTGCGCTTCTATTTCAATCACTTTCTAATTCTTTGTCAGTCTCTCCCTCTCGTTCCATCCATGTCTCTGAGTGACTCTGTCTCCGCCCTTCTTTGTTTCAGTCTCTCCCTCACACATTTCCTCCTGTTATGTGAATCTGTCTTAACTTTCTGCGCTTTTTTAATCATTATATTTATTTTCTCCCTGTGTTCTCTCTCCGTCTGTCTGTCTGTCTGTCTCTCACGCTGTCTCTCACTCTCTGTCTCCATCTCTCTGTCTCATTATCTCTATCTCTCTCTTTCTCTGCCTCGCTTTCTCTCTCTCTCGTTCTCTCTTTTTTTCCTCTCTGTCTCTCTGTCTCTTTCTCTCAGTCTCTCTCTCTTTGTCTCCCTTGTCTCTCAGCCTCTTTCCCACGCTCTCTCTCTCTCAGCAATTTTTCTGGGTCTCTCTCTCTGCATCTTTCTCGTTGTCTCTCTCCCTCTGTCTCTCTGTCTCTGTGTCTCTGTGGCTCTTTCTCCCCGTCTCTCCTTCTGTCTTTGTCACTCTCTCTCTCCGTCTATCTATCTCTCTCTCTCTCACTCTCTCTCTCTGTCTCACTTTCCATCTGCCTATCTTTCCCCCTCTCTCTCTTTCTATCTGTCTTCCTCGCTCTCCCACTCTGCCCCTCTCTCTCTCCCTCTCTTCCTCGCTTTTCCCATTTATGTGGATTGCACCCATTCTGATCAGGCCCACAGCAGATTACCACCTTTGCACATTTTGCATGGCGGCCATTTAGTTCAAGTCGAGTTGAGCCCTTTACTGCCTCCATTTTGAGCGACAATTCATGTGTCGTCTACAGAGCAAATCCCGCCTCAAAAGATCAGATTATCAACAAAATATGATATCAGAATGAGAGCTAAGATCATTTCATGGCTCTATGCTGCTAATCTGAAAAGTACTTTGCGTCCTCTGGGAAGTGTATGAGATGGAGTATCAAATGGGATTCAGTTACAATGCTTGAAACCCTTCAGCTCTTTCTATGATTTCACTAATTTAACAATTAGATTGAATGGGTATCTCACCGCATTCTTCTACTCCTCTCTGAATTTAGTCAGGGTCAGGACATAAATACACATGTTTGTGCAGGAACTGAGAAGCTGAAGCATCATTGATGTGTGTTTTGTGATATAAAGAGGGTCAATGTAGGAGTAATAAGACCGACTGTTCGTGATTCGCACATAAATGTCAAAGACAACCTGTGTCAGCCATAACAGTATAAAACTGCCCGATATACTGAAGAGTAAAATGATGGATTTCTTTCGGCTCTCCATCACTGTGTCCTTGTGATTCTCTCCATTGCTGCGGCCTCGGAGCCCCCTGCGGATTCGAATGGACACTAAAACACGTCTGACCGTCAGAACATTGAGAAGCAAAATCAGACAGATCGGTACACAAGGGGTTAAAATTATGTGAAACATGTCAAATGCAGTCCATGCGGGGGAAGCACGGAAGCTCGGTTTAATATAACAACCCCAGGGAATATTATCAATTTTATATCCAGGTTCATATATAAAGTACACGGGGACACTCTCCAAACTGCCGAGCACACTCACTGTCCCCAGAACCACAGTCCCCGTTCTCTCGGTGCAATATTTAGTTTTCAGCTTCTCACAACAAATGGCCACAAATCGATCAAAGGTGAAAGCGACTGTGAACCAGACAGAAACCACCGTGGCTGCAGAACCCAAAGAGGCAATAACACTACACACAGGAGTAATCATGATGTGGAGATGCCGGTGATGGACTGGGGTTGAAAATTGTAAACAATTTTACAACACCAAGTTATAGTCCAGCAATTTTATTTTAAATTCACAAGCTTTCGGAGACTTCCTCCTTCCTCAGGTAAATGTTTCAGGAGCTCCTTGAAGCCTACGCATTTATACATATAGAACAATACATGGTGTTTACAGACTGGCCCTGCAACTGCCCGTTGCCAAGGCAATCACCGTGTTCAGACAGAGAGGTGTCACCTGCAGAACCCCCGAATACACATTCAACAAAAAAACAAACAGGGAAAAAAAACAGAGAAAAAAAACAGAGAGAGGCAGAAACATCCGGAAGGCAGAGAGAGCCAGCAAATGACCCATTATATTAAAAACAGATAACATTTGTTCGCTGGTGGGGTAACGTGTAGCGTGACATGAACCCAAGATCCCGGTTGAGGCCGTCCTCATGGGTGCGGAACTTGGCTATCAGTTTCTGCTCGACGATTTTGCGTTGTCGTGTGTCTCGAAGGCCGCCTTGGAGTACACTTACCCGAAGGTCGGTGGATGAATGTCCATGACTGCTGAAGTGTTCCCCGACTGGGAGGGAACCCTCCTGTTTGGCGATTGTTGCGCGGTGTCCGTTCATCCGTTGTCGCAGCGTCTGCATGGTCTCGCCAATGTACCATGCTCTGGGGCATCCTTTCCTGCAACGTATGAGGTAGACAACGTTGGCCGAGTCACAGGAGTATGAACCATGCACCTGGTGGGTGGTGTCCTCTCGTGTGATGGTGGTATCTGTGTCGATGATCTGGCATGTCTTGCAGAGGTTACCGTGGCAGGTTTGTGTGGTGTCGTGGACGCTGTTCTCCTGAAAGCGGTGTAATTTGCTGCGAATGATGGTCTGTTTGAGGTTGGTTGGCTGTTTAAAGGCAAGTAGTGGAGGTACTACTATCCCACCATCAAGCTCACCATGGACTACTCCTCAGAATCAGTTTCTTTCTTGGACACACGAATCTCCATGAAAGACGGGCACCTCAGCACCTCACTCTACCGCAAGCCCACGGACAACCTCACGATGCTCCACTTTTCCAGCTTCCACCCTAACCACGTCAAAGAGGCCATCCCCTATGGACAGGCCCTGCGAATACACAGGGTCTGCTCAGACGAGGAGGAACGCGATGGACACCTACAGACGCTGAAAGACGCCCTCGTAAGAACGGGATATGACGCTCGACTCATCGATCGACAGTTCCGACGGGCCACAGCAAAAAATCGCATAGACCTCCTCAGGAGACTAACACGGGACGCAACCAACAGAGTACCCTTTGTCGTCCAGTACTTCCCCGGAGCGGAGAAACTACGCCATGTTCTCCGCAGCCTTCAACATGTCATCAATGAGGACAAACACCTCGCTATGGCCATCCCCACACCTCCACTACTCGCCTTTAAACAGCCACCCAACCTCAAACAGACCATCGTTCGCAGCGAATTACCTAGCTTTCAAGAGAACAGCGTCCACGACGCCACACAACCCTGCCACGGTAACCTCTGCAAGACATGCCAGATCATCGACTCAGATACCACCATCACACGAGAGGACACCACCCACCAGGTGCATGGTTCATACTCCTGTGACTCGGCCAACGTTGTCTACCTCATACGTTGCAGGAAAGGATGCCCCAGAGCATGGTACATTGGCGAGACCATGCAGACGCTGCGACAACGGATGAACGGACACCGCGCAACAATCGCCAAACAGGAGGGTTCCCTCCCAGTCGGGGAACACTTCAGCAGTCATGGACATTCATCCACCGACCTTCGGGTAAGCGTACTCCAAGGCGTCCTTCGAGACACACAACAACGCAAAATCGTCGAGCAGAAATTGATAGCCAAGTTCCGCACCCATGAGGACGGCCTCAACCGGGATCTTGGGTTCATGTCACGCTACACGTTACCCCACCAGCGAACAAATGTTATCTGTTTTTAATATAATGGGTCATTTGCTGGCTCTCTCTGCCTTCCGGATGTTTCTGCCTCTCTCTGTTTTTTTTCTCTGTTTTTTTTCCCTGTTTGTTTTTTTGTTGAATGTGTATTCGGGGGTTCTGCAGGTGACACCTCTCTGTCTGAACACGGTGATTGCCTTGGCAACGGGCAGTTGCAGGGCCAGTCTGTAAACACCATGTATTGTTCTATATGTATAAATGCGTAGGCTTCAAGGAGCTCCTGAAACATTTACCTGAGGAAGGAGGAAGTCTCCGAAAGCTTGTGAATTTAAAATAAAATTGCTGGACTATAACTTGGTGTTGTAAAATTGTTTACAGGAGTAATGTCCAGGAACGACCCCGGGAGATAAATCATAACAATCCACCCGAATATCACCTCAGTGATAACGACCATGAGATCGGCCACTGCCATTCCCACCAGGTAGACACTGATACATTTAGAGAGACCGCACTTTCCTCGAGACAGGATCACAATCGCCACCAAGTTAACTGTAAGATAAAGAAAAGGAAGCAGAGAAATTACTGATAAGATCTCAAGCCAAAGCAGCAGTTTGCGAGGATTTGGGGTGAAATTGCCAGCTTTGTTGCTGCATCGAAAGGTGGAAAGTGACTCACTGACCTTGGCAGCGCTTTCAGGCAGAGAGATGTTTGTAAACACAAAATCAATAAAGAATGAGATGGAAGGGCTGAGTGAGGGCGCAGTGCCGGGGGGAAGGGAGAAGTCGTTTTACACACCCGGAATCCAGCGGATTAAAACAAGTTTTTGGCTTCCAGACGGACGACGAACGAGAGCGAAGTGTCGCGAAGGTGAGGGGACAGGGGGATGTGCAGCTGGTTTGTTGCTGTGGGTTAAGAGAACCGACAGGGGCTGGCACCAAACGGGAAAGGCAGCTGGAGACGGGGCCAGTGTGTGAAAGTGGGATGGAGACAAGGACAAGGACATTTGGGAGCTGGAGGGGAGGCAGGAGCAGATGGTTTAGGAAAGTGGACATCCTGAAGCAAGGGATGAGGAGACAGAGGATTCAATGCAGTGGGAGGAGAGGCTGCGATTCACAGGGACAGACTGCAGCAGAGTGTGAGAGAAAATCTCATCTGTCGGTACGACTAATACAATCCAACTAATACATTCAACAGTTCATTTCTGTGGTTATTGGTGTCAGGGAAAATGTGGTGGGTATAAAATGTGTTCAATAAATTTACTTTGTACATTCAATTCAAATTAAATTGAAAAGTATTTATTTAATCAATCTTGTTGTTTATTTGAATTCAGCTGAGTTTTAAAAATACAATATCCAAATAATTCACCACGATCAAGAAATTTCTGATTCTATTCTTTAAGTAAATTTTAATTATGTTTATTGTTAAGTTGGAAAAAAGAAACATTCACAAAAACAGATTGATGACTTGACAGGGATATAAAAATGAGGAGCGAGTCCCACAATAAAAAAACTCCCCCAATCTGACCACATCACAATAAAACCTTCAAGTCACATTTTCTATGTTTAATTGTACTGGACGTTTCAGCAGTTCATTTTGATGAATTATTCACACCACAGCCTTTCGTTTTCCCTCTCCGTCTCCCTCTCTATGACTCACTCTACTCTCTTTCTAAAGTTCATTTTCATATCCGATTAAATCCTATCATCCTGCGCCTGCATTCTGTTCACCATCCCCGTGTTCGACCGATGCTATTCTCAGTGTTAGTTTGTTAAATAGCAATGGAGTCCAGTGAATTCTTCCACAGTGAAGCAGAGAGGGAGATGTGAAAGAATCAGCCTCAAACTCAGTTCACTCGCCACATATCTGAAGCGGCGTCAGATACACACGTAATGAAATAATACTTAATAACAGAGATAACCAATAAATAAACTGAGATCCCAGTTAAACTGAAGCCTGTTATTGGCGAGGGAGGACATTGTGCTAACTCCTTGCAACACTGAGACGGTGAGCTGTCTCATTATCAATCACTGAAAACACATTGATGAAAACATATTCCAGGACAGGTCATTTCCCCAACATGAAAATGTTGACAGCTCCTGATGGTCTGATACCTGTTTTTAGCACAGACACCTGATTCCAATATATTCAGCACAGATAATAATGCAGTGACAATGCCAGAGTTTGATTTACAAAGTTAATCACAGAGAAAAAGCAGGTCCTAGAAGATCAAAAGTGCAGAGACTTAACACATTCCATCATTCAACCGATAGACCAGGACAGGCAACTGTGTAAAACTTGCAGGGAGAAAAAGTAATTTGCCAAGTACAGCAGTAGAGCCAACACCGATTTACAACATTAACAGCTGAGATAACGGCTTACCTGGAACTCCAATGGCTGCAAGAGCAGGAAAATAAATGTCTTCAACTGATGGATTACTGGATATCCTATTTCTGTGAGAAGCACTGACTTCTGTTGGCTTGGAAACCACAGCTCCGTCAGGCACTCTGAACTGATCCATTCCAACGAGACCAGATTTATACAGGGGATAAGTCTCCACTAAGACCTTTGATCGTTCCTGTTAGTTACAGTCATTGGAACAAACACATTACATCAGCAGCTTTCACTCCGATGCAAATAATGTGCTGAAAAAAACACAAACCTCTGGAAGTCCAAGACATTATCTTAATGTGACCTCTCTCGGGGATAAAGGAAAATCGATGCTCGTACAGGACTGATCCAATAATAATGAGCGGTTGCATTTAAAATTGTTTTTATATAATTGTAATGACCATGTTCACTCCTGGAGATTCATTCATAATGTATCCCTATTTCTCCGCAGTATACACTGAATCCAGGGACACAAGCAAACCCGTTTCACTCTGTTCCTGCAGTTTTCCAGCTAAAATATGAATCGTGATTCTCTGACACGGGGACAGTTAAAGGGCAGGTTGAGGATTGCAGCCTAGAAATGACTGTGGGTGATATTAGGGAACGCGCCCCATTGACATTCCTCTCTCCGCTATTTTATTGCAGATGTTTACCCGTTTATTCTCCGTTGGTTAACGGCTCCAGTAAACTTGGCCCGGTGTGAACCCGAGCTGAGCTCATGACCAGCTTTGACCTCCATCTCAAAGGCTACGTGGTTCCCTCACCCGCCTCCATTCCTTCCTCAGTGCATTGCGGCTGAGACCTTCATCAATGCCTCTGTCCCCTCCAGACTCCATTCCTCCAATGCGCTCCCGGCCGGTCACCCAACCTGCACCTTCCATAAAGGGGAGCTCGTCCAAAACTCTCTTGTCCGTGTCCAACCAGTACCACTGACGCTCACAGGCTCCCAGTTCCATATACCTTAAATTTAAAATTCCCATCCTTGGCTTTAAATCCCTCCAAGGCCCACCCCTCCTCAACTCCACACCGACAGCAAACCTACGCTTGACCTCCTCATTGATTGGACACTGGCCTCTTTTGATGGGAGACCCTCGCCTTGTTCCACTCACCTATCTGATCAGAGCCAAGAGAAGCTTCTCTTCCCGCCCTATCACCGTTATCTCTCATGTTTCTGAAGGTTCAATCCTCGGCTCCCTCCTCTTCTTCATCTACATGCTGCCCTTTGGTGACATAGTCCGCAGACATGGACCAGCTCTCAGAAGGACGCTGGCAAAACGACTGCTTCTCTTGACCCTTCCAATGTCTCCGTGTTGTCAGACCCACATCCTGTTTGAGATGAGCCACAATTCCCTCCACAATATTTGCCATGGATTCCATCCCCACCCCTGGCTTTTTGATTGGTGAGTCACTTTTGAAAGCCCTGCCTTCAGCCATATGCACGCTTCCCAGGCCCCTTCGCCTCCCTCTCCCAGTTTCAGGTGTCACCCATAGCTCAGTAGTAGCATGCTCGCCTTTCAGTGAGAAGGTTGTGAGTACAGATAATCATGGAAGCTAAAAAAAAAGGCACAGAAGGAGGCCATTCGTCCCAACGTGTCTGCGCTGGCTGAGAAAAGAGCCACGAAACCTAATCCAATTTTCCCGCATTTGGTCCGTAGTCCTTCAGATGCACATTCAGATATTTTTTAACTGAGTTGAGGCTTTCTGCCTCCACCACCCTCTCAGGCAGTGTGTTCCAGACCCCCAACACCCTCTGGGCGAAAAAAATAATCCTAATTTCCGCTCTAATCCTTCTACCAATCACTTTAATCAATGACACCTGGTTATTGGCCCTTCCGCTAAGGGAAAGAGGTCCTTCCTATCCACTCTATCGAGGCCCCTCAGAATTTTGTACTCCTCAATCAAATCGCCCCTCAGCCTTCTATGTTCAAGGAAAACAACCCCAGCCTGTCCTATCTATCATCACAGCTGAAATTCTCCAGTCCTGGCAGCATCCTCGTAAATCTCCACTGCACCCTCTCGAGTGCAATTACATCCTTCCTGTAATGTAGTGACCAGAACTACACACAGTGCTCAAGCTATGGCCTAACTTGTGTTTTATACAGTTCCAGCATAACATCCCTGCGTTTATAATCTATTGTAAACAATTTTACAACACCAAGTTATAGTCCAACAAATTTATTTTAAATTCCACAAGCTTTCGGAGGCTTCCTCCTTCCTCAGGTGAACGGTGTGGAAATGAAATTTTCGAATCCTTCGCATTTGAAAATCACAGAACAATGCCTGGTGATTACTGCCCGTTGCCAAGGCAATCACAGTGAGCAGACAGAAAGGTGTCACCTAAAAGGCCACCGAATATACAAACCCCACCCCAAAAAAGAGAGAGAGAGAGAGAAGGAAGACAGTCAATGACCCGTTATATTAAAAACAGATAACATTTGTTCGCTGGTGGGGTTACGTGTAGTGTGACATGAACCCAAGATCCCGGTTGAGGCCGTCCTCTTGGGTGCGGAAGTTGGCTATCAATTTCTGCTCGACGATTTTGCGTTGTCGTGTGTCTCGAAGGCCGCCTTGGAGTATGCTTACCCGAAGATCGGTGGCTGAATGTCCATGACTGCTGAAGTGTTCCCCGACAGGGAGAGAACCCTCCTCTTTGGCGATTGTTGTGCGGTGTCCGTTCATCCGTTGTCCCAGCGTCTGCATGGTCTCGCCAATGTACCATGCTCTGGGTCATCCTTTCCTGCAACGTATGAGGTAGACAACATTGGCCGAGTCACAGGAGTATGAACCATGCACCTGGTGGGTGGTGTCCTCTCGTGTGATGGTGGTATCTGTGTCGATGATCTGGCATGTCTTGCAGAGGTTACCGTGGCAGGGTTGTGTGCTGTCGTGGACGCTGTTCTCCTGAAAGCTGGGTAATTTTCTGCGAACGATGGTTCGTTTGAGGTTGGGTGGCTGTTTAAAGGCGAGTAGTGGAGATGTGGGGATGGCCATAGCGAGGTATTCGTCATCGGTGATGACTTGTTGAAGGCTGCGGAGAACGTGGCGTAGTTTCTCCGCTCCGGGGAAGTACTGGACGACGAAGGGTACTCTGTTGGTTGCGTCCCGTGTTAGTCTTCTGAGGAGGCCTACGCGATTTTTCGCTGTGGCCCGTCGGAACTGTCGATCGATGAGTCGAGCATCATATCCCGTTCTTACCAGGGCGTCTTTCGGCGTCTGTAGGTGTCCATCGCGTTCCTCCTCGTCTGAGCAGACCCTGTGTATTCGCAGGGCCTGTCCATAGCGGATGGCCTCTTTGACGTGGTTAGGGTGGAAGCTGGAAAAATGGAGCATCGTGAGGTTGTCCGCGGTCTTGCGGTATAGTGAGGTGCTGAGGTGTCCGTCTTTGATGGAGATTCGTGTGTCCAAGAAAGAAACTGATTCTGAGGAGTAGTCCATGGTGAGCTTGATGGTGGGATGGAACTTGTTGATGTTATCGTGTAGTCTCTTTAGTGATTCCTCACCGTGGGTCCATAGAAAAAAAATGTCGTCGATGTATCTGGTGTATAGTGTTGGTTTGAGGTCTTGTGCAGTGAAGAAGTCCTGCTCGAACTTGTGCTTGAAAATGTTGGCGTATTGGGGTGCGAATTTGGTTCCCATGGCTGTTCCGTGTGTTTGGGTAAAGAACTGGTTATTGAAGGTGAAGACATTGTGATCCAGGATGAAGCGGATGAGTTGTAGGATGGTGTCTGGAGATTGGCTGTTGTTGGTGTTGAGTATTGATGCTGTCGCAGCGATGCCGTCATCGTGGGGAATACTGGTGTAGAGTGCCGAGACGTCCATCGTGGTGAGAAGTGTTCCTGGTTCAACTGGTCCGTGGGTACTGAGTTTTTGTAGGAAGTCTGTAGTGTTGCGACAGAAGCTGGGGGTTCCCTGTACGATGGGTTTCAGGATGCCCTCGATGTATCCAGAGAGGTTCTCACACAGGGTTCCGTTGCCTGATACGATGGGACGTCCGGGTGTGTTGGCTTTGTGTATCTTTGGGAGGCTGTAGAAGTCTCCCACGCGGGGATTACGTGGGATGAGAGTGCGTAGGATGTTTTGAAGGTCCGGATCGAAGGTCTTGATCAGTTTGTTGAGCTGGTGGGTGTGTTCTTTGGTCGGATCTGCGGGTAACCGTCTGTAGTGTTCCTGGTTGTCCAGTTGTCGGTATGCTTCTTTGCAATAGTCCGTTCTGTTCTGTATGACGATGGCTCCTCCTTTGTCCGCTGGTTTGATGACGATGTTGCGGTTGGTCTTGAGAGCGTTGATGGCGTTGCGTTGTGCTCGGGTGACATTCTGGACTGTCTTCTGAGTGCGGCTGATGCGGTCTTTATATCGAGAGGACTAGAGTACAAGGGGGAAGAAGTTATGCTGCAGCTATACAAAACCCTGGTTCGACCGCACCTGGAGTACTGTGAGCAGTTCTGGGCACAGCACCTTCGGAAAGACATATAGGCCTTTGAGTGAATGCAGCGTAGGTTTACTAGAATGATACCTGTTCTTCAAGGGTTAAGTTACGAGGAGAGATTATACAAATTGGGGTTGTATTCTCTAGAATTTAAAAGGTTAAGGGGTGATCTGATCGAAGTTTATCAGATATTAAGTCGAATAAATAGGGTGGATAGAGAGAAACTATTTCCGCTGGTTGGGGATTCTCGGACTCGGGGGAACTGTCCAAAAATTGATGCTCGCTCAATTGCTAATTTTAAATCTGATAGATAGCTTTTTGCCAACCAAAGTTATTAACGGATATGGGCCAAAGGAAGGTATTTGGAGTTCGATCACAGATC
Source organism: Heptranchias perlo (assembly GCF_035084215.1). Taxonomy (NCBI): domain Eukaryota; kingdom Metazoa; phylum Chordata; class Chondrichthyes; order Hexanchiformes; family Hexanchidae; genus Heptranchias; species Heptranchias perlo. Next base: position 6,652,991 of record NW_027139548.1, read on the forward strand.
AGCCATGATCTTATCAAATGGCGGAGCGGCTCGAGGAGCTGAATGGCCCAGTCCTGTTCCTGTGTTCCTCTGTTCCCATAATTCGAGTCGTTACTTTTTGCATAACGATTCGTGACGTCCCTCCCACCAGATTAAAATTCGAGTAGTTATATTAAAAATAAAGATTAGTGATGGGCCCTCCTACCAGTTTATAATTCGAGCAGTTACTATTTAAATAAAGCTTAGCAATGGACCCTCGTACCTGTTTATAATTTAAGTAATTACTCTTTATGTATGGATTAGAGATGTGCAATCCTAACTTAATACTTTGAGCAGTTTCTTATAAAAAGATTAGTAATGGACCCTCCAACCGGTTGGTTATTCGAATCGATACGTTTTATTTGAAGATTAGTGATGGGCCCTTCTACCTTTTGCTAATTTAAGAATTACTTTTTATATAAAGATTAGTGATTCCCCCTCCTACCTTCTGCTAATTTAAGAATTACTTTTTAAATGAAGATCAGTGATGGACCCTTCCAACTTTTGCTAATAAAAGAATTACTTTTGATATAAAGTTCAGTGATGGACCCTTCCAACTTTTGCTAATATAAGAATTACTTTTTATATGAAGATTAGTGATGTTCCCTCCTACCTTTTGCTAATTTAATAATAACTTTTTTATATGAAGATTAATGATGGGCCCTTCAACCTGTTAGAAATTTAAATAGTTAATTACATAAGACTTGTGACGAGTATCCTCTTATCTGTGAGGGAGATCGCTTCTATCCTGTGGTCGGTTTTCATCTAACACATTTCTGAGGTCAATTTATCTCTAAAGGCAACGACCCCTCCTTGTTTTATTCGTTGAGTGAGTTTGATAGATAAATGCCTCATTAACATGAAGTTATTTCACCAAAAACAGAAGCTCCTGCTCGATTCTCCCAGCGAATTCACGTCCTTTTCCAACTGACCGAAACTGACATTGTGGTGTAAATCAGTAATTAATTATTTTAATTAATCGGGGTGAACATTTTTGTCGGATCTTTCTCCGACCCTGTGACTGGATCGCGTTCGGGTGGGCCTCATGTAACCACAGGCTGATTGTCCAGGTGCTCGGCAGAGAGCGATGATCCGCCAGTGCGAATGTATTAACCCTTTACTAAGCTGAGCTACGTGTTCAGTGTGAATTGCTGGTCCCGCGTTTGATTCGTTCAATGAAAAAATATTGGGCACAAAAAGGTAGATTGAGTGTTACAGTAAAAATCCGCAAGAAGTGACAAGGACAGGTTCCAATCACTGTCTTTCTGAACTGCAATTTCTAATGTAGGAAGGAGGCACAACTGGGGGAGGATGGGGTCAATCCCGAAAGTCCGTGTTCCTGATTTCTGTCCCACAGCCGCTCTTAAAATGTGCCTGTGTGGAGACTGGTGAGGACCAGGAGTGGATTTAGCCCTGAAATGTCCGGTGTAAAATGGACTTCCCCCTGAGATCGCACACTGATCCTTGTTGTGAGATTCAGAGCGATATTTGATCTGATCCTTGTTGTCAGATTCAGAGCGATATTTGATCTGATCCTTGTTGTCAGATTCAGAGCGATATTTGATCTGATCCTTGTTGTCAGATTCAGAGCGATATTTGATCTGATCCTTGTTGTCAGATTCAGAGCGATATTTGATCTGATCCTTGTTGTGAGATTCAGAGCGATATTTGATCTGACCCTTGTTGTGAGATTCAGAGCGATATTTGATCTGACCCTTGTTGTGAGATTCAGAGCGATATTTGATCTGATCCTTGTTGTCAGATTCAGAGCGATATTTGATCTGACACTTGTTGTGAGATTCAGAGCGATCTTTGATCTGACCCTCGTTATTTGAGATTCAGGGCGATATTTCCTTTCTCTCTCTCATAACCCCTTTGTTTTTTGACCAGGATTGAGGATTTACTCGGGCCGGAGACTGAGCCTCATGCGGCGGCCCCAAACTTCCCCCAATATTTATTTTGAATTGAACTCTCCTGCCACAGACCTTCCCTTTTGTTCTTTACTCTCCTCCCCAAACTTACCCTGGCTCTGGACTTGCTGAAAATCTTTAACTCTTTTCACATCTTCTAGTTCTGACGAAAGGTCTTCGACCTGAAACGTTAACCACAGATGCTGCCTGACTTGCTGAGCTTCTCCAGCATTTTGTGGTTTTATTTCAGATTTCCAGCATCCACAGTATGTTGCTTTTGAGCACGTGTTCAGATAAGTCGTAGTTTGTATGGATGGGGGACATGGGGAGCACGGTGACATAGGTTGGCATGGGGAATATGTTGGCATGTATTAGCACGGGGCATAGTTTGGCACAGGTTGGCACGGGGCATAGTAAGGCCCGGAGCATAGGTTGGTACGGGGGTCGTCAGTAATGGTGGGAGGGATCTGGCGTCAGATCGGCGGGGGGTGGTCTGGATCGGGGGATATCGCGGGTGTCCCCGATCGTCGGGAGCGGGGGCGGGAATCGTGGATCAGTGTCGGGGTCCGCGATTTAGGTCGGGAGTCCGCGATCGTTGCAGGCGGGGGGTCATTGGGTTCTAGGGTCCGCGATCGGCGATCGGCTTGTTGGGTTGAATAGAAAACTCCCATCTTAAATCATCGATAGATGGAAACAAGCAAGAAGGAGAAGGTCTGTGGCGGGAGAGTTCTAGTCGGAAAGAGGAGGTCTGTGGCGGGAGAGTTTTGGTCGGAAAGAGAAGGTCTGTGGCGGGAGCGTTCAAGCAGGAAAGAGAAGATCAGGGTACTTTCTAAATTGCAAAAAGATAAAAACAGTGGATGTTCAAAGGGATTTAGGGGTTCAGGTACATTGATCGTTGATTGTCATGAACATGTGCAGAAAATAGTTTCTAAGGCTAATGGAATGCTGGCCTTTATATCTAGAGGACTGTAGTACAAGGGGGCAGAAGTTATGATGCAGCTATACAAAACCCTGGTTAGACCGCACCTGGAGTACTGTGAGCAGTTCTGGGCACCGCACCTTCGGAAGGACATATTGGCCTTGGAGGGAGTGCTGTGCAGGTTTACTAGAATAATACCCGGACTTCAAGGGTTAAGTTACGAGGAGAGATTACACAAATTGAAATTGTATTCTCCAGAGTTTAGAAGTTTATGGAATGATCGGATCGAAGTTTATAAGATATTGAGGGGAACAGGTCGGATGGATTGAGATAAACTAATTGGGGATTCTAGGACCAGGGGGCGCAGTCTAAAATTTAGAGCTTTCAGGAGTGAGATTAGAAAACATTTCGACACACAAAGGGTGGTCGAAGTTTGGAACTCTCTTCCGCAAACGGCAATTGATGCTGGCTCAATTACTAATTTTAAATCTGAGATAGATAGCTTTTTGGCAACCAAAGATATTACGGGATATGGGCCAAAGGCAGGTACATGGAGTTAGATCACGGAACAGCCACGATCTTATCAAATGGCGGAGTGGGCTCGAGGGGCTGAATGGCCTACTCCTGTTCCTATGTTGCTATGTCTGTGACGGGAGTGTTATAGCAGGAAAGAGAAGGTCTGTGGTGGAAGAGTTTGTGCCCGACGCTTGAACCTCTGTCTCGGGCCCGAGTAAATCCTTAATCCGGGTAAAAAAAAAACAGAGCAGAAATGACAGAGTGAAAGGAAATATCGCAATACATCCCTCGGAATTACCACCACAATCTTTGCTCAAACATTGTCTCTTTTCGGGCACTTCCATCCTGTGGAGGGGATTTTGATTACTGTCTGATAACCAAGCTGAAAAAGAGGAAAATCCAATCCTTATAACGACAATAGCACAGGAATGAGCTTTTCTGAATTTAACAATGTGACGGGTGTATCTAATGTAGATTTACAATGATAAATGTAACTATGGAATGTCAGTAATCATTCCCCCAGTGACTGAGGCGATTGATGCTCAGGGATAGTTTAATTCACCGGTTAAATGGTTAATGTCCTCACCGACAGAAACAGCTCAGCTCACTGACAAGACACCGGCTCTTGGGCCCTGTGTTGAAAGTGCAAACATCAGGAAATCGCTTGGACTTTTAGCGAAAAATGTCCCAGATAGAAATGTAACAATTTCTTTCGAACCATGTGTCTGTTTTACTGAAATTCCCTGGAACAAGAAGAGAGAAAGTAAAATTGAGAATAAACTTTGTTCACAGTGAAAGCAGCAGCGAATTGTCAAATCGGTTCGATGTGATTTCGTCAGAGAGGCCGCTCCCTGTTCTGAAACAATTGAGGAATGTTTTAGTTGAAATCCATCCTGAGGTGCGGCAGCTTCTTTCACACAGAGAGGGAACTCTGAATCTCATAAAACAAGGCTCAGGTCAAACTCCAAACTTGGGACTTGGCAAAATAAACAAGGAAATTCTGCCTGACTGGTTGTAAGGAAATAAAATGAAATAACCTGCAAAATCCACAGGGTAATAAAGAAACTGACAATCATTGCCGGATCGAGAAAAGGTTGATGTAGTTGCTAAGCTTCAGTTCCGTGTTTTATTCTTTCATTCCTCCCGTTCTCCTTTCTCTCTAAAGCCTATTTCCCGCGGTCTGATGTGTTCTCCAGCGCCGGGGATGCGACTATTCTGTGAGTGCGATCTCAGGGGGCAGTCCATTTTACAGCGGACATTTCAGGGATAAACCCACTCCTGATCCCCACCAGTCTCCCCACGGACACATTTTAAGAGCGGCTGCGGGACAGAAAGCAGGAACACGGAGCTTGTGGATTTACCCTGTTCTGGTCCAGTGACGCCTCCTCCCGACTTCAGATTTTGCATTTCAGACAGACAGGGATTGGAACCGTGTCCTTGTAACTCCGTACGGTACTGATGTAGCCCTGCACTGTCGGAGGGGCAGGACTGAGGGAGCGCTGTACGATGCGTGATGCCGTCTTTCAAATGAGAGTCTACCCTCTCAGGTCGAAGTTTGTTATTCCACTGCCCCGGTGTACCGGCCAATATTTGTGCCTCAATCAACATCACTGAAACATTTTATCCGGTCATCATCACATTGATGTTCGTGGGATCTTGCTGTACACAAAAGCAACTGCAGCGTTTACAACATTACAACTGTGACTACACTTCAAAATACGGAATTGGCCGTAAAGCCTCTTGGGACATCCTGAGGTTATGAAAGGCGCTGTGTGAATGTTAGTCTTTCTTTTTTTTTCTCTTGTTCTGGACTCTGTTGTCGCTTTCCTCGTCCTTTTCGTTTAGGGTCTTGAATCTTTCATGAGACCCGTCCGAGCCTTCACCTGCCTTCTTCAAGTAAACGTGTACGGAAAAGCCGAAGTTACGAAAAAGGCAATGGAGAATGTGGAAAGTGTACACTAACTGACAGCGAGGGAGAAACCTATTACAGGGACCTTTGTGAAGCGAAGATTTAATCTCGGCGACAAGAAATTGAGACGCTAAGTGCCACCAAAGCGCAAAGAGCGGAGAGAGTGAGCGAGTGACTGAGTGAGAGAGTGAGGGAAGGTGCAAGGTCTGACCGAACACAAAGGCACACTGGAAGGGGGGACAAGACACCAGGAGCAGGTGCGACCTGTCCAACAGAGCTGACAGCTGAAACCCAATGAAGCCACAATTGCTGTTGTCATCCCCGAGCGTCCGATTTGAATTCATTGGTGCCTGAAAATTCGGTGCCAAATTTATCCAAATTCCTGGAACAAAGTGCCTACTTGTCAAGAGCACAATTCCTCAAAGTTTATATTTGCATAAGAATTATATCTGGAAATCGGATCACAGATTTACGTTTTAAATACTCGTGAAAGGGCAATGATGATATTGGCATGGGGTTCTTACAGGCGGGCGGTACTGATGTCAACCCTGTGCGGACTCGCTGTGACTTTTCTTGGTGGATATTTTCCCGGAGAGGAAATCTGTTGGTAAACTATTGGAAACCAGTTAAACTAAAAGCATGTTATGATGAGCGAAATGCATCTCTCGATCTGTCAGAAATGAACTCGAGTTGCTGGAAGATAATTAGCGGTGACCCGGAATCCGTTGTAAAAGCTCTTATCAATTCGATTACAATCGCAAACAAACACAAAGTCTTCACTGAAATCGATTACTTAACAATGACCCGAAACTGCGATTCTTTTGTTAAAAACCGCAAATACAACACTTTCTCCTTTAGCACCGAGGAACGCGATTTCCCTCTGGCCTATTCTATGGTGATCTATGAAAAGATCGAGATGTTTGAGAGGCTCTTAAGAAGCATTTACGCTCCTCAGAATGTGTACTGCGTCCACGTGGACAGGAAGTCTCCAAAACAGTTTCACGCGGCCGTCCAGGCCATCGCCTCTTGTTTCAGTAATGTCTTCGTTGTCAGTAAATTAGAGACGGTGACGTACGCGTCATGGTCCAGGGTTCAGGCTGATCTGAATTGCATGGATGAGCTGCTGAGGAGCTCAGTCCCGTGGAGATATCTCATCAATGTGTGTGGACAAGACTTTCCAACGAAAACCAACCGAGAGATGGTGAACAGTCTAATGGCCATGAACGGCTCAAATGTGATAGATTCGGACCCTCCACCGGGATAGAAACAGGTGAATCCGCCAGCTTCATGTCGGCCCAGCCGCCAAAGGGGGCAGTGGAAGCGGTTATATGTAATCAAAAGGAACTGAATGGATATTTGAAGGAGTGGATGATTGGAACTTGCTCATCATCAAACTGCAGTGACACCACACGTCACCTGAATCACAAGGGGTGTGACATTACCTCCTGCCGGTGGTCTCACATCTCCTGCTTCACTGTATTGGAGAGTCAAGTGCTGACTTGAACCTCGAGTTCGGCGGCGTCATGCCCCAAATCGTATGTTTGTAATCACTCGGTTTGGGCACGAGAATCGAAAGATAACTTCATAGGAACATAGCAACATAGGAACATGTAGAATAATAGAAGGATAACTTCCTATTTACCGTATTGGTCCTTCTTCCCAGGGAACTGGCAGATGATCATTTGCTGTTAAATACATTGTTTTCAAAGCCTTGACACACTTTTCTTTCAGATGCGAATGTTGATTGGCTTATTTTATTTCACCTGTCTAAATTCCATACTTGTGGGTGACCAGAGCAATTCTAAATAACCAATCTGACCTAATCTGCTGACATCTCCCGTATCATTTCCCTTCAATAGGTCATTAGTAGCTGTGCAGTGAGCCTCCACCTTATCATTTCTGCTAGATTTCCTCAATTGAGCTGCTCTATGTATCAGAATTTTATAGGCAAAATTTATACAAGCAAAAAAACATGATCTAAAGTCTAAATTTATTATTAATCGATACTGCTGTTAGTTGTGTTTCGGTAGAAAAAAAATAGGATGACGTTGGAAAATGAGAAGTGATTGCTCTTTTCTTGACTTTCAGAGACGATGGAAGTTTCATTATGATATCCTTGGAACTGTGGTCTTAACACATCGAGAGAAGAGCCCCCATCCCATACGCAGCCCCATGTTTGTAGGGGCCGCATAAATTATGGTCACCAGAGAATTTGTGAGTAATTTATTTGTGAACTCGGAAATCGAGGCGTTTTTCAAGTGGTCGGAGGACACCAGCAGCCCCGATGAACACATCTGGGCGACACTGCATAGAATGCCCGAGGTACCCGTCTCCATTCCAGACACTCCCAGGCACCGTAGGGGTGACCCACCAATCCTTACTCGAGCAGTGAAGTGGTCTTTTGAGGCTGGTGATGTTGAGAAAGGTGCCTTATATCCGCCTTGTACAGGAAGGTACCGCCATCAAGTCTGTGTTTATGCTTCTGCAGATCTGCACTGGATCTTCCAACAGAAATCCTTGTTCGCCAACAAGTTTGACCCTGAAGTGGACAACACAGCTGTGCAATGTATGGAGGAATATGTTCCACATAGAGCGATTCACGGAACAGGATGTTAACAGTGAATGGGGAGATATAGGCCCCAGGCAGAAGGAAGGGCTGCAGCAGCGAATCGATAAATATTTATGATGAAGCAATGTGCTGAATAATAATGGGGGGATCTGTTACACCTAAACAAAAATAAATAACAGGTGATCTATCGTGAGCTCAAAGAGGATCATTGTAATCAATATGACCATGACAGCGGATGTATAATTAATTCCAACGAGAGAATAGTAACTAATAGGACTGTAATAGTGGTTGCATCAATCGTTCAAACTGAAACATTTTAACAAAGGGGACTGTAATCGTGTCTGCATCAATCGTTCAAACTGAAACATTGCCATGAATTGGACTGTAATTTGGGGCTGCGTGGATGCAGCTTTGCCTGTGTGAAAATGAGGATCAGGCAGAGTTGTTGTGGATTGAAGCAGCTGTGGAGCTGAATCACGTGTTACAGTGAAAGTCTGCAATCTGCAGAATAATGAATTGAAAAGTCACAGACTTTTACTGCCCAGAAGGAAGACATTCGGCCCATCGTACCTCTGAAGGATATTTGCCGGTTCAAGGAAATAATTTCTCTCTACCCACCCTATCCACTCCCTTTAACCTTGGCCTGTCATTCAACTTTTCGTTTACTTTTTAAACTCTAGATGTTATCCTGTAAATTCACCTTTTCATTTAATCATTAATCTTTAGATGTTGTCCTGTAAATTCACCTTTTGATTTAATCATTAATCTTTAGATGTTGTCCTGTAAATTCACCTTTTGATTTAATCATTAATCTTTAGATGTTTTCCTGTAAATTCACCTTTTGATTTAATCATTAATCTTTAGATGTTTTCCTGTAAATTCACTTCTTCATTTAATCATTAATCTTTAGATGTTGTCCTGTAAATTCACCTTTTCATTTAACCTTTAAATTCTAGTTGTTGTCCTGTAAATTCACATTTTTTGCCTGGCCAGTTCTAACATCATCTGTTTAATCTCCACCAGAAATAATCATTGACCAGAAACTTAACTGGACCAGCCATATAAATACTGTGGCTACGAGAGCAGGTCAGAGGCTGGGTATTCTGCGGCGAATGACTCACCTCCTGACTCCCCAAAGCCTTTCCACCATCTACAAGGCACAAGTCAGGAGTGTGATGGAATACTCTCCACTTGCCTGGATGAGTGCAGCTCCAACAACACTAAAGAAGCTCGACACCATCCAAGATAAAGTAGCCCGCTTGATTGGCACCCCATCCACCACCCTAAACATTCACTCCCTTCACCACCGGCGCACTGTGGCTGCAGTGTGCACCATCCACAGGATGCACTGCAGCAACTCGCCAAGGCTTCTTCGACAGCACCTCCCAAACCCGCGACCTCTACCATCTAGAAGGACAAGGGCAGCAGGCGCATGGGAACAACACCACCTGCACGTTCCCCTCCAAGTCACACACCATCCCGACTTGGAAATATATCGCCGTTCCTTCATTGTCGCTGGGTCAAAATCCTGGAACTCCCTTCCTAACAGCACTGTGGGAGAACCGTCACCACACGGACTGCAGCGGTTCAAGAAGGCGGCTCACCACCACCTTCTCAAGGGCAATTAGGGATGGGCAATAAATGCCGGCCTTGCCAGCGACGCCCACATCCCGTGAAATAATTAAAAAAAAAATTCTCCGCCTCGGCGAACAAAGGAAAGTTTCCCGTATGCCTATTAAATCACTTTATCTCCGTGTCCTGCTACCTTCAAGGATCTGTGGACATGCACTGCAAGCTCCATTTGTTCCTCTACACTTCATCAGTATCCTCCCATTTATTGTGTATTCCCTTGCCTTGTTCACCCTCCCCAATTACATGCCCTCACACTGCTCTGGGTTGAATTCCATTTGCCACTTTTCTGCTCACCTGACCAGTCCATTGAAATCTTCCGACAGTCGACAGCTTTCCTCCTCACTGTCAACCATACGGCCAATTTTTGAAGCAAAATAATCACAGTGACCCTAACTTGCTGTGATAGAGAATTACATTCCGTTCACTTCAAGCTCACAGCTTACAGGCCCCTCACTATATACTTACAGCCACCCTGTCAACACACTTCACGTCACAAAATTGCCTCAGCTGCAACGCCACTTCTCAGGCCAGTCTATCATAAACATGCGACACTCCAACCGCCATCAACCTGCAACGAGCCGCTTCCAACCTCATCTGTCCCTTCTCCTCAATCTGACCCCTACTCCACAATCTGACCCCTACTCCTCAATCCAGCCCCTTCTCCCCAATCTGACAACTTCTCTCCAATCTGACACCTTCTCCGCAATATGAGACATTCTCCCCAATCTGACACCTTCTCCCCACTCTGATCACTTCTCCTCAATCTGATACCTTCACCTCAATCTGGCCCCTTCTCCTCAATCTGACCCGTTCTTCCCAATCTGTCCCCTTCTTCTCTATCTGACCCCTTATCCACAATCTGACCTCTACCCGACACAGATCAGGTTGTTCAGCACTTCTCTTATTGTTTCTGGCTGAGAGCCGTTTGCCTCTTCAGGCTGGCGGTGGGTAGGAGTGGGGCGTGTTGTCAGGTTTGGCAGGCTGGCGAGGCTATTCGCCTTCTTCCATCTTTGAACATCCAAGGCGGCATTTCTGAGGTCCAGACCTGACAAATACTGGGGAAGTAGCAGGGCATATCAAAGAGTAGCCAGAGTGCCTATTCACACCATCGTTTCAGCCAATGAGTTGGCGGCATGCGGGATTTCCGGCAGGACACATAGCAAAGTGTGTATTTTACAGCAAACAATATCTATTTAATGAGCAAACAGAGCCTGTTTAAACAGTGGACGACAGCAAACAGTCTACAGTGTCAATTTTAAAAGAATCACTACAAACTACAGCAAACAGAACTCATGACCGAAACTAGAATCTCCCGATAAAAGCAAGGTCATTTCTCCAGCAAATTAGCTGTAAGTGGAGGAAAGTTACATAATACAAATGGATTATTTCTCCAGCAAAATGCATTGAGTGGGTAATAGTTACAAATTAGTGGCCGTAAATATAAGATTGTCACAAATAAATGCAATAAAATAATCAGGAGAAACTACTTCGCCCAGAGAGTGGTGAGAATGTGAAACTCGCCACCACATGGGATGGTTGGGGCGATTAGCAGAGATGCATTTAAGAGGAAGCTGTGTAAACACACGAGGGAGTAAGGAAGAGAACGATATGCCGATAGGGTTTGCTGAAGAGCGGTGGGAGAAGGCTGGTGTGGAACATAAACACCAACACAGACCTGTTAGACCGAATGGCCGGTTGCTGTGCTGTATATTCTATGTTAAAATAAACTGGAGCAGGTGCTGATGGAGTTTTTTCCGGATTTGCATCTGTTAGTCATGTATTAACATTTCAATTCTGTGTTTACAGCCACAGTAATGGGACAAGAATCGCAGACACCTCAAGAAGGGCAGAGAATGTGTGTGCTCCAATTCCGCAAAGAATGGAAAGCAGGATCAGATTGGCAACGGCAATAAGGGCACTGATCATATTCATCATCAGATACCCCGCCAACTTCGAAAGAACAAGCAATAGTTTATTGAGATGTCAGTAATTGGTGATACCAGGAACCATGGAGCAGTTAGCTTAACATCGGTGGTGGGAAAGAAAATAGGATTTTTACTCAAGGATGAAAGAGAAAAACATCCAGAAACCGAAAATAAAAATAACGAGTAGTCAGCACGGATTTCAAAAGGGGCGGTCACGAATAAACAACGGTGTTAAATTATTGAAAAAGTAACAGAAAGAATAGGGAAGGGTAAAACATTGGAGTTAATACACTTGGATTTTCAAAAGGTCTTCGATAAGGTACCATATCTCTCGGGATTTTTATTTCCACTTGGCAAAACGCAATGCTCCACACGAGCCTCCTTCCACCTGACTTCATCTCACTCTATCAGCAAATCCTTCTGCTCCTTTTCCCCTCATTTGTTTATCCAGCTTCCTCTTAAAGACATCTATTCTAATCGCTTCAACTACTTCTTGTCACTGCGAGTTCCACATTCTCACCACTCTCTGGGGAAAGTGGTTTCTCCTGAATTCCTTATTTGATTTATTGGTGACCATCTGATGTTTTGTGGCCCCTAGTTTTGGACTTCCCCACAAGTTGGGAACGTTTTCCCTCTGAGAATCCCTACGTGGTCAGTTTTTGGTAAAACATTAAAATGCCTACGTGGCAAAGAAGCAGAATGCAAAATGGTTAGAAAGGGTTAATTAGTTAGTGACTGAGATTGGGACAGGTGGCCTGGCCTCCTGCTGGGCCATATGTTTGCGTAGTCAGCAGGTTTGCATTGTCTTATCAATGTGGAGTCTTTGATGTGATTCAAGGACTGGTCTGAATGTCTCCATGTTTATGGCAGATCAATATCGGTAACGAGCTTAGCCAAAGTTGAAAGACTTTCCAGGTTGGGAGATAAGGAACAGAAGGAACAGGGAACAACATTCCAAGTTGGAAGGTGAGGAAGTATCCCCTTTGATGTCTAACAGCAACATGGTCAGCACATGGACGATCTATGTTTGGCCGGCAATAATGTAACCTCGCATGGCAACCTGTGCCCGGCTTATGATTGGTGTTGACTCTTGTGTAATGATGTTCCAGCCCCTATCGATCTGTATAAAGGTATGAGTTTTTGTCTTTGTCTTTGTCTCCTTATTCTGTTAGAATCGTTCGGATTCTCTCAGGAATCTGAATTGAAGCGACAGACTAAGACCTGCTATTAAAGTTGTGATGGACTTTAAAATGTATTCGACTTCAGTTTTTACTGAACCAGACTGAGGGGAAAGAATCCAGATCGTCATTTGGTGGCCCGTACGGGCATCTTAACGGTCGTTCACCGAGCGTTCGCGGAGTGAGAGGCGGATTGTCTCAGACACGGAGGAAGGAAATGGCGCCCCGATGTCAGTGGTCTTAATTTACTACGTCGGTTTTCCTCCAATCCGTCAGTCTGACGACGAATCGTCCAATCGCTAACACTCGTGTAGCGTCCTTACAAGATTCAGGTCAGTCTGGCGAATACACAGAAATAGCAGGAAGAGGTCAGTGGTCGAATATCACTGAGTGTCAGCTCCGACTGAGTGAATAACTTGTAAGCGGTAGGTCAGTGGTTAATATCGCTGAGGGTAGTCAGGGTTTAAGTTCCTGGTGATTGGATATAAACGGGAACTGTTGATCAAAATATCACTGAGTCAGGGTTCGAATTCCTGGTGATTGGGTATAAACAGGAACTTCGAGTCCCTGGGGATTGGGTATGAACGGGAACTGATTGCTAGTGCTGATCGACTACAGAAGGAAGTGCCTGTCTCAACGTGCAGCCTTAGACTGGTTGTTAAGAAGGGAAATCCCCCACGCGAAGGTCAGGACCCTGAAGTGGGCGTAGGGACCAAGGGCAGTTCGGATTGTGAGGCACAAGCATCAGTACCGTCCTCAAATTCTGTAATAAGCAACTGAGTGGCGATAATACGGTTGTGTCGACTAGTTGAATAAGAATAAAAGACTGGGGAATGTCAACGTCCATTGGGAGGAATTAAAAACTTAGATGCCGCCAAAAAGGCTCAGGAATTAATGAGGAAAAATGACAGAGGTACCACAGCCCAAGAACTAATTGCTTTATGGAGACAGTACTGTAAAAAAAAAATATGGATAGAATTAAGTGACTAGACAAATGTTTAAAAGACAAAGACCCGAAAAAGAAAGGTTTTGTTGTTTAAGTGTACTGTCCCTTTAAAAAGCCTGTCTTGATCAGTGTTTTTTTGTCGGTGTTGTGGGCCTAGTCCCTCTCTCGCTCTCTCTCTGAAGCACGCAGCCTGTCTGAAATAAACACTGTCTCTCCCAGATACAGATGTACGCAGGGCTGCAGGCTGGAATTTCTAACTCCAAGTCCTAATCTCTGTGTTTTCAAGATGTAACCACATTAAGCAGGTATCATTAGCAGCCGCCTGCTAAGATACGTTATATTCCTCTTTTATTAATTTATTAATGGTTTGGGCTTGTGTTTCTAGCACTGTAGCTATCCTTTGCAAATATATGGTCAGCATTTGATCCTCAGTCAATTCCTTATCTGTATTTTAATTTATCTTTTAATATATCTTTAATGCGAGGCCCTAAATCTCTGACCTTTTGATCTAATGTTGTCAAATCAATGGTGTTAACAACTGAGGCAAAGGCAGTTGCTATATCACTTATCACAGATCTTTACGTCTCCATATTTGCCTATCTCTTTTTACGATGTCCACCTCCATTCCATGTCGCTCTTTGTTTTAACACTTGAGTTAGGAGGTCTTGATCTAATTGTTGAGTTTTCTTAGCATTCTCAATGCGAGTTATATAATTTGTCAGGGAAGGTCTCCCCTCTTTGGTCAGATCTTGTATTCTACTATTAATTTCAAATAAAATTGAATAGCCCCAGAACTTGTCAAAACTTCCTTATCATACTGTGGCAGGATAAAATTGATAGTTGTTTAGTAAGCTGTGTCAGTACATAACTCAAGTTCCTTTTCATATGATTTGTTTTACATTCCTTTCTTATTAATTTTTCACTGTAGCGTGAAAACTTATATCTCAGTCAATTGTAGCCTTTGGCATTTCCGAGTGATTGGGACAATTTTACTAATATAACCTATACCAATTATTACCTCATGTTCACCTGTGTTCTGGGCAAGCCTCAGACAGTTCTCAACCGACTGGGTCATTTCTATCTGTTTGAACTGCTCTTGGCATGACAGCCTGGCTTCTTGGGATGGAAGGGGTTAATATTAACTTGCTCTTGTGGTAGGAGTAACTTGATCCTTCTCCCTTTGATATTAAGTTTCCACCTTCAAAATTTCTCGGACCAGGCAATTTCTTTCTCCTGTTTTGTTTTCTGAATTTGTTTCGGGTAAAGGGATTATTCCTTTGGATAAATAAATAATAAATGAAGATTTGACAAATTAATCACTTGGACTCTCAAGAAGAGCCGCAATTGATTCTCTGTTTCTTTTAAAACAGGTGACCCTGTTTTTTTTGGGGGGGACCACGTGAGTGTTGATGGTGCAGGATTACCCAGAGTAGTTACAAAGTTACGGTGCAACCTTTGCTGGAGAAATTTGGTGCAGGAAACGATCCAGTGGTGTTAAAGATTTAAGACTTTAGCTGCAGACATCAGCGGATACCAAATGTCACAGCCTGGTGATATCAACCTGATTCTCTTCTTTTGAAAACATTTTGATTTGTTTTGTTTTAACCTATTTATTGTCTTCCGAGACAGAGTGCTCGAGGTGGGGAGATATGGGAGTTGCATCCAAAAGTAATTGCAAGCACTTCATCTCTACTATAAAACCACAAAGCCTGGACATAATTTGTTTCTGAAATTGGAATTGATTAGAAAAATTTATATAAGTTGCTATTTAAGCCCTCGAGAAAGGAAAAAAAAATACTTGTAATTTAAGGGGATAATCAAATTATATTTTAAAATAAAGGAAGTCCAGTCCAAATGGTTCCTATTGAATGCTGTGTATCAAAGAAGAATTCTTTTCGAGAGGGAAGAAAATTTTACATTGACAAGTCCTGTCAGTCCAACAATACTGCTTTCAAGTTGGGATAATTGTGAAATGATAGAAGGGACTCGGGCACAATGTAGTGGGATATTTTGGGAAATGAAAAGCGGTTCAAGAAAAATTAAGTGAGATGAATAAATTTTGGGATATTGGACGGGACTGTAAATATTGTATCGGACAGTAACGTTCCTCCAGGGCTCATGATAGGTAATATAATGGGTTATGTAAAATTGGATGAGAGGAAGTGATTGAGAATTAAAGTAAGAAACAGAGAAATTACACCAAATGGGAATTTCTCTAAAGTCATTGAATTGGGCATGATAAAAAAATCAATCTGGCATAAATATACAATCTAGTGGAAGTCAGGAAAGTGTAGTTGAGAATAGTAAATTGATAGCTTTCTCGTGGAGATATTTGTGTCCTTGCCTATAATGAATAATGAGAAAACTACACTCAATAGCCTGGCCACTACCCTGACATCGGGACCATGCAGGGGGAGATAAGCACTCTAGACACCCCTGATCTTTTTGATAAGATAACCTGAAAACCTAAGAATGGCTACAGTGGACATAAAATATACAAATGTATGTTGCCATCATCTGAAACGGAGATCAGGATGAAGAACATGATAACAAAGGCCTATGGCCTGGTGAGCTATTGCAACCACTCTTTAAACAAACCAGTTGCTTTTACAGGACTGAATCCTACAGGACATATGATGTGTGCCATGGAAAATGTTCGGAAATACCATGAGGAAGAAGAGACTGGCCAGCAGAAAGTTAATATCCAAGAACACTAAGCTCATTCCTATGAGATGCTGCTAGTATGCGTAGATACATGAAGAAGATACATTGAAGAATGAGTCTCAGACAGGCTCAGTTACTTGACAACAGCACAACAGGAAAATGGTTAATGTGGTCCAGGCGAGTGAGAAATCCTTTTAAATAAGGCACTGACACATGGTCCATAGAGAAACCAACTAATTAATGAAACAGTCAGGAAACACTGGTATCAATCAAAAGGACTGAAATTAAAGTAAAGAGGGACACAGTAATTTGGATTCCCAAAATTCCGGGTTAGGTTCCCATCAGTTAAGAATAAAATTGGGAGAAACAATATTTAGAAGATATCCGCACGATGGATACAAAATTACAAGATTATGAGGGGCCCAGATAAAGTAGACAGGAAGTACCTGTTTCCCCTAGCAGAGGGTTCAAGAACTAGAGGACGTATATTTAAGCTGATTGGCTGGAACAAAATTAAAGGGATGTGTTACTAGACATGTTGTCACTGTGTGTCCACATAGTGTTGGACACAGCCTAGAAGCACAGTGTGGGTTTAATAATACCGGTACCAATCCGGATATTAACTGTACCATGGAGGCCCAAGAGGCGGATCTAAAACCCACTGAAGTGGCATATGCCGGAGAGGGCGAATATTGTGTTACAACTAATTTGAAAACGTTTAAATATGCCAATCTAACTTGTGATATTTTAAGTCCAGAATGCTGCTCCATTTCTGAAGTCCTGGTTCGGATTGGACCCGAGGAACTGGTAGAGATACACCGGCATAACCTCACCACCTTACAAGTTTCTGAGAATGTCAGAAAGGACTTAAAAGCATATCAGGACACATTTGGGTATCTGACACCCCTGATGCCGAAATACATGAAAGCATTGCGAATGGAGATACACCTCTCCCAGAAGGTTTATTACAACCTACAACAGGACAATAACAACATTAAGCATGACATTGACCAAATTAAAGTCACCACCTGGTGAAATGACATCTGGAATTTGGGACTGAATATACAGATCCATCTTTGGATTAGATTAATTTCATATGTATTAGTCGTAGTGCAGTTTGTTGTAATGTGCTTCTTGATTTTCATTGCATGTAATAAATGTAAGCAGAGGATGAAGGGTTTGGCAAAGATAGTAAAACAGAGCCTGGGTGAGAATGTCCCCATTGTCTCTGTGGTTTCAACTAAGAATACATCTTAATAGTACAGGGAGTAGCACCTGCTGAGGTAAGGTGCATGTAAAAGGGAAGACAATTATAGTTTGATAGGATTATCAGATGCTCTGCCTCTCTTCCACTCGGTCTGGTGGCCAACACGAAGGGAATCTGGTTAAGATGAGGTACAGCATCTAACGGGATATTGTAGGGAGAATTTGGATTAAGGGATATAATGGGGAGGGCACCAATTCAAAGGTGTAAAATGGTCTGAAAGGTACCATTCAGTCTAGTTAGGCTGGAAACAAAATATAAAGCACCATGAGATATTTGACTATGTTAGCCTTTTCAAACTAACATGAATAGGTTTAGCTGACCAAGGACATTCGCAGCTTGCTTGAGAGATGTTTAGAAGGAGTCTGTTCCTGAGAACAGATAAGAGTACAAAGGAGTATTGATGAAACATGTCTGTGTTCTATTGGGACTTCTCCAGTTCAAGGGCTAGTCATATTCATTGCTATAATTCTTATAGTTTATTGCTTACTTAAATGTTGCTGCGCTGTAGAACCTGCAGAACCAGTGACCACCGTAAAAATTGGTTATCATGAAATGATAAAAGGGGGGAATGAGAATCCCTACGTGGTCAGTTTTTGATAAAACATTAAAATGCCTACGTGGCAAAGAAGCAGAATGCAAAATGGTTAGAAAGGGTTAATTAGTTAGTAACTGAGATTGGTACAGGTGGCCTGGCCTCCTGCTGGGCCATATGTTTGCGTAGTCAGCAGGTTTGCATGGTCTTCTCAATGTAGAGTCTTTGATGTGATTCAAGGACTGGTCTGAATGTCGCCATGTTTATGGCAGATCAATATAGGTAACGAGCTTAGCCAAAGTTGAAAGACATTCCAGGTTGGGAGATAAGGAACAGAAGGAACAGGGAAGAACATTCCAAGTTGGAAGGTGAGGAAGTACCCCTTTGATGTCTAACAGCAACATGGCCAGCACATGGACGATCTATGATTGGCCGGCAAAAATGTAACCTCGCATGGCAACCTGTGCCCGGCTTATGATTGGTGTTGACTCTTGTGTAATGATGTTCCAACCCCTATCGATCTGTATAAAGGTATGAGTTTTTTCTTTGTCTCCTTATTCTGTTCGAATCGTTCGGATTCTCTCAGGAATCTGAATTGAAGCTAGAGACTTTGACCTGCTATTAAAGTTGTGATGATCTTTAAAATGTATTCGACTTCAGTTTTTACTGAACCAGACTGAGGGGAAAGAATCCAGATCGTCACCTCCGTCGAACCTATCAATCCCTTTCATTATCTTAAAGACCTTTATTAGTTCACCTCTCAGCCTTCTCTTCTCGAGCGAAAAGAGCCCCGGCCCGCTCAGCCTCTCTTGATAAGTGCATCCTCTCAGTTCTAGCATCATCCTTCTGAATCTTATCAGTCAATGCCTCAATAACAATTTTATAGGATAGATATCAGAACCGTATGGAATGTTCCAAATGTAGTCCAAACAAGGTTCTGCACAAGTTTAACATAACTTCTCTGCTTTTCAATTCTATCCCACAAGAAATGAGCCCCAATGCTTGGTTTGCCTTTTTTATGGCCTTGTTATCTTGCGTCGCTACTTTTGGTGATTTATATATCTGTACCCCGAGATCCCTTTGCTTCTCCAACCCATTTAGAATCTAATTAATCAAGCAGTATGCGACCTCCTTATTCTTCCTGCCAAAATGCACCACCTCACATGCAGTCAGCATCAGAGAGCTGGCAACTTGAACGCCGCCGTTGTCTACCAACAGGAAATCGGCGATCGAGAAGCGGCTTGAGCGCAAATTTCAGTTTTCGGTAATGAGTAAGGGAACGACCAGTAAAGATAGAGTAGGATCACGAACAATAATGTTGGAATAAGGTCACCATCAGTAATCTTGGAGTAGGATCACAATCAATAATGTTAGAGCAGGGTGACCACCAGAAATGTGAGATTAACGTCACCACTAGTAATGTTAGAGTAGGGTCACCACCAGTAATGTTAGACTAGCATCACCACCAGTAATGTTAGATTGGAATCACCATCAGTAATGTTAGAGTAGGGTCAGCACCATTAATGCTAGTGTTGGGTAACCACTGGTAATGTAAGAGATGGGTCACTGCCAGTAATGTTAGGTTCAGTTCACCATCGGCGGTAGTGCTCAAGACTTGTGCTCCAAAACTAGCCGCGCCTCGAGCCAAACTGTTCTAGTACAGCTTCAGCACTGGCATCTACCCGAAACTGCGGACAATAGCCCAGGTATGTACTGTCCACAAAAAGCAGGACAAATCCAATACGCCCAAGCACTTCCTCATCAGTCTACTTTCAATCATCGGCAAAGTAATGGAAGGTTTCGTCGACAGTGCTATCAATCGGCACTTACTCACAAATAACCTGCTCATCGATGCTCAGTTTGGGTTCCGCCAGGACCACTCGGCTTCAGACCTCATTACAGCCTTGGTCCAAACATGGGCAAAAGAGCTGAATTCCCGAGGTGAGGTTAGAGTGAATGCCCTTGACATCAAGGCAGCATTTGACCGAATGAGACAACAAGGAGCACTCGTAAAATTGAAGTCAATAGGAAACAGGGGATAACTCTCTAATGGCCGCAGTTGTACTTAGCATAAAGGAAGACGCTAATAGTTGTTGGATGCCAATCATCTCAGCCCCAGGACATTGCTGCAGGAGTTCCTCAGGGCAGTGTACTCGGCGCAACCATCTTCAGCTGCTTCAGCAATGACGTTCTCTACATCATAAGTTCACAAATGGGTCTGTTCGCTGATGATTGCACGGTGTTCAGTTCCTTTCGCAACCCCTCAGATAATGAAGCCGTCCGTGCACGCATGCAGCAAGACATAGACAACATCCAGGCTTGGGATGATAAGTGGCAAGTAATATTCGCGCCATACAAGTGCTGGACAATGACCTTATCCAACAAGAGAGAGTCTAACCATCTCCCCTTGACATTGAACGGCATGACCATCGCCGAATCCCCCATCATCGACATCCTGGTGTCACCAGTGAACAGAAAACTAACTGGACCAGCAATATAAACACATTCAGTACAAGAGCAGGTCAGAGGCTGGGTGTTCTTTGGCGAGTGATTCATCTCCTCACCCCCAAATCCTTTCCACCATCTACAAGGTACAAGTCAGAAGTGTGATGGAATACTCTCCACTTGCCTGGATGAGCGCAGCTCCAACAACACTCAAGAAGCTCGATACCATCCAAGATAAAGCAGCCCGCTTGATTGGTACCCCATCCACCACGCTATACATTCACTCCCTTCACCACCAGCGCACTGTGGCTGCAGTGTGTACCATCCACAGGATGCACTGCAGCAACTCATCAAGGATACTTCAACAGCCCCTCAATAGCCCACGACCTCGACTACCTAGAAGGACAAAACCACCTGCACGTTCCCCTCCAAGACACACACTAACCCGACGTGGAAAGAGAACGCCGTTCCTTCATCGTCGCTGGGTCAAAATCCTTGAACTCCTTTCCTAACAGCACTGTGGGAGAACCTTCACCACACGGACTGCAGTGCTTCAAAAAGGTGGCTCACCACCAACTTCTCAAGGGGAATCAGGGATGGGCAAAAAATTCTGGCCTTGCCAGCGACGCCCACATCTAATAAAGGAATAAAATATATATATATTAGAATAGGGTCACCACCAATAATGTTAGAGTTGGGTAACCACCAGTAATTTTAGAGTAGGATCACCACCAGTAATGTTAGAGTAGAGTCACCACGAATAATGATGGAGCAGATTCACCATAAGTAATGTTAGAGTAAAATCACCACCAGTAATGTTAGAGTAGAGTCCCCATCAATAATGTTATGGAACTTTCACCACCAATAATGTTGGAGTGGGGTCACCACCAGTAATTTTAGAGTCGAGTCCCCACCAATAATGTAATGGAACTTTCACCACCAATAATGTTAGAGTGGGGTCACCACCAGTAATGTCTGAGTTGGATCACCGTCAATAATGTTAGATTAGATTCACCATCGGTAATTTAGAGTAGTGTCACAACTAGTAATGTTACAGTTGGGTCACCACAATAATGTTAGAATAGGGTCACCGCCATAAATGTTAGAGTAGGATCACCGCCAGTAATGTTAGAGTCGAGTCACCACCAGTAATGTTGGAGTGCAGTCATCATGAGCAATGTTAGAGTAGGGTCACAACCAGTCATGTTACCGTTGGGTCACCACCATTAATGTGAGAGTAGGATCACTGACTGTGATCTTAGAGTAGAGTCACCACGAGTAATGTTAGAGTATAGTCACCATAAGTTATATTAGAGAAGGGTCAACACTATTAATGTTCGAGTAGTGTCGCCACCAGTAATGTTAGAGTAGAGTCAACACAAGTAGTGTTAGAGGAGGGTCAACAACATTAATGTCAGAGAAGGGTCAACACCAGTGATGTTAGAGTAGAGTCACCACCAATATTTTTAGAGTAGGGTAAACGCTTGTAATGTTAGAGAAGTTTCAAGATCAGTAATGTTACAGTAGGGTCACCACCATTAATGTTAGAGGAGGATCACTCCCAATAATGTAAGAGTAGAATCACCACCAGTCATGTTTGATTAGATACACTATAAGTAATGTTAGAGAAGGGTCACCACCATTACTGTTAGAGTTACCACAGTAATGTTAGATTAGAGTTACCACAGTAATGTTAGAGTCGGGTCACCATCATTAATATTAGAGTAGAATCAACACAAGTAATGTTGGATAGGGTCATCAGAAGTAATGGTAGAGAAGGGTCACCACCAGTAATGTTACAGCAGCGACACCACCAGTAATGTTAGACTAAAATCACCATCTGCGATGTTAGAGTCGGGTCACCACCAGTAATGCTAGAGCAGGGTCACCATAAGAAATGTTAGAGTAGGATCACCACCAGTCACGTTAGAGTAGGATCACCATCACTAATGTTCGTGTAGAATCACCACCAGTAATGTTAGAGAAGGGTTACTGCCAGTCATGATCGAGTAGCGACACCACAAGTAAATGTTCGAGTAGAATCACCACCTGTAATGTTAAAGGAGATTAACCACCAGTAATGTTAGTGCAGAATCACCACCAGTAATGTTAATGTAGGGTCACCACCAGTAACGTTAGAGTACGTTCACCACCAGTAATGTTAGTGCAGGATCACCACCAGTCATGTTTGAGGAGGGTCAACACCAGTTATGTTAGACTAGGGTCACCACAAGTCATGTTGGAGTAGACTCACTGCCAGTATTGTTAGAGTCGTGTCGCCATCAATAATGTTACAGAAGGGTCACCAGCAGTAATGTTAGAGAAGGGTCACCTCCAGTAATGATAGTGCAGAATCACAACGAGTAACGTTGATAGATTCACCACCAGTATTGTTACAGGCGAGTCAACAATATTAATGTTAGACTAGGGTCAACATCAGTAATGTTAGATGAAAGTCAGCAGCAGGATAGTTAGAGCAGGGTCACCACCTGGAATGTCAGAGATGCGTCACCACCAGTAATGTTAGAGTAGAGTCACCACCAGCAATGTTAGAGTACAGTCACCACAAGTAGTGTTAGGGGATGGTCACCAATATTAATGTTAGAGCAGGGTCAACACCAGTGATATTGGAGCAGAATCACCACGAGTAATGATAGAGGACAGTCACCACCAGTATTGTAAGAGCAGGTTCGCCACTTGTAATGTTAGAGAAGTTTCACGATCAGTAATGTTACGGTAGGGTCACCAACAGTAATGTTGAAGTAGAGTCACCACCAGTAATGTTTGAGTAGGATCACCATCAGTAATGTTAGAATAGGGTCACCATCAGTAATGTTGGAAGAGGGTCATCATTAGTAGTGTTAGAGCAGATTCATCAAAATTAATATTAGAGTGGGGTCACCAGAAGTAATGTTAGAGTAGTGTCACTACCAGTAATGTTAGAGTAGGATCACCAACAGTAATTAAGTAATGTTAGAATAGGGTCACCATCATTAATGTTAGAGTAGGATCACCACCAGTAATATTACAGCGGGGTCACCAGAAGTAATGTTAGAGATGGGTCACGACCAATAATATAACAGGGGGGTCACCACCAGTAATGTTAGAATAGGTTCACCATCATTAATGTTAGAGTTGGGTCACCACCAGTAACGTGAGAATAGGGTCACCATCATTAATGTTAGAGTAGAATCACCACCAGCAATGTTAGAGTAGAATCACCACCAGTAATGGTAGAGTAGAGTCACCACCAGTAATGTTGGACTGAAATCACTACCACTCATGTTTGATAAGTGTCACCGTCAGTAATGTTGGAGTAGGGTCACCACCAATAATATCAGAGTAGATTCTCCACCATTAATGTTAGTGTTGGGTCACCAGCAGTAACGTTAGAATCGTGTCATCACCAGTAGTGTTAGATACGAATCATCACCGGTCACCATCACATTGCAAAACAATTTTAATTTTATAATAGAAGAGGGAAGATATCGCCGAATTATCATAAGGACCCACAGGGATCTCAGAACGAGCACATTCCCTTTGGGGTTTCTTTCCCTTCATTAATTTTTTGGAGGGAATTTCAAGGATGGAAGTACATTATTTCCCGATTGGCACTCCCGGGTGCGCTTAAACATAAGATCTCCCCTTATTTGTTAAGTGACTGTAACTAACGTCAAGTTTATGTAACCTGTTTTTTCTCACCGAGGCACTGATTGATCTATAAAGGGGGAGCAGTTATGGATCTCGGATATTCGTCAGTCTGAACCAAAAAGCTGGACGGAATTCACCTGCTCTTCCAAAAATGGGACGGGCAGCAATTCTCCTGATAAAATATATTTACTACCCTATTCTGGCATTCGTTGGTGTTCCGGGTAAGACATTGTATCCTAATGTTTAATAGCTGTTGACTATGTGACCGCTTTGGTGCCTGTTTGATCATGTTACAGATTCCCGATAATAACCTCATTGTAAAATCACAGAGTCGATGGGAAAAAGTGATAAATATCAGTTCATAATCAACGGGTCCGGGCTGCAGGCAAGACGCTATTCTGGTCGATAAATCGGAGACAATGGGTGCACGTATTTTCTCGCTTGACAGCAGGAGGGCGGGTTACGCCCTTCTATTGCACAGGAGGCAGCTCACGAAAGATTGTGTTGCCTGACTGCATTGCACCGATTGAATTGCTAACAGGCACGATGGGCCGAATGGCCTTCTTATAAGCTGTCTCCGTATGTGGCTCTGTGATTCTATGATCACTCTGCTTAATATGGGTAATTACTTGGATTAAGACATTTCCCTCTAACAGGTGACTTTGAAAGATAATGTGTGTAGCATTTGTTCAAACCACAGCGAACGCGGCCCAGGGAATTGCATCTTGCTGCAAAGAACCTTTGCGGGTTTCTCCAGTTGCCACTCTGCTATCCTGCAGGGCCGTCTGGGATATTCCGGGGTTGATTTTGGACTTTACCATCGAAGGTTTACCATCGCCTGGGCGGAATGCGTGGGCAAATCAGTAGCACCAATTCAGGGGATAACTGATAAATTTGAGTGGGTGGAATCCGTGGTGAAACCTTCATGGCGGTGTGAGCTCAGCGCTCAACGCTGCACCGAAATATATATCTGGATGGATAACAGAGAATCTGGTTACTTATTGACTTTCAAAAATCAACATGGTCACCCGCTTCCCTCCCCCAATCCTCATTCTCCAGGTGCTCCCCGTTTCCAGGCAGTTCATGGAAATCTCGGACCAGCTATTTTTATCCCTTCAATTTTTCTGTGTAATGTATTCCTTCTTTTTAACATTCTCGCTGATGCTCTCCCTTAAAAAGGAGCCCGTGTACATCACCGTAAGGAGCATCACTGCTGAACATTTCAAATATATACAGTGAGATTCCACCTGAGTGTCCCCAGTAAATTTTCTCTTCTCCCTCTTTCTTACAGCAAATGTAGTGACAATTGTGATTCTCTCCAGAGGAAATTGCGGCCTTTCCAAATGTGCCTCTGTCTACATGGTGGCCATGGCAACAGCAGATCTACTGGTCATTATCTTCAATGTAATAGTCAATCAGATATTCAATTATCACTTTCCGTATTCTTTCCTGTCCTACACTGTGGTTTGTAAGTTCATTCTGTACAATAATTGTGCCGTAGTTGATATGTCGGTATGGTTTACAGTTTCGTTTTCATTTGACCGATTTGTGTCGATTTGCTTTCAAGAGTTTAAAAGGAAGTATTGGACCAAGAGAACGGCAATCGTGGTTAGAGTAACGATCACTGTCCTGGCCTATTTGAAGGGCATTCATATGTTGTTTTCATATGGACCTGAACGAATAATTAACAATGTGCAGTGGGGATGCTGGCCAAAGATGGAAGTTTTGACATTACCTGCATGGGAAGCATACAGCTGGATTCAGACTCTGTCAGCCCCATTGATTCCCTTTGCTTTCATAGCACTGTTTAATTCTTTGACCGTAAGAAGAATTTTAGTGGCCAATAGAGTCCGCAGAGAACTCCGCGGTCACAACACTAACAATCAGAGTGACCCAGAGGTGGAGAACCGAAGGAGATCCATCATTTTACTCTTCACTATATCGGGCAGTTTTATACTGTTGTGGATAACAGCTGCCGTGAGTTTTTCTGTCACCAGGCTTTCGAGCACCGTTTATTTCCAAGGTGATTATTCAAACCCTGGATATATCGCCACTGAAAGCGGATATCTGCTCGAGTTTTTGAGTTGCTGCACAAATACGTGTATTTATGCAGTTACCCAGAGGAAATTCAGAGAAGAACTGAAAACTCTACTGAAATCTCCCTGGTCACTGATTCGCAGATTGGTTAAAAATGAGATAAAATTAAATCAAACCAAAGATTCTTCTCATAACTAAATCGAAATTTCAAATCATTCTCTGTATTAGAAAGTCCTTCTTTCTGTTAATCTGAAAAATGGGAGATGTTGGGCAATGATCTGAAATAAAATTAAATTATGGAAAATAAAACCTGTTGAAGGTAACTGCAATATTACTTGTCGGGTTCACCGGGGCAACAGCAGCATCAGCAGGGATCCTGTTGCGGAATTGGAGCAGGTTCCTGAAAGTTCATTAACAATTATCTGCGAGAGTGAAGTAATGCTCATTCTCAGCTCCTCTCTGTTACCATGACGTTTAACTTCCTTATGGAAGCGCACGAGAAGAAAGAGCCATTATTGCAAAGAATGTGAAAGGGGAACATTCGTGCACGGAGTGAGCAATTTGAGAGTTTGGTCATTGTCGAAGTTCGGTGCGGTGGGTGAAAGAGATGCTGCTTTGCCTTTTTTTCCTGACTTTTTTTCCGCAGAACGGCGGCGGAACTGAGCAGCAGCAGCAGACCGAGATTGGGGATAAAAGCAGCAGCAGACCGAGGCCTGAGAGCGGGGATAAAAGCAGCAGCAGACCGAGGCCCGAGAGCGGGAATAAAAGCAGCAGCAGACCGAGGCCCGAGAGCGGGGATAAAAGCAGCAGCAGACCGAGGCCCGAGAGCGGGGATAAAAGCAGCAGCAGACCGAGGCCCGAGAGCGAGAATAAAAGCAGCAGCAGACCGAGGCCCGAGAGCGGGGATAAAAGCAGCAGACCTGCAACAAGAGAAAACTGCAGCGTGACGTCACTGGTGAGGCAGGTAATTGATTGGCAGCGACTGTGGGCTAAGTTTTCAGTTGACAAATAGCAGAGAACTAAATTTTGAAAACTCAACTTAATTTAATTGGTCTGATAAATTAAAAGAGGTAAATAATTTGATTTACACTAACTTAATTAATTATATAAGTAAAACAATGGGAGAACAGGAGATGTGTTGCTGCAGCAATATGTGGGAGCTTGTGGACAGTTTTTTCCAGGGCGACGACATCTGCGGTAAGTGTCTGTGGCTCAAGGAACTTCGGGTCCGAGTTGAGGAGCTGGAGTCCGAGCATTGGACATTGCGAGTTATCAAGGAGGGAGGAAGCTACCCGGACCTTTCCCTCCAAGAGGCAGCCACACCACTTAGATTAAATACTTTAGAATTGACACGTGGTCTGGGACAGGAGGGTGTGACTGCGAGTGAGGCAGGTCCGGGGATCCAGGACGTAGTATAGCAGGTGCGTCAGTCCCTGGGCTTGTCCAATAGATTTGAGGTTCTTGGAACTCTTGTGGACAAGTGAGGAGACTGTGTGGAGGATGAGCAAACTGACAATGGCACCGTGGTACGGAAAGCCGTTCAAGTTGGGGGGAGTAAAAAGGGAAGGTGGTTGTAGTCGACGACATTATAGTTAGGGGGACGGACACTGTTCTCAGCAGCCAGGAGCATGAGTCCCGAAACATGTGTTACCGACCCGGTTCCAGGGTTAAGGACATCTCCTCGGGCTGGAGAAGAAATTGAAGTGGGAGGGGGAGGATCCAGTTGTCGTGGTCAACGGAGGTATCAACGACATAGGCAGGACTAAGAAAAAGGTCCTGCTCAGAGAGTTTGAGCAGCTAGGGAGTAAATTAAAAAGCAGAACCACAAAGGTAATAATCTCTGGACTAGTACCTGAGCGACGAACAAATTGGCATCGGGTCAATAGGATCAGGGAGATGAATGCGTGTCTCAAATATTGATGTGGGAGAAAGGTGTTTCGATTCGAGGGGGACTGGCACCAGTACTGGGGAAAGAGTGAGCTGTTCTTTTGGGACAGACGACACCTGAAACATGTTTGGGCCAGAGTTCTAGCGAATCGAATACCGAGGGAGGTAGACGGTGCTTTAAACTAAATAAGTGGGGAAGGTTCCCGCTGGAGTGAAATCTAGAATGCTAAATAGGACAGACAAGGAGCAGTGCAGGAAATGATAGGAGTAAGGATAACCAAATTGTGTCAGGAAAGTACAGATCACACAAACACATACCTGTTATTTATATGGACTTCCAGAGGGCATTTAATAAGGTCCCACGTAAGAGACTGTTAGCTAAGATAAACGCCCATGGAATCGATGGAAAAGTACGGACTTGGTTCGGAAGTTGGCTGAGCGAAAGGCAACAGAGAGTCGGGATAATGGGTAGGTACTCACATTGGTTGGATGTGACGAGTGGAGTCCCGCAGGGATCTGTCTTGGGGCCTCAATTATTCACAATATTTATTAAGGACTTAGATGAAGACATAGAATGTCTCATATCTAAGTTTGCCGATGACACAAAGATTGGTGGTATTGTAAGCTGTGCAGATGACAACATAAAATTACAAAGGGATATTGATAGATTCGGTGAATGGGCAAAACTGTGGCAAATGGAATTCAATGTAGAAAAATGTGAGGTCATCTACTTTGGATCAAAAAAGGAAAGAACAGGGTACTTTCTAAATGGTAAAAAGTTAAAAACAGTGCATGTCCAAAGGGACCTAGGCATTCAGGTGCAGAGATCATTGAAGTGTGATGAACAAGTGCAGAAAATTATCAATAAGGCTAATGGAATGCTGGCCTTTATATCGAGAGGACTAGAGCACAAGGGAGAAGAAGTTATGCTGCAGCTATCCAAAACCCTGGTTGGACTGCACCTGGAGTACTGTAAGCAGTTCTGGGCACCGCACCTTCGGAAGGACATATTGGCCTTGGAGGGAGTGCAAAGTAGGTTTACTAGAATCTTACCCGGACTTCAAGGGTTAAGTTACGAGGAGAGATGACTCAAATTGGGGTTGTTTTCTCTGGAGTTTCGAAGGAAGAGGGGTGATCTGATCGACGTTTACAAGATATTAAGGGGAACGGATACGGTGGATTGGGGATTCTCGGAGTGGGGGGCACAGTCTAAAAATTGGAGCCAGATCTTTCAGGAGAGAGATTAGAAAACATTTCTACACACAAAGGGTGGTAGAAGTTGGGAACTCTCTTCCTCAAACGGCAAATGATACTAGCTCAATTGCTAAATTTAAATCTGAGATAGATAGTATTTTGGCAATCATAGGTATTAAGGGATATGGGCTAAAGGCGGGTATATGGAGTTAGATAACAGATCAGCCATGATCTTATCAAATGCCGGAGCAGGCACCAAGGGCTGAATGGCCTGCTGCTGTTCCTATGTTCTTGTGTTACTAAGAGTGCACTGACAAATAGGGTCTGGGTAAGAGAAAATTGTATTAAGACAAATAGGGCCACAGTACAAAAACATGTTAAGATGTCTAAAAGTGTTAAAAGGACAAATCTAAAGGCACTGTATCTGAATGCACGAAGCAATCGTATTAAGGTAGATGAATTAACAGCGCAAATAGATGTAAACGGTTATGATATAATTGTAATTACAGAGACGTGGCTGCAGCATGACCAATGCTGGCAGCTGAATATCCAAGGGTATTCTATATTTTGGAAGGATAGGCAAAAATGAAAAGGAGATGGGGTGGCGTTGTTAGTAAAGGTTTAAATCAGACCAATCGTGGGAAAGGTTATTGGCTGAGAAAATCAGAGTGCAGATCAGTCTGAGTGGAGTTAAGAAGCACGAGGGGGAGGAAAACACAGTTGGGAGTTGTCTGTAGGCCTCCAAACAATAGTGTTTATATTGAGGATGGGATCAAACAGGAAATTAGAGATGCATTTAACAAGGGTACTACAGTAATCATGGGAAAGTTTAATCTACATATAGACTGGCCAAAGCAAATTAGCAATAATGCTGTGGAGGATGAATTCCTGGATTGTGCAAGAGATGTTTTTTTTAGACCAGTACATTGAGGAGCCAAACAGGGAAAAGCGTATCCTAGATTGGGTATTGTGCAATGAGAAGTGGTGAATTAATTATATTGTTGTGCGGGGTCCTTTGGTGAAGAGTGACCATAACATGATAGAATTATCCCTTAAGATTGTAAGTGAAGTTGTTCAATCCGAAACTAGAGTCCAATATCTAAACAAATGAAACTACGAAGGTATGAGGAGTGAGTTGGCTACGAGAGATTGGGGAGCTTCATTAAAAGGCCTGACGGTGGATAGGCAATGGCTAACGTTTCAATACATGAATTGCAGCAATTATACGTTACTTTCTGATGCAAAAACGCAAAAGGGAATGCGGCCCAACCATAGTTAAGAAAATAAATTCATGATAGTATTAGATCCAAAGAGGAGTCATATAAAGTTGCCGTAAAAAGTTGTGAGCCTGAGGATTGGCAGCAGTTTAGAATTCACCAAAAAGAGTACCAAGAGATTGATTAAGAGGGGCAAATAGAATATGAAAGATAACTTCCAAAGAAGATATAAGTGGACTGTAGAAGCTTCTGCAAGTACGAAAAAATGAAAAGATTAGTGAAGGTCCCTTACTGTCAGAAACGGGAGAATTTATAATGGGGAACACGGAAATGGCAGAGCAATTAAACAAATACTTTGGTTCTGTCTTCACGGAAGAGGACACAAATAACATCTCAGAAATGCTCGGCAACCAATGGACTAATGAGAAGGAGCAGTTAAAGGAAATTAGTATTCTTAAAAAATATAGTGCTCGAGGAATTAATGGGAATGAAAGCCGATAAATCCCCAGGTACTGAAAATCTGCATCCGAGACGACTGAAAGACGTAGCCATTGAAATAGTGGTTGCATTAGTTGTCATCTCCCAAAATACGATTGATTATGCAACGGTTTCTGCAGATTGGAGGGTGGCAAATGTAACCCCACTGTTGAAAAGGGAGGGAGAGAGAAAACTGGGAACTACAGAAAGGTTAGTCCAACATCAGTCGTAGGGAAAATGCTAAAGTCTATTGTAAAGGATATGATGACAGGACACTTAGAAAATATCAACAGAATTCGACAAAGTCAACGTGTATTCATGAAAGGGAAATCGTGTATGCAAAACTATTGTAGTTTATTGAGGTTGTAACTGGTAGAATAGAGAAGGAAGAACCAGTGGATGTGGTTTATTTGGATCTTCAGAATGCCTTTGATAAATTCCCACATAAGACGTTAGTGTGCAAAATTGAAGCACATGGGATTGGTGGTAATGTACTGGCATGGATTGAAAATTGGTTAACAGACAGGAAACAGAGAGTAGGAACAAATGGGTATTTTCGGTGTGGCAGGCAGTGACTCGTGGGATACCACGGGGATCAGTGCTTGAGCCCCAGCCATTCACAATATATATCAATAATTTGGATGAGGGAACCAAATGTATTGTTTCCAAGTTTGCTGACGACACAAAACTACGTGGGATCGTGAATTGTGAGGAGGATGCAAAGATCCTTCCAGGCGATTTAGACAAGTTGAGTGAGTGGACAAATTCATGGCAGATGCATTATATTGTGGATAAATGTGAAGTTATCCACTTCGGAAGGAAAACGGAAAGGGAGACCATTATTTAAATGATGATCGATTGGGGAATGTTGATTTACAAAGGGGCTTAGGTATCCTTGTACACCAGTCACTGAAAGCAAACATGCAGGTGTAGCAAGCAGTTCGTAAGGCAAATGATATGTTGGCCTTGGTTTCAAGAGGGTTTGAGTACAGTAGCAAGGATGTCTTACTGCAGTTACACAGGGCCTTGGTGAGACCGCACCTGGTGTATTGTGTGAAGTTTTGGTCTCCTTACCGAGGAAAGGATAAACTTGCCATAGAGGGAGTGCAGCGAAGGTTCACCAGACTGATTCTTGGGATGGCAGGAATGTCTTATGAGGAACGATTGGGTCGATTCGGCCTGTATTCACTCGAGGTTAGAAGAATGAAAGGGGATCTCATTGAAGAATATTAAATTCTGATAGGTCTAGACCGACTTGATTCAGAAAGGATGTTTTCCCTGGCTGGTTGTGGCGGTCCAGAACCATGGATCACAGTCTCCTGATACGGGT
Organism: Heptranchias perlo; assembly: GCF_035084215.1. Taxonomy (NCBI): domain Eukaryota; kingdom Metazoa; phylum Chordata; class Chondrichthyes; order Hexanchiformes; family Hexanchidae; genus Heptranchias; species Heptranchias perlo. The sequence continues at coordinate 6,685,214 of NW_027139548.1, forward strand.
TAACTCATTTAGGACTGAGATTAGGAAAAATATCTTCACTCACAGGGCGGTGAAGCTGTGGAATTATCTAACATAGAAGGCTGTGGAGGCCAAGTCACTGAATATATTTAAGAAGGAGCAAGTAATTTTTCTCGACACAAAATGCATCAAGGGGTATGGGGAGAGAGTGGGAGTATGGCATTGAGATAGAGAGTCACCCACGATCATATTGAATGGCGGAGCAGGTTCGAAGGGCCAAATGGCCTGCTCCTGTTCCAATTTTCTATGTTTCTATGTTTCTCATTCAAGAGGATAGATGGAAGCAGGAGGCAAGCGCGGCCGTTTATTTCCTTGAATTGGGCACACCCGCTGTGAGAACATTAAGTTGGAAAGAGAGCTAATAACAGACACGCTGATGTGGAAGGGGAGACAGAGTTTCGGAAGACACCTCAGAGCTACAGAGTTGCCAGCGAGAGATGGCGGACCAGCTACACCAGAGCATGAGCTGCACGATAAGGTTTTACAATAAGGAGAAGGGGTTAGGCTGTCGGAAGAGAAAGATCTCATTTGACACTTCATGTGAATCAAAGATTGTGGGAACCGGAAGGGATAGAGCTGTTGAGAAATGCTGACAGTTTCATACCCATCAGGGCAGTGATCAGAGAATCAATGAACCTTAGAGCACAGAAGGAGGCAGTTCAGCAAGTCGTTCCTGTGCTGGCTCTTAGAAAGAGCTGTCCAATTCAATCCCACGCCCCAGCTTTTTCCCATAACGCTGCAAATTAGTCCCCTTCAAGTACACGTCCAATTCCCTCTTGAAGTTCCTGTGGAATCTGCTTCCACCACTAGTTCAGGGAGTGTGTTCCAGATCTCAACAACCCTCCGTCTGAAAAAATGTTCACTCACTTCCGCTCTAGTTCTGTGGCCAATTATTTTAAATCTATGACCTTTGTTTACCGACCCACTTGTCAGAGGAAAATTTCTCCCCATTTGCTCTACCAAAACCCCTCATTATTTTGAATACGTCCACGAGGGCTCCTTGGATTCTCAGGTACAAATAAATCTGTGTTTTATCTACTGAGCTATTCGGGCTCTTACGTTGGCTGTGCACACAGCGACCTTCACTGCAAGGTTACATGCCCAGCCCGCCATATTTTGCATTTCCGACTGCAGTGATCCCGCCTGGACAGCGCATTTCTATCGCATACCGATACTGACTGCCTCCCACAGGGTGCACTTCACAAATACTCACCCTCCCACTAACTACACGCTCTTTAACAGTGGCGTCAGATGTGATAAGTGATGATTCCCATTGATCTGCACTGGAGCCTTAACTTTTCACTGTAACAATTAATAATTTGGATCAAGCAATACAGAGTTGTATATCCAAGTTTCAAGATGACACACATTTAGGAAGGACAGTAAGTAATGCAAATAGGAGCAGAAAGTTACAAGGGGACGTAAGCAGAATAAGTGAATGGGCAAAACTATGACAAATGGAGTGAATTGTGGACAGTGTGAAGCCATCCACTTTGGAACCAAGAAAGGTAAATCGGCGTATTTTCTAAATGTTGTGAAAGTGCGAGCATTGGAACAGGAGGAGGCCTTCCTGCCACACGAGCCTGCTCTGCCATTCAATTAGATCATTGGCTGACCTGTATCTCACATCCATCTACGAGCTTTAAGTAACTCTTAATATAATTACCGAACAAAAATCTATCAATGGCAGTTTTGAAATTTTCAATTGACCCCGAACCTGAACAACTTTTTAGGGGACAGAGTTCCAGATTTCCGCTATCCCTTATGTGCAGAAGTGCTTCCTGACATCACCCCTGAACAGTCTAGCTAAAAATTCAAGGTTGTGCCCCCTTGTTCTGGACTATCGAATCAGAGGAAAGAGTTTTTTTTTTGTCCCTATCAAATGCTCTAATCATCTTAAACACCTCAACCAAATCTGTCCTTAATCTTCTATTCCCGGGGAAATCCAAGCCTAGTCTATGCACCATATCCTCATAATTTAACCCTGGTATCATTCTAATGAATCTGTTCTGCACCTCCTCCAAGACCAATATATCCTTTGTGAGGTGCGGAGACCAGAACTGAAAATAGTACTACATATACGAGAAGCTAAGAATTGTGGGCGAGCAAAGCGATTCATTGGTACCAATCTCATGAGCACTGCATGACATGGGTTGTATTAATGGATTTCATCGTATCCTGAGAGCATAACTTTCTTGCTTTCGTACTCTATGCCTCTATTTATAAAGCCAAGGATCCCATATCCTTTGTAACATCCTTCTCAACTTGCTCTGCCACCTTCAAAAATGTGCTTATGTGTGCCCAGAGATCTCCCTGCTCATGCGCCCCTTTAAAATTGCACCATTTAATAGATATTGCCTCTCCTCATTCTTCCTGCCATAATGTATCACTTCACACTTATCTGCGTTAATTTTATCTGACTTGTATGCACCCATTTCACGAGTCTCTCCATGTCAAACTGAAGTATGTTACTATCCTCCACATTGTTTACTTCATTTCTGAGTTTCGTGTCACAGGCAAACTTTGAAATTATAAACTCTATACCCAAGTCCAGGTTATTAACAGATATCATTGAGAGCAGTGGTCCTAATACTGACCACTTGGGAACAACACTGTATACTTCCCTCCAGTCTGATAAACAACCGTTCACCACTCTCTACTTTCTGTCCCTTAGCCAATTTTATATCCTTGCTGCCACTGCCCCTTTAATCCCATGTGGTTTAATTTTGCGAACCAATCTATTATGTGGTACTTTATCAAACCCATTTTGAGAGTCGAGATACATAATATCAACCACACTACCATCATCAACCTTCTCCAGTACTTCATTAAAGAACTCAATCAAGTTAGTCAAACGTGTGTTTCCTTTAACAAGTAAATGCTGACTTTCATTTATTATCCCATACTTTTCCGGGGTATGGGGAATAGCGCGGGGCGGGGTAGGAGGTGGGCGTGCTGGAGGGTGGGACTAATTGGACAGCTCTTTCAAAGAGCTGGCACGGGCACGATAGACTGAGTGGTCTCGTTCTGTGCAGTATCATTCTATGTTTCCATCTTACCCGTCCTCTCCAATCTGAACCGTTTTGGTGAATCTGACTCCATCTTCTCAACCTGACCTCTTCTGCACAATTTGATCCCTTCTCCTCAATGTGATTCCTTCTCTTAAATGTGACCCTTCTTCTCAAGCTGACCACTTCTCCTCAATCTGCCCCATCTTCTCAATCTGACCCCTTCTCCCCAATCTTATCCCTTCTCCTTAACCTGACCCCTTCTCCCCAACCTTATCTCTTCTCCCTAATCTAATCTCTTCTCCTCAATCTGAACCCTTCTACCCAATCATATCCCTTCTCCCCAATCTTATCCCATCTCCTCAATCTGACCCTTCTCGCCAATCTTATCTCTTCTCCCAAACTGACCTCTTCTCCCCAATCATGGTATCATAGTATCATAGTATGTACAGCACAGGAAGATGCCATTAAGCCTATCGTGCCTGCATCTTTGAAAGAGCTATCCAATTAGTCCCATTCTTCTGATCTTTCCCCAAAGCCCTGTATTTTTCCCTTCACGTATTTATCTAATACACTTTTGAAAATTTCGATTGAATCTGCTTCCACTACCCTTTCAAACAGTGCATTCCTGACCATTGCAACTCGCTGTGTAATAAAATATTTCTTCAAGTCGCCTCTGGCTCTTTTCCCGATCACTTTAAATTGGTGATCTTTGGTTACTGACCCTTCTGCCACTGGAAACAGTTTTTCCTTATTCACTCGATCAAAACCGTTCATGATTTTGAAGACCTCTATCAAATCTCCCCATAACCTTCTCTGTTCCAAACACAACAATCACAACTTCTCCAATCTTCACACGTAACTGAAGTCCCTCATCCCTGGTGCTATTCTAGTGAATCTCTTCTGCACCATCAATAAGGCCTTAACATCCTTCCTGACGTATCGTGCCCAGAATTAAACGCAATACTCCAGCTGAGAACGAACCAGTGTTTCTTAAATGTTTAACATAACTTCCTTGCTTTTGACTCTATGCCACGATTAATAAAGCCCAGGATTCCACTTGCTTTTGTAACAGCCTTCTCAACTTGTCCTGCCACCTTACAATATGTGAATGTGTACCCCCAGGTCCCCGATATTCCTGACACCCTTTCAAATTGTACAAATGTAAGGAGTCGCACAACACCAGGTTATAGTCGAACAGCTTTATTTGAAATCACAAGCTTTCGGAGCTTTGCTCCTTCGTCAGGTGAGCGATGGTTGCATAAAGGCACAGCATATATAGTCAGAGAATAATGCCTGGTGATTACAGATAATCTTTCTAACTGTCCTTTATCACACCTCGGCAGAGAGATAATCACAGCAATCAAAGGATTGAATGGTGTTCAGACAGGTTAATGAGGGAAACAGTACATCCAAGAATACTGAATAAACAAGGGGTCAAATCACAAAGGCAGAGAGAGAGAGAGTGAGAGAGAGAGAGAGAGAGCAGAAAGACTGACAGAGAGAGACAGAATGACCAGTTGTATTGAAAACAGATATCTTTTTTATGCACCCATGAGGACGGCCTCAACTGGAATCTTGAGTTCATGTCACGCTCCATGTAACCCCACCAGAGAAAAAAAGTTATCTGTTTTTAATACAACTGGTCATTCTCTCTCACTGCCTTTCGGGTCTCTCTCTCTCTCTGTCTCTCTGACCCCTTGTGTATTCAGTTTCTTGGATGTAATGTTTCCCTGACGAACCTGTCTGAACACCATCCACTCCTTTGATTGCTGTGATTATCTCTCACGAGGTGTGATAAGGGGCAGTTAGAAAGATTATCTATAATCACCGGGCATTGTTCTCTGACTATATAGGCTGTGTCTTTATGGAACCCTCACTCACCTGACGAAGGAGCAAAGCTCCGAAAGCTTGTGATTTCAAATAAAGCTGTTGGACTATAACCTGGTGTTGTGCGACTCCTTCCATTTGTCTCCCCCAGTCCATCACCGGCATCTCCACTTCAAATTGTACGATGTAGTTTATATTGCCTCTTCTCATTCTTCCTCCAAAAATGAATCACTTCATCATTCTCTGCATTAAATTTCATCTGCTATATGTCTGCTCATTTCACCAGTCTGTCAATGCCCTCCTGAAGTCTTTTACTATTCTCCACATTGTTTACTACATTTCGAGTATTGTGTCATCAGAAAACTTAGAAATTATAACTTCCATACCCAAGGTCATTAAAATATATCAAAAAGAGCAGCGGTCCTAATACGGACCCCTGGGAAACACCACTATGTACAACTCTGAAGTCTGAAAAACAACAGTTCACCTTTCGCTCTGCTTTGTGTCCCTGAGCCAATTTTGAATCCATGCCGCCACTGTCCCCTTATTCGAATGGGCTTTAATTTTATTAACAAGCCTATTATGTGATACTTTATTAAAATACTTTCAGACATTCCATATACAGAACAGCAACTGCAGTATCCTCATCAACCCTTTCCATCACTTCATTATAGAAGTGAATCAAGTTAGTCAAACACGATTTTCTTTCTCCCCAATCTGCCCCTTTCCCCCAGTCTGACCCCTTTTCCACATGTACACCGTTTGCTTGTGGATGGATTAGGAGGAGGTGCTGGGCTGAAGTGCAGGCGCTGAAGGAGTTCCTAATCGGCCTTCTCCTTAAATTGTACACATATCTTACCAGTTACCTCATCTTATCCGTACTACCTGATGCTGAATCATATTAAAGAATTCCTTTCCAATAATAATATCTGTCTATTAATACATTGATAATCTTATAGGCACGTGCACTTACTGTGTACAAAACCTGAATTCCCGCTTTCAAGATTGTTTCACAAATTTACGACGATTATTACTTGCATTTTAAATTACTTGCCCACATTTATATCTGAGACTGCCTGTGTAAAACTATCACGCTGTAATTACACTCTCTCGCCAGCGATGGCGCTGTGTTTATGGATAACTTGGATGAAGCAATGGAGAGTTGAATATCCAAGTTTGAAGAAGACACTAAGTGAAGAGGGACAGTAAGTATTGCAAGTAGGAGCGGAAAGTTACAAAGAGACATAGACAGATTAAGTGAGGGCACAAAACTATGGCAAATCGAGGTCACTGTGGGCAAGTGTGACGTCGTCCAATTAGGAACCAAGAAAGATAATTCGGAGCATTTTCGAAATGATGAGAAGCCAAGAGATGTGGAGGAGCACAGAGATGTGGGAATCCAAGTTCACAATCTTTAAAACTAATAGATCGGTGCAAATAGCAATCAAAATGTCTGTTGAAATGTTGCACGTTATCTCAAGGGAGTTGGAATACAAAGGGGCGGACGTTGTGCTTCAGTTATATAGAGCCTTGGTCAAACGCATCGGGAGTACTGCGTTCCGTTCTGGGCAACGAATCTCAGGAAGTATTTACTGGCCTTGGAACGGGTGCAGCACAGATTCACCAGAATGATACTTGGATTTAAAAGGTTAAATTATGATGAAAGTTTGTATAAACATGGCTTTTGTTCCCTTGAGTGCAAAAGATTGAGCGGTGAACTGATCGATGTGTTTAAAATATTGAAATGATTTTATAGGGCAGGTAGCAAAAGAATGTTTCCTCTGATGGGTGAATCAAGAACAAGGGGCAATGATCTCCAAATTACTTCTCAGCCGTTCAGTATCGATCTCAGAAAGCACATTTTCACACAAAGGGTAGTCGAAATCTGGAACCCGATCCCTCAAGAGACTTTGGATGCTGGGGGACAATTGGAGCTTTCAAGAACGAGAAAAATAAATCAGGCGTCCTTGCAAAGTTTCGAAACGTATTGATCCATTTTTTTGATGCAAAAGGAAGGATCAGTGAGAAATGTTCCCATTTATGGTGCTGAATGGAGAGCGGGAATTGAGTATCTTGATTTAAAAGTAACGCCTGATCAGGAACTTAAACCCTCGGCTCTTCAGGTTTAAAGTCCGATGTTTTACCAACAGAGCCATCCGTTTACCAAATGAACTCTGCGGGCTCTTAAATTGGTTGTTCCGCCCGTGCAGCGCATTTATCTCGCACACCCAGACTAACTGCCACCCACTGGCTTCACTTCATAAATAATCTCCCTGCCATTAATTACACAATCTTTTAACACTGGTGTCAGATGTGACAAGTGATGTTCCCCAGGGATCTGTGGCGGAGCCTCCACTTTTCACCATATTTATGAATGACTTGTATGAAAAAATAGAGAGTTGAATATCGAACTTTGAAGAAGACACTAAGAGGCATAGTAAGTAGTGCAAATGGGAGCAGAAAGTTACAAAGGGCCATAGATAGATTAAGTCAGGGCTCAAAACGATGTCAAGCGGAGGCAATTGTGGGCAAGTGCGAAGTCATCCACTTTGGAACGAAGAAAGATAAATCGGAACATATTCTAAATGGTACGAAGCTCGGAGCTGTAGAGGTGCAAAATGAATTGAGAGCCCAAGTTCACAATCATTAAAAGTTGGGAGATATTTTTAAAAAGCAATCAAAACGGCTAAGGGCATATTGCACGTTATCTCAAGGCGTTTGTGATACAAAGCGGAATAATATTTTTGCAAAGTTGCTCAATGCATTCATCAATTTTTGGGAGACAGAAGGAAAGATCACTGAAAAACGCTTCAATTTTATGCTGTTAATGAAGATTGGGAATTGAGAACCTTGAATGAAAATCAACTCCCGAAAAAGGGACTTGAGCCCTCGACTCTCAAATTAAAAGGCTGATGCTTCACCAACTGAACGATCAGGGGTCTTGCTAATTTTGTTCACACAGCGACCTTCACTGGCTGGCATAGAACAATACAACCTCCACATTTTGCATTTGATTCTGTATTAATCCCAAAAGTACAGATCATTTCTCTCGCACATCCAGACTGACTGACTCCCATAGGCTTCACTTCACAAATACTCTCCCTCTCACTATCGAGACGCTCTTTAACAATGGATTCAAATGTGACAAGTCATATTCACCACGGATCTGGAAGAGGGCTTCAACTCTTCACCATATTTAATATTGATTTGGATGAATCAATAGATAGTGTATATGAAAGTTTGAAGATGACGCTAAGGTAGGACGGGCAGTGTTTAGTGCAAATGGGAGTGGGAAGCTGCATAGGCACATAGGTAGATTAAAGAATGGGCAAAACAATGGCAAATAGCGTTCGTTTTGCGGTGGACGCAAAGAGGCTTCAATGGGATATCGGAACATTGGAACTTTGGAACAGGAGTAGGCCATTCAGCCCCTCGTGCCTGCTCCACCATTTCATAAGATCATGGCTGATCTGTAATCTAATTCCATATTCCAGCCTTTGGCCCATATTCCTTAATCCCTTAAAAAGCTGTCGAGCTCAGATATAAATTTAGCAATTGAGCTAGTATCAATTGCCCTTTGCGGAAGAGAGTTCCAAACTTCTACCACTCTTTGTGTGTAGAAATGTTTTCTAATCTCGCTCCAGAAAGATCTGGCTCTAATTTTTAGACTGTGCCCCCGACTCCTGGAATCCCCAACCAGCGGAAATAGTTTCTCTATATCCACCCGATCAGTTCCCCTTAACATCTTATAAACCTCGATCAGATCACCCCTTAACCTTCGAAACTCTGGACAATACAACCCCAATTTGTGTAATCGCTCCTCGGAACTTAACCCTTGAATCCGGGTATCATTCTAGTAAACCTACGCTGCACTCCCTCCAAGGCCAATATGTACTTACGAACGTGCAGTGCGCATATAGACAGGCTAATTGAGTGGGCAAGAACATGGTAGATTAAATATAATGTGGATGAATGTGAAGTTATCCACTTTGGTAGGAAAAACAGATAAGCAAAGTTTTTTTTAAATGCTGAGAGATTGGGAAATGTTGATGTTCAAAGGGAACTAGATGTCGTTGTGCATGATTCACTGAAAGCTAACATGTAGATGCAGCAAGCAATTAGGAAGGCAAATGATACGTTGAGCTTTATTACAAGAGGATTTGAGTGCAGAGTAAAGATGTCTTACTGCAATTCCATTGGGCCTTGGTGAGACTGCAGCTGAAGTATTGTGTACAATTTTGCTCTCCTTACCTCAGAAAGGATATACTTGCCAGAGAGGGAGTGCAAAGCAGGTTCACCAGAATGATTCCTGGGAAGGCGGGATTGTGGTATGAGGAGAGAATGAGTAGACTAGGGAGTATTCTCTTGAGTTAAGACGGATGAGAGGTGATCTGTTTGAAACATATCAAATTCTAACAGGACTCGACAGGGTAGATGCAGGGACGATGTATCCCCTGGTTGGGGAGTCTAGAAAAAGTGGTCAAAGTCTCAGAATAAGCGGTAGGCCAATTCGGACTGAGATGAGGAGAAATTTCTTAATTCAGAGGGTGGTGAATCTTTGGAATTCTCCAACCCAAAGGACTGTGGATGTTCCGTCATTGAGTACATTCAAGACAGATATCGATAGATTTCTAGATATTAAAGGGATCAAGGGATATGGGGATAGTGAAGGAAAATGGCGTTGAGTTAGAAGATCAGCCATGATCTTGTTGAATAGCGGAACAGGCTCGTGGGGCCGGAAGGGCTACTTTTGCACTTATTTATTATGTTGTGGATAAGTGTGAACCAAGACAGATGAATCCGAGTATTTTCTAAATTGTGAGAAGTTTGGAACTGTAGAGGAGCAAAGAGATTGAAGAGTCCAAGTTCACAAATCATCAAAATCTAATAGATAGCAACAAATAGCTATCAAACAGTCCAATGGAATATCGCCCTTTATCTGAAGGGGATTGGAATACAAAGGGGCGGAAGTTATGCTTCAGTCGTATTGAGCCTTGGTCAGACCCATCGGGAGTACTGCGTTCAGTTCTGGGCACCAGATCTCAGGAAGGATATACTGGCCTTGATGGGGGTGCTGCGCAGATTCACCAGAATGATACCGGGGATTAGCGGGTTAAATTATGAGGACTGTTTGTGCAAACCAAGCGAGTATTCACGTGAGTAGAGACGATTGAGGTGTGACCTGATCGAGGTGTTTAAAATGTAAAAATGATTTGATGGGGCAGATACTGAGAAACACTGGTGAGGGAATCAAGAACTGGGGAGTAATTTTATAAATTACAAGGCCATTCATTAACGAAATAATAGAATCATACATTCAGAGAATGAAACAGCACATCAAGGGGCCATTGTCTCTCGCCATCGAAGCTGTAATATCAAACTCCCCGTGAACTTTAAATATTTAACAATTCTGCGCGAGCCGTTTACTCGAGAGTAGCGATTCTTGGGCTCAGTGTTCATTACACTTTTCCTTTTACATTGTTCTTTTGCACAGAAAGAGACTGATTGAGAAAGTGATGTGTTCGATATTTTCGATGTTATGAAAATAAATATTTTTCTCAAACTTGTCCGACCTCATCGTGGTCTCCAAACAATTGATGTTTCCGAATCCATCGATGACTCCCAATCTATTGATAATTCCCCAAACCATTATCTTTGCAACACAATTGAGAGTTTGTAATCGATTGATGTTTCTCGATTTATTAACTATCCCCAATCCTTTCGCTGGTCCCAATCCTTTGATGTTTTCTATTCGTTGATGTTTCATTTAAAGTGAGAGATCCCGAGCCCATGTCCATTGGTTTTACTGCAGCCCCTGTGCCTGGGGCTGCTCACGGTCACTTGATGAGCGGTTGGATATTTCGGTGCATTTCGCTCAATGCCGGAGTGATTCACGCGTTGGGTTCTGCGTCTGTATTCAGTGTCTGTACTACCGGCCTCGCTGTACTACAGGAGTGAATATCTGAAAAAGACGGGCTCGGCCTGATTTGTGCTTGCATCCACACCGGAAACTGGGACTGGAAATGGCTGGGGTTCCGGTTATTTATAATTTTAAATTGATTGATTGGAAAGTCTCCTGACCATCTGTAATAAATGTAAACAAGGGAATGTTGGATTGAGACTGAAACAGACAGATATAAATGTGGCACCTTCTGTTCCATCGATTTTAAATCTCTGAATATTTTGATGCAGATTCAGTACATATTTGACCAGTAGAAGTGAAAGTAATTATGAAACTCATTGTTGATCAAAGTTACCACGAATGAGGTTGGAATCCCCGTGCATTAGATTTTAACCCAACGCCTTAACCACTCGTTGATTCAGGTCTAGGAAAATCTGCTTTGGAAGTTACCCATGGGGGAAGTTGGCTCAGTATCAATTCCACTGTTCTTTTTTCTATTGCAGAGAGTGGGAAAGAGACAGAGAGATAGGGGAAGAGGGACACACACATACAGATTAAGAAATAGCCATAAAGAGAAAGAGTAGTAGAGAGAGAGAGAAAGAAATCGGCTGAGAAGGAGGCATAAAAGAGACTGAGAGAGACCGATAGCCAGAGATAGAAAGATAAAGAAAAAGATAGAGACAGGAAGTAGAAGAAACTTACAGAATTGGAAAAAAAAACTAAGCTGGAACTAATTGTTTGTGCCTTTCTCCATCTCTCGCTGGAAATGTAGTTTAAAACATTTTAAACACATTCACCAGGACACGGCAAACTCTATTTTAAGGAAACAATTGTTAAACTTCGATTTCAAACTAATAAATATTTCCCCACCAGTAAATTCCTGAGCAGACAAGTGAGCTGCTTCTCCGGGTGATAAAGTGAATGGTCACTGTGCTCTCACAGGCCAGCTGTGTTCTGCACTGTCAGGTTCGGTTGGGAATGACCCAGTTGCAGTGAAATAGGTAACAGCCACAAATAGTAATGTTCGAGTGTGGTCACCATCAGTAACGTTAGAAGAGAAACAACATCATTAATGTTAGTGTCGGATCACCATCACTAATGTTAGAGTCGGGTCACCAGCAGTAATGTGAGAGTAGGGTCTCCAACAGAAATGTTAGAGTAGGGTCTGCACCATTAATGTTAGTGTAGGATCACCACCATTACAGTCGGGTCACCATCATCCCAGAGAGGAAGTATACAGGGGTTTCGCATCTTCAAAAGCAATTAAATCGAAAGGGCCAGATGAAATGTATCCCATGTTGTCAAGAGAAGCAACGGAGGAAGTAGCGGAGGCTCTAACCATCCCCTCTGGCTGCAGATGTGTTGCTGGAGGACTGCTAAAGATGTGCTGTTGTTTAAAAGGGGGGAAAGTGACAGTCCGAGTAATTACAGGCCTGTCAGCCGAAGTTCGGTGGTGGGCAAATTATTGGAAACAATTCTGAGGGAGAGTATTAATCGTCATTTAGAATTTATCAAGGAGAGTCAGCGTGGATTTGTTAAGGGAAGGTCGTGTCTGACTAATTCGATTGAATTTGAGGCGGTAACAAGGAGGGTCGATCAGGGTAGTGCATTCGAAGTAGCCTACGTGGATTTTAGCAAGGCTTTTGAAAAGGTCCCAAATGGCAGACTGGTCAGTGAAGTAAAAGCCTATGGAATCCAGGGGAAAGTGGTACATAAGAACAGAACATAAGAACATAAGAAATAGGAGCAGGTGTAGGCCAATCGGCCCCTCGAGCCTGCTCCGCCATTCAATAAGATCATGGCTGATCTGATCCTAACCTCAAATCTAAATTCATGTCAAATTTCCTGCCCGCTCCCTGGAACCCCTAATTCCCTTCACTTCTAGGAAACTGTCTATTTCTGTTTTAAATTTATTTAATGATGTCGCTTCTACAGATTCCTGGCGCAGCAAATTCCACAGACCTACTACTCTCTGAGTGAAGAAGTTTCTCCTCATCTCAGTTTTGAAAGAGCAGCCCCTTATTCTAAGATTATGCCCCCTATTTCCAGTTTCACCCATCCTTGGGAACATCCTTACCGCATCCACCCGATCAAGACCCTTCACAATCTTATATGTTTCAATAAGATCGCCTCTCATTCTTCTGAACTCCAATGAGTAGAGTCCCAATCTAATCAACCTCTCCTCATATGTCCACCACTGGGATTAACCGAGTGAACCTTCTTTGTCGTGCCTCGAGAACAAGTATGCCTTTTCTTAAGTATGGAGACCAAAACTGTATGCAGTATTCCAGGTGCGGTCTCACCAATACCTTATATAACTGCAGCAATACCTCCCTGTTATTATATTCTGTCCCCCTCGCAATAAAAGCCAACATTCCGTTAGCCTTCTTGATCACCTGCTGCACCTGCAAACTAACTTTTTGATTTTCTTGCACTAGAAGAGCCAGATCCAGTTTCTCGCCTTTAAGATAACAACTTGCTCTCTGATTTTTCCTGCCAAAGTGCATAACCTCACATTTTCCAATATTGTATTGCATCTGCCAAATCTCCGCCCACTCACCCAGCCTGTCTATATCCCCTTGTAGGTTTTTTATTTCATCCTCACTCTCTACTTTCCCTTTCATCTTTGTATCATCTGCAAACTTTGATATGTTGCACTCGGTCCCCTCCTCCGAATGCTGAATATCGATTGTAAAGAGTTGGGGACCCAGCACCAACCCCTGCGGAACACCACTGGCTGTTGTTTGCCAATCCGAGAATGAACCATTTATCCCAACTCTCTGCTTCCTGTTAGATAACCAATCCTCCACCCATGCCAGAATATTACCCCCAATCCAGTGATTCTTTATTTTGAGCAATAATCTTTTATGTGGCACCTTGTCGAATGCCTTCTGGAAGTCTAAATACACTACGTCCACTGGTTCCCCTTTATCCACACTGTACGTTATGCCCTCAAAGAACTCAAGCAAATTTGTCAGACATGACTTCCCCTTCATAAAGCCATGCTGACTTTGTCGTATCAAGTTATGTTTATTCAAATGTCGCGCGACTGTCTCCTTAATAATTGACTCCAAAATTTTACCCACCACAGATGTTAGGCTAACTGGTCTATAATTTCCAGCCTTCTGCCTGCTACCCTTTTTAAATAAGTTTGTTACATTAGCAGTTTTCCAATCTGCCGGGACCTTTGCCGTGTCCAGAAAATTTTGGAAAATTATTACCAAAGCATCCGCAATCCCTACTGCCACTTTCCTCAAGACCCTAGGATGTAAGCCATCATGTCCAGGGGATTTATCCGCCTTAAGTCCCATTAATTTACTGAGTCACAATTCCTTAGTGATTTTAATCGTATTTAGCTCCTCCCCCCTAGAACTCCCTGTTTGTCCAGTGTTGGGATATTCTTAGTGTCCTCCACCGTAAAGACTGAAACTAAATATTTCTTCAGCATTATTGCCATCTCCATGATTCCCACCATTAATTTACTGGTCTCATCCTCTAATGGGCCGATGTTTGCCTCAGCCACCCTTTTTCTTTTTATATAACTATATAAACTCTTGCTATCTGTTTTCATATTTTTTGCTAATTTATTTTCATAATCTATCTTCCCTTTTCTAATAAATCCATTAGTTACTTATTGGATTCAGAATTAGCTAAGTGTCAGGAAGCGAAGGATAATGGTCAACGGGTGTTTTTGTGACTGAAAATATGTTTCCAGTGGGGTTCCACAGGACTATATCAATGACTTAGACTTAAATGTGGAGTGCATGATTAAGAAGTTTGCAGATTATACAAAAATTGGTCGTGCGGATGATAGTGAGGAAGAAAGCTGTAGACTGCAGGAGGAGATCAATCGACTTGTCAGGTTGGCAGAAAATTGATCAATGGAATTCAATACTAATAAGCGTGAGGTAATGCATTTGGGGAGGGCAAACAAGGCAAGGGAATTCGCAGTGAATGGTGGGATACTGAGAAGTGCAGAGGAACAGATGGACCTTGGAGTGAATCTCCACTGATCCCTGAAGATATCGGGACAAGTAGATAAGATGGTTAAGAAGGCATACGGGATGCTTTCCTTCATTCGCCGAGGCATGGAATATAAGAGCAGGGAAGTTATGGTGGAACTGTATAAAGCACTAGTTCGACCACAGCGAGAGCACTGCGTACAATCCTGGTCCCGACATTACAGGAAATATGTGATTGCACGAGAGAGGGTGCAGATGAGATTTACAAGGATGTTGCCAAGACTGGAGAATTTTAGCTGTGCGAGAAGATTGAATAGGCTTGCGTTGTTTTCTTTGGAGCAGTGGGGGTTGAGGGGAGATTTAAGATTTAATTGAGGATTTGGACAGCGTGGGGCCCAGATAGAGTGAACAGGCAGGACCTGTTTTCTTTACAGAGTTCAAAAACGAGGGCTCACAGCGTTAAAGTAATTGGTGGAAAGATTAGATTGGAATTGAGGAGAAATATTTTCACCCAGAGGGTGGTGGGGATTTGGAACTCACTGCCTGAAATGGTGGAAGAGGCAGAAAATCTCATCACTTTAGAAAAGTACCTGAAAGTGCTCTTGAAGTGCTGTAATATGCAAGGCTACAGACCAAGAGCTGGAAAGTGGGAATAGGCTGGATGGCTCTTTTCGGCCGGCACAGGCACGATGGGACGAATGGCCGACTTCTGTGCAATAAATTTCTATGGTTCCTTGATCTCTGTGTATTGAATGATATCATATTACAGCCTAGGCTTCAGAACCCTGCAATATTAACGCAGGAGTGTGGAATCGTGTAATACTACTGGCTGGAGTATTGAATAGTTTAACATTAGAGCCTGGAATATTGAAACGTGTAATATTACAGCCTACAGTATTGAATGATGATTTTTTTTTAATCGTTCATGGTATGTGGGCGTCGCTGGCGAGGCCAGCATTTATGGCCCATCCCTAATTGCCCTTGAGAATGTGGTGGTGAGCCGCCTTCTTGAACCGCTGCAGTCCGTGTGGTGACGGTTCTCCCACAGTGCTGTTCGGAAGGGAGTTCCAGGATTTTGACCCAGCGACGATGAAGGAACGGCGATATATTTCCAAGTCGGGATGGTGTGTGACTTGGAGGGGAACGTGCAGGTGGTGTTGTTCCCATGTACCGGCTGCCCTTGTCCTTCTAGGTGGTAGAGGTCGCGGGTTTGGGAGGTGCTGTTGAAGAAGCCTTGGCGAGTTGCTGCAGTGCATCCTGTGGATGGTCCACACTGCAGCCACAGTGCGCCGGTGTTGAAGGGAGTGAATGTTTTGGGTGGTGGATGGGGTGCCAATCAAGCGGGCTGCTATGTCCTGGATCGTGTCGAGCTTATTGAGTGTTGTTGGTGCTGCACTCATCCAGGCAAGTGGAGAGCATTCCATTACACTCCTGACTTGTGCCTTGTAGATGGTGGAAAGGCTTTGGAGAATCAGGAGTTGAGTCACTCGCCGCAGAATACCCAGCGTCTGACCTGCTCTTGTAGTCACAGTATTTATATCGCTGGTCCAGTTCAGTTTCTTGTCAGTTGTGACCCACAGGATGTTGATGTTGATGGATTCGGCGGTGGTAATGCCGTTGAATGTCAAGGGGATGTGTTTGGACTCTGTCTTTTTGGAGATTGTCATTGCCTGACACTTGTATGGCGCTAATGTTACTTGCCACTTATGAGCCCAAGCCTGGATGTTGTCTAGCTCTTGCTGCATGCGTGATCGCACTGCTTCATTATATGAGGGGTTGCGAATGGAACTGAACACTGTGCAATCATCAGCGAACATCCCCATTTCTGACCTTATGATGGAGAGAAGGTCATTGATGAAGCAGCTGAAGATGGTTGGGCCTGGGACACTGCCTTGAGGAATTCCTGCAACAATGTTCTGGGGCTGAGATGATTGGCTTCCAACAACCACTACCATGTTCCTTTGTGCTAGGTATGTCTCCAGCCACTAGAGAATGTTCCCCCTGATTCCCATTGACTTCAATGTTACTTGGGCTCCTTGGTGCCACACTCCGTCAAATGCTGCCTTGAGATCCCGCTTTTTAATTGATTTCCTAACTCCCTATATTCTGATTGCAGGACCTCTACCCTTTATTTACCGATGTCGTTGGTACCAAAATGGACCACGACCTGTAGCTGTTCATCCTCTCCGTTAAGAATGTCCTGCAGCCTCTCCGTGACGTCCTTGATCCAAGCACCAGGGAGGCAATATCCAAAGCGGAATATGTGTTTGAGAGGGAGATGTTCCCAGGGGACTCCTGCTCTACCTGCCTAATCCTTTTATTCTGTTTGGCGTTCAACCATTTTCTTTCTGATTGTGTAATCATTACCTGCGGTATGACCACCTCACTGAACGTGCTATCCCCCACAATAATCTCAACATCGCGGATGCTCCACAGTGAATCAACTCTCAGTTCCAGCTCCGAAACGCGGTTGCCAGTAGTTGCATCTGGACACACTTCCTGCACACATGGTCGCCAGGGACACCGGTAATGTCCATGACTTCCCACATAGCGCAGGAGGAGCATATCACGGGTGCGATAGCGCAGGAGGAGCATCTCACGGGTGCGAGCTCTGCTGCCATGACCTGCCTTAAATTAAGCTCGTTAGTTACTCCCTTTAAGGAGTTTACTCCTTTAAATTACTCTTAATTTACAGAATGTTAGCCACACTAAGACATTGATTCACTTAAAAACGTTACTTGCTATCTGACCTGCAGACCTTACCTCTCTTTTTACTTTCGTTACTGCAGTGTAGAATAGTAGAAATACTCACCTGAACCTACTAACCACACTGTGTCAGTGATACATTGTATCATAGTATGATAGTAAGTTACAGTACAGGAGGAGGCCATTCGGCCCATCGTACCTACGTCGGCTCTTTGAAAGAGCTACCCAATAAGTCCTTTTCCCCTGCTCTTTCGACACAGCCCTGTAATTATTTCGTTCAAAAGAATCATAGAATCTTCGAATGCTTACAGCACGGGAGGTTGCCATTTGGCCCATCGAGTCCATGCTGTGTATCTGCAAGACCAATCCAGCGAGTCCCACTCAGCCGCCCTATTCCTGTAGCACAGCTATTTTTCCCTTTACAGACTTATCCAGATCCGAACCACTCGCTGTGTAAAAAACGTTTTTTTCTCATGACACCTTTGTTTCTTTTGGCAATCAACTTCCATCTATGTCCTCTGGTTCTTTCTCCTTCCGCCAATGGGAACAGTTTCCCCCTATCTACGCTGTCTAGACCATTCATGATTTTGAACACCTCTCTCAAATCTCCTCTCAACCGGAGAACAATCCCAACTTCTCCAATCTATCCACGTAACTCAAGTCCCTCATCCCTGGAATCATTCTCGTAAATATCTTGTGCACCCTCTCCAACACCTTCACATCCTTCCAAAAGTGCAGTGCTCAGAACTGGACACAATAATCCATCGTTTTATAAAGGCTCATCATTACCGCCTTGCTTTGTATTCCATGCCTCTATTCATGAAGCCCAGGATACCGTATGGTTTCTTAACAGTTTTCTCAAACTGACCTGACACCTTCAACGATTTGTGCCGATTTTCCCCCGAGATCTCTCTTCTCATCTATCCCTTTTAGAGATGTGCCCTCAAGTTTAAATTGCCTCTTCTCGTTCTTCCGACAGAAATGTCGCACTTCGTATTTTTCTGCGTTAAATTTCATCTGCCACGTGTCCACCCATTCCACCAGCCTGTCCATATCGTCCTGTAGTCTATCACTATCCTCCTCACTGTTCACTACACTTCCGAGTTTTTTGTCATCTGAAAATTTGGAAATTGTGCCCTGTACATGCAAGTCCAAGTCACTAATATATGTCAAGAAAAGCGGTGGTCCTAGTACCGGCCCCTGGGGAACTCCAATGTATACTTCCTTCTAGTCCGAAAATTAACCGTTCACTACTACTCTCTGTTTCCTGTTATTTAGCTAATTTCGTATCCTTGCTGCCACGGCCCCTTTTATTCCATGGGCTTCAAACTTGCTGACAAGCCTATAATATGGCACTTTATCAAACGCCTGTTGATAGCACATACACACCACATCAACTGCTTTACCCTCGTCGACGCTCTCTGTTGCCTCATCAACAAACGCAATCAAGTTATTTAAACATGATTTGCCTCGAACAAATCTGTGCTCGCTCTCCTTAAGTAACCCCTACTTATCGAAGTGTGTGTTAATTTTGTCTCGGATTAATGTTTCTAAAAGTGTCCCCTCGAGCGAGGTTAAGCTGACTGTCCTGTAGTTGCTGGGTTTATCCTTACACCCCTTTTTGAACAAGGGTGTAACATTTGCAATTTTCCAGTCCTCTAACACCACCCCCATATCTAAGGATGATTGATAGATTATGGCCAGTACATCCGCAATTTCCACACTTACATCCCTCGGAAACCAAGAATGCATCCATCTGGACCGGGTAACTGATCTACTTTAATTACAGCCAGCCTTTCTAGTTCGTCCTCTTTATCAATTTTTAACCCATCCAGTATCTGAACTACCTGCTCTTTTACTGTTACTGTGGCAGCATCTTCTTCTAAAGACAGATGCAATGTATTCATTTAGTACCTCAGCCATGCCTCTGCCTCCAAGAGTAGATGTCCTTTTTGGTCCCTAATCAGTCCCAACCCTGCTCTTACTACACGTTTACTTTTTACATGCCTGTCGAAGATTTTTGAATCCTTTTTATATTGGCCGCCTGTCCATTCACATACTCTCTCTTTGCCCCTTTTATTTCCTGTTTCACTGGGTTGTGAATCATTGGAATTCCCTACCCCAGAGGACTGTGGATGCTGAGTCATTGAGTGTATTCAAGGCTCAGATCGATAGATTTTTGGACTCTAGAGGAATCAAGGGATATGGGGATCGGGCGGGAAAGTGGAGTTGTGGTCGAAGGTCAGCCATGATCTGATTGAATGGCGGAGTAGGCTCGAGGGGCCGTATGGCCGATTCCTGCTCTTATTTCTTCTGTTCTTATCAGGTTTAAACTGCGTTTTAAAAGCATAGTTAATATTAATGATTGCCAAAAAAATAAATATTTCATATTAAAATCGTGATTTTAAACTCCTTGTTTTAAAAGTTTTTGGTCGTTAAAAAAAAAATCAAAATTTTGTTAAAAAGTTGTTTTTAATTTTCCATTCTGTCTCCTTAATTTAATTCAAATATTTACTCGGCTTTTTATATAAATAAAATAAAACTTTTATTTGTTATGAAATTCAGAACACTAACTTCCAATGATTGCTGCTTGTTTGAGCAATGCAGCCTGAAGCTGTGGGTGTGACTTCTCGTCCTGACAGACCTGGTGGGCGTGTCTTCTATTCTCACCGACTGTTCCATGTGCGTCAACTCACGCTGCTCAGAGTGATGGCGCAAAATTTTTTTCAAGTTCATAACCAAGCAATTCGACACCACAGAACCCGGAGTAAGTATTTTTGTTCATCTATTTCGCAGGAGCTGCGATGTGCGTTACCACGCCATTCTGCACGATTTCTGGCCCAATGTTTCGTACGAGATATTATTCTCCCTTGGATATTCACTCACAGAAGGCTCACAGCGGTGCCCTCTTCAGTCCTAACCCAGACCCACAGCCGCTCGTCAATCAACTTGGAGCGGACAATGGATACAGATCAGACACTGGAAATTAGCCTCATCCCTCTTCACTATTGGACTGACCTGAGGAGGCAGATGCGTTCCGACTGGTGCCACGACAAGATATGTTATTTACAGACACACTGGAGATAAAAGCTGGGACCTGCGTACTGTATAATACCCTGCATCAAATTAATCATGTTATTCCAACTCTTGTGTACAAAACCTATTCATGTACGTCTTGTTACATATTATTAGTGAGATGAAAAGAATCATAGATCTCCATTCGAAAGCTCAGATATTAACATTGATTGAATAATATAATTGTAGGTTTTTGTTCAGAATAAGAGGAAGAAAAAAGCTCCTGTACGTAAAGACTGATAAATGATTGGGAAAATTCAAAGAGGTGTATGAAAGACATTATGGGATGGAACAGTTCCAAGCCCCTCATTCAATACAATTGCCTTTCCAGATTCTATGTATTCATAACTCCGGAACTACTAACTTTTAAATAATCCCTTGAAAAAGTAGCACGATAGCTCAGTGGGGTAATCTCTCAAAACTTCATATAAATGCCACTGCGTTGAGGGGTAAAAATTTCTATACTCCCGTTTCCGGCACCAGCAGAGGACACATGGTATCATAGCATCATTCAGGTGATTCGGTCCATCGTATCGATGCCAGCAACTTGAAAGAGTTATCCAAATAGACCCACTTCCCATAGCCCTGCACATGTTTCCTTTTGAAGTATTTATCCATTTCCCTTTTAAAAGTTATTGTTCAATCTGCCTCCACCAACCTTTCAGGCTGTGCATTCCAGATCATAACAAGTCGCTGCTCAAATAAAATTCTAATACCACCAACCCCACCCCGGTTTTGCCAATTAATTTAAAACAAAATTGAACACAATACTCTGGCTGAGGCCAAACCACTGATTTATAAAGGTTTACCATAAATTCCTTATTTGTGTTCTCTATTCTCCTATTTCCCGTTTACTTTTTAACAGCCTTGTCAACTTATCTTGCCGCCTTCAAAGATCTTTGTATGTGAACCCAATCGTCTCTCTGTCCCTGCACCCGCTTTAAACTTGTACCATTTAATTTATATTGCGCGTCGTAATTTCTCCTTTCAAAATGCATCACTTCACATTTCTCTGCATTAAATTTCATCTGCCACGAGTCTGCCAATGTCAGCCTTCTGCCTTTGTGCTCTTGGAGTTTGTAACGATCCTCCTTACTCTTTAATACATTTCCAAGCTTTATGATATCTGCAATCTTTGAAATTATGCCTGTTATACCGAAGTCCAGGACATTAAAACATATCGAAAAGAGCAGTGGTTTTAATACCGACCCATGGGCACAGTGCTGTATACTTCACTCCAGTCTGATAACCAACCGTTCCCCACTACTCTCTGCTTTCTGTCTCTTAGCCAATTTCGTGTCCACACTGCCACTGCCCCTTTAATGGTGTTAACACGTCTATTATGTGGTACTTTAATGAACGCATTTTGAAAGTCCAGATGCACAACATCAACTGCACTCCCTTCATCAATCCTCTCCTTTATTTCATTGAAGAACTCGATCACGTTTGTCAGACACGATTTGCCTTTAACAAATCCATGCTGGCTGTCATTTATTAACCTTTGTTCTTCCAAGTGACAATTATTTTTCCCCGGATTATGGTCTCTAGAACTTTCCCTGCCACCGACGTTAGGCTGAGTTATCTATACTTGGTTCATCTATCACCCCTTTTTCGAACAGGGGAGTAAAATTTGCAACAATCCAGTCTTCTGGCACCATTCCCATATTCACAGAGGAATGAAAGATTATGGTCAAAGCCTCCGCTATTTCTACCCTTACTTACCTCAGCAACCTGGGAAGCATCCAAGCTGGATCGGGTTACTTTTCTAATTTGAGCGCTGCCAGCCGTTGAAGTACCGCTTCTTTATCGATTTCTATACCATCCAATTGGTCCACCCTCATTCCATGCTGAGACATTGGCAGCATCCTCTTCTTTCGGATAGACAGGTCTAAAGTATATGTTTATGCAACACTTTAATGCTCCATTTTCCGTTAACCGCTGTCGACAGGGTTTGGCCTGGTGGGGGAGACCCGAATAATTCAATAACTTTATGAAACATTCCACAATATTTTTTAAAAAATACATAGATTGAAACTAATAATCTGCAATATGAACAGGTTTTAAGATTAGAACCTATTGAACAAACATTAATGAACTAATAATCTGTAAGGACAGAGATCTTCTCGGCACCTGTCCAGACAGTCAAGAGACTGACTGAACACAAAGGACGAATAGACGATGTATCAGAAAACAATTAGATCGTCAGATGTAAACCGTGAGTGGAACAATGATAGTGTCGGGCAGACTCATGGAACAGGGTTACATAATTTACAAGAAGACTTAATGGATTAACCATTTACTTACGAATTAACAATAACCAGGTCATGTTGACACGTTATCATCACGTTAGCAAGACGTGAATAAAACCAGAATAGGCACAATACTCAACAACCTCAGGAGAGTTGAACTTCTAGCTTTGACCAATTCAAGCAGATTAGAACTGTGCCCTTACAATCCATCCTGATGGGTCCTCCCGTCAGTAAGTGTCTGTACCTGTAATCTCCCGGTCACTGTATGGAGTGGGCAATATAAATAAACAACAGTATTCAGACCTTTCAGTGTTTCCTCGTTCTCGAACCTGTTTAAAGTTGTCTGGATCCGGATTGTCCTGTAAAATCCCAATGTATATTTAGTCTATTCGGGAGGCAAAAACCTAAGATATTTTACGGGTAAAAAGAAAACGAATTGTACAAATAACGACTTCCAACGAATAAATGTTTTTTCCACCAGTTCCGGGTGATAACGTGTTGGGTCACTTTGCTCTTGTGTTCCGATACGGGCAGGTTCGGTTCCGAAAATCTCCTCGCAGAGTTAAGAACAATTTCTCATTGGATGAAACGCAACAGCTGAAGCAGCGACGAGTCCTGGCCGAGTGTTTAAGGCGGTGGAGTAGAATTTTATTGGTTTTTTTCTGGGCAGGTTCGGATCCTGCTTTTTATTTGTAAACTGGAAGTTAATAAATACTGCGGTGGGGTTCGAGCCTCAGTTAGTGATAAACATGGAGCTTTTGGTGATAAATCTGGACTGTTTGGTGATAAATATGGAACATTTGGTGATAAATATGGACCATTTGGTGATAAATATGGAACATTTGGTGATAAATATGGAACATTTGGTGATAAATATGGAACATTTGGTGATAAATATGGACCATTTGGTGATAAATATGGAACATTTGGTGATAAATATGGAACATTTGGTGATAAATATGGAGGACTTGGTGATAAATATGGAACATTTGGTGATAAATATGGACCATTTGGTGATAAATATGGAACATTTGGTGATAAATATGGACCATTTGGTGATAAATATGGAACATTTGGTGATAAATATGGAGGACTTGGTGATAAATATGGAACATTTGTTGATAAATATTGAAATTTTGGTGATAAATATGGACCATTTGGTGATAATTATGGACAATTTGGTGATAAATATGGAACATTTGGTGATAAATATGGAGCATTTGGTGATAAATATGGAGCATTTGGTGATAAATATTGAAATTTTGGTGATAAATATGGACCATTTGGTGATAATTATGGACAATTTGGTGATAATTATGGAAAATTTGGTGATAAATATGGAACATTTGGTGATAAATATGGACCATTTGTTGATAAATTTGGACCATTTGTTGATAAATATGGACCATTTGGTGATAAATTTGGACCATTTGGTGATAAATTTGGACCATTTGGTGATAAACATGCTGCATTCCCTGCCACGTACTTTAAATTTCTGATTAATGGAACTGATCTACAAACAAAGATGGTTTAACATGAATTTTTTTTATCAGTAGTGGGATTCGATCCCTCGTAAATAGACACCCAGTGAGCTGTGAGACCGGTGACCACGCAAATAACCCGATAATACAAACTGCGCACCTGCGCATCAAATTCCACACGATACTGCGGCCAGCATCAGACACTGAACACACAGTCCAGGCTGACACTACCAGTGCTGGACTGTCAGAGCTGCATTCTTTTGCTGTTTGTCGGAGCTTGCTGTGAGTAAATTGACTGCCGTGTTTCCAACATTACAACAATATTGTATGCTTCCTTTCACATCTTTTAAACATAAAATTAAATGTATGAATCAGGACGAGTTCCAATTTATTTTGGAGGGAAAAATGAAACTAATTATAAAATAGTCGAATTTAAGCAAATAAATGCGATTTTTTTTCCACCAGTAACCCGCGAGTTGCTGTTCTGGGTGATAAAGTGGAAGAGAGGCGAGAAATCGGAGTGAGCCACGCCCCCACTCGGATCCCACGTATCCTGGCAATGGCGGTTTTGACCCACGTTTTGGTCCTCCGACCTGCTCCATTTACCGGGTGCCCCAGGATGAGCAGCGTTGGGCTGAAGTGGAGTCAAGAATGTAGGAACAGTCCCTTTCAATACCAGAATAGGGGCTGCAAACCTCTCACACTCCAGAGATCTGTGATGCACGGGTTCCTCCAGGCCATACAACTGACCGGCGGGCCGGTGTATCAGTGAACTGGCTCCAAACAGCCACTGCTCCGGGCAGCGCTTTCCACCCCAGTTCCCCACTGGCACAGGGGAAGATTCCAGGGTACAAAGCACGAATAAGCAGACAACTGAGCGCATGTTGCACAGCCCCCTGTTCAATATCGAATCTAAGGAACAATATACGTGGAGCAGGAGAGGGAGATGTGCGGCCCGACAGGGAACGTTTGGAAAGAGTGCAGGGCCAGGGTGGCTCTGCTGGGGTTGGGGAATCGAGGGCAAAGGAGCATGTTTGACCTCGGAGGTGAACTCTGTGGTGAAACTCTCTCCCCTCTGAGTCAGAAGCTCCCGGGTTCAACCGCACTCCAGGGACAGAACACACAATCCAGGCTGACTAGCTCAATGCTGCGCTGTCACCGATGCTGCTTTACGGATGTAAAGTTATAACTAGCCCACTGGCGCTATTGCAAATAGAGTGGGGAAGTTGTGGTGAGTTGTGGTGTCCAAGCGGTAAGGCCGTCGGTCTTGTCTATCGGAAGAGCGCGGGTTTGACCCCCGCGACCTGCTTTAAACTTCCAAACTTTAATTAAATGATTTTCGAGAATCAACTTAACGGCCCCGTGTCCTTGTTGCTCGCCGTCTCAGCTGGAATGTCAAACTCCCCTTGTAATCTTAGAAAATTAACAATTCTACCTGAGGCGTATTCCCAGGGATTAAAATTCCTTCATTTTGTGGATTTGAAACAGGACAGAGGTAACTGTTTCCTTCTTTGCCACCAATCTGTTCCGATCTGTTTCCTTCTCTGACCGCGTGATCCTCAAAATGTGATAGTGGTATTAGAGAGAAAGGGAGAGAGTGTGTAAAGCTCACTCGGGACCCCGTGTCTCTTGGCCCCCAACCTATAGTCTCACCTCCTGTTTCAGAGCAACATAAAAAGGGGACAAAGGAGCTCGGGCATCAAAACAGAAAAAAAAGAGACTGAGACAGGTGGCGATAGATGACGGCAGTGATGGTTTACCGGACTATTGGTAATTCGCAACCGTCCTGTTATATATCTCCATCAATTGACTTTCCCAATCTGTTGCTGTTTCTGAAACCATTGATGATTGCATAACCTGACTTTCCCAATCCTTTTATACGTCCCAGTCAAAAAACTTTCCCAATCCATTGATCTATCCCAGTCCATTGACTTTACCAATCCATTGATATATCTCAGTCCATTATTTTTCCGAATCCATTCATATATCCCAGTCCATTATGTTTCCCAAAGCATTGATATATCCCAGTCCATGGACTTTACCAATCCATTAATATAACACAGTCCATTGTGTTTCCCGATCCATTGAAATATCACAGTCCACTGACTTTCCCCAAACCATTGATATATCTCAGTCCATTGTGTTTCCCAATCCATTGAAATATCCCAATCTACATTGTTGCACAATCCATTGATATATCCCAGTCCATTGACCTTCCCAATCCATTGATATATCCCAGTCCGTTGAGTTTCCCAATCCATTGAGATATCCCAGTCCAATGAGTTTCCCAATCCAATGATATACCCCAGTCCATTTTGTTTCCCAATCCATTGATATGCACCAGTCCGTTGACTTTTCCAATCCATTGATGTATCCCAACCCACTGTGTTTCCCAATCCATTGATATATCCCCGTCTACAGTGTTTCACAATCCATTGAAATATCCCAGTCCATTGACTTTCACAATCCATTGACATATCCCTGCCCATTATGTTTCCTAATCCATTCATATATCCCAGTCCATTGACTTTACCAATCCAGTGACATGTCCCAATCCAATGACTTTCCTAATGCTTGAACTTTCAAAAGTATTTTGATAAGTTACCACATTGAAGACTCGTAACTAATGTCAGAGCATGTGAAGTCAGGGGACAAGTAGCAGAATGAATAGCAAACTGGCTACAAAACAGAAAACAGTGTGTGGGCACTGAAGTGATTCACTCAAACTGGCGGAAGGTGGAAAGTGGTGTTACACAATGATCCGTGCTGTGAACACAGTTGTTCACCATTTACTCAAATTATTTGGACATGATAATCGATAGTACAGTATCAAAATTTGCAGCTGGCACCACATTGGGGGATAGATTGGGGGATAGTTAATACTGAGGAAGACTGCAACAAAATGCAAGAGGATGTGAACAAGCTTGCAGAATGGAAATCTAAATGGCCAATGGATTTCAACATAAATAAGTGTGAGGCGTTGTGTTTTGGTAGGATGACGAACGAGACCACCAACTCCTACGGAGAAGTTACGTTAAACTTGTATGGAATCTCAGTTAAACCATACTTAGTGTACTGTGCACAATTTTGGTCTCCAATTACAAAAAGGGTATAGAGACACTGGATATGGTGCAAAAATATTTACGAGGATGAAATCAGGACTGAGAGATTATAACTGGCAGGAAAGACTGAAGTGGCTGGAGCACGTTTCTCTTGAAAAGAAAAGTTTGAGGTTGAACTAACAGACGTCTTTACAATTATGATTTGAGCAGGTAGACATAGAGAAAATGTTTCCGATTATGGGGGCATCCAAAACTAGGGGCCATAAGCATAAGATAGTCACGAATAAATCCAATAAGGAATTGAGCAGAAACTTCTTTAGTACTTAAAATATGGAACGTGCTACCACATGGAGTAGTTGAGGCGAATAGCATAGGTACATTTAAGGAGACGGTAGATAAGTACCGACCACCAGTCACAACCACGACTCCGTGTGGGGGGGCGGGGGGGTCATTTTAGATATTAACATTGAAAAATGTTTGACATCTGGGAGCATGTCCGGGGTCATCAAAGGTACATGGGAACAGTGCAGTGCCCAAGCGGTAAGTTCTCAATATTGTAAAATTAAAAGCGTGGGTTCGAATTCTGATTGTGCCTCTGTTAGCTTTGAATATTTAAAGCGATATTTGCGCTGCATCCGCTCCAAGGCTAATATATCTTTCTTTGAGATGCAGTTCCCAATCCAAGTGAAGTGCTCCTGATGGGGTCTGACCAAGGCTCGAGAAAACTGAGGCATGACTTGTTCCCCATTGTGTTCCAGACCGCTCGACGGAGAGGCCAAAATTCCACGAGCCTTTTTGACTGGCCCCCGAGCAAGTTGCTCAACAAACATTAAATCGAATGGGATCCTGCAGGCCACTCACGGCGTTTGTTTTTAGCGAATTGTAGTGAAGCACAGTGTGTTAGTAAGTGAGATTTCCATGGTGTGATTTCACCAACAGGACACATCTGCTTTTAATTATATACAGGGTTAAGATCGTAACTGATAGATTCTGAACTAAAATATCATCTAAACCATTGAAACTGTTGAATTGCAGCTGACCATTGCACCATCAGTTTATTTACCCTTTTCGTGTTAACAATCCTCTGACAAACATACAGTGAGCTCAGGAACTTCCAGGACCTGAGTGGAGACAGTGCGGTTAATCCATGAGATAATGTAAGAAATGACAAGCTGTTTCACCTTGTCGAGAACAGTACAACCAGAGGACACAGCCTGCGCTTGAAGGGGTGAAATTAGAAATTAATCTGCGGAAACGTTATTCCAGTGAGCGAGTTGTCGATCTATGGAACAGGCTCCTTTCCCAATCTATATATTTAAAATGAGAGGATAGGGTAATTTAGAGGAACACAGTAAATGCTTGATTAGAAATACAATAAATGGGAATTCAGGGAGGCAGAGTAAAGGTTTAGATAGGAATAGAGAGCAGGGGAATTTAGGGGAACACAGTAATGATTTAATTGGTAATAGAAAAATATAAGTGACAATGGCAACTGTTCAATTAGAAATAGAGGAAAGAGGAATATGGAGGAACACAGTAAATGTTCAATTAGAAATAGAATATAGTATAAAGTCGAACATGGGGAAACACAGTAACTGTTCAATTAACGATTGAGAACAGGGAACATTAGGAGAATACAGCAAATCTTTAATTAGTAATGGGGATCAGCGGAACAGAACCACCATTTATTTCAAAGCAGGCGACACGGGAAGACTGTAACTGTTCAATTAGAAATAGAGGAGACAGGAATGTCAGGGAAATACAGTAACTGTTCAATTAGAAATAGAGGAACTCAAGGGAAAAGAACAACAGTTTGATTGGAAACAGGGGCGGGGAATCAACACCTTATGTGATTGAATTTGACACGGTAATTCAATGGTTTCTTTGATCATGACATTGTTTCTATTTTACCTGTTGATTTTGGATGATGTGTTTGAATGCAGATCGGCTGCTCTTAATTGTGACTGAGTGCAGATACGTCGCTGACTGAGGGAATTAAAACCTTTGCCTGCTGCTGGACTCGTGCATTAATTACTGTTGTTCGTCTGTTTCCGGTTAAATGGAAATGTGACTATTATACGGAACTGCCCATAACCCACCACCATTTCCCCTCGAGAGCGATGCCAGCCGGATAGGCACAGACTGGTATCCACAGGGACCTAGAACCATGTGGAGTTTGGATTTTAAAGAATCCCATGATCAGCTGGAACGTGGAAGAGTGATGGGTAAAGGGGCACTGAATCAGAATTAATGAAGGCCATTTGCAATTAAAATACTAAGGCTATTGTTAGCGGAAGTTTTAAAATAAGGTGCTTAAAATTGCAGTGAGGTGTCATTAATTTATTAAGCGCACAGCGCATGCAATAGTACTTAAACAAACACTTAAAAGGTTGTTCCTCCAACCACACCGGATGATGGTTCGTTGGGGATTCAACCGTTTTACAGTTCTGAGCTCAGTACCTTAGACCTTTAGCAATCCGAATACTCATTACAAACAGACAGTTTTTATACATTTTCTCACTCCCTGTAACTGGAAATACACACAATTATAGATCACATAATTATATGGAAGTTCAAATACAACTCCACATAAGGAGAATGGAATTGACTTATCCTTTATCAATAACGATAGTTATCTTGACAAACCGAGCTCTTTTTCTATTGGGCTAAAAAGTATAATTCCCTTACTTCGTTATGTCATTGATAGTTTCTCCCTTCATCCATACACATGCAATTCTACCTCTATTAATAAGTCCATTCTTGTTTCTGTATCACTCGCTCCAATTCAATTGGTTATGTATGCCCAGATGTTTTCGTCTGAAGAACTAACTGCATTCCCACACTGTTATCAAATGATGAATGTTCTCTGAAATTGATTAATCAGTATGTAATGATCCCTCTTTAATGAAATCTCTTATTTTTTCATCTTGAAACTGTCCATTGCTGCAGGGTCAGCCCTGGCCCAACAGCACAGTGAGAATTTAAATTGACGTATACTTCCCTGCTTAATAGGCAAAGGCTAAAGGTTAACATTACTATAATATGGGGAGAAACCAATACAGTATCAAACTGGCACACTTCAGGGCAGTGTGAATTACCATTTCCTTTCAGTGCCCCCTTTGTTGGCGTTACCGTATTTAAGGCCAACACTGAACACTATCTCATCAGCATTATGTATCTGTCTTGATCTGTTCAATTGCACAAATCTTCACCCATTGGTTTTACATACTGTCCAGCGCCAAATTAACCATTTCATGTCGTGGTGGTGTCAGCGTTACTGACCATGTCATGGACCTGCTCCTCAGTGCATCTTCATCACAGAACTACATCGAATTATATCGAATGTACAACACAGAAACAGGCCATTCAGCTCAACTGGCACATACCGGTCTTTATGCCTCACACGACCCTCCTTCCAGCCCTCTTCATCTAAACCCATCAGTATAACCTTCTATTCTTTTCTCCCTCATGTGTTTTTCTATCATCCCCTTCTATCCATCTATCGATATCGCATGCTGGATGATTTACGAGCAACACCTCACTTCTTTAAACACAGCGATATCCCAAGATCAGGCAGCACGAGACATCCGATCGAAACCATTCTTGCCCTATCTGGCTCTCTCTCAATCGATCGGGGGTCTGGAGGTGTTTGAATCGAATCTCTCCCTGCACGGTCCCGATGTTTCGCGTAGTGGCCAAGCTATCAAATCCATTCTTCTCATTGTTCAGTAAACCATCATCACCAAGAGAAATGTATCAATTAACGATCTGAACAACACGTTCCTGACTTTCACTAGATTGTGTATTGATACCAGATTCATAGAATCAGAGAATCATCGAAGTTTACAACATGGAAACAAGCCCTTCGGCCCAACATGTCCATGTCGCCCAGTTTATACCACTAAGCTAGTCTCAATTGCCTGCACTTGGCCCATATCCCTCCATACCCATTTACCCAAGTAACTGTCCAAATGCTTTTTAAAAGACAAAATTGTACCCGCCTCCAGTACTGCCTCTGGCAGCTCGTTCCAGACACTCACCACCGTTTGAGTGAAAAAATTGCCCCTCTGGACCCTTCTGTATCTCTCCCCTCTCACCTTAAATCTATGCCCCCTCGTTATAGACTCCCCTACCTTTGGGAAAATATTTTGACTATCTACCTTATCTATGCCCCTCATTATTTTATAGACTTCGATAAGATCACCCCTCAACCTCCTACTCTCCAGGGAAAAAAGTCTCAGTCTATCCAACCTCTCCCTATAAGCCAAACCATCAAGTCCCGGTAGCATCCTAGTAAATTTTATCTGCACTCTTTCCAGTTTAATAATATCCTTTCCATAATAGGGTTACCAGAACTGTACACAGTATTCCAAGTGTGGCCTTACTAATGTCTTGTACAACTTCAACAACACATCCCAACTCCTGTATTCAATGTTCTGACCAATGAAACCAAGCAAGCTGAATGCCTTCTTCACCACCCTTTCCACCTGTGACTCCACTTTCAAGGAGCTATGAACCTTTACTCCTAGATCTCTTTGTTCTATAACTCTCCCCAACGCCCTACCATTAACGGAGTAGGTCCTGGCCCGATTCGATCTACCAAAATGCATCACCTCACATTTATCTAAATTAAACTCCATCTGCCATTCATCGGCCTACTGGCCCAACTTATCAAGATCACGTTGCTCCTAGAGAACCTTCTTCATTGTCCACAATGCCACCAATCTTGGTGTCATCTGCAAACTTACTAACCATGCCTCCTAAATTCTCATCCAAATCATTAATATAAATAACAAATAACAGCGGACCCAGCACCGATCCCTGAGGCACACCGCTGGTCACAGGCCTCCAGTCTGAAAAACAACCCTCTACACCCACCCTCTGTCTTCTGTCGTCAATCCAATTTTGTATCCTATTGGCTACCTCGCCTTGGATCCCGTGAGATTTAACCTTATCGAACAACCTACCATGCGGTACCTTGTCAAAAGCTTTGCTAAAGTCCATGTAGACCACGTCGACTGCACAGCCCTCATCTATCTTCTTGGTTACCCCTTCAAAAAACTCAATCAAATTCGTGAGACATGATTTTCCTCTGACAAAACCATGCTGACTGTTCCTAATCAGTCCCTGCCTCTCCAAATGCCTGTAGATCCTGTCTCTCAGAATACCCTCTAACAACTTACCCACTACAGATGTCAGGCTCATCGGTCTGTAGTTCCCAGGCTTTTCCCTGCCGCCCTTCTTAAACAAAGGCACAACATTTTCTACCCTCCAACCTTCAGGCACCTCACCTGTAGCGGTGGATGATTCAAATATCTCTGCTAGGGGACCCGCAATTTCCTCCCTAACCTCCCATAACGTCCTGGGATACATTTCATCAGGTCCCGGAGATTTATCTACCTTGATGCGCGTTTAGACTTCCAGCACCTCCCTCTCTGTAATATGCACACTCCTCATGATATCACTATTTATTTCCCCAAGTTCCCAAACATCCATGCCTTTCTCAACCGTAAATACCGATGTGAAATATTCATTTTGGATCTCACCCATCTCTTGTGGTTCCGCACATTGATGACCTTGTTGATCCTTAAGAGGCCCTACTCTCTCCCTAGTTACTCGCTTCCCCTTTATGTATTTGTCGAAGCTCTTTGGATTCTCCTTTCCCTTATCTGCCAAAGCAATCTCATGTCCCCTTTTTGCCCTCCTGATTTCTCTCTTAACTCTACTCCGGCAATCTCTATACTTTTCAAGGGATCCACTTGATCCCAGCTGCCTATGCATGTCATATGCCTCCTTCTTCTTTTTGACTCGGGCCTCAATCTCACGAGTCATCCAAGGTTCCCTACTTCTACCAGCCTTGCCCTTCACTTTATAAGGAATGTGCTTACCCTGAACCTTGGTTAACACACTTTTGAAAGCCTCCCACTTACCAGACGTCCTTTTGCCTGCCAACAGTCTCTCCCAATCAACTTCTGAAAGTTCCTGTCTAATACCATCAAAATTGGCCTTTCCCCAATTTAGAATTTTAACTTTTGGGCCAGACCTATCATTCTCCATAGCTATCTTAAAACTCATGGAATTATGATCACTGGTCCCAAAGTGATCCCTCACTAACACTTCTGTCACCTGACCTTCCTTATTTCCGAAGAGGAGGTCAAGTTTTGCCCCCTCTCTATTCGGGCCATCCACATACTGAATGAGAAATTCCTCCTGAATGCACTATACAAATTTCTCTCCATCCAAGCCCCTAATGCTATGGCTGTCCCAGTCAATGTTGGGAAAGTTAAAGTCCCCTACTATTACCACCCTATTTTTCTTGCAGCTGTCTGTAATCTCCTTACATATTTGCTCCTCAATTTCCCGTTGACTATTTGGGGGTCTGTTGTACAATCCGATCAAAGTGATCTCTCCCTTCTCATTTTTCAGTTGTACTCATATGGACTCAGTGGGCGAACCCTCCGATATATCCCCTCTCACTACCGCCGTGATGTTCTCCCTAATCAAGAACGCAACTCCCCCTCCTCTCTTACCTCCTGCTCTATCATTCCTATAGCATCATGCACCTTGTAACATTGAGCTGCCAGTCCTGCCCCTCCTTTAGCCATGTTTCAGTAATAGCGATAACATCCCAGTCCCATGTACCCATCCATGCCCTGAGTTCATCTGCCTTGCCCATCAGACTTCTTGCATTGAATTGCCCTACTTTATCAGACCATCTGTCCGGTCATGTTCTGTACACTCTCCCTGACTGCCTTTTGTTTCTGTCACCACTTTACTTCCCACTGACTTCCTGCATCGGTTCCCATCTCCCTGCCACATTAGTTTAAACCCTCCCCAACAGCACTAGCAAGAACTCCCCCGAGGACATTGGTTCCAGTCCTGCCCAGATGCAGACCGTCCAATTTGTACTGGTCCCACCTCCCCCAGAACCGGTTCCAATGGCCCAGGAATTTGAATCCCTCCCTCTTGCACCATCTCTCAAGCCACGTATTCATCCTAGATATCCTGTCATTCTTACTCTGACTCGCCCGTGGCACTGGTAGCAATCCTGAGATTACTACCTTTGAGGTCCTACTTTTTAGTTTAACTCCTCACTCCCGAAATTCAGCTTGTAGGACCTCATCCCGTTTTTTACCTATATCTTTGGTACCTATATGCACCACGACTACTGTCTGTTCATCCTCCCCCTCCAGAATGTCCTGCAGGCGCTCCGAGACATCCCTGACCCTTGCACCAGGGAGGCAACATACCATCCTGGAGTCTCGGTTGCGTCCGCAGAAATGCCTGTCTATTCCCCTTACAATCGAGTCCCCTATCACTATAGCTCTGCCACTCTTTTTTCTGCCCTCCTGTGCAGCAGAGCCAGCCATGGTGCCATGAACCTGGCCACTGCCACCTTCCCCTGGTGAGCCATCTCCCCCAACAGTATCCAAAACGGTATACCTGTTTTGGAGGGAGATGACCGCAGGGGACCCCTGCACTGCCTTCCTACTCTTCCTCTGTCTGTTGGTCACCCATTCACTATCTTACTCAGTAATTTTTATCTGTGGTGTGACCAACTCACTGAACGTGCTATCCACGACTTCCTCAGCATCGCGGATGCCCCAAAGTGAGTCCATGGGCAGCTCCAGAGCAGTCAAGCGGTCAAACAGTAGCTGCAGCTGGACACACTTCCCGCAGGTGAAGGAACCAGGGACACAGGAAGGATCCCTGAATTCCCATATCCCACAAGAGGATCATGACACGGGTCTGGGATCTCCTGCCATGACTTAACCCTTAAGTTAGCTTAACAACAGCAACAATGTCAAGAAATCAAGAAAAAAACGGAAAGAAAAACTACTTACCAGTCACCAGCCAATCACTTACCTGTTGACTGTGACTTCTTGCCTCCAGCAGCTGCAGTAGCTCGATCCTCCTCACAGTGCCTCCTTTTTTTTGGTTCGAGGAGGAGGAGGAAGGGAGGGAAACACAAGTGTAACTGCTCCTCGCCACCAGTTGTTCTGCTGCCCACTGTGCAGTGAAGGTGACTGAGCCGACTTCTCCCAGAATGCCCCTCTGTCTCCTCTGCTGGATTGATATCTTGTGGCGAGTCGTGTCCAGGTGATTTAAGATAAGAATGGACGGGAGAGGATAGATCGAAGCAGAAAGCTTCCATCAGTTGAGGGATCAAGAACTAACGGCCATAGATTATAGAATGAATGTAAGAGATTTAGGACTGTGGGTGGGAGAAAGCTCTTTTCATGGAGAGTTGCGAAGATGCGGAAATTTCAGAGGCAGAAATCATGTCTATATTCAAGATTAAATGGTACAGATGAGTGAATAAAAACAGGTTGAAGGGATTTTGAGATTGGGCGGATAAAGTGATTAGAACTATTTTCTGGAGTGGACGGAAAACACTGACAACGACTGTTAGGGCGAATTGGTCTGTTGTAACATTCCAACATTTTGATGATCAATTGATATTTTAATAAACATCTGTTAACAGAGATGCCTAACGTCACATTGACGAGTCAATTTGCAACTGTGTCCATCATGAGTCACTTATCAAGTGACAGGGGTCCCGTTCTATTGGGCCAGGAGACGATGGGGAAGTGGTGTCTGAAGGGGACATCAGCGCATGTAACATTCACACCAAGATTACAGAATTGTTTTAAATAACCATGATTCTATCACCCTTCATTGTTTCCACAATAAAGAAAATGTCAACCATCAATTAAACTGTCGCATCATATTCCAGTACCAAGACTGTAAGACAGTTAACTCTACCGTCCACATGCTCGATCCAACTGCTGAAGCTCAATCATGACTGTCCTCTTTGAATCGTGAGCACTAGGGAAGCAGCAGATATCAAAATCAGGGCATAAAATAGAAGAAATGTTTTCTGATCCCTGTTCATTTTCACAAAAATTAAAGACGGCCATTCTAAAATGGAACACGGACTGGAATGGAGCTCTCGTTGGGACAGGAAGCTTTGCTTTGACTTCTCATTTTTTGATGATTTTTTGCATCAGATGTCAGCAGTTTTAAATATAATTTCACAGCTATTACTGGAAAGATATGAAGTCAATTTAAAAATTCAGCCGAGATAAAAGCTTCAATTTAGGTCGGAACTCTGGGCGTTTTCAATTTATCATCGCCCCGAGGGAGCTGCTCGCTAACGAAGCGGGACGAGTGGAACCACGGAAGTTCTTTGCAGCTGAGGGGGAGGGGAGCAGCTCCCTGAGCGGCAATTAATTCTCATTTTTTTATTCATTCATGGGATGTGGGCATGCTGGCTAGGCCAGCATCTAGTGCCCATCCATAATTGCCCTTGAAACGGTGATGGTGAGGCGCCTTCTTGAACAGCTGCAGTCCGAATGGTGAAGATTCTCCCACATTCCTGTCAGGTTGGCAGTTCCAGGATTTTGCCCCAGCGACAATGAAGGAACGCCGATATATTTCCAAGTCGGGATGGTGTGTGACTTTCAAGGGAACGTCCAGGTGGTGTTATTCCTGTGTGCCTGCTGCCCTTGTCCTTCTTGGTAGTGGAGGCCGAGAGTTTGGGAAGGGCTGTCGAAGAAGCCTTGGCGAGTTATTGCAGTGCATCCTGTGAATGGTACACATTGCAGCCACATTGCGACGGTGGTGATGGAAGTGAATGTTTTGGTTGGTGGATGGGATATCAATCAAGCGGACTGCTTTGTCCTGGATGGTGTCGAGCTTCTTGAGCGTTGTTGGAGCTGCACTCATCCAGGCAAGAGGAGAGTATTCCATCACACTCCTGACTTGTTCCTTGTAGATGGTGGAAAGGCTTTGCAGATCCCGGAGGTGAGTCACTCGCCGCAGAATACCTAGCCTCTGACCTGCCCTGAAAGCCACAATATTTATATGGCTGGTCCAGTCAAGTTTCTGGTCAAGAATGTTGATGGTGGTGGATTCGTCTGTTATAATGCCATTGAATGTGAAGGGTAGGTAGTTCGACTCTCTCTTGTTGGAGATGTCATTGCATGACACTTGTCTTGGGCGAATGTGACTTGCCACTTATCAGCCCAAGCCTGGATCTTGTCCCGGGTCTTGCTGCACGCAGGCACCGACTGCTTCATTATCTAAGGAGTTCTAAAAGGAACTGAACACTGAGCAATCATCAGCGAACATCCCCATTTCTGAATTATGATGGAGAGAAGATCAATGATGAAGCAGCTGAAGATAGTTGGGCCAAGGACACTGCCCTGAGGAACTTCGACAGCAGTGTCCCGGTGCTGAGATGATTGGCCTCCAACAACCACAACCATCTTCCTTTGTGCTCGGTATGACTCCAGCCAATACAGATTTTTCCCCCTGATTCCCATTGACTTCAATTTTACTAAGGCTCCTTGGTGCCACA
This sequence comes from Heptranchias perlo, assembly GCF_035084215.1. NCBI lineage: Eukaryota > Metazoa > Chordata > Chondrichthyes > Hexanchiformes > Hexanchidae > Heptranchias > Heptranchias perlo. The sequence continues at coordinate 6,722,870 of NW_027139548.1, forward strand.
CTCGCTCAATGACAGTCACTCTCACCTCACCTCTGGAATTCAGCACATTTATCCATGTTTGGCCCAAGGCTGTAATGAGGTCTGGAGCCGAGTGGTCATTGCAGAACACAAACTGAGCATCGATGAGCAGGTTATTGGTGAGTAAGTGCCGCTTGAAAGCACTGTCGATGACACCTTATATCACTTTGCTGATGATTGAGACTAGACTGATGGGGCGTTAATTGGCCGTACTGGTTTTTTCTCCTGTTGGGTGGAGGTGGCTGCAGACCGAGGAGTTATCAACTGAAGGTTGACAGGAAACAACGGTAAGAATGAAATGATTACCAGGGGCAATAGGCAACACATTCTTTACTGAAATATTGTTGGAGGGACCGGTGAATCAGCCTCGCTCTCCCTCGTATTGGGAACAAGGTTGATCGCCCGTTTCCCAAGATCCACCGATCAGAGAGGCGCCTCACCGGCAGCGCGGACTGCGAGAATTCCCGCTGATATTCACTAATTTATCCCAGTGGATAAGTGACTCCGAAATGAGGACATCCTCGGAATTTCTTACATAATCATTAAAAGTGAGATAGTGAACAGCTATGAAACAACAGGTTATATTGACTTTCCGGGAAAACCAAAGGCTGCGAGAACAGGGAAGTAAATCTCCTTTATATGAAGAATTGTTGGCTTTTCCATTTTTTTGAAGAACGTGTGAATTCTCTCACCCTTTACGGTCCCGACTGCAGTTTATCTGAGATCTGTAAATACTCCCCTTTTATCGAAGAATCGGTGTCGTGGTGAGAAAATCAAGTTACACAATAATTGAAGTTAGTTACAGTCACTTACCAAACAAGGCGCGATTTTCCTCTTCAGAGGGCAGGGAGCGCCAATGGGGAAATTGTACAGCTCAGTCCACGAAACTCCGTCCATTCACATCAATGAACGGAAAGTAATCCCTGAGGGAATGTGCTCTGTGCGCGCCCTGTGAACCGGGAAGGGAACATCCATCCTGGACACTGCGTTCGGTTCTTGATGCCTCATGAATTCAGTAAAGACTTCACACATCCATTGCATAATTAAAATGTGTTTTGTACTGTGATGATCACTGGTGATGACTTGGCTCTAACATCAGGTGACTCTGCTCTCGCATTACTATTTGAGACCCTGCTCTAACGTTACTGCTGGAGACCCGACTCTAATATTTCTAGTGGTGACCCTACTCTAAGATTAATGGTGGTGAACCTCGTATTACATGACAGTTATTGACTCCACTCCAAAATTACTGGTGGTGGCCCGACTCAAACAGTATTGGTGGTGATTCTACTCCAGCATTACTGATGGTGATCCTACTCTAATAATTACAGGTGGTCACTCTACTCTCACATTAATGGAGGTGATTCTACTCTCACATTAATTGAGGTGATTCTACTCAAACATTACTGGTGGTGATCCTACTCTAACATTACTGGTGGTGATCCTACTCTAACATTACTGGTCGTGATCCTACTCTAACATTACTGGTGGTGATCCTACTCTAACATTACTGGTGGTGATCCTACTCTAACATTACTGGTGGTGATCCTACTCTAACATTACTGGTGGTGATCCTACTCTAACATTACTGGTGGTGATCCTACTCTAACATTACTGGTGGTGACCCCTCTCGAACATTACTGGTGGTGATCCTACTCTAACATTACTGGTGGTGATCCTACTCTAACATTACTGGTGGTGATCCTACTCTAACATTACTGGTGGTGATCCTACTCTAACATTACTGGTGGTGATCCTACTCTAACATTACTGGTGGTGATCCTACTCTAACATTACTGGTGGTGATCCTACTATAACATTACTGGTGGTGACCCCTCTCGAACATTACTGGTGGTGATCCTACTCTAACATTACTGGTGGTGATCCTACTCTAACATTACTGGTGGTGATCCTACTCTAACATTACTGGTGGTGATCCTACTCTAACATTACTGGTTGAGAAACTACTCTAACATTAGTGGTGGTGACCCGACTCTAACATTACTGGTGATGATCCTACTCTAACATTACTATTGGATACCCTACTTTAAATTAATGTTGGTAACCCTACTGTAACATTACTGGTGGAAACGCTACGGTAACATGACTGGTGGTGATCCTAATCTAATATTACTGGTGGAGACCATACTGTAACATTACTATTGGTGATCCTACTGTAACATTACTGGTGGAGACCCGACTCTAAAATTGCTGGTGGAGACCCTCCCCTTTCAATATTGCAGAAACCCTACTCTAACATCCATTCGCTCTCCCAATTCATTAATGGTATCCATCCATTCACTTTCCCAATCCATTGATGGTTCCCATTCACTCAATTTCCAATCCATGAACGGTATGCGTACATTCACTTTCCCAATCCTTTCATGGTTCTTGTCCATTCTTGTGTTGAAGAGGCCCATACACGGCATCAGACGCACATAATCTCCTGTGCTGTGAATTCATGTATTTTACAAAGTCGTGGAGGCCCTGTTCGAGGAAAGCTAGTTTTGATATCCTGACAGTTATATGCTCAGGAATCAGGCGAGTCCTTGGTTTCCTCCTTTAACCGCTCACTAAGGAATTGTCTGGGCTTTTCCCTCCCAGTTATCTGGAAGCGTGGATGTTGCCTGATTCGGTTCCCAAACTGTCTTACATTTAACCCAGTTCGGATCAAAACGAATTAATTAAAGAACCCTCGATTAGGTTATCCTAAAACTTTTTCTTGCCAAACAATCAAGGAAGAAGCCAAATCAAAGTCATGCACTCGATATTGTTTAACAGTTATAACTTGGTGGAGCTACAGCTCAGGACTACATGCATGTCCAACAGCGGAAGCAACATGCAAAAGGCAGAACTAAGCGATTCCCAACCAACGGATCAGATCAAAGCTCTGCTCTCCTGCCAATCTTGAATGCTGATGGACAGTTAAACAACTAAAGGGAGGAGGAGGCTTTTTAAACATCCAATTCCTCAATGATGTCGGAGTTCGGCACGTGAGTGCAAAAGAAAAGTCTGAAGCGTTTGCAACCGTATTCAGCCAGAAATGCCGAGTGGGTGATCCATCTTGGCCTTCTCCCGATATCCCCACCATCACAGAAGCCAGTCTTCAGCCAATTCGATTTACCCCACGTCATATTAAGAAACGGCTGAGTGCACTGGATCCAACAAAGGCGGTGGGCCCGGATAACATCCCAGCTGTTGTGCTGAAGATTTGCCCTCCAGAAAAAGCTGCGTCCATAGCCAAACTGTTCTAGTACAGCAACAACACTGGCATTTAACCGACAAGGTGGAAAATTGCCTAGGTATATCCTGTCCACAAAAAGCAGGACAAATCCAATCCGGCCAGTTACCGCACCATTAGTCTAATCTCAATCATCAGCAAAGTAACATTCGCGTCATACTAGTGCCAGGCAATGACCATCTCCAACAAGAGAGAGTCTAACCACCTCCCCTTGACATTCAACGGCATTACCATCGCCAAATCCACCACAATCAACATCCTGGGCGTCACCATTCACCAGAAACATAAATACTGTGGCTACAAGAGCAGTTCAGAGGCGAGGTATGCTGCTTCGAGAGACTCACCTCCTGATTCCCCAAAGCTTTTCCACCATCTACAAGGCACAAGTCAGGAGTTTGATTGAATACCACCACTTGAATGGATAAGTGCAGCTCCAACAACACCCAAGAAGCTCTAAACCATCCAGAACAAAGCATCCCGCTTTATTGGAACCCCATCCACCACCCTAAACATTCATTCCCTTCACCGCCAGCGCATTGTCGCTGCAGTGTGTACCATCCACAGGATCCACTGTTGCAACTCGCCAAGGCTTCTTCGGCAGCACCTCCCAAACCCGCGACCTCTACCACCTAGGAGGAGAAGGGGAGCAGGGACAAGGGAACAACACCACCTGCATGTTCCCCTCCAAGTCACACACCATTCCGACTTGGAAATATTTCGCTGTTCCTTCATCGTCGCTGGGTAAAAATCCTGGAACTCCCTTCCTAACAGCAAAGTGTGAAAACCTTCACCACACGGACTGCAGCGGATCTGGAAGGCGACTCACCACGATCTTCTGAAGGGCAATTAGGGATGGGCAAATATTGCTGGCTTCGCCAACGACGCCCACACGCCGTGAACGAATAAAAAAAAGTGATCGAAGGTGTGGTCTACAGTGCCATCAAGCGGCACTAACTTACCAATAACCTGATCACCGATGCTCAGTTTGGGATCCACCAGGACCACTCGGCTCCAGACCTCATTACAGCCTTGGTACAAACATGGACAAAAGAGCTCAATTCCAGAGGTGAGGTGAGAGTGAATGTCCTTGACATCAAGGCAGCATTTCAACGAGTGTGGCACCAAGGGGCCCTAGTAAAGTTGAAGTCAACGGGAATCAGGGGGAAAACTTTCCAATGGCTGGAGTCATAACTAGCACAAAGAAAGATTGTGGTGGTTGTTGGAGGCCAATCATCTCAGCCCCAGAACATCGCTGCAGTCGTTCCTCAAGGCAGTGTCCGAGGCGCAACCATCTTCAGCTGCTTCATTAATGACATTCCCTCAATCAAAATGTCAGGAATCGGAACGTTCGCTGATGATTGCTCAATGTTCAGTTCCATTCGCAACCCCTGAGATAATAAAGCTTTCCGTGCCCGCATGCAGCAAGAACTGAACAACATCAAGGCTTAGGCTGATAAGTGGCAAGTAACAATCACGCCAGACAAGAGCCATGCACTGATCATCTCCAACAAAAGACAGTCAACCACCTTCCTTTGACAGACAATGGGATTACCATCGCCGAATCCCCCAACATCAACATCATGTGGGCGTTGAGCGGAAACGTAACTGGACCAGTCATATAAATACTGAGGCTGCAAGAGGAGCGCAGAGGCTGGGGATTCTGCGGCGAGTGACTCACCTCCTGACTCCCCAAAGCCTTTCCACCATCTACAACGCACAAGTCAGGAGTGTGATGGAGTACTCTGCACTTGACAGGATGAGTGCAGCTCCAACAACAATCAAGAAGCTCGACTTCATCCAGGACGAAGCAGCCCGCTGGATTTGCACTCCATCCACCACCCTGAACATTCACTCCCTTCATCATCGGCGCACTGTGGCTGCAGTGTGTACCATCCACAGGATGCTCTGCAGCAACTCGCCAAGGCTTCTTCGACAGCACCTCCTAAACCTGCGAGCTCTACCACCTAGAAGGACAAAAGCAGCAGGCAAATGGGAACAACACCACCTGCACGTTCCACTCCAAGTCACACACCATCCCGACTTGGAAATATATCGCCGTTCCTTTATCGTCGCTGGGTCAAAATCCTAGAACTCCCATCCTAACAGCACTGTGGGAGATCCTTCACCACACAGAGTGCAGCGGTTCAAGAAGGCGGCTCACCACCTTCTTCTGAAGAGCAATTACGGATGGGCAATACATGCGGGCCTTGCCAGCGACGCCTACATGCCGTGAACGAACAGAAAAATCACAATTTAGAGTAACATTTGGGGACATGAACGCTTAATAGACCGATTAGGCAAATCCTAGTCATGGAGCCGTTCACATACCAACATCTCATTATCAACCCACACTCTTTTGGTAACAGAAGCATAGAGTTACACCACAGATATTCGCGTAAGAGAGGTGATTTCATGCAGTTATAATAATTGCACATGGCTACAGTACAGTTATTCTACAAAGAGAGATGATTTCAGGGATTTCTAATAATTGCACAAGACTGCACCACAGATATTGTACTGTGAGAGATGATTTCAGGGAGTTACAATAATTGCACTTGGCTACACCACAGATATTCTACTAAGAGAGATGATTTTAGGGAGTTATAATGATTGCTCCGTACTGTTATCAGGGAAGGAGAAGGAAGTTTTTTACGAGCACTAAGTGTATTTTCCGGGTGGACTGGAATCAAAAATCGGTAGCAAAACATTAACTGAACAATGGGAGGCTTTCAAGGTGGAGATGGTTCGGGTACAGAGTGGACACATTCCCAGAAAAGGGAAAGGAAGGACATCAAATATTAGAGCTCTCTGGATGACTAAAGATATAGAGATAACAATGTAACCGAAAAAGGAGGATTATGACAAATTTAAGGTACATAATACAGTAGAAACCGAGGCAAAATACAGAGATTTCAGAGGAGATTTATAAAAGAGAGGAAGAGGGGCCAACAGAGAACATGAGAATCGTTTGATGGCGAACATAAAAGAGAACGCAAAAGTATTTTATAAACATATAAATACTAAAGGGGTAGTCAAAGGAAGGGTGCGACCAATTGGAGACAAATAAAGAGATCTTCTTGTGAAGGCAGAGGGAAGGGCTGAGGTACGACATGAATATTTCACATTGGTCTTGACCAGAGAAGAGGATGCTGCCATTGTAGCAGAAAAGGAGGATGTAGCAGCGATGTCGGATAGGATAAAAATAGATAAATAGGAGGTACTTAAAAGAGTGGCACTTCTCAAAGTATAAAAGTCACCCGGTCCAGATGGGATGCATCCTGGTTTACTGAGGGAAGTAAGATTAGAAATTGCAGAGGCTCTGGCCACAATCCTCCAATTCCAATTAGATATGGGTCTTGTGCCAGGGGACTAGAGGGTTGCAAATGTCACACCTTGCTCAAAAAAAGGTTTGAATGATGAACCTGGCAATTACAGGCCGGTCGACCATTACGTTGTTGGTGGGGTAACTTCTGGAGACAATAATCAGGGATAAAATTAATTGGCACTTGGCAAAATATGTGATAATAAATGAAAGCACGGATATGTTGAAGGAAAATCGTGTTTGACTAACCTGAGTGAATTATTTGATGAGGTGATGGAGAGTGTTAATGAGGGTAGTGCGATTGATGTTGTGTACATGGACTTTCAAAAGGCATTTGATAAAGTACCACATAATAGACTCCTTAGCAAAATTAAAGCCCAGGGGATTAAATGGACAGTCGCAGCGTGGATACAAAATTCGCTCAGAGACAACACGTGTAGAGTCGTGGTGAACAGTTGTTTTTCAGATTGGAGGGAAGTAAACAGTGGTGTTCCCAGTGGTATTCGAACGACTGCTCTTTTCGATCTTAATTAATGACCTAGATTCGGGTATGCAGAGTACAATTTCAAAGTTTGCTTCATTAATGGAGGCATCAAGTACAAAAGCAAGGAAGTAATGCTAAACCTTTATAAACGATTGGTTCGGCCTCAGCTGGAATACTGTGTGCAATTCTGGGCAACGCAGTTTAGGAACGATGTCAAGGTCTTCGAGGCTGCCCAGAAGAGATTAACTAGAATGTTACCAGGGATGAGTGTTTTGTGGAGAGACTGCAGAAGCTGAGTTTGCTCTATGTAGAACAGAGAAGATTAAGAGGAGACTTGATAGACGCGTTCGAAATCATGAACGGTTTTGATAGAGTAACTAAGGATGAGGCCCATTTAATTCGACGGGTCTCACCGTGAGATCTCAGGGTGAAGCTCCTTTAACTGGACGGGTCACACCGTGATATCTCAGGGTGCGGGCTCATTAACAGGATGGGTTACACCGTGAGATCACAGGGTGAGGCCTCTTCAACTGGACGGATCACACCGTGAGATCACAGCTTGAGGCGCCCTTAACTGGACATGTCACACCGTGAGATCACAGAGTTAGGCCCCTTTAACTGGACGAATCATTCCGTGAGATCACAGGGTGAGACCCATTTTTTTCTGGACGGGGCACACCGTGAGATCACAGAGTGAGTTCCTTTTAACTGGAAGGGTCACACCGTGAGATGACACTGGGCACAAGTGGACAATCCAAAGTTTCTCCTGTGCTGTAATTGAGCAGCAGTAGATGGGGAATGGGCTGGACTGCTCAGAGGGCTACAGCCATCATTTGGCCTACAGGGTAAGTAGAGCGGATTCCACCATGTGAACATTTAACAGATCCGGGAACACTGAGGGCACAGCAGGGTCGAGTGATTCATTTGTTGTCACTGCGAGATCTCCTGTGACATAACGCACAGGTAGGCCGAGGCTTGGAGTGCGGTTACTGATATTCACGGTGGCCCCAAGTGGAAATTTGGGGCTGGATGTTCCTCCTCGGCAGTAATCCCCCTGGAGCTGCGTTGACTGAGCTTGGGACCTGCCCCACTGCTCCTGGCACTGGCCCAGGTGGTAACTTTCAGAAAGGAATTGGATGTATACTTGTAAAGGAGAATTTCCAGACCTGTGGGGAAAGAGCGGTGGAGTGGACTAATTGGAGAGCTCTTTCTAACACCCGGCGCAGGCCACGATGGGCCGAATGGCCTCCTTCTTTGCTTCATGATTTTATGATACGAAGTGGGATTTCCTCGGTCGGCTAATTTAAATATGTGAGGTGGCGAGAGAGTTGGAGAAATGAAGGTTTGAGACGGCAGAAGCACAGATCCGGCTCTCAGCAGCAGTGGCTACTCCTGCACCTACGTGTCATCTTCTAGGGATTTGAAAACATCAGTATATTTCACTCATTGTCCAACACTGTGAGGTCTCCCCTGATGTTTTATCTTTCTGCGTTTAAAAACACTTACATATATTTTAATCTGTGTCCAACACGTAAGGTCTCCCCTGCTGACAGCTTTCAGTGCCTTTAAACACTTCTGTTTATTTCACTCCATGTCCAACATTGTGAGGTCTCCCCGGCTATTTCAGCTTTCGAGGGGTGTTTATAAAAACTTCAATCTATTTCACTCCGTATCCAACACTGTGAGGTCTCCGTGGTGTTTTCTTTAAGTTCATTCATGGGATGTGTGCGTCGCTAGCAAAGCCAGCATTTATTGCCCATCCCAGGATCCCTTATGTATTTTTAAACGCTTTCTCAACCTGCCCTGCCACCTTCAACGATGTGTGTATACTCCCAGCTCTCTCTGTTCCTGTAGCTTTTTAGAATTGTGCCCTTTAGTTTATGTATCACTTCGCATTTTTTCTATGTTAAATTTCATCTGCCACGTGTCCGACACGCCTCCAGCCTGTCTATATCCTCTTGAATTCTGTCACTATCCTCCTCACTGTTTACTACCCTTCCGAGTTTTGTGTCAGCTGCAAATTTTGAAATTCTGCCCTGTACACCAAGTCATCAATATATATCAAGAAAAGCAGTGATCCCAGCACCGACCCCTGGTGAGCACCACAGTACACCTCCCTCCAGTCCGAAAAACAACCGTTCACCATTACTCTCTGTTTCCTGTTACTTAGCCAATACTGTACCCATGTTGCTGCTGCCCTCTTTATTGCATGGGCCGCAATCTTAATGATAAGCCGACCATGCAACACTTTATCGAACGCCTTTTGGAAGTCCATACATACCACATCAACTGCATTGCCCTCATCTACCATCTCTTGTAACTCATCAAAAAACTCTATCAAGTTAGTTAAACACGATTTGCCTTTTACAAATCCGTACTGACTTTCCCTAATCAATCCACCCTCGTCCAAGTTACTGTTAATACTGTCCCGGATTAGCGTTTCTAAAAGTTTCCACGCTACTGAGGTTAAACTGATTGGCCTACAGTTGCTGGGTTTATCTTTACACCCTTTTTTAAACAAGGGCGGAGCATTTGCAATTCTCCGGTCGTCTGACACCACCCCAGTTTCTATTGATTTTTGGAAGATTATGGCCAGTAACTCCGCAATTTCCACCCTTACTTCCCTCAGCAACCTAGGATGCATCCCACCCGTTCCGGGTGACTTATGCACATCATGCACAGCCAGCTTTCAAGTACCACTTCTTTATCATTTTTAGCCCATCCTGTACCTCAACTATATCTTTCTTTACTGAGACTCTGACACCATCAACCACATGGCCATTTTTGTATCATCTGCAAACTTCTTAATCATGCCCTCTACATTTAAGTCTAAATCTTTATTATCTACCACAAAAAGCAAGGGATCTGGAACTGTGCCCCGTGGATCCCCACTGGAAACAACCTTCCGCTCACAAAAACACCCGTCGACAATTAGCCTTTGCTTCCTGCCACTGAACCAATTTTGGATCCAACTGGCCACTTTCCTTTGGATCCCATGGGCTTGTACATTTTTGACCATTCTGCCTTGTGGGACCTTGTCGAAAGCCTCGCTAAATTCCATGTAGATACAACAAACGCGCTCCCCTCATCGACGCTCCTTGTTACCCCCTCAAAATATTCAATCAATTCTCTTCGATTCACCTTCCCTTAACAAATCCATGCTGACAGTCCTTGATTCATCCGCGCCTTTCTAAATGGCGCCGAATACTGTCCCTCAGAATTGTTTCCAATAATTTGCCCACCACTGAGGTTAGGCCGACTGGCCTGTAATTACTCGGTCTATCCCTTTATCGCTTTTAAATAACGGCACAACGTTGCCCTTGAAGAGGACGAATTTGCACGGTTACGGGGAAAAAGCTGGAGAGTGGGACGAAATGGGACCTCTCTTTCAAACATCCGGCACAGGCACGATGGGCTGAATGGCCTCCTTCTGTGCTTTAAGATTGTAGGATACCATGATTCTGTATCTGTGTTTCACTTAGTATTTCGTGTCCCTCTGTACAGCTTGTGTCTTTTCCAGTGAGAAGAGGTGCTCTGTAATAAATGTACCAGTGCTGTGTTAACTCAAAATGGTGCTCTGAATAAACACATAATTGAGGCCTGCACCAGAATCAAAATCACTGCCTTTAAATTGAAAAAAAATCTCTCTCTCAGTCTGTATCTCCCTCTCCGTACTGTGTGCAATCGAAGAGTTAGCTCCATGTACATTACACAGCGGGTAAAAGGGAACGATTCGCTCCAGTCTGGTACATTCCGTGTGTGTCTCAGTTTTGGCTCCTGTACATGAACCGTATACAGTGGGTAAAAGGTAACGATTCACTCCTGTCTCGTACTGTACATTCCGTGTGTGTCTCAGTGTTAACTCTTGTACATGTACAGTATACAGTGGGTAAAAGGGAACGATTTAATCTCGTTTTCTACTGTACGGCCCGTGTGTGTCTCAGTGTCGGCTCCTGTACACGTACAGTACGCAGTGGTTAACAGGCATCTATTCACTAATCTCGTACTGTCTGGCCCGTATGTCTCCCAATTTCAGCTCCGGTACATGTACAGTACACTATGGGTAAAAAGCAACCACTCACTCACGCCTTAACAAAATGTCCGCCTGTAAGGCAGCCATCTTACTGAGGGGCAAGGTGGCCATCTTACAGAAGGGCAAAGACATAAAAATGCAAACAAATCACTGGTCTTCATTTTTAAGGAATAGAATTGAAAAGCAGAGATGTTATGTTAAACTTGTATACGACATTGGTTAGACAAGAGGTGGAGCAGCAGAGAGTTTGCGAGGGGCTGTAGGTGTGAACGAGGTTACAGAGATCGGGAGGGTTGAGGCCCTGGAAAATGGACAAGGCTGATAATCAGAGTTATTCCTGTGGGCCTGATCAGAATGGGTGCACTCCACCTAAATGGAGAGAGAGAGGAAGAGAGGAAGTTAGAGAGGGAGAGAAAGATAGAGAGATAGAGAAAGATGGAGAGAGAGGGAGAGAGAGAGGGAGCTAGAGGTAGAGGGAGGGAGACAAAGAGGGAGAGAGAGGAAGGGAGAAAGGGAGAGAAAGACAGAGAGATAGAGAAAAAGGGATAGAGAGCGAGAGAGACAGAGAGCTAGAGAGTGAGAGAGAGCGAGATATTAATGCAGAAATTTGGAGTGAGATAGAGGGTGAGAAAGAAAAAAAGGGTGAGAGACAGAGAAAGAGACAGAGAGAGAGACAAAGAGATTAAGAGAGATATGGACAGAGACAGAGAGAGAGAGAGAGACAGAGAGAGTGGGACATAAAGAGATGGAGAGAGAGAGGGAGAGAGAGAGAGAGAAGAGAGAGGGACAGGGAGAGAGAGTCACAGAGAGAGAGAGACACAAACACAGAGGTAGAGAGTGTCAGAGATTGAGATAATGATACAGAAAGATAGTGAGAGAAAGAGAGTGATGGATAAACATAGGGTGAGAGGCAGAGATAGAGGCAGTGAGCGAGACAGAAAGACTAGAGAGAGAAGGACAAAGACATAAAGAGAAAGCGAGAGAGAGTGAGAGAGACAGATACAGAGATAAAGACAGAGGGAACGAGGCGGAGAGAGAGACAGAGAGAGACAGAGAGTGAGAGAGAGAGGGAGATGGAGGGAGAGAGAGAGAGACAGACAGACAGAGAGAGACAAAAGAGAGAGAGACGGTGAGAGAGACAGAGAGAGGGGGAGGGAGAGGCAGAGAGGGAGAGACAGAGAGACACACATACGGAGAGAGAGAGTGAGAGAGAGCGAGATACTGATATAGAAAGATAGAGAAAGACAGAGAGTGAGAGTGAGACAGAGACTGAGAGACAGAGGGCGAGACAGTCAGAGAGACAGAGAGAGAGGCAGGGAGAGAGCGGCAGAGAGACAGAGAGAGAGAGACAGCGGGAGAGAGAGACAGGGAGAGAAGGGGACAGAGAGAGAGAGAACACAGGGCCAAAAGAAATATAACAACTTAAAAAACGGAGAAAGTTAAGACCGATTCACATAAAAGGGAAGAAGTGAGTGTGAGAGAGACAGAAACAAAGAGGGGCAGAGACAGAGTTACTTGGAGATGGAGAGAAATAAAGAGTGTTCGTAAGGCAGGAGAGAAAACTAAAGAGAGAAAGAGAGAAAGAAAGCAGATATATATAAATATCTATATAATCAGAGAGAACAGGCAGACGTGGATGAAACGAGAGAGACAGATTGACAAACAATTGCAAAGTGATAGAAGTAGAAGTGGAAATAACAAGATAGAAAAACACGCAGAATACAAACAGGGATAAACGATATAAACAGAGAACAGACACAATGAAAGATGGAGAAACATAAAAAGTGACAGGAGGGTAGAGACAGGAGTGAGAATAGAACACAGAAATAATTAAATAACCCAACAAATTGTGTGACCAGACTGGAGTGTGTGAGACTGCTGATGAGCAGAACAGCAGCTGATGGAGCAGGCCAGAGAGCTCATGGGTAACACCCCTGTGGATTTAATTTTGACATTTCTAAAGGTGATGCCTGGAGACTGCACAATAAAGTCACGCAGTCTTGTTCACCTGACCCTGGCCATTACTTAGTGCAGGAGTTTCCCAGCTGTTCTGTGCAGTAAAAAAACATCAGATAAACAGAAGCCTGAGACCAAATCGGCTTCAGCATGTCTGAAGGAAAAGGACGATTACAAGGTGGAAGGACTGTGAGAAGGATTGTTAAAGACACGTTGGAAAAGACCAAACAGCAGAGGATATATCACTATAGAAACAAGACCAATTCCAGGAGGGCTGGAAGTCGTTTGAACAGCTGCCGACTTAACTTGGTTCTGTTGGGGACACTGAGAGAAAACAATTGAAGTATTAATTAATCATGCATTGTATTTGTAGGTACCTATTGTTGACAAGTCACCGCCCAGAGGTGTGGTTCTGTGTAAAAAGGTCTTTAAAAGCTGGGCAGAATTTGAGTGCGGAGAGACACAGATCCACCGCGACTGCTCCAACCTCACCTTTCGCTTCCGGGCAGCACCACCTCAACTGGAATCATCCTGACTGCTCGGCACCTCCAGCTTGATGCCTCGATGCAGGTTCACAGATTGCCTTTGAAGCAGATGACCTTGTTACAAGAGAAAGCCACGCTCCACTACAACGGTATCCAGCAAAATACCTGGAATCTTCCCGTCAAGCTTGAGCCAACCATCAGTATATAACTTTCGTTATGGGGTTAATCTATGACAGACATTGGATTTCCAAACGGATATTCATTTTGAGAATTCAGATTGTGTTGTTTTATTGTTGTGAAAACAGTTCTAAATCGGGCATAAACCCAAGATGTTGTTTGAATTATAATGTCAATTCTTCCATTGTATTAATAATGATAAACGATTTTTTTTTTATTTATAAAGGCACGGTTTGTGCCTGAAGTTTCTTTCGGAAAAAGAGCCCATTCAGTTAAATATAAAATTAAACGTCGTGGTGATAAAAAAGCATTGCCCCAAATGAAAGTGTAAAATCACTTTGCACCTTTTTGCTCCTCCATCTGGACCATGCGTAAATTTCCCAGTGAGCTGCTGGATTCTGTAATAAATCACAATGTACTCTTACCCCTTCAGCTGTGTTACGAAACTGGACAGGGTCCCGCCGCACTCTCCTGTTCTGTTAATGTTACAAATACTGTTATTGTTTCAGATGAACACCAGTTCGTGCCATTCTCACTCAGTTTATATCTTTTACGATAGTGAAACATTGATTTAACAGGAACAACAAATGAACCCACTCCGTTTCTTTCACCATTACAAGCTCCACCTTGCCACTATGTAAGATGGCCGCCTTGCCTCTCAGTAAGTGGGCTGCCTTACTGGCGGCCTTTTTGCTTCAGATTCAGTGGGGTCATTTTGATTAAACTTCATGGCTGCCTTACCCCTCAGTATGATGGTTGCAAAACTGGCAGCAATTTTGTTTCAGGGTCATTGTGGCCATTTTGATGATAAGAACATAAGAACATAAGAAATGGGAGCAAGTGTGTCCATATTGCCTCTCGAACCTGCTCCGCCATTCAATCAGATTATGGCTGATCTTCGAACTAAACGCCACTTTCCCGCCCGATCTCCATATGCCTTGAATCACCCAGAGTCCAAAACTCTATCTAGCACAGCCTTCAATATACTCAATGCCTCAGCATCTACAGTCCTCTGGAGTAGAGAATTCCTGCTTTTCTGTTCTTGCAACAAAGTGTAACCTCATATTTGTCCACATTATATTCCATCTGCCAACTTTTTGCCCGCTCACTTAACCTGTCTATATCCATTTGCAAACTCTTTGTGTTCTCCTCACAGCTTACTTTCCCACCTACCTTTGTATCATCAGCAAACTTGGATACATGACACTCAGTCCCTTCATCGAACTCATTAATGTAGATTGTAGACAGCTGAGGCCCAATAACTGATCCTTGCGGCACCCCACCAGTTACAGTCTGCCAACCTGAAAATGACCTCTTACTCTCTCTTTTCTGTCCCTTAACCAATCCTCTATCAATGCTAATGTAACACACCCAACCCCATGAGCACCGACCCACCCCATCTTGCGTAACAACCTTGAATGTGGCACTTTATCGAACAACTTTTTGAAATCCAAATATACTACATAGAATCATAGAATCATAGAATCATAGAAGTTACAACATGGAAACAGTCCCTTCGGCCCAACATGTCCATGTCGCCCAGTTTATACCACTAAGCTAGTCCCAATTGCCTGCACTTGGCCCATATCACTCGATACCCATCTTACCCATGTAACTGTCCAAATGCTTTTTAAAAGACAAAATTGTACCCGCCTCTACTACTGCCTCTGGCAGCTCGTTCCAGACACTCACCACCCTTTGAGTGAAAAAATTGCCCCTCTGGACCCTTTTGTATCTCTCCCCTCTCACCTTTAATCTGTGCCCCCTCGTTGTAGACTCCCCTACCTTTGGGAAAAGATTTTGACTATCGACCTTATCTATGCCCCTCATTATTTTATAGACTTCTATAAGATCACCCCTTAACCTCCTACTCTCCAGGGAAAAAAGTCCCAGTCTGTCGAACCACTCCCTGTAAGTCAAACCATCAAGTCCCGGTAGCATCCTAGTAAATCTTTTCTGCACTCTTTCTAGTTTAATAATATCCTTTCTATAATAGGGTGACCAGAACTGTACACAGAACTCCATTTGTGGCCTCACCAATGCCCTGTACAACTTCAACAAGACATCCCAACTCCTGCATTCAATGTTCTGACCAATGAAACCAAGCATGCTGAATGCCTTCTTCACCACCCTATCCACCTGTGACTCCACTTTCAAGGAGCTATGAATCTGTACTCCCAGATCTCTTTGTTCTATAACTCTCCCCAACGCCCTACCATTAACGGAGTAGGTCCTGGCCCGATTCGATCTACCAAAATGCATCACCTCACATTTATCTAAATTAAACTCCATCTGCCATTCATCGGCCCACTGGCCCAATTTATCAAGATCCCGTTGCAATCCTAGATAACCTTCTTCACAGTCCACAATGCCACCAATCTTGGTGTCATCTGCAAACTTACTAACCATGCCTCCTAAATTCTCATCCAAATCATTAATATAAATAACAAATAACAGCAGACCCAGCACCGATCCCTGAGGCACACCGCTGGACACAGGCATCCAGTTTGAAAAACAACCCTCTACAACCACCCTCTGTCTTCTGTCGTCAAGCCAATTTTGTATCCAATTGGCTACCTCACCTTGGATCCCATGAGATTTAACCTTATGTAACAACCTACCATGCGGTACCTTGTCAAATGCTTTGCTGAAGTCCATGTAGACCACGTCTACTGCACAGCCCTCATCTATCTTCTTGGTTACCCCTTCAAAAAACTCAATCAAATTCGTGAGACATGATTTTCCTCTCACAAAACCATGCTGACTGTTCCTAATTAGTCCCTGCCTCTCCAAATGCCTGTAGATCCTGTCCCTCAGAATACCCTCTAACAACTTACCCACTACAGATGTCAGGCTCACTGGTCTGTAGTTCCCAGGCTTTTCCCTGCCGCCCTTCTTAAACAAAGGCACAACATTTGCTACCCTCCAATCTTCAGGCACCTCACCTGTAGCGGTGGATGATTCAAATATCTCTGCTAGGGGACCCGCAATTTCATCCCTAACCTCCCATAACGTCCTGGGATACATTTCATCAGGTCCCGGAGATTTATCTACCTTGATGCGCGTTAAGACTTCCAGCACCTCCCTCTCTGTAATATGAACACTCCTCAAGACATCACTATTTATTTCCCCAAGTTCCCTAACATCCATGCCTTTCTCAACCGTAAATACCGATGTGAAATATTCATTCAGGATCTCACCCATCTCTTGTGGTTCCGCACATAGATGACCTTGTTGATCCTTCAGAGGCCCTACTCTCTCCCTAGTTACCCTTTTGCCCTTTATGTATTTGTAGAAGCTCTTTGGATTCACCTTTGCCTGATCTGCCAAAGCAATCTCATATCCCCTTTTTGCCCTCCTGATTTCTCTCTTAACTCTACTCCGGCAATCTCTATACTCTTCAAGGGATCCACTTGATCCCAGCTGCCTATGCATGTCATATGCCTCCTTCTTCATTTTGACTAGTGCCTCAATCTCCCGAGTCATCCAAGGTTCCCTACTTCTACCAGCCTTGCCCTTCACTTTATAAGGAATGTGCTTACCCTGAACCCTGGTTAACACACTTTTGAAAGCCTCCCACTTACCAGACATCTCCTGGTTCTCCTTTATCTTTATCTACCCTGCTAGTTACATCCTCAAAGAACGCGAATAAATTTGTCAAACACGATTGCCCATTCATAAAACCATGTTGACCCTGCCGAATCATATTATGATTTTCTAAGTGTCCTGTTCCGACTTCCTTAATAATGGATTTCAACTTTTTCCCGA
Organism: Heptranchias perlo; assembly: GCF_035084215.1. Taxonomy (NCBI): domain Eukaryota; kingdom Metazoa; phylum Chordata; class Chondrichthyes; order Hexanchiformes; family Hexanchidae; genus Heptranchias; species Heptranchias perlo. The sequence continues at coordinate 6,740,354 of NW_027139548.1, forward strand.
CGACTGATGTCAGGCTAACTGCCCGTAGTTCCCTGTTTTCTCTTTCCCTCTTTTCTTGAATAGTGGGGTTACATTTACTACCTTCCAATCCGCTGGGACCGTTCTGGAAGCAGGAGAATTTTGGAAGAGCACAACCAATGCAGCCACTATCTCTGCAGCCACCTCTTTTAGAACCCTCGGTTGGAGCCATCAGGTCCAGGGGATTTATCGGCTTTTAGTCCCATTAGCTTCTCCAGTACTTTTCTTCTACTGATATTAATTATTTTAAGTTCCTCCCTCTCATTGACCTCTTGGTTCCCGGTTATTTCTGGTATGCTTTTTGTGTCTTGTACTGTGAAGCCAGATACAAAATATTTGTTAAACGTCTCTGCCGTTCCATTATTCCCCACTATAATTTCACTTGTCTCAGTCTCTAAGGTACCAACATTTACCGCATGGCGGCCTTGCCCCTCAGTCAGTTGGCCGCACTGCCCCTCAGTTAAATTGACCGCCTTACTGGTCTCCATTTTGTTTCAGGATCAGGGTGCTCATATTGAATTCAGCTTCATGCCGGCCAATTGGTTCAACATGACCGCCTTGCCCCTCAGCAGAATGGTTGCCTTGCCCCTCAGCAAATGGCCACCTTGCCCCTCAGTAAGATGGCTGCCTTACTGGTGGCCATTTTACTTCAGTATCATGGCATTGAAGATGTCGTTCACAATTTTTGTAGTTTCATAGTTGATAGGGCACAAAAGGAGGCCACTGAATCTTTGTCGGCTCTTTGAAGGGCACATAAAATTAGGCTCACTTTCCCCTCTGCTTTTCCCCACAGCCCTTATGGTGACTTTGTAGTAGTAATTGTATTATGTAAATATATGTATATATAAGTTGTTAAGAACATAACAAATAGAAGCAGGAGTAGGTCATACAGCCCCTCGAGCCTGATCCGCCATTCAATCCGATCATAGCTGAACTTCTACCTCAACTTGTTGTTTTTGTTGTTGCTGTAATATATAAATACAAGTTGTTGTTGTCGATAAAGATGGTCTCTCAATCTTTTACTCTTTAATTTCTTCTCCTTTATAAACTGGACTTTGTTTTTGTGCAAATCAATGTTGCTGAGAGATTGTTCCTGTGACTGAGTGAGGGATCTTGCTGTGTATTTGATTTTAAAAAACACTTCTTTGATTTGGCTCTTTTAAATGTCATGGATTTGTTTGAATTCTTTGGCTGATTGGAGAAAGCCTCCAACTGTAAGTTGACCACAAACTACAGGCTTTTTGTCCACAGCTAATCAACACAAGAGAAAAAAGCAAAGATAAATTTCGATCACCTTTGCAAACTGCAAGAGAAGCGGAGAAGTAACAAGAAATGCACGGGCTTTTTGTCCCCGCTCCAGGAGCAGAAGGGAAAACAAAGACACGGGCAGTTTGAACCCTGGCAGCAAACACTGACCAGGTCAGACATACAGACCGGCATCTTTTAGGGGGAATGATTGAGTGGCAAAGCAGAGGACAAAACCTTACCAACTTTATTCGAGAGAGAGAGAAGCAATATATGCTCTTCAGTCTATCTTGATTGTCTTTCTGTCTTTCACACTCTCCCAACTTTTCTCCCTTCTCTTTAGATTCTCTGCTTTGTAAAAGGAGAGTTTATTTGTTAATGGTGTTTGCTGAGAGGTTGCCTGTGTAACGGAATGAGTGAGTGAGTGAGTGAGTGTGAGTGAACTTTGAGGTCTTGCTGAGTCTTTCGTGTCCCTTGCTTTGTTCTTACTCAATTATTTTTCTCTCTCTGTCCAGTGGAATGTTATTTTTTCGGAATGCTGTAACATGATGATGTGGAAAGAGACATTTTGGGAGGAGGGAATCCTTGGACAAGAGGCTTTCTCTCCAGAGGGGATTGGCTGAGGCGTTGACCGTACGCTGCACCCAATTAGGCTCATGTGAGTTGTGTCTGGATCAATGTTGGTTCACTGGATCACTGTGGGTTCACTGGATCACTGTTGTATCACTAGGACACTGCGGGACTACTGGGTCGCTCAGCGATCACTGGGATCCTGTACGATCACTGGAAACACTTGGGGAGCACTGGGTCACTGTGGGATCATTGGAATACTGTAGGATCAAGAAGACACTGTGGCATCACCGGGACACTGTAAGATCACTACTGGGACACTGTAGGATCACTGGGACATTGTGTGATTACTGGATCACTGGGAGTACTGTGAGATCACTTGTTCACTGGCGGCCATTTTGTTTAAGATGCTCGCCTTGCCCCCCACTAAGGTGGCAGTCTTACTGGTGGTCATTTTGTTTCAGGTTCATGGCGTTCAAGTTGTTGCTTATGGTATCATAGTAGCTACAGCAAAGGAGAAGGTTATTCGACCCATCGTGCCTGTGCCAGCTATTGGACAGAGCTATCTAATTAATCCCATTTCCCCATTGCTATTTCCCCACAGCCCTTATGTGGCTTGTTGTAGTAGTAGTTGTTGTTGTTGTCGTCATCGTCGTCGTCATTGTAATATAATTAGAAAATAATCGCCAATAATTTGGATTGGGCATTCAGGAGAAACCTGTTCCCAGATGGGCCGAATGGCTTGTTTCGCTCCTGTACATTTTATGTAAAATATACATAAATAGAACTCTAGAACCATAGAAAAGGTACAGAACAGAAGGGGGCCATTTAAGTCATCGTGTCCGCGCCGGCTCGAAGAACAGGACTGGGACAAATGTCCTCGCGGAGGTGTTTGCTAGTGCTGTTGTGGAAGGTTTAAACTGGAGTGGCAGGGGGATGGGAACCTGAGCGGGGAGTCAGAAGGGAATAAAGTTGAGAGCAGCAAGAGAGGGGAAGACCCAGGGGAAATCTACAATACAAATAGTACAAACAGTTGTTCAAGAACAAGTGAAAGGGAAAAGCATAGAGCAGTGGAAAGAAGGTGTACTTTAGGCATTTTAGGTACTTTAGGCACGACAGGTAAAATGAAAACTAGAAGGCGTAAGGCGATTAACCCAGCATCAAAGCTGTGGCAGGGGGTTGGGAACCTGAGCAGGGAGACAGAGGAAAGCATATCAGGAAGGGACAGAAGGTATGGAGTAAAAGGTAAAGTGTTAAAAAAGGAAAAAGCAGGAACTAAGTGTCACAAAACATATTTGAACGTTCTTTATCTGAATGCACGTAGCATTCGGAACAAAATGGACGAGTTAACGGCACAAATAACGACGTGGCCATTACAGAAACATGGCTGCAGGGTGACAACGACTGTGAATTAAATATGCCAGGGTATTTAACAATCAGGAAGGACAGGCAGGAAGGAAGGGGAGGTGGGGTGGCTATGTTAATAAGGGAAGGAAGCACGGTAATACAGAGAAAAGTTATTGGGACAAAGGATCAGGATAATGAAACAGTTTGGGTAGAGATAAGGAATAAGAAGGGGCAAATAACACTCGGGGGCGTAGTATATAGGCCTCCTAATAGTTGCAACTCTGCTGGAAGAAGTATTAATCAGGAAATAGTCGGGGCATGTAATAAGGGAACAGCTATAATTATGGGGGATTTTAACTAGCATATTAACTGGACAAATCAAATTGGGCAGGGCAGCCTTGAGGAAGAGTTTATTGAGTCTATTAGGGATGGATTTCTTGAGCAGTATGTAACTGAACCAACAAGGGAGCAAGGAACCTTGGACCTGGTCCTGTGTAATGAGCCAGAATTAATTAATATTATCCTAGTTAAGGATCCCCTTGGAATGAGTGACCATAACATGGTTACATTCCATATCCAATTATAGGGTGAGTAGGTTGGTTCTCAAACAAGCATACTGAGCCTGAATAAAGGAGACTATGATGGCATGAGAGCGGAATTGATTAAAGTGGACTGGGGAAATAGATTAAAGGCTAAGACGGTACATGGGCAGTGGTGTTCATTTAAGGAGTTATTTTACAACTTTCAAAAATTATATATTCCACTGAGGAAAAAAGGGTGTCAAAGGAATGACAGCCATCCGTGGCTAAGTAAAGAAATTAAGGATAGTATCCGACTAAAAACAAGGACATATAAGGTAGCCAAACTTAGTGGGAGGATAGAAGATTGTGAAGTCTTCAAAAGACAGCAAAAAGTAACGAAAGGATTGATAAAGAAAGGGAAGATAGTTTATGAACATAAATTAGCAAAAAATATAAAAACAGATAGCAAGAGTTTCAACAGTTATATAAAAAGAAAAGGGGTGGCTGAGGCAAACGTAGGTCCTTTAGAGGATGAGACCGGTAAATTAATGGTGGGAAACATGGAGATGGCAAAAATGCTGAACAAATATTTTGTTTCAGTCTTTACGGTAGAGGACACTAAGTAACAATGGACAAACTGGGGGCTCTGGGGGGGAGGAGCTAAATACGATTAAAATCACAAAGGAATTCGTACTCAGTAAATTAATGGGACTCAAGGCGGATAAATCCCCTGGCTTACATCCTAGGGTCTTGAGGGAAGTGGCAGTAGGGATTGTGGATGCTTTGGTAATAATTTTCCAAAATTCTCTGGACTCGGCAAAGGTCCCGGCAGATTGGAAAACTGCCAATGTAACACCATTATTTAAAAAGGGTAGTAGGCAGAAGGCTGGAAATTATAGACCAGTTAGCTTAACATCAGTGGTGGGTAAAATTTTGGAGCCTACTATTAAGGAGACAGTAGCAGAACATTTGGATAAACATAATTTAATAGGACAAAGTCAGCATGGCTTTAGAAAGGGCAAGTCATGTCTGACAAATTTTCTTGAGTTCTTTGAGGATATAACGTACACGATGGATAAAGGGGAACCAGTGGACGTAGTGTATTTGGACTTCCAGAAGGCATTCGACAAGGTGCCACATTAAATATTATTCCTCAAGATATAGAATCACTGGATTGGGGGTAATATTCTGGCATGGGTGGAGGATTGGTTGTCTAACAGGAAGCAGAGAGTTGGGACAAATGGTACATTCTCGGACTGGCAACCTGCAGTCATTGGTGTTCCGCACGGGTCGGCGCTGGGTCCCCAAATCTTTACAATCTATATTAACGATTTGGAGGAGGGGACCGAGTGTAACATATCAAAGTTTGCAGATGATACAAAGATGTGAGGGAAAGAGTGAGGAGGACATAAAAAACCTACAAGGCGGTATAGACAGGCCGGGTGAGTGGGCGGAGATTTGGCAGATGCAATACAATATTGGAAAATGTGAGGTTATGCACTATGGCAGGAAAAATCGGAGAGCAAGTTATTATCTTAATGGCGAGAAACTGGAAAGAACTGCAGTACAAAGGGATCTGGGGGTCCGAGTGCAAGAAAATCAAAAGGTTAGTTTGCAGGTGCAGCAGGTGATCAAGAAGGCCCACGGAATGTTTGCTTTTATTGCTAGGGGGATAGAATATAAAAACAGGTAGGTACTGCTGCAGTTATATAAGGTATTGGTGAGACTGCACCTGGAATACTGCATACAGTTTTCGTCTCCATACTTCAGAAAAGACATACTTGCTCTCGAGGCAGTACAAAGAAGGTTCACTCGGTTAATCCCGGGGATGAGGGGGTGGACATATGAGGAGAGGTTGAGTAGATTGGGACTCTACTCATTGGAGTTCAGAAGAATGAGAGGCGATCTTATTGAAACATATAAGATTGTGAAGGGGCTTGATCGGGTGGATGCGGTAAGGATGTTCCCAAGGCTGGGTGAAACTAGAACTCTGGGACATAATCTTCAAAACTGAGATGAGTAGAAACTTCTTCACTCATAGGGTAGTCGGTCTGTGGAATTTGCTGCCCCAGGAAGCTGTGGTAGCTGCATCATTAAATAAATTTAAAACAGAAATAGACAGTTTCCTAGAAGTAAAGGGAATTAGGGGACACGGGGAGCAGGCAGGAAATTGGACATGAATTTAGATTTGAGGTTAGGATCAGATCAGCCATGATCTTATTGAATGGCGGAGCAGGCTCGAGGGGCCGATTGCCCTACTCCTGCTCCTATTTCTTATGTTCTTGTTATCTTCTTATAACAACCAGGTGCCCAGTCTAATCTCACCTTCCAGCACCCGGTCCGTAGCCCTGCAGCTTACAGCACTTCAGGTGCAAGTCCAGGTACTTTTTAAATGAGTTAAGTGTCCCTGCCTCTATCACGAAATCCGGCAGCGAATTCCATACACCCACCACCCTCTGGGTAAAAAAGATTTTGCTTATGTCCCCTAAATTCCTTCCGCCAATCAACTTAAATCTATGTCCTCTCGTTGTTGAACTCTCCGCTAGGAGAAACAGGTACTTCCTGTCTAGTCTCTCTGGGCCCCTCATAGTGTTGTGCACCTCAATCAAGTCTCCCCTCAGCCTCCTTGGCTCCAAGGAAAACAACACCAGCCTATCCAATCTCTCCTCGTAGCTGCACTTTTCAAGCCCTGGGAACATTCGTTTAAATCTTCTCTGTACTCCCTCCAGAGCAATTACGTCATTCCTGTAATGTTGTGACCAAAACTGTGCACAATACTCCAGCTTTGGCGTTACCAGCGTTTTATACAGTTCCATCATTACATCTCTGCTTTTGCATTCTATACCTCGGCTCATAACGTTGAGCATCACGTATGCCTTCTTTACAACCTTATCGACCTGTACTGCCACATTCAGGGACCTGTGCACATGCACTACAAGGTCTCTCACTTCCGCTACCCCTCTCAATATTTTCCCATTTATTGCATATTCCCTGTTACTGTTTTCCCTCCCTAAGTGCATAATCTCACACTTCTCGAGGTTGAACTACATTTGTCACTTTTGCGCCCACTCCACCAATCCATTGATATCTTCTTGTAGTCCACAGCTATCCTCTTCTCTATCAACTACGTGGCCAAGTTTTGTGTCGTCTGCAAATTTGCCAATCAAGCCCCCTCCATTCAAGACTAAATCATTAATATATACCACAAATAGCAAGGGACCCAACGCTGAGCCCTGTGGCACACCGCTGGAAACGGATTTCCATTCGCAAAGACATCCATCGACTTTTACATCTTCTGTCCTGTCACTGAGCAAATTTTGGATCCAATTCGCCACATTTCCCTGTATCCCATGGGATTTCACCTTTCTGGCCAGTCTGCCATGTGGAACCTTGTCAAATGCCTTACTAAAATCCAGGTAGACAACATCCACTGCACTACCCTCATCAATCCTCCTTGTCACTTCCTCAAAGAATTCAATCAGATTTGTAAGGCATTTCCTTCACTTAAGAAATCCATGCTGACATTCCCTGATTAAACCATGCTTTCCAAGTGACAGTTTATCCGATCTCTCAGTATTATTCTAAAAGTTTGCCCATCACCGACGTCAGACTGACCGGCCTATAATTGTTCGGCCTTTCCCTCGTACCCTTTTTAAACAATGCTACTACGTTTGCAGTCTTCCAGTCTTCCGGGACCTCCCTTTTATCTTGTGAGGATTGGAAAATGATCCTCAAAGCATCCATTATTTCCTCCCTGGCTTCCTTAAATAGCTCAGGAAACAATCCATCCGGCCCTGCTGACTTATCAAATTACAAGGATTCCAGTCCCTCGAGTACTTCCTCTCTCGTTATGTTTAACTTATCCAATATTTCACACCTCTCCTCTTTAACTACTATGTCCGGATCAGATGGAGACAAAATATCCATTTAAATCCTTACCCACATCCTCTGCTTCTACACACAAGTTACCCTTAACAACCCTGATCGGTCTCACATTTTCCTTCGCTATCCTCTTGTTCTTAATGTACTGATAAAACATCTTTTGGTTTTCTTTAATCTTACTGGCTAATATATTTTCATGCTCTCTCTTCGGTTTCCTTATTTCCTTTTTTTACGTCATCCCTGTACTTTCTATACCCCTCTAGGCTTTCTGCCGTGTTTAGTTTTCTGTGACAGTCATGTGCTTTCTTTTTCTGCTCTATCTTGCCCCGTATACTTCTAGACAACCAGTGGCCTCTAAATATATAATATATATGTACAAGTTGTTATGGTAGACGTTGTAACACATGAATGCAAGTTGTTGTTATACAAGAATAGAAATCAAGGAGAAAAGTAGAAAACCGGAGAGAGGGGAAGAAATATAAAAATTAAAACAGAGATTGAGAGAAATTGAATAAATTTCAGACACAGATGCAAAGGAGAGATCGACAATGAGCGAGAGGGATAGGGAGGCAGATGTAAAATAAGACAGACAAGGCAGAGAGAGAAGACAGGCAGAGACATTGAGGCAGAGAGGGAGAGAGAGAGAGAGGGAGAGAGAGAGACGGAGAGATGCAAACGAAAAAATCCAAGAGTAAGGACAGAACAAGATAGAGACACAAACAGGGACAGGGAGACAGAAATGAAAGTAGAAGTGGAAATATCAATTTAGAAAAAACACACAGAAAATAAACAGAGTTAAACGATATACATAGAGAACAGCTACAATGAAAGACAGTCAAAGATTTAAAGTGACAGGATGGTAGAGACAGGCGTGAGAATAGAACACAGAAAGAATTAAATCGCCAAACAAACTATGTGACCAGATGGGAATGTGTGAGAGTGCTGACGAGCAGAACAGCAGCAGATGGAGCAGGCCAGAGAGTTCATGGGTAACACCCCGATGGATTTAATTTTGACATTTCTAAAGTTGATGCCTGGAGGCTGCACAATAAAGCCGCTCAGTCTTGTGTACCTGACCCTGACCATTACTTACTGCAGGAGTTTCCCAGCTGCTCTTTGGAGTAACAATTCATCAGATAAACAGAAGCCTGAGACGGAATCGGCTTCAGCATGTCTGAAGGAAAAGGAAGATTAAAAGGTGTAACGACTGTGAGAAGGATTGTGAAGCACACATTGGAAAAGATCACACAGCAGAGGACAGTTCACCATAGCAACAAGAACGCTTCCAGGAGGGCTAGAAGTGGTTTGAACACCTGCTGACTTAACTTGGTTACGTTGTGGACACTTGAAGAAAACCAGTGAAGTGTCACTCAATCGTGGGTTGTATTTGTAGGAATCTATTTTTGACAAGTCAACGCCCCAGAGGAGTGGTTCTGTGCTCAAATGGATTCTAAAAGCTGGGCAGAAGTTGAGTGGGGAGAGACACAGATCCACTGCGACTGGTCCAACCTCAACTTTCGCTTCCTGACAGCACCACCTTACCCGGAATCTTCATGTCTGTTCATCACCTCCAGCTTGATGCCACGATGCAGGTTAATATATTGTCTGTGAAGCAGATGACCTGGATACAAACGAAAGCCACTTCATACAACAACAGTATCCATCAAAATACCTGGAATCTTCCCGGCAAGCTTGAGCCAACCACGAGGACATAACTTTCGTTATCTGGTTAGTCTAAGATAGACATTGGATTTCCAAATGTTTCTCCGTGTCTCTCACCAGAACAAGCACCCCCTTGCCCCTCAGTATGATGGCTGCCAAACTGGTGGCTATTTTGTTTCAGATACAGAATGGCCATTTTGATTAAACTTCATGGCCGCCCTGCCCCTCAGTCAGGTGACCGCCTTGCCCCTCAGTAAGATGGCCACAGTGGCAGCCATTTTTTTTCAGGTTCATGGCATTGAAGCTGTTGTTCAGAGCTTCAGAGCAGATACGGCACAAGAAGAGGCCATTCAGCCCAGACTGTCTGTGCTGGCGCTTTGATAGGGCTATTCAATTAATCTCACTTCCCCCTCTGCTCTTTCCCCACTGACCTTATGGCTGATTTGTCGTAGTGGTTATAATATGTTAATATATAAATATACAGAATTTGTTGTCGTAGTTGGTCTAACATAAATACAAGGTATTGTTAAAATAAAGTTTGTCTCTCAATCTTTTACACTTTAGTTTCTTCTCCTTTATCAACTGGGCTTTGTTTCAGTGTAAATGAATGTTGCTGAGAGATTGTCCCTGTGACTGAGTGAGGGATCTTGCTGTGAATTAGGTTTTTAAAAACCTTCTTTGCTTCTGCTCTTTTAAATATCTTGAATTTGTTTTAACTCTTTGGCTAATTGGAAAACGCCACAAACTGTAAGTTGACCACGAACCACAGGCTTTTTGTCCACTGCTAATTAAAAGGTGAAAAAAGAGCAAAGGTAAAGTTCGCTAACCTTTGCAAACTTCAACCAACAGGGGTGAAGTCGCAAGTAATAGCCCAGGATTTTTGTCCCATGCTCCAGGAATAGAAGGGAAAACAAAGACACGGGCAGTTTGGACCCTGCAGCAAACACTAACCAGGACAGATAGTCAGATGGACTGAACGGCAGCTTTTAGGGGGAAAGAGTGAGTGTAACGCAGGAGACAAAACCCTGCAAACTTGTATTGGAGAGAAAGAGAGAAGCAACATGTGCTCTTCAGTCAGTCCTGAGTATCTTTCTGACTCTCTCAATCGCTCAACTTTTCCCTCCTCTCTATAGATTCTCCGCTTTGTAACTGCGGATTGTGTTTATCAATGGTGTTTGCTGAGAGATTGCCTGTGTAACGGAAGGAGTGAGTGAGTGTGAGAGAGCTCTGGGCTCTTGCTGTCTCTTTTTAATCCCTTGCTTTTCTTTTAATCACTTCGTTCTCTCTCTCTCTCTGTCTCTCCCTCTCGAGAAGAATGCTTTTGTGGAATTGCTGCAAAATTAAGATGTGGAAAGAGGAATTTTAGGAAGAGGAGTTATCCTTGGACAAGAAGCCTTCTCCCCAGAGGGGACTGACGGAGGCCTTCACCACAGGCTGCACCCAATGGGGCTCATGTGAGTTGTTTCTGTATCACTGTGGGCTCATTGGGTCGCTGAAGGCTCACTGGGTCGCTTGGGAATCACTGAGTCTCTCTGGTATCACTGTGTCACTGTGGGATAACTGGTCCACTGTGGCATCACTGGGACACTGGCATGACTAGTGCACTCTGGGTCACTGAGATCACTGTGAACACTGTGGGATCACTGGGACACTCTGGAATTACAGCAGGGTCAGTGGGATACCCTGGGTTCATAGCGGGGTCACTGGGATCACTGTGAGATCACTGGGATACTCTGGGATCACTGTGCGATTACTGGGATTTTGGCGGACATTTTGTTTGAAATGGCCGCCGTATTGCCCGCCATTTTGTTTCAGGTTCATATTGTTGCAGGAGAAACTTATTTACCCGTTCTAAGTTATGTGTAAATACATAATATTCAATCTGTATGTTTATATAGATTTAATATTATGTATTTATGTATTTATTTAAAAGATAATATGATATATATATATATATATATATGTATAGATATTTTTGATATCACATATATTTATATATATATATATATATATACACACACATGATATCATATACACAAGTTGATGCTGTGTATAAAGATTGTCTCAATCTTTTACACACGTGTAGTTTGGACACTGGGATCAATGGGATCAGTGGGATACTGTGAGATCACTGGGTGAACTATGGGATCAGTAATACATTGTGGGACCACTGTGGGATTACTGGGTGCACAGTGGGATCACTGGGACACTCTGGGGTCACTGTGGGATCACTGTGGGATAATTGGATGCACTTTGGAATCACTTGCACACTGTGGGATCACTGTGAGATACAACTTTAGCCACTTCGGCCAAACGGACCCTGTTTCTCCCCTTTAAATTCTATGTAATATCCAAATATATATAATGTTGTTGTCGTTTTCAGGGATTCCCGGAGAAACTTCTTTACCAAGGTGGGCCGAATGGCCTGTTTCTGTGCCGTGCTGTATTCTATGGAATTTATATGTATGTATATCTATATATATATATATATATATATAGATAGACAGATAGATTATTATATATACACGAAGTTGTTCTTGTAAATAGAAAGAGCAGTTGGGGCGAACGGCCCCAGTGCTGTACCTTGTTGTACTGCACATTTGATGTAAAATATATATAATTATATTTTATATTTTATTATATTTTCTGTTCAAGAAGTTGTTGTTGATATCAACTAAGTAATTCAGGGGAAACTTCTTTACTTAGATGGACCAAATGGTATTTTGCAGTGCCGCACTATATTCTATCATATATATACATAAAGATATATTATATATACAAGAAATTGTTATAAAATAGAAATAGCAGTTCGGCCGAATGGCCTCTGCTGTATTGTACATTCGTTGTCAATTATATATAATTATATCATTATATTAGTTATTCAACAATTTGTTTTTTTGTCAAATAAGAAATTCAAAGGAAACTTCTTTACACAGATAGGCCGAACGGCCTATAAAAAAGGGGGAAGGTTTAAACTAATTTTTCATGGGGATGGGCACCACGAAAGGATAAAGAAGGTGCACAAAGGATTGGAAGAGGCAGATAGCACTAGAGTAAGAAATAGTACGGTATGAGATGGGATCAGTCGAAGGGAGAATACGGGAAAGTCTAAGATAGGTTTACCGTGCATGTGTGTAAACACATGAAGCGTGGTAAATAAGGTTGCTGAGCTGCAGTCGCAAATGACCACATGAGAATACGATCCGTTTCCTTCTCTGACCCTGTGATCCTCAAAATGTGATCGTGGGATTAGAGAGAAAGGGAGAGAGCATGTAAAGCTCAGTCGGGACCCTGTGTCTCTTGGCCCTCAACCTATAGACTCGCCTCGTGCATTAGAGCAACATAAAAAGGGGACAAAGAACCCGGACATCAAAACAGACAAAGAGACTGAGGCAGGTGGCGATAGATGACAGCAGAGATAGTGACGGACAGACTGACAGAGGCAGAGTCAGACATAAAAGCAGCGATCGGTTTACCAGATTATTGATAACTCTCAAACCGTGCTGTTATATACCTCCATCAATTTACTTTCCCAATCCGTTGCTGCTTCTGACGCCATTGATGTTTGAAAACACTGACTTTCCAATTACATTTACATATCCCAGTACATTAACTTTCCCAATCCAATTATATATCCCAGTCTGCAGTGTTTCCCAATCCATTGACATATTCCAGAGGCAGAGTTTCGCAATTCATTGATGTACACCAGTTGATTAACTATCCCAATCTACAGATATATCCCAGCCCATTCCTTTTCACAATCCATTGATATATCCCAGTCCACAGTGTTTCCCAATCCATTGATATATCCCAGTACACTGCGTCTCCCAACGCATTGATATATTCCAGTCCAATGTGTTTACCAATCCATTGATATATCCCAGTCTATTTTTTTTCCCAATCCATTAATAAATCCCAGTCAACAATATTTCCCAATCCATTGATATATCCCAGTCCACAGTGTTCCCAATCCATGGATATATCTCAGTCCATTGACTTTACCGATCCATTGATATATCCCAGTCCATTGACTTTCCCAAAGCATTGATATATCCCAGCCCATTTCTTCCCCTTTGATTGATATATCCCAGTGCACGGTGTTTCCCAATCCATTGATATATCTCAGTCCATTCTGTTTGCTAATCCATTGATATATCGCTGTCTAATGTGTTTCCCAATCAATTGATATGTTCCAGTCCATTGACTTTGCCAATGCATTGATATAACCCAGCCCATTTTTCCAAATTAATTGATATATCCTAGTCCACAGTGTTCCCCAATCCATAGAATTATCCCAGTCCATTTACTTCCCCAATCCATTTACATGTCCCAATCCAATGACTTTCCTAAAGCAGCGAACGTTCAAAAGGACTTTTATAAGCTACGGCACAGAAGACTCGTGACTAAGGTCAGAACATGTGGAGTCAGAGGACGAGTAGCAGAATGAATAGCAAACTGTCTACAAAACAGAAAACAGAGTATGGGGATTAAAGATAGTCACTCAAACTGGCGGAAGATGGAAAGTGGTGTTACACAAGGATCCGTGCTGGGAACACAGTTGTTCACCATTTACTCAAATTATTTGGACATGATAATCGGTAGTACAGGATTTAAATTTGCGGCTGACACCACGTTGGGAGATAGATGGGGGGATAGTTAATCCTCAGGTAGACTACAACAAAATACAAGAGGACGTTAACAAACTTGCAGAATGGAAATGTAAATGGCCAATGAATTTCAACATAAATAAGAATTTAGTGGGATGACTGAGGAGACCACCGACTCCTACAGATAAGTTACGTTAAACTTGTGCAGAACCTTAGTTGGACCACAGTTAGAGTATTGTGCACAGTTGTGGTCTACACATTGAAAAAAACGGTATGGAGACACCGGCTGTGGTGCAAAAAATATTTAGGAGGATGATATCAGGACTGAGATGTTATAACTAGCAGGAAAGTCTGAAGAGGCAGGGGCTCTTTTCTCTGGACAAGAGAAGGCTGAGTGGTGACTAAATAGAGGTCATTAGAATAATGAAGTGGTTTGAGCAGGTCGACACGGAGAAAATGTTTCCGATTGTTGGGGAATCCAAAACTAGGGGCCATAAACATAAGATAGTCACTCATAAATCGAATATGCGATTGAGGAGAAATGTATTTAAATTTAAAATGTGGAACTTGCTACCACGTGGAGTCGTTGAGGCGAATATCGTGGATACATTTAAGTAGACGCGAGATAAGTACCGACAACCCGTCAGGTCCCCGGCTCCGAGTGGGGGAGGTCAATTCAGATATTCACATTGAAAATTGTTTGACATCTGGGGTCGTGTCCGGGGTCACCGAAGGTTCCTGGAGGCACCGCAGTGGCCAAGCGGAAGTTCCTCAGCATTGAAAAATTGAAAGTATGGGTTCGACCCCTGATCGGGTCTCTGTTCGTTTTGAATATTTAAGGTGATATTGACGCTGCGCCCCGTCCAAGGGATATCCTTCTCGAGATGAATTTCCCAAACCGAATTTAAATTTCACGAACAGGACAAGTCTGCTTTTAATTATATACAGGGCTAACATCGTAACTGATAGATTCTGAATTAAAATAACATCTAAATCACTGAAACTGTTGAATTGTAGCTGACCTTCGCACCATCAGTTTAAATACCCTTTTCATGTTAACAATCCTCTGACAATCACACAGAGGCCCCAGGAACATCCAGGACCCGAGTTTGTGCGAGACAGCACGGTTACTCCATTATATAATGTAAAAAATGACAAGCTGTTTCACCTTCTCTTGAACAGTAGAACTAGAGGACACAGACTGCGCTTGAAGAGGTTAAATTCTAAACTTATCTGCGGACACATTAATTCAGTGAGGGCGTACTCGATCGATGGGACAGGCTCCTTTCCCAATCCATATAATTAAAATTAGAGGATAGAGAAATTTAGAGGAACACAGTAACTGCTTGATTAGAAATTGAGGCAGAGTAATTTAGGGGAACACGAGCTGCTTAATTAGAAATACAAGAAATGGGAATTCAGGGGGATAGAGTAACGATTTCGTTATAATAATAGAAAAAGGGAATCTAACGGAACACAGTAACTGATTAATTACAAATGGACAACAAGTGAGTTTAGGGGAACACAACAACGATTTAATTGGTCATATAGGTCAGCTGAATATAAGTGAACATGAAACTGTTTAATTAGAAATAGAATAAAGTGGAATACAGGGGAACGCAGTAACTGTTCAATTAAGGATTGAGAACAGTGAAAATTAGGAGAATACAGCAAATCTTTAAAAAGTAATGAGGACCAGCGGAACACAACAATCATTTATTTGGAAGTAGGGGACACGGGAAGACTGTAACGGTTTAATTAGAAATAGAGGAACTCAAGCGAAAAGAACAACAGTTGGATTAGAAACAGAGCGCTGGGAATCACCATCTTTTGTGATTGAATTTGACACGGTAATGCAATGGTTTACTTGATCATGACGTTGCTTTCTATTTTACGTGTTGATTTTGGATGATGTGATTGAATGCACATCGGCTTCTCATTATTGTGGCTGCGAGCAGATTGGTCGCTGACTGATTGAATTAAAACCTCTGCCTGTTGCTGGACTCGTGCCTTAAATACTGTTGGTCGTCTGCTTCCGGTTCAATGGAAATGTGCCTATTACACGGAACTGCCCATAAGACACCACCATTTCCCCTCGAGATCGATGCCAGTCGGATAGGCACAGCCTGGGATCCACGGGGACCTGCAACCATGTGGAGTTTGTAATTTGGGGAATTTCAGGATCAACTGCAACGTTAAAGATTGACCGGTAACGGGGGCACTGAATTATAATTAATAAATGTACCATTGATAATTAAAGTACTAAGGCTACAGTAAGCGAAATGTTGTCAATAAGGTTTTTGAACATTGAAGTGAGGTGTCATTAATTTATTAAGCGCACAGTGCATACAACACGACTTAAACAAACACTTAAAAGGTTGTAATTACAACCAAACCTGATGATGGTTAAGAACATAAGAACATAAGAAATTGGAGCAGGAGTAGGCCAATCGGCCCCTCGAGCCTGCTCCGCCATTCAATAAGATCATGGCTGATCTGATCCCAACCACAAATCTAAAGAACACAAGAAGTCGGAGCAGGACCCGGCCACATAGCCCCTGGGCCCTCTCCGCCACCCACAGGGCATTGACCGATCCGAACTCAGCTTCATGTCCAATTTCCTGCCCGCTCCCCATAACCCCTAATTCCCTTTACTTCTAGGAAACTGTCTATTTCTGTTTTAAATTTATCTAATGATGTAGCTTCCACAGCTTCCTGGGGCAGCAAATTCCACAGACCGACCACCCTCTGAGTGAAGAAGTTTCTCCTCATCTCAGTTTTGAAAGAGCAGCCCCTTATTCTAAGATTATGCCCCCTAGTTCTAGTTTCACCCATCTTTGGGAACATCCTTACTGCATCCACCCGATCAAGACCCTTCACAATCTTATATGTTTCAATAAGATCGCCTCTCATTCTTCTGAACTCCAATGAGTAGAGTCCCAATCTACTCAACCTCTCCTCATATGTCCGCCCCCTCATCCCCGGGATTAACCGAGTGAACCTTCTTTGTACTGCCTCGAGAGCAAGTATGTCTTTTCTTAAGTATGGAGACCAAAACTGTATGCAGTATTCCAGGTGCGGTCTCACCAATACCTTATATAACTGCAGCAATACCTCCCTGTTTTTATATTCTATCCCCCTAGCAATAAACGCCAACATTCCGTTGGCTTTCTTGATCACCTGCTGCACCTGCATACCAACTTTTTGATTTTCTTGCACTAGGACCCCCAGATCCCTTTGTACTGCAGTACTTTCCAGTCTCTCGCCATTAAGAAAATAACTTGCTCTCTGATTTTTCCTGCCAAAGTGCATAACCTCACATTTTCCAATATTATATTGCATCTGCCAAATCTCCGCCCACTCACCCAGCCTGTGGATTCAACCGTTTTACAGTTCTGAGCTCAGTATCTTCGACCTTTACCAATCGGAATACTCATTACAAACAGACAGTTTTTATGCATTTTCTCACTGCCTGTACTTGGAAATACACACAATTATGGATCACATAATTATATGGAAGTTAAAATACAACTCCACATAACGAGAAAGGAATTGACTATTCCTTTATCAATAACGATAGTTTTCTTTACAAACGCAGCTCTTTTTCGATTGGGCTAACAAGTATAGTTCCCTTACTTCGTTATATCATCGATAGTTTCTCCCTTGATCCATACACATGCAATTCTACCTCCATTAATAAGATTTACTAGGATGCTACCGGGACTTGATGGTTTGACTTACAGGGAGAGGTTAGACAGACTGGGACTTTATTCCCTGGAGAGTAGGAGGTTAAGGGGTGATCTTATAGAAGTCTATATAATAATGAGGGGCATAGATAAGATCGATAGTCAAAATCTTTTCCCAAAGGTAGGGGAGTCTATAACGAGGGGGCACAGATTTAAGGTGAGAGGGGAGAGATACAAAAGGATCCAGAGGGGCAATTTTTTCACTCAAAGGGTGGTGAGTGTCTGGAACGAGCTGCCAGAGGCAGTAGTAGAGGCGGGTAAAATTTTGTCTTTTAAAAAGCATTTGGACAGTTACATGGGGAAGATGGGTATCGAGGGATATGGGCCAAGTGCAGGCAATTGGGACTAGCTTAGTGGTATAAACTGGGCGACATGGACATGTTGGGCCGAAGGGCCTGTTTCCATGTTGTAACTTCTATGATTCTATGATTCTATGAATTCCTGTTTCTGTATCACTCAGACCAATTCAATTGGTTTTGTATGCCGAGATGTTTTCGTTTGAAGAACTAACTGTTTTGCCGCACTGTTATCAAATGATTAATGTTCTCTGAAATTCATCAATCAGTATGTAATGATCCCTCTTTAAAGAAGTCTCTGATTTCATCCTGAAACTGACGATTGCTGCAGGGTCAGCCCTGGCCCATCAGCCCAATGAGACTCTAAATTGATGTATACTTCCCTGCATAATAGGCAAAGGCTAAAGATTAACATTACTATAATATAAGGAGAAACCAATACAGTATCACATTGGCACACTTCAGGACAGTGTGAATTACGATTTCCTTTCAGTGCCCCCTTTGTTGGCGTTACCGTATTTAAGGCCAACTCTGAACAATATCTCATCAGCATGATGTATCTGTCTCGATCTATTCAATTCCACAAATCTCTACCCATTGGTTTTACATACTGTCCAGTGCCACATTAACTACTTCATGTAATGGTGGTGTCAGCGTCACTGACCATTTCTTGAACCCGTTCTTCAGTGCAGCTTCATCAGAGATTTTTTTAGAATTGTATAGAATGTACAGCACAGAAACAGGCCATTCAGCAGAACTGGCACATACCAGTCTGTGTGCCTCACACAACCCTCCTTCTAGCCCTCTTCATCCAACCCTATCAGCAGAACATTCTATGATTTTCTCCATCATATGTTTATCCAGCTTCCCCTTCCATGCATCTCTCTATATCGCATGCTGGTTGCTTCACGAGCTTCGCGTCACTTCTGTAAACACAGCGATATCCCAAGATCAGGCAGCACGAGACATCCGATGGAAGCCATTCTTGCCCTTTCCGGCTGTCTCTCAATTGATCGGGGCGGCTGGCTGTGTTTGATTGGAATATCTCCCTGCATAGTCCCAATGTTTCGGGCAGTGGCCAAGCCATCAAATAGATTCTTCTCATTGTTCAGTATAAGCAAGGCCACCACCATCCCCAAGAGAAATATATCAATTAACCATCTTAACTACACGTTCCTGACTTTCACTAGATTGTGTATTGAAACCAGATTGATATCTTTTGGCGAGACGTGTTCAGCTGATTTAAGATAAGAATGGATGGGACAGGATAGATAGATGCAGAAAGCTTCCATTAGTTGAGGGATCAAGAACTAACGGTCATGGATTACAAAATAAATATAAGAGATTTAGAACTGTGGGTGGGAGAAACCGCTTTACATGGAGAGTTGCGATGATGCGGAAATTACAGAGGCAGAAATCATGTCCATATTCAAGATTAAATTGTACAGATGTGGTCATAAAAATAGGTTGAAGTGATTTTGAGACTGGGTGGATAAAGTGATTGGAATTATTTCTCGAGTGGACGGTAAACGCCGACAACGACTGGGTGGGCCAAATGGTCTGTTATGACATTAAAACATTTTGATGATCATTGATATTTTAATAAATATCTGTTAACAGATATTCTTACCGTCCCATTGACGAATCAATTTCCTACTGTCTCCATCATTAATCACTTATCAGGAGACAGGGGTCCCGTTCTATTGGGCCAGGAGACAATGGGGAGCGGTGTCTGAAGGGGAGGCCAGCGCCTGTAACATTCACACCAAGATCACAGAATAATTACAAATAACCATGATTGTAACAACCTTTACTGTTTCTACACTAACGAAAACTTAAATTATTAATGAAACTGGCGCGTCCGATTCCAGTACGAGGAGTGTAAGACAGTTAACGCTGCCGCCCACATGTTCCACCGAACTACTGAAGCTCAATCATGACTGTTCTCTTTGAATCTTGAGCATGAAGTGCGCTGTTTTATCAGGAAACTATTCTGTTCACCCGAGGGAAGCAGCAGATGTCAAACTCAGGGTATAAAATAGAAGAAATGTTTTCTGATCCCTGTTCATTTAACAACAAAGAAAGACGGCCATTCTAAAATGGAACACGGATTGTATTTGAGCTCTAGTTAGAACAGGAAGCTTTGCTTTGACTTTTGATTTCTTTAACCAAAATCAGAATGAATGTTGAAGGAGATTTCAACACCTTCTTCAGCTCTTCCCTGAATTTCGTTTGGGTAGCTGCATAAATACACGTGTTTGTACAGGAACTCAAATACATGAGCATATGTCCGATTTCAGAGACGATATACGCAGGAGCTGTATAATCGGGTCTGTAATGCACGGCCAGGCCGATAGCTAAAACAGTCACGGCAGCTGTCGACCACAACAGTATAAAACTGCCTGATACAGTGAACAGTAAAATAATAGATTTCCTTCGGTTCTCCAACTCTGGATCGCTCTTATTCTCACTGCTGTGACCCCGGAGACCCCTGCGGGCTCTGCTGGCCACTAAAATGCATCTGACTGTCAAACAATTAAACAGAAATATTAAAGCAAAAGGAATCCATGGAATTAAAATACTGTCTAACCATTTGTACATTACACCTGCAGGCGATGAAAAAAATGCCAAACTGGGGCGGAGACCCCACTGAACATTGTTAATTATTTGTGTATGTTCAAATGCAAACCAATAGGGGATGTTTTCTAAACAGATCAGGACAGAGAGCGTTGTTATAACCGCAGCCGCAGTTCTCACTGTGCAATATCTTGATTTAAACTTTTGACAACATATCGATACAAATCGGTCAAATGTGAACGAGACTGTGAACCACACTGACATATACACGTTGGTACAATTAATGTAGAGCATGAACTTACGAATGACAGTGTAGGACAGGAATTGAAGTGGAAAGATTTTGGTTAAAATTTGATACTCTATTACATTGAAGGTAATGACCAGTAGATCTGCTGTTGCCATGGCCACCATATAGATAGAGATACATTTGGAAAGGCCGCAATTTCCTCTGGAAAGAATCACGATTGTCATTAGGTTCGCTGTAAGAAAGAGGAACAAGAGGTAAGTAACGGGGATTCTCAGATAAATCTCACAGCATATTGTGGGGAAATGTTCAGATGATTTCCTACTTAGAGTAATGCACGCGGGTTCTTTTTTTAATATAGGCGAGCGATTTCAACACTTTATTGAAAAGAAAGAAAACATCAAACACTCAATATCGAGGGACTGACAATCCGCCGTCCTTCCAGCTTACTTCAGTCAGGCGTTGTCAAGGCAGTGGGGGGAGGGTCACTCGGAATCAGTCTGGGGAATGGTAACGGAGAGCGTCCCCACTATTACCGACACCCAGGCACTGATGAGTCAACGGGGGTTTTGGACTTTGGGCGATCGTGTAAAACAGGCGACATCGGGTCATCCGTCCGTCATACATCTGTCCCGAATTTCATCTCCATCGCTGTCGTCACGAACACTAGATTGAGGTTCCACTCACACTGTAACTGTGCGGTCCAGGCTAAATTGGAGCACCTCGCAGGGACGATACAGGTGCAAAGAAAAGCGCCTTAAAGGGAAACATTGGATGGTTCTGTAAGTTGTTATTTTCCCGCAGTTAATTAGTAAACGGATTTCCTTACATCCGTCCAAACACACATTTCAATACAGTGTTGAGCGCTAAAATCATTCTGCCATTAAGCTTATACCCATGTGATATACCGACCCAATTTTATAATTTACTGCTGAGGCCCCATGGAACATTTAGTTCCTTCAGTTTCTTTGGCGAGCGGGGTCTCGGGAGCTGCCAGCAGTTTTCAACAGTTTTAATTGTAATTTCACAGCAATTACTGGAAAGATATGAATTCAAATAAAACATTCAGCCGAGACAAAAGCTTCAAATTAGGTCGAAACCCTGGGCTTTTTCTATTTATAATCGCCCCGAGGGAGCTGCTCGGTAACAAAGCGGGAGCTGGTGGAACCGCGAAGGATCTTTGCAGCCGAGGGGAGGGGAGCGGTTCTCTGAGCGGCAATTATTTCTCAATTATATTTCCATGTCTCCTGTTGGGTGGAGGTGGCTGCACACCGAGGAACTGACCACTAAAGTATACAGGAACAACGGTACAAATAAAAGCATTAACAGGGGCACGAGGCAACACATTCTTTAATGATCGATGTACTGTTAGTGGGGCCGGGGAATCAGCCTCGCCGCCCTCGGAGAGGGATGAAAGTTGATCGCTCGGTGCCCACGATCTGCGGAGCAGAGCAGCGCCTCAATGGCGGCGGCCGACTGCGAGGATTCCTGCTGATATTCACCAATTTATCCCGGTGGATAAGTGACTCTGAAATGAGGATATTCTCGGAATGTGTTCCACAATCATTAACAGTGAGATCGTGAACAGCTTTGACACAACAGGTTATATTGACTTACCGGGAAAACCAAAGGATGCGAGAACCGGGTAGTAAATCTCCTTTATTTGAATAATTGTTGGCCTTTCCATTTTTTCGAAGCATGCATGAATTCTGTCCGGCTTTACGGTTCCGAATGGAGTTTATCTGAGATCCGCAAATACTCCCCCGTTTATAGAACAATCGGTGCCCCGGTGAGAAAATCAGGTTGCTCAATAATTGGCATTAGTTACAGTCACTTAACAAACAAGGCGCGATTTTCCACTTCTCGGCCCCCGGGACGTCAATGGGGAAATTGTACAGCTCAGTCCATGAAACTCCGTCCATTCACATCAATGAACGGAAAGTAATCCCGGAGGGAATGTGAACCCTGAATGGAACATCCCTCTTGGAAACTGAACTGGGTTCTTCTATGACTCAAGAATTCAGTAACATCTTCACACTCCCATTACATAATTAAAATGTGTTTCATACTGTGATGATGACTCGGCTCAATAATTTGGTGACTCTACTCTAATATTAATATTGATGAACATAATCTAACCTTAATATTGGTGAACATACACTAACACTACTATTGGTGACCCAACTCTAACATTACTATTGGTGAACATACTCTCACATTACTATTGGTGACAATAATCTAACATTACCGGTGTAGACCCTAATCTAACGTTACTGGTGGAGAACCTACGTTAACGTTGCGAATTGTGACCCTACTTTTATGTTTCTGGTGGAGACGCTACTCAATCTTTCCAGGTGGTGACCCGACTCCAACGTTACTTGTTGTGACCCCACTCTATCATTACTGGTGGTGACACTAATTCAACATTACTGATGTTGACCCGAATCTAACATTATTGGTGGCAATCCTGATCAAACATTATTGGAGGTATCCATCTATTAAAATTGATGTTGGTGAAGTTACTCTAAGATATTTGGTGTCGTTCATATGCTGACATTATTAGTGGTGACCTTATTCTAACATTACAGTTGATGACCCTACTGCAACATTTCTGGTGGTAACCATACTCTAACATTACTGGGCATCGGTGAGCAGGTTATGGGTGAGTAAGTGCCGCTTGATAGCACTGTCGACGATACCTTCCATCACTTTGCTGATGATTGAGAGCAGACTGAAGGGGCGGTAATTGGCCGCTTTGGAGTTGTCCTGCTTTTTGTGGACAGGACATACCTGGGCAATTTTCCACATTGCCGGGCAGATGCCACTGTTGTAACTGTACTGGAACAGCTTGCCTCGAGGCGCAGCTAGTTCTGGAGCACAAGCCTTCAGCACTACTGCTGGGATGTTATCGGGGCCCATAGCCTTTGCTGTATCCAGTGCACTCAGCCGTTTCTTGATAACACGTGGAGTGAATCGAATTGTCTGAAGACTGGCTTCTGTGATGGTGGGGATATCGGGAGGAGGCCGAAATGGGTTTGCAGAGCCTCCTCCTCCCGTTAGTGTTCAATTGTCCACCACCATTCACGACTGGATGTGGCAGGACTGCAGAGCTTTGATCTGATCCGCTGGTTGTGGGATCGTTTAGCTGTGTCTATAGCATGCTGCTTCCGCTGTTCAGCATGCATGTCGTCCTGAGTTGCAGCTTCACGAGGTTGGCACCTCATTTTTAGGTTCGCCTGGTGCTGCTCCTGGCATGCTCTTCTACACTCCTCATTGAACCAGGGTTAATCCCCTGGCTTGTTGGTAATGGTAGAGTGAGGAATATGCCGGGCCATGAGGTTACAGATTGTGCTGGAATACAATTCTGCGGCTGCTGATGGCCCACAGCGCCTCATGGATGCCCAGTTTTGAGCTGCGAGATCTGTTCTGAATCTATCCCATTTAGCACGGTGGTAGGGCAACACAACACGTTGGATGGTGTCCTCAGTGCGAAGACGGGACTTTATCTCCACGAGGACTGTGCGGTGGTCACTCCTACCAATATGTCTTGGACAGATGCATTTGCGACAGGTAGAATGGTGAGGACGAGGTCAAGTAGGTTTTTCCCTCGTGTTGGTTCGCTCACCACCTGCCGCATGCCCAGTCTGGCAGCTATGTCCTTCAGGACTCGGCCAGCTCGTTTTTTAGTGGTGCTACTGAGCCAAAAAAGAGCAAGTCACTAGTTGTGACCATGCTCCCCTGGTAGTAGTGATTCACCCACTTACACTCGAGGTGCGAGTCCTCCTCCAGTACCAGTTATACCGCCATACTTAAACTTGAGATTTCCCACCTCCTCCGATACAAGTTGTACCTTACACTTACACTAGAGGTGACCGTGCTCCTTCTGCACTCGTGGTAGAACCGCACGTACACCAGAGGTAACCGTGGTCCTCTGGTACTAATGGTACGCTGCAGTTACACTAGAGGTTACCGCGCTTCTCCGGTGCTGGAACACTCCGAGAATTACACTAGAGGTGACCGTTCTCCTCCGGTAGTAGATCTATTCTACAGTTACATGAGAGGTGACAGTTCTCCTCCAGTCCCTGTGGTCCTTGTAGATTGAAGTAGAAGTGACAGTGCCCCTCCAGTACTAGTGGTGTCCCTACACTTACACTAAAGGTGACTTCCTCCTCCGCTGCTCGTGCAATTATACACTGACCCAAGGGTTGACCGTGCTCCTTGGATAACCATGGTCCCCTAAACTTACACTAATGTATCCGTCCATTCACTTTCCCAATCCATTAATGGTTCCCGTACATTCACTTTCACAATTCATTAATTGTTCCCGTACATTCACTTTCCCAATCCCTTAATGATATCCGATCATTCACTTTCCCAATCCATTGATGTTATGCTTCCGTTCACTCTCCCAATGCATTGATGATATGCGCCCATTCACTTTCCCAATCCATGAATGATATCCATTCATTCACTTTCCAATCCATTAAAGATATCCTTCCGTTCACTCTCCCAATCCATTGATGTTTCCCGTCCATTCTCTCTCTCAAGAAGAGCAACACAAATATACATTTAAATGGAACGCTTCTGTCACTGCATATACTACAGTTTAGGGGACAAAAATAAGAACTTTATTATTTAACATTACTTTGTTCAATTGTATGTTTACTTCAGGAAATATGTGATTGTACTCGAGAGGGTACAGAGGAGGTTTACGTTGATGATGCAAGACTGGAGAATTTTAGCTATGAGAAAAGATTGGATAGGCTGGGATTGTTTTCTTAGGGACAGACGAGTCAGAGGGAAGATTTATTTGAGGTGTATAAAATTATGACTGGACGAGATGAAGTGAATAGGAAGGACCTATTTCTCTTATCAGATAGGTCAATAAACAGATGGTATAGATGAAAATGATTGGTAGAAGGATTAGAGGGGAGCTGTGGAGATCTTTATTCACCCAAAGTGTGATGGGTGTCTGAAACTCACTGCCTGAAAGGGTGGCAGAGGCAGAAATCCTCATCGCACTTTAAAAGTACTTAGATATGCATTTGATGTGCCGTAACTTACAGGGCTAGGGAACAAGTGCTGGCAAGTGGGATTAGGCATGATAGCTCTTTTTCGGCCGGCACAGACACGATGGGCCTTCTGCGCCGTAAATTTCGATGATTCTATGATTTATCCTCGCAGTTATTTTCATGGCTTCGTCTGCGGTGCCTGTACCTATTTTAACAAATCAAAAGCTGGCCACCCAGTTAGATGCACTCTACTGAAGTGCAAACAGAGGACTTCTCATTGTGTTGCGTTGAAGCGGCCCGGACACAGCAACAGACGCACAGAAGCTCGTGAGCTGTGATTTCATGTATTTTCTAAAGTCGTGGAGGTCCTGTTCTCGGAAAGCTGGATTTAATATCCTGACAGATAAAAGCCGAGGAACGAGGCGAGTCCTTGGTTTCCTCCTTTAACCGCTTAATGAAGGAATTGTCTGGGCTTTTCTCTCCCAGTTATCTGTACGGGTGAATGTTGCCTGATTCGGTTCCCGAACTGCCTTGCATTTAACCCAGTTCAGATCAAAACGAATTTAATTTACTAACCCTCGATTAGCCAAGTCAAAGTCATGCACTAAATACAGTTCAACGGTTACAAATCACAACTTAGAGTAAAATGTGGGCAAATTAATGCTTAATAGACATTAACTCATGTCATCAGTGTTATGCAGCAATTGAGTCGCAAATAACTACGGTCAGTCTTACATAACAAGGATAAGTAGCAACGGTTTCACAGGCAATTCCACGGACCGTTTCAGCTCTAGTAACGTGTGTCAGGAGCATGCTGAATGCATTGAGTGAAACCGATTGGGTAAATCGATATGGAGCCGTTCACATATCTGCATCTCATAATCAACCACAGTCCTTTGGTAAAACAAGCATGGAGTTAGACCATAGATATTCGACAAAAAGTGATGATTTCAGGGAGTTATAATAATTGCACATGGCTACACCACAGATATTCAAGTAAGAGAAATGATTTCAGGGAGTTATAATAATTGCCCATGGCTACACCACAGATATTCGAGTAAGAGAGATGATTTCAGGGAGATATATTAATTGCACATGGCTACACCACAGATATTCTCGTAAGAGAGATGATTTCACGGAGTTATAATATTTGCACATGGCTACACCACAGATATTCGAGTAAGAGAGATGATTTCAGGGAGATATATTAATTGCACATGGCTACACCACAGATATTCTAGTAAGAGAGATGATTTCAGCGAGTTGTAATAATTGCTCCCACTGTTATCTGGGAAGGAGAGCAAAGTTTTTACGAATACTAAATGTATTTCCCGGGTGGACTGGAATCAAAAATCGGTCGCAAAACCATAACAGAACAATGGTAGGCTTTCAAGGAGGAGATGGCTCGGGTACAGAGGAGACATATTCCAACGAGAGGGAAAGGAAGGACACCCAAATTGCAAGCTCACTGGATGACTAAAGATATAGAGATTACAATGAAACAGAAAAAGGAGCCTTATGACAAATATAAGGTGCATAATACAGTCGAAAACGAGGCACAATACAGAAAGTTGAGAGGAGATTTATCAAAAGGGTGTAATCGGGGAAAGGAAGAGCATGAGAATAGATTGGTGGCTAACATAACAGGGAAAGCAAAATTCTTTTGTAAAGGGTTAGTCAAAGGAAGGATGTGACCAATTGGAGACAAATAAAGAGATCTTCTTGTGAATTTAGAGGGAATGGCTGAGGTACGAAATGAATATTTCACATTGGTCTTGACAAGAAAAGAGGATGCTGCCATTGTAGCATTAATGGAGGATGTCGTAGCGATATTGGATTGGACAAATATCGATAAATAGGAGGTACTTAAAAGAGTGGCAGTTCTCAAAGTATAAAAGTCACCCGGTCCAGATGGGATGCATCCTGGGTTACTGAGGGAAGTACGGGTGGAAATTGCAGAGGTTCTGGCCACAATCCTTCAATTCTCCTTAGATATGGGAATTGTGCCAGAGGATTGGAGGGTTGCAAATATCACACCTCTGTTCAAAAAAGGTGTGTGCAATGAAGTCTGCAATTAGAGGCCAGTCGGAATAATATCAGTGGTGGGGAAACTTTTACAGACAATAATCAGGCACAAAATTAATTGGCACTTGGAACAATAAGAGATAATAAATATAAGTCAGCACGGATATGTTAAAGGGAAATCGTATTATAGAATCATAGAATCATAGAAGTTACAACATGGAAACAGGCCCTTCGGCCCAACATGTCCATGTCGCCCAGTTTATACCACGAAGCTAGTCCCAATTGCCTGCACTTGGCCCATATCCCTCTATACCCATCTTACCCATGTAACTGTCCAAATGCTTTTTAAAAGACAAAATTGTACCCGCCTCTACTACTGCCTCTGGCAGCTCGTTCCGGACACTCACCATCCTTTGAGTGAAAAAATTGCCCCTCTGGACCCTTTTGTATCTCTCCCCTCTCACCTTAAATCTGTGCCCCCTCGTTATAGACTCCCCTACCTTTGGGAAAAGATTTTGACTATCTATGCCCCTCATTATTTTATAGACTTCTATAAGATCACCCCTTAACCTCCTACTCTCCAGGGAAAAAAGTCCCAGTCTGTCTAACCTCTCCTAACCTGATTGAGTTCTTTGATGAAGTAAAGGAGAGGGTAGATGCATGTAGTGCGGTTGATATTGCTTCCATGGACTTTCAAAAGGCATTTGATAAAGTATCAGATAATAGACTTCTTAGCAAAATTAAAGCCCAGGGGATTAAAGGGACAGTCGCAGCATGGATACAACATTAGCTCACGGACAAAACGCGGAGAGTAGTGGTGAACGGTTGTTTTTCAGACTGGAGGGAAGGAAATTGTGGTGTTCCCAAGTGGACAATATTAGGACCGCTGCTCTTTTTGATTATATATTAATGACCTGGATTTGGGTATGCAGAGTACAATTTCAAAGTTTGCTTTATTAATGGGGACATTAAGTACAAAAGCAAGGAAGTAATGCAAAATCTTTATAAACGATTGGTTAGGCCTCAGCTGGAGTATTGTGTCCAATTCTGGCCAACGCAATTTAGGAACGATGTCAAGGTCTTAGATGCTGCCCAGAAGAGATTAACTAGAATGTTCGCAGGGATAAGTGTTATGTGGAGAGACTGGAGACGCTGGGGTTGCTCTCTGGAGAACAGAGATGAATAAGAGGAGATTTGATGGACGTGTTCAAAATCATGAACGGTTTTGATAGAGTAAATAAGGAGAAACTGTTTCCAGTGGCAGAAGGGTCGGTAACCAGGGGATACAGATTTAAGGCGATCAGCAAAAGATCCAGACGTGACACAAGAAAACAGATTTCGGCAGAGAATTGTAATGATCTGGAATGCACTGCCTGAAAAGGTGGTAGAAACAGATTCAATAATAACTTTCTGAAGTGAATTATATAAATACTTGCAGGGGAGAACATAGAGGGTTAAAAGGGAAAGAGCAGAGGAATGCGGCTAATTGGATAGCACTTTCAAAGAGCCAGGGCAGACATGATGGGGCAAATGGCCTCGTCCTGTGCTGTAGCATACTATGATGCTACGATGCTATGATTTTAATGTTAGGAAGATATGATGGACAACCTACTCTCCCTCAACATTAAAAAGTTTAACAATGGAGGAGATTTATTTTGCATTTATCACCTGGCCATTAAGCCTCGCCTGGGCTGAGCGCAGTCCGTATAATTTAGCGGGGTGCATCTGACGCTAGTGAGAGAGCCCGGCAGAATTTCCTTCTATTACAATTATTGCTTGTTGTTTGTGCACTTGTAAAATTGGAATATGCTTTTCAAACAATTAATATTTTTCTAATTGTCAGCATGGTCATTCACAGAGGGCGGCACAGTTTGCTGTTTGTCGGACACGCCTTCCTTGCCCAGTACTTTACTGAACTCAACTGGTGTGAGGAGAGGTGCTTATGCTGCATTTCTGAATTGATAGTCAAACGTCATGAATTGTACTGAGACACTGCTGCATTCCAAGAGTTGTATTTCATCCGTGAGAGAGACTCAAAGTGAACTGGCGCATTCTGGGAGTCTGCTACTTTGCTGAGAATCTTGATTGCTAAATTGCTACGGAATATAAGGACCCGGCTGCAGAGATAGAAGCAAGGTTAGCGTTAAAAAAGGACCGGAGACATTTCTCACAGATAATTGCTGATGTTCTGGGGTTGTTTCATCCCAATTCCACTATTATTTTGATAGCACCGAATATTGGGGCCTGTCCAGAACAGGCAGTGATGGAACCGAATCTTGAGCCCTGCGTTTAACAGGTGGCGATGGAACTGAATATGGCACTGTTCCTATGACAGGCGACGATGGAACTGAGTATTGGGCCATGCCCATAACAGGCGGCGATGGAACTGAATATTGGGCCGCGCCTATAACAAGCGGAGATGGGACAGAATATTGGGCTTTTTCTATAACAGACGGTGATGGAACTGAATAATGGGCTATGCCTATATCAGGCGTTGATGGGACTGAACACTGGCCGGGCCTATATCAGGCAGCGATGGGACTGAATATTGAGTCATGCCTATAACAGGCGGCGATGGGACTGAACATTGTGCTACGCCTATAAAAGGCGGCGATGGGGCTCAACATTGGGCCATGCCCATAACAGGCAGCGATGTGAATTTACTGCCTGAGATTAATTTCTACTCCCTCCAATGATAAAGCACATTTCACCACCTCAGGACTCCCTGAAGCGCCTCACAGACAACGAAGGACTTTTGAAATATTCTCACCGTTATAATGTCTGGAAATGTGGAAGTCAATCTGTGCACAGCAAGGTTCCTAAAACAGCAATGTAACGAATGCCCAGGTAGGTTGAAATTGGGCATTGACGGGGTCACAAAACGGGCGGGATTCCATCGACCACCTGTTATGCGCTCGGTATGATATTCATTCCATTGACTTCACTAGAACAGAATATCGGTGATTCCTATAACCATCGGCAAATGAGATTCCACCTGTTTTGCTTCCCTGCCGGTGTCCAATTTCACCCCCAATAATCTGTTATAATTCTGTTTGTTGAGGGATAAATACTGACCAGGACACCGGAAGGTTCGAGATGCCATCCAAGGACGAATCGTGTAACTCTTCGGAACTCTTTAGCAAAATCTGATCTAGATTAATATTCTTCTCGTGGACCTTGACCCATTATAGACAGTCAATGTAAGAGCTGTAACCTGAACTATCACCAGCTCTGCTCCCCTTGTGCTCTGGTCGGGAAATTCAAGCACTGGGCGGAAAACAACGTCATTATGAGAACGACAGACATCCGGGAGATGGAAGGCACCGAGATAAAAATAGAAAGCGGCTGTCCAAAATAAAACACATGCAAAGCAATAAATGTAAAATAATATAAACCAGCACAGCAATCAACATATGTGGTGCCCATCAATCACAGAAAGTGTGCAAAAATTGAGCGGACACAGCGCTGGCTGTATTCCATCTGTAACCGGGTATACTGAATAGAACAATGGAAACAGTCAGAGACATCTCCTCTGATGATTTTATACACCCTGCAGAGTGAACGGTGGATTTGACCAGTCCCAGGGACAGCCTCTCCTCAAC
Organism: Heptranchias perlo; assembly: GCF_035084215.1. Lineage (NCBI taxonomy): Eukaryota > Metazoa > Chordata > Chondrichthyes > Hexanchiformes > Hexanchidae > Heptranchias > Heptranchias perlo. Next base: position 6,771,708 of record NW_027139548.1, read on the forward strand.
ATCTTCCAATCTGTAATCCATACACTGCAGAATAAATAGGGAAACAGTTTCATCCGAGGTACAGAAACTGGCGGGCGGACAAATTGTTATTTAATTGTCTTAAGTTTTCATCTGATGCCTTTGTATCGAGCAACGCTCTCAAACCCAGGCCTGAATCGATACCGAGCGGAGTCCCGGATACACAGTGCTGCGGGTTTCCGGCGGGTTTGGTTTCAGGAGCGTGGTCAACGCACGCGGTGAAATTAGAAGGTTGCCTGCGTCGTCTGCGCGTCGGGCGGGCTGCGCATGCGCGGTACGATCTGTCAGCTGGAGGCTCTCTAGTTAAAGGGGCAGTCCTCCACTGACAGATGCTGCAACCAATGGAACAAATTACAGCATGGAGCAGCCCAGGGGGAAGGCTGCTCCCAGTTTAATGATGCCTCACCCCAGGTATCATCAGATGGGGTGAGGAGGAGGGGGAGGACACAGATCTTCCCCCCGGCGGGCGGGAGCAAGCGGCCTGCCTCTGCCACCAAGAAAGACTGGCTCGAGGTGGCAGAGGGGGTCACCTGCACGACCGACATATCGCCCACCTGCATTCAGTGCAGGAGGCGCTCCAATGACCTCAGTAGGTCAGCCACAGTGAGAACACGTAGTCTTTCCCCTACACTCCGTCTGCCACAACACTGCCCCCACCCCACATCTCCTTCGGCACCGCCAACACTACTCTGTCACATCACCCCTCATACCCACTCAAACCTCATCCTCATCTTACCAGCACCTACTCACCTCGCCAGTACTCACCCCGCCACGAACACGCAACCCAATCCTCATACAATCTCATGGCTCTATCCCATACTCACCCTTTCGTGCATCTCCCTCACGGCCAGCCTCACTCAACCTGCCACCACCTGTGCTGCAGCCACAGGGCATGCATCGCATATGTGCAGTAGGCAGCGTACGGCAAACGTGTCGTGAGCATGAAGGGGATGCACAAGGGTGTCTGAGTGTTTGCCATGGGTGTTACCTATATTGAATTTCCGAGCAACAAACATCATACATTATATTGGCACCACCACTGCCATGTCTCCCCGAATCCTGTATTTTGTGTGCAATAATGTCCGCTCCTGGTGTATCACTATGAGGAGCCACCACTGATGCCACCCATTGTGTTACTGCAGAGTAGGTGCAGTTTTATTTGCAGGGCTCTTCCACGCAGACGACTGAGAGACATCGGCGGTGTACCCCGCTGCACCCTGGAAGGATGCGGAGGAGAAGTTGTGGAGGGCAGTGGTGACTTTGGCAGCGACAGGTAAGCAGATGGTGCTGGGGCCAGCCAGGAGCAGCTCGGCATGAAAGAGGCTGCAGATGTCCACGACTACATGTCGAGTGAATCTGCGCCTCCGTGTGCACTGCTGCTCGGAGAGGTCCGGTGAGCTGCGCCTCGGTCTGTGGACCCTGTGGCGAGGGTAGTGCCCTCTGCGACGCGTCTCTCTCTGCAGTTGACCTCCCTCCTGCTGTGCAGGTGGGTGTGCCACAGGACCATGTTGGGGGGCTCCACGTCTCCGAGGCGGACGGCGTGGACTGCGAGGCTGCTGGGGCTGGTCATGCTGTTCGTCTTCCGAGGATGTCAACGTACCACCCATCTGGCAGGTGTTGGTCTGAGGGGTTGTGCAGGGTAAGTAGGTGGTTCCTCGCACTGGGGCTGCGGTTTCACGTCGGTCTGTCCTCTGGCTTGGCGGGGGGTGGTGAAGGGCAGGTGTTGCCCTATGTGACGCGGTGGCCCCCTGCAGGGTGAGGGCTCTCCCACCCGCTGTGGACTGCACCTTGGCAGCTGCCACAGGCTGCTGGCTGGAACACGACCGGTTGAAGGGAGACTGTTTCCCCCAGTGTGTGAAACTCACTGCCTTGAAGCTAAAATCCCACACTTCCTGTTTTGACAGCTACTTCAGCTCATTTAATGACCACAACAAGCAAGGTAAGTTCTCTCAAGTGGAACCCCGCTGGCTTTAATTGCCTGCGGGATTCCCACCAGCAGGGCCTGCGCGCGCAGCCCCGCACGTCAGCGCGGCACCCGGAAGTGGCCGGGATCTCGGCGCGATCCGGTCACGTGACTGGAGATCGGAATCTTCGGGTCCCCCCGCTGGAAACCCGCAGGAAACCCGACGCTAAAATCGAGCCCACAGTCTTGCACTGGAGATGCCCTTAAAACACCAGTTAATAAAAGGGCAGGGATATTACATGTTACGGTATGTGGTCCAAAATACACAGCGGATTATTCCATCTCAGTATCTGAGAGTACTGATTGCAAATCCTGGACTGAATTGTCCCGATTATTAAGGTCATTATGAACTGTTAATTCTTACACTATTTTACCAGATTTACCGGGTTGCTGATTCAAGTTAATAGCAGGCAGATTCCCAATGTTACATTTAGAAACAACAAATAACAACTTTATCTTAATGTTGCTGGGAGCCTGCAGCTATTTCACATTCATCGAGATGTCAGAAAAAACATGTAAAACCACGGAACAACAATTAACACTCAAAAATGGTGAAACCCCGCAAGACTGCGAACGAGACATCGGCTCCGTTTCTTATTCCCTGGAGAAGGGGTGAAGCGGCCGTTGCAACTGGCATTGGTCCAAGAAACATTTTCATCAAACCTCAGAGAAAAAGTAAAGTCACCAGGAGTTCTAAACCACCGAATCTTTATCTAAATCTGGTGGATTTTCCGTCTATTACACGATAGAATTGAATTACCCTCCTCGCTCTGTGATATTAAACTCGTTGATCAAATATTCTATTCCACTATTAAAGTTCACTTCATCACTTTTCACTGTTAAACAAAATGTTGTTATTTCGCAGCAGTCAGTCAGCAAACGAACTTTCGAAACCCACGGCCAATGTTACATTAAATGCAACAAAGAAGAACAAATATCTTCGTGTAGCTGTGAGTTTTTACAAGAACCATCTTTCTGTAGCTGGAAGGAAAGAGATCCCCAGTCTAATATCGAATTGGTGCTTGAACTGAATTCTAATGTTCGTATTTCTTTCATTTTTAACCAATATAAGAATCGGTGTCCAGGGAGATTTCAACACTTTCATCAGCTCTTCTATGAATTTCCTTTGTGTAGCTGCATAAATACACGTGTTTGGGCAGAAACTCAAAAAACTTCAGCATAGCTCCGGTTTCTGTGTCGATATTTGCTGGGTTTGTGCGGTCACCTCGGTATTGAGTGATGTTTGTCAGTCTGTTGGTTGGAAAACTAATGCCATCTGTCAGACATAAAAGTATAAAAGTGTTCCAGACAGTGAAGAGCAACATTTTTTTTATTCGTTCATGGGATGTGGGCGTCGCTGGCGAGGCCGGCATTTATTTCTCATCCCTAATTGCCCTTGAGATGGTGGTGATGAGCCCCCTACTTGAACCGCTGCAGTCCGTGTGGTGAAGGTTCTCCCACAGTGCTGATAGGAAGGTAGTTTCAGGATTTTGACCCAGCGACGATGAAGGAACGGCGATATATTTCCAAGTCGGGATGGTGTGTGACTTGGATGGGAACGCGCAGGTGGTGTTGTTCCAATATTCCTACTGGTCTTGTCCTTCGAGGTGGTAGAGGTCGCGGGTTTGGGAGGTGCTGTCGAAGAAGCCTTGGCGAGTTGCTGCAGTGCATCCTGTGGATGATAGCCACTGGGGCCATAGTACGCCGTTGGTGAAGGGAGTGAATGTTTAGTTTGGTGGATGGGGTGCCAGTCAAGCGGGCTGCTATGTCCTGGATTGTATCGAGTTTTTTGAGTGTTGTTGAAGTTGCACTCATCCAGGCAAGTGTAGAGTATTCCATCACACTCCTGACTTGTGCCTTGTAGATGGTGGAAAGGCTTTGGGGTGTCAGGAGGTGTGTCACTTGCCACAGAATACCCAGCCTCTGACCTGCTCTTGTAGCCACAGTATTTATATGGCTGGTCCAGCTAAGTTCCTGGTCAATGGTGACCCCCAGGATGTTGATGGTGGGGGATTCGGCGATGGTAACGCAGTTGAATATCAAGGGGAGGTGGTTTAACGGTTTCTTGTTGGAGATGGTCGTTGCCTGGCACTTGTCTGGCGCGAATGTTACTTGCCCCTTATGAGCCCAAGCCTGCATGTTGTCCAGGTCTTGCTGCATGTGGGCTCGCACTGCTTCATTATTTGAGGTGTTGCGAATGGAACTGAACACTGTGCAATTATCAGCGAACATCCCCATTTCTGACCTTATGATGGAGGGAAGGTCATTGATGAAGCAGCTGAAGATGGTTGGGCCTAGGATGCTGCCCGAGGAACTCCTGCAGCAATGCCCTGGGGCTGAGATGATTGGCCTCCAACAACCACGACCATCTTCCTTTGTTCTTGGGATGACTCCAGCCACTGGAGAGTTTTCCCCCTGATTCCCATCGACTTCAATTTTACTCGAGCTCCTTGGCGCCACACTCGGTCAAATGCTGCCTTGATGTCAATCGCAGTCAATCTCACCTCACGTATGGAATTCAGCTCCTTTGTCCATGTTTGGACCAAGGCCGTAATGAGGTTTTACTTCGTTTCTCCATTTCTGGATCACACTGATTCTTACTGCTGTGACCCTGGAGTCCCCTGCGGGCTCTACTGGACACTAAAATCAGTCAGACCTCTAATCCATGAGGTGGATTCAGGTCCAACTCTCGTCATCCAGGCCGACACTTTAATGTCAGTTGGGAGCTCAATTTTCCTTCGATAATTTTCAAATCTAACGGGATGTGGGGAATTAGCCCAGGAGTACATAAACACACCGGCCAGCGCTGGGGCTTCGCAGACAGCAGGATGCTACTGGGTAAAGGGAGGGCCGTGAACCAGGGGATATTGCATAATCTTCCCCCTATTTGCTCTAACAAAACTCCTCATAGGTCTCCACTTATCCTTCTCTGCACTAAGGAGAACAAACCCGCCTTGTCAATTCTCTACCAGTAACTGAAGCCGCTCATCCCTGCTATCATCATGGTAAACCTCCTCTGTACCCTCTCCAAGGCCTTGACATTCATCCTAAAGTGCGGTGCCCAGAATTTTGCAAAGTACTTCAGCCGAGGCCCAACCAGTGATTTATAAAGGTTTAGCATGATTCCTTGTTTTTGTATTCAATCCCCTATTTACAAAGCCAAGTATCGCATAAGCTTTGTTAATCGCATTATCAACTTGCACTACAACCTTCAAAGATTTGTGAATGTTCACCTCCAGATCCCTCTGCTCTTGCACAACCGCTCAAAATAGTATCGTTTAGATTATACTGTCTCTCCATGTCATACCTCCCAAAGTGCATCACTTCACACTTATTCGCATTAAATTGCATCTGCCATGCATTTGCCCATTTCATCAGTCTGTCCAGAGCCTCCTGAAGTCTGCCACTATCCTGGTCACTATTTACTACGTTGCCAAGTTTTGTATCATCCGCGAAAGTAGAAATTGTACTCCCTACACCCAAGTCCAGGTCATTTGTTCCTAATATCGACGCGTGCGCGACACGACTGCAAACTTCTCTCACGTCAGAAAAACATCCATTCACCAATGCTCTCTGACTCCTATCCCTTAATCAATTATATACTCAAGTTACTACCGTCCCTTTGATACCATGTACTCTAATTTCCGAATAAGTCTGTTATGTGACACTTTATCAAGTGCCTTTTGAAAGTCCATATATACAACGTCTATTACCTTCATTAACCCTCTCTGTTACTTCATCAAATATCTTAATCAGATTAGTGAGACACGATTTGCCTTTAACAAATCCGTGCTGTCTGTCGTATATTAACCCATGCTTCTCCAAGTGAGAATTAATTCTGTTTTTGACAATGGTCCATGGAAGTTTTCCCACCTCTGACGTTAGACTGAATGGCCTGTAGTTACCAGGTTTATGCCTCTCCACTTTTGAGCGGGGTGTAACATTTGCAATCCTCCAGTCCTCTTGCACCAGTCCCATATCCAAGGAGAATGAAAGATTGTGGTTCGAGATTCTGCTCTCTCCAGCCTCAGCAAACCTAGATTGCATCCTATCTGGACCGGGTGACTTGTTAACTTTGAGTAATACCAACTTATTTGGTGCAACATTTCCATCTATTTTTATACTAGCATTAACTCTAAACCCTCTACTGCGATATTCATTTCGTCCTCTCTTTTGTGAAGACAGTTTCAAACTCTTCATTCAGTACCTCAGTCACGCCCTCCGCCTCCACGGCAAGATGGTCTGTTTTGTCCCGACAGATACGCTGAATTTTTAAATGTGATCTAACTCTCTTCCCCACAGGTATTTAGAAAAGTAAGTTATGAAGAGGACATAAGGAGCTTGCAAGCGGATATAGAAAGGTTAAGTGAGTGGGCAAACATTTGTGAGATGGAGTATAATGTGGGAAAATGTGAGCTTGTCCAGTTTGACAGAAGGAATTGATTAGGAAGGCAAATGGAATGTTGTCATTTATTGCAAGGGGAATGAAATATAAATGCAGATATGTGTTGCTACAGGTCTTTGTTGAGACCACATCCAGAATACTGTGTGCAGTTTCTGTTTCCTTACTTTAAAAAAGGACGTAATTGATTTGGAGTCGTTTCAGAGAACGTTCAATCGACTGATGCCTGGGATGACGGGATTATCTTATGAGGAAAAGGTGGACAAGTTGGGCCTGTATACAGTGGAGTTTCGAAGAATGAGAGGTGATCTTTTTGAAAGATATAAGATCCTGAGGGGACTACAAAGATTAAATGCTGACAGGGCGTTTCCCCTTGTGGAATAGACTAGAACTAGGAGGCACAGTTCAAAAATAAGGGGTCACGAATTTAAGACGGAGATGAGGAGAAATGATTTTCTCTCAGAGCGTCGTTAAACTGTGGACCCTCCTTCCCCAGAGAGCGGTGGAGTCAGGATCATTGGATATTTCTAAGATTTAGTTGGATAGATTCCTGATTAACAAGGGAGTCAAAGTTAATATTAGGTAGACGGGAAAGTAGGGTTGAGGTCACAATCAGATCAGCCATGATCTTATCAAATGGCAGAGCAGGCTCGAGGGGCCGATTGGCCTACTCCTGCTCTTAATTCGTATGTTCGTATGTATGTAATAATACAACCCTCGGCTGATTTGTTCAGAATCACTTATATTCTACGTGATCTCTTTGCCTTTTTCTTTAGTAATCTTTACCTAGCAGATGTAGACGCGTATATGAACGAGTGCCAGGATATCCAGGACAGAGAGTACGGGCTTATATCAAATTACACGTCTGTACCAGCGAGCTACAGGTGTCACTTAAATATGCAGGTTGCCTGAGGTGAAGGAAGGTGAGAGCTAAGCCAGTTAGCTCAGGTGCAGTTACCAGCGCCTATTGTGGATTCAGTCTCGAGCAGAGGTCATGAGTCGAACGGTAACGTTTCACCAAAGCAGAGTCGTCAACCAACGTTCTTGAAGTTAACATCACCATCCCAGGGGATGAAGTCGGTCAGCTCAACGAGGCCTCTCAAAAACATGAGGTCATCTAATCTCTGGAGACAGCAGGTAGATTACAATAGAAATTCGTTTTGGACGGTGGTGCAAAATGAGCGATAGTGTTTCGGCCGCCCGTCTTACAGAACCTACTGTTTCAAAAGCAATTTTATTACCACTGAGGCCCAGCTAACACTAGTATGGAATGAAATATAAATCCATCTGTATGAATGAGCAAAGCTACAGATGTCAAGATATGAATAGGATTGCAGGTACAATGTACATGAAGATCTCGGAGTGAGAGTGTCTGGTCTCGGGCATACCCCAGTTTCAGCACTGAGAACAAAACTAGTGCCTCGTGAGAGTAAGTGACAGGGTGGGAAAAGCCGATTCCTAGATGTATAGGTACAACCCCAAGGAGAGTTCTGCCCAATGGGGGGAAGCAGCTGTCCATCTCCTCAAGTTGTATAATCCACCATCGGCATCAGCAGCAAAACTCAATGTTTACGGATCAATTTCGAAAAACGGCTCCTCGTTGGTTTCTGCCGAAAATGAAGACCAAAAGCTATAGCTGGTTATCAATAGTTTGTCACTGTTTCGATGGTATATGCAGCACCACCCCTCCTCCCCCATTATAAGCGGAGAGTCTGTTATGACCCAACCTCAGACTCTCCAAAAGGCGATTCCTTGTGGATAGACTGGAGAAGGTGGGATTATTCTCCATTGAGCAGAGAAGTTTGCGAGGAGATTTGATGGAGGAGTTTAAAATCATGATGGGTCCAGACAGAGTAGATCGAGAGAAACTCTTCCCATTGGCGGAATGTTCACGAACCAGAGGACATAGATTTAAGATAATTGGCAAAAGAACCAAAGGTGACATGGGGAAAAAGTTTTTTGACACAGGGAGTGGTTGTGATCTGGAATGCGCTGCCTGAGGGGGTGGTAGAGGCAGATTCAATCGTTGATTTCAAAAGGGAATTGTACAAGTACTTGAAGGGATAAAAATTGCAGGGCTGTGGGGATAGAGCGGGGGAGTGGGACGAGCTGGATTGCTCTTGCAGAGGGCCTGCACGGACTCTCCGCCGAATGGCCTCCTTCTGTTCTGTAACCATTCTATGCATCTATGATTTTATGTATCTATGTCCAATCTTGGGGCGGCGAGGGAATATTACCTATCGACAAAATACAGGTCTGTTCACTACTGAAGAAAGCAGCACCCAAGCATCAATCCCAACCGCCTCGATCTGGGGGTAACTGATCTCTATTCTGGTGTGTAACGGTTCACAGGAAGAGCAAAAATTAATTGATAACAATGCATTTGGAGTTTAATGTATTACTTCATAATACCAGGGTCCGTGAGAGTTTGGAGGGAACTTGATGAATTGTCTTTGAATAAATGTGTTATGGACACTAAGGTGAGAGTGAACAATGGCTGTGCTCCTGGAAGTACAAATACGTCCCAATGTACGGGTCAGAGGAAACATATGGAAAGGTGGATTTGCAATTATAGACTTTCCAATCTCGTGTCAATTCTAGAGATCTTATACCAAGGAACCACGGCCATTGCGGCAGATCAGGTGATCGCACGTTCAAAGAGCCAATGGACGTGATGGTGAGAATTACAACCATCCCAAAGAATTAACTGGACACCTGATCAGTGAACTCCTGGTAAAAGAGGGGAGCGAAGCGGAAAACTAATACTGATTAAATAGGATTTGATTCCAGAACTTATTCTTTACTGAATTGAACCCATGGGGCTGTCGACTCATGAGTGAAACTGTCGGTAAGGCCATGATAGTTGTGACTGCTCCCGTGAGAGGGAACACTGGATCCCAGCAGAATATCACACTGTAGTTCCCAACAGACACTGGAGGGAGTGCAAGGTACTGGAAGATTCTATCGCGGCTCCTTAACAAGCGAAAACATTTCCATCATGGTGGAAAATTGGGGACCCCAGAGCTTCAGAACCCATGGACATAGTTCTTCGAGTCTGTCCATTGCAGAAAGGGAGCGTGAGGTTCCGTGCTGATTGATGCAAATTCAGCTCTTGGATCAATTGGTCACAGACCCTCTTCCCCGAATTCAATGAACTCTGTTCACTCTGAGCAAAGCCGAGCCGCACCCCGCCATGGCCCGTGATACCGACAGGGGAATGTTAACCTTTAAAATGAACCCTTGTCACTCTGAGTAAATTCGAGCCGCACCCCGCCATGGCCCGCGATACCGGCACGGAAATGTTCGCCTTTCCGGCCGTGGACTAAGGGCCTCGTCCAATGATTTTTTTGAGTTGACTTGGTTCCAGTCAAAGGGCTTCCTCTGATGCTCTTTTTCAGTTGACTTGGTTCCCGTTCATTTTCTCTAAAAATCTGAATCGACCCAGAAATTCCTGGGCAGTGATTTCAAACTCAAACACTCTGGACGGCATTGTAGCATCGGCCAAAGGCAGCATTTGGGCCTCAGCAACGGACTCATAGAGAACCCCAATGCAACATGGCTTCATTCCCCACACCAATCCTATTGTAGTATCGGCCAAAGGCATCACTTCGGTCTCAGCAACGGACTCACTGAGCATCCCAGTACAACATGGTATCATCCTCCACACCAGTGCCGTTGTGTTCACTCTAAGGGGCGGGGGATTCCTTGAAGCTTTTGCCGGGTGAAGAGTATTTTCTATGGTGTGGGCCGATAATATTTAGGACTGACGCTGATTTTATGACATAAGGAAGCAAAAGAGGAGAAACTCACTAATCCCACCACAGCATCTCACCTCTGTACTCTGAGAGGGAGACACGGGACAGGCACCAGGATGTTATTCTTGTCGAACGATAACCGATGTAACCGTAGTGATGTTGGGCCGAATGTTGCTGTGAGTGGCGAACAAACGGCGCCAATTGCCCATAGACTTCTCTGAGCATTTCCACGGCAAAATGCGATAAACCGGGCAGCCATTCAGCACAGCGCCCTCTACAGGGCACCTGCTACCTGTGGTTGTGTATATCTCCTTAACCAATCAGATTGAAGAATAGTCCGTCACAGCGCAACAACAACCAGGAAGCGTAAGTTCGAATAGTGAATTCAATGTCAAATCAGGTACAGAAGGCGAAATAAAAAGAAGGAAAGAAAGATTGAATTAAGAGAGGGCGAAAAAGTTAATAAAAACATGCATTTCTTAAATGGCTAATATTAACTCAAATATGAAGCAATGAGACTCCACACTTGTAGAAGTTAATTTTCAGTGCCAGAGAGGTTGTTTAGCAACAATTAAAACTTGACACGCCGTCAAAATGTTACTGAGCCTTGAAAGGACTTGACTTTTCTTTTGTGACGAGTTTTTCCGCATCTGCGACGGCAGTGCAGAAACTTCACACCGTTCAAAACATTTGAATGGGGAGCCAACCGGCGAGATGCGGTTTTCCCGCAGCTTTTGGAGGAGTATCTCATCTCATTGAGTAACTTCTGGATTTCCGCGTTTAAGGCGCGGTCAGCGGAAGTTACTTCCATTTTCATGTAAATAATGGTGAGCGCTGTTTGTCTCACTCTTATTTTTAAAACAAAATCCGGCCCAATGGGTTCTGATTGAATCTAAAAACACTAAACGGAGGCCGCTCCAGAGTGTCTGAGAATAGAGCAGGCCGCTCCTTTACACAAGAACCAGAGGCGACAAAAGGAAACATTTTTTTACGCAGCGTGTTATAATGATCTGGAACGCACTGCCTGAAAGGGCGGTGGAAGCAGATTCAGTAAAAACTTTCAATAGCTAATTGAATAAATACTTCAAGTGAAAAACAAAACAGGGCTGTTGACAAAGAGAGCGGAGTGGGTCTCATTGGGTAGCTATTTGAAAGAGCCAGTACACGCAGGAGGGGCCAAATGGCCTCCTTCTGTGCTGAATCATGCTCTGATACGATGACACATTGTGGAAACACATTCTCTTTGCTGAAGTTTAATTAACATCATTGTCGTTTGTTTAATAGAAAGATGTTGGTCTAAAAGATTATAAAATTCAATATTCCCAACTGTCAATGTTGTATTATTGGAGAAGAGAAAATTGGAAGGATGATTAAAAATGTTCTTTGATAAAAAGTTTGGATCTTTGTAACAGGCCGTTCTGCACTAATGGAAAAGGAAGATGATCCGAGCCAGGACAGATCCAGATTTAATTTCACAACAGGAATTCAGACATGTTTTCGGAGCACCGCCCCCTCCCAGTCTCCAAGGCACTGTTTCCTCACACTTGGACCCGATTATTGTTCCCTGTCCCTGTTCATATTCTTCATTCCCCCGCAGCTCGACCCGTCTCTCGCCACTTGGTAGGTTGCTGTTTGCGAGGAGATGGACCCCGGAGGTTTTGCAGAATATCTGGCCATTTTCTGGACGGCTCTTTGTCCGCATGACGCTAGGAAGACATCTACGTGCTGGAGGCCGTGCAGAGAAGAAGCTGAGACTGATCCTGGTATTAAAAGGCTGAGTAAAGAGGAAAGGCTGGAGTAACCTAGCCTTCTCACACTGAAAAGGAGGCGTCTGAGAGCAGATCTAAATAATATGGCACTGGGTGTGGAAAAGGGGGGATTCGGAAGATCACTTTAAGTTAAATTGTGAGAGAAGGACAAGAGGATATGGGTTCACACTCAGGACTGACATCAGGAGGTTCTCCATCACATGACGAGTGACCAACACCTGAAGCGGAATCGCAGATAAAGCCGTGGAGGCGAAAACCCTGGAATCAGTTAAGAAACAATTGGATGCTAAAATTGAGGGATTGTAGGATATTTTTGGGAGATCGAATTTAGGCTGCCGAATGGCTTCTTTCGCCTGTAATAATCTGGTGGGTATCAGCACAATGTGGGAGAAGGCCCTTTAATAAGGACCGAGCTCTGTGCTCCGCCTTTGAAATGGTTGTTGAGGGACAGCCCCAGTGAATTAGCTTCGCCCCGACCCCCAGTCAGGTTTGAAGGAAGCCAGAAGGACCCGATCCCCAGCGAGGTCCAGAACTGAGCTTGATTTTTTTGCATGCGTGCAGCTCTATTTGTCAGAGTTAATCTGCCTGCCGTTTGTATTCAATTATTCCATTTGAGATTCGCCCTTGTCGGTCTGTCCATTCTCCTAACGCGTATCTGAAATTTTCCGCTTTCATCCGTGTATCTCCAACACCTTTCCCCTCTGTACAGTATCTTTCTCTTTCTCATTTCACTTCTGACTGTTTCGTTAACCTCTTTTTCACCGTGTTGTTAATGGACAGTTACAGACAATAAGTATATATTTACTCTGCATCTTCAACAGGGTTCTTGTTAATGAATCTCAATTATTTCCGCATTGAATTTTAATTACACAATCTTCCAACAAATACATCTACGATTTAATCTAATATCCTTTTAGTTGATTTATTTTTAAATTGTACCCCGTGCTATTCGACTGTGATGGTCATCATATCAAGATCATGTCGAATTTCTTCACTGTCTGATCGCTAGAATCCACGTGCATTATCGCCCATTCTCCTCGCCCTTTCGCGGTGCCGCTCATCATTACGAAGGCAGGTTAAGTTTTCTTCTTGTCACACGCATAAGGATCATAGAGGAACCTTGCGTTAAGTTAACCTGCTTTAACTCTTAATATTCCTCATTTATATTTGGTTGATTCAAATCTGAACTGAAGTAATTTTCTTATTTTCCCTCAACCTCCTGAACTCCCAATAAAGTAAACGTTCACACTTCATGGAACTATCCGAATAACCTCGTTGACCTAACATTGTTTTTTTCTCATTCTGAGGAGTGCAGAAAGCAAGAGATGTTGATTGGTGGGGGCGGGGGGGAGGGGGGGAGTCATCGAAAAGTTGGACCTCACATTTGGAGGATGGGTGGCACGAGAATCATCGAGTCGTTTCAACAGAGAAGGAGTCCATTCAGCCCATCGAAACTCGGAAGGCTCTTTGTAAGAGCAATCCAGTTTATCCCATTCCCCCGCTCTTTCCCCGTAGACCTGATTTTTTGCCCTTCAAATATTTATCCAATTCCTTTTTGAAAGCAACGATTGAATCTGCATCCACCGCCCTTTCAGACAGTGCGTTCCAGATCATAACTACTCGCTGCATCAAAAAGTTCCTCCTCATGTCGCCTTTGATTCGTTTTCCAATTACCGTAAATCTGTGTCCGCTGGTTCTCGACCCTTCCACCAATGGGAACAGTTTCTCTTTATTTACTTTATCTTATCCCGTCTTTCTTTTGAACACTTCCATCAAATCTCCTCTCAACCTTCTCTGCTCTGAGGAAAACAACCCCAAGCTTTTCCAGTCTATCCAGGAAACTGAATTCCCTCATCCCTGGAACAATTTTAGTAAATCTCTTCTGCACCCACTCTTTGACCTTCACTTCTTTCCTAAAGTGCGGTGCGCAGAATTGGACACAATGCTCCAGTTGTGGCGGAACCAGAGTTTTATAAAGTTTCAACATAACTTCCTGGCTTTTGTACTATAAGGCTCGTTTTATATAGCACAGGATCGTGTATGATTTTTAAGCGCTTTCTCAAACTGTCCTGCCACTTTCTAAGATACGTGCACATATACCCCCAGATCTCTGTGCCCCTGCAACCCTTTAGAATTGTACCCTTTAGTTTTCATTGTCCCTCCTCGTTCTCCCTGCTAAATTTTATCGCTTCGCACTTCTCTACATCAAATTTAATCTGCCACGTGTTCGCCCATTCCACGAGCTTGTCAATCTCCTCCTGAAATCTATTACTATCCTCCTCACTGTTTACGAAACGTCCAAATTTTGTGTCACCTGCAAATTTTGAACTTGTGCCATTTACACCCAAGTCCAAGTCAAAAAAACAGTGGTCCCAGAACCGACCCCTGGGGAAGACCACTGTATACTTTCCTCCAGTCCGAAAAACAACTGTTCATCACTACTCTCTTTTTCCTGTCACTTAGCCAATTTCTTATCCATGCAGCTACTACCGCTCTCTTTCCATGGGTTCTAATTTTGCTCACAAGCCTGTTGTGTAGCATTTTATCAAACGCCTTTTGATAGTCCTTATAGACAACACCAACCGCATTTCCCTGATCAGCCCTCTCTGTACCCTCATGAAAAAACTCAATCCAGTTAGTTAAACACGATTTGCCTTTAACAAATCAGTACTGGCTTTTCTTTATTAATCCACACTTGTCCAAATGACTGTTAATTTTGTCCTGAATTATCGTTTCTAAAAGCTTCGCCACCACCGAAGTTAAATCGACTGACCTACAGTTACACTTTTCTGAACAAGGGTGTTACATTTGCAATTCTCCACTCCTCTGGCACCACTCCCGTATCGAAGGATGATTGGAAGATTATGGCCAAGAGCACTACAATTTCCACCCTTACTTCCCTCAGCAACCTAGGTTACATCCCATCAGGACCGGGTGACTTACCTTCTTTAAGTATAGCTAGGCTTTCCAGTACCTCATCCTTATCAATTTCACTCCATCCAGTATCTCAACTACCTCTGCTTTTAATGTGATTTTGGCAGCATCTTCTTCCTTGGTAAAAACAGATGTAAGGTATTTATTTAGTACCTCAGCACTGCCCTCTGTCTCCATGCGTAGATCTCCTTTTTGATCCTTTATCGGCACCACTCGTTCTCTTACGAACCCTTTACTATTTATATATCTATGGAAGTCTTTAGGATTCAATTTTATGTTAGCCGCCATTCTATTCTCATACTTTAACTTAGCCCCTCTCATTTCCGTTTTCACTTCTCTATAATTTCCTGATTAGGATTCTCTGTTATTTTATCCGGATTTATATTGGGTCAGGTAACAGTGTGCCACAGCTCCTGATTAGGATTCCCGGATATTTAACAGGATTTATACCGGATTAAGATCGATGGGGTCATTGTTAAATCATCATAAAATATGGCTTTGATTTTGGAATAGTGACATCAAAGTGATTTTCAGTTTAAAGGTCGATCCCTCAGACTAATGGGGAAGGGCCATTAACGGAGAGAAATTTCGTCAAACCGCAAGAAGTATAACTTCCAGGGGCGGGGAGGAGGGCAGTTTCAGCCGGTGGAAGCCGGCCACTTTGAAGAGATCGCTGGTTTTGTCCTGGCCACTGTTCGGCTGAGAGTTTAGCACATTGATTCTTGCGAAAAGTGATCACAGGAATATTCGGCTTTAATGGTCTTTGTAGTGCAGCAGACTCTGAACCGGGATGATCACATCATAACTTTTCACACCCTGATATCTGGGGCTAGAAATTCCGCTGCTCGGTTGCAAATTCAGGAAAGCGAGACACCCCAGGTTATAATTCTCTGTGTATTAATATTAGTGGAAGGAAAATGACGGGCCAGCGATGCAGTGTTTGGGACAGGCACGGCTGGTGTGCGGATGGAGCCGGAGCCGGAATCCATCCCGACATTCTAAAGCGCTCTCTTTTATCCAAGCATTTAAACTGATTGCTTTCGATGGCTTAACACCTGCATTAAATAGCGCACAGAGGAATGTAGGACGGGGACGTTAATTGTTTAATTAGAAATGAGGACCAGAGAAACACATGAACTGTTGATTTAGAAACCGGGGAATCAGTACCACATCTGATTGGATTTGACACGGTCATGCAATGGTTAACATGATCATCCCTTTGTTTTCAATTGTCCCTGTTGATTTTGGATGATGTTGTTGATAACACAGCGCCATCTCACGATTGTGGCTGGGTGCAGCTGCATCGCCGACCGATGGAATAAAAAACCTGTGCCTGCGGCCGAACTAGTGCCTTAAATTTTATTGGTCATCTGAATACTGTTGAATGCGCCTATTACACAGAACTGCCCGCAACTCATAACCACTTCCGCCTGACGCTGGATGCCAGCCGGATTGGCAGAGCCTGGGCTCCCCGGGGGCCTGAAACCAAGTGGAGTTTGGCTTTCAGAGAACCTCAGGATGAAGTGGAACTTGGAAGAGTGACGGGTAAAGGGCGCACGTAAACACAATTAATAAATGAAGGTCATTCACAATTACAGTACGAAGGTTATTGTTAGCGGAAAGTTTTCTGTCAGGTTCTTGAACATTGAAGTGAGGCGTCATAAGTTTATTGAACACACAGAACATGCAATAGCATTTAAACATACACTTCAAAGGTTGTACTTACACCCACACCTGATGATGGTTAGTTGGGGATTTAAAACGTGTTTCAGTTCTGAGCTCAGTATCTTAGACCTTTACCAATCCCAATACTCATTACAAACAGACAGTTTGTAAACATTTTCTCAGTCCCTGTACGTGTCAATCCACATAATTCTGCATTACGTAATTATGGAAAAGTTCAATTATATCCCCAGATATTATTTTACGTTGGGCTAAAAAGTAAAATTCCTTACTTCGTTATCTTATCGATAGTTTCATTCCTGATCCATATAATTGCAATGGTACAAAGTAAAACCTTTAATTGTAAATCTGTCTTTGTTTCTTTATCATTTGTTCCAATTACAAATGATGATGTATGTCCAGATATTTCCCTTTGCAGAACAAACAGCTTTCCACCTTGTCAGCATATGATTAAATTTCTCTGAAATTTAGGAATTATTATGCAATGGTCCGTCTTTAATGAAGTTTCTTATTACTTCATCCTGAAACTGACCATTGCTGCAGGGTCGGCCCTGGTCCAACAGCCCAATGGGAATTTAAATTGCCTTTCACTTCCCTGCTTAACAGGCAAAGGTTGAAAGTAAATGTAACTATAATATAAGGAAAAACCATTGCAGTGTATGATTAGCAGTTTCAGGACAGTCTGATTCGTCCTTTCTTGACAATCCCTCCTTTGTTGGCATTCGAGTGTTTAAGGTCAACACTGAAGAATGTCTCAATAGCACCATAAATCTGTCTCCATCTATTTATTGCGCAAATCTCTACCCATTGGTTTTCCATACGTTCTCAATCACGAGAACCACATTAATCATTTCATGTAGTGGTGTTGTCACCGTGACTCACCATGTCTTGGACCTGTACTTCGGGCCATCTTCATCATGCATCTCTCATGCTGGTTTCTCCATGCACAACGCATCATTTCTGTGAACACAGCGATATCCCAAGAATCATGCAGCACGAGACAACCGAGACAAGCCATTCCTGTCCTTTCTGGCTCTCTCTCTCAAAAGATTGGGGGTCTGGAGATGTTTGGTTGGAATATTTCCCTGCACTGTCCCGATGTTTCGGGTAGTGACCAAGCTGTCAAATACATTTTCCTCATTGTTCAGTATAAGCAAGGACACCACCATCTCCAAGAGAAAGATATCAATTAACCATCTTAACTACACTTCCCTAACTTTCACTAGATTGTGCATTGATACCAGATTGATATATTTTGGCGAGTGCTGCCCTGGTGATTTACGATAAGATATGACGGGAGAGGAAAGATACAAACAGAAAGCTTTCATTAGTTGAGGGTTGAAGATGTAACGGCCATAGATAAAAGAATAAATGTAAGAGATTTAGAATTGAGTGTGGGTGAAACATCTTCGCGTGGAGAGTTGTGTAGCTGTGGAATTTAAGGATCAGAAATCATATGAGTGGGCAAATACATGGCAGATCAAATATAGTGTGGATAAATATGAAGTTATCCACTTCGGATGGAAAAACAGAAAGGCAGAGTGTTATTTAAATTGTGATGGATTGGGAGATGTTGATGTACAAAGTGAGCTGGGTGTCCTTGTACTCCAGTCACTGAAAGCAAACATGCAGGTGCAACAAGCAGTTAGGATGGCAAATGGTATGTTGGCCTTCATTCCAAGAGGATTTGAGTGCAGGAGCAAGGATGTCTTACTGCAGACCACACATGGAGTATTTTGTGCCGTTTTGGTCTCCTAACCTAAGAATGGATATACTTGCCATAGAGGGAGTTCAGCGAAGGTTCACCAGACTGATTCATGTGATGGCAGGACTGTCGTATGAGGAGAGATTGGGTCGACTGGGCCTGTATTCACTAGAGTTTAGAAGAATGAGATGGGATCTTATTGAAACATATAAAATTATGAAGGACTAGACAGACTGGATGCAGGGCGGATGCTTCCCTTGGCTGGGTGGTCCAGAATGAGGGGTCATAGTCTCATGACACTGAGTAGGACATTTAGGACTGAGGTGAGGAGAAATTTCTTCACTCAGAGAGTGGCGAACCTGTGCAATTATCTACGACAGAAGGCTGTGTAGGCCTTGTCGCTAAAGTGTATTGAAGGAGCGAGATATATTTCCAGCCTAAAAAGGCATCAAGAGGTAAGGGGAGAGAGTTGGAATATGGTATTGAGAAAGAGGATCAAGCATGACCATATTGAATGGCGGAGCAGGCTCAAAGGACGGAATGGCATACTCCTGCGCCTGTTTTCTATGTTTCTATATCAATATTCAAGATTAAATTGGATAGATGGATGACTAAAATAGGTTGAAGGGATAATGAGACTCGGGGCAGATAAATGAATTGTAATTATTTTATAACTTTATTTTTATTCGTTCATGGGATGTGGGCGTCTCTGGCAAGGCCTGCTTTTATTGCGCATCCCTCATTGTCCTTGAGAAGGTGGTGAGCCGTCTTCTTGAACCGCTGCAGTCCGTGTGGTGAAGGTTCTCCCACTGAACTGTTCGGTAGGGAGCTTCAGGATTTTGACACAGCGACGATGAAGGAACAATGATATATTTCCAAGCCGGGATGGTGTTTGACTTGGAGGGGAAGGTGCAGGTGCTGTTGTTCCCATGTGCCTGCTGCCCTTGACCTCCTAGTTGGTAGACGTCGCGGGTTTAGGAGGTGCTGTCGAAGAAGCCTTGGCGAGTTGCTGAAGTGCATCATGTACATGGTACATACTGCAGCCACAGTGCGTCGGTGGTGAAGGGAGTGAATGTTTATTTTGGGAGATGGGCTGCCAATCAAGCGGGCTGCTTTGTGCTGGATGGTGTCGCGTTCTTGAGTGTTGATGAAGCTGCACTCATTCTGGAAAGTGGAGAATATTCCATCACGCTCCTCACTTGTGCCTTGTCGGTGGTGCAAAGGCTTTGGGGAGTCAGGAGGTGAGTCACTCGCCGCAGAATATCCAGCCTCTGACCTGCTTTTGTAGCCACATTATTTATGTGGCTAGGCCAGTTAAGTTTCTGGTCAATGGTGAACCCCCCCCCACCCCAGGAAGTTGATGGTGGGGGATTCGGCGATGGTATTGCCGTTGAATTAAAGGGGATGTGGTTAGACTCTCTCTTGTTGGAGATGGTCATTGCCTGGCACTTATCTGGCGCGAATGTTACTTGCCACTTATCAGCCCAAGCCTGGATGTTGTCCAGGTCTTGCTGCATGCGGGCTCGGACTGCTTCATTATCTGAGGGGTTGCGAATGGAACTGAACAATGTGCAATCATCAGCGAACATCCCCATTTCTGTCCTTATAATAGAGGGAAGGTCATTGATGAAGCAGCTGAGGATGGTTGGGCCCAGGATACTGCCCTGAGGAATTTCTATGGTAATGTCCTGCGGCTGAGATGATTGGCCTCCTACAACCACTACTATCTTCATTTTTGCTAGGTATGACTCTAGCGACTGGAGAATTTTCCACCTGATTCCCATTTTTTCCATTTTTTTTCATTCGTTCACGGGATGTGGGCGTCGCTGGCAAGGCCGGCATTTATTGCCCATCCCTAATTGCCCTTGAGAAGGTGGTGGTGAGCCGCCTTCTTGAACCGCTGCAGTCCGTGTGGTGACGGTTCTGCAACAGTGCTGTTGGGAAGGGAGTTCCAGGATTTTGACCCAGCGACAATGAAGGAACGGCGATATATTTCCAAGTCGGGATGGTGTGTGACTTGGAGGGGAACGTGCAGGTGGTGTTGTTCCCATGCGCCTGCTGCCCTTGTCCTTCTAGGTGGTAGAGGTCGCGGGTTTGGGAGGTGCTGTCGAAGAAGCCTTGGCGAGTTGCTGCAGTGCATCCTGTGGATGGTACACACTGCAGCCACAGTGCGCCGGTGGTGAAGGGAGTGAATGTTTAGGGTGGTGGATGGGGTGCCAATCAAGCGGGCTGCTTTATCTTGGATGCTGTCGAGCTTCTTGAGTGTTGTTGGAGCTGCACTCATCCAGGCAAGTGGAGAGTATTCCATCACACTCCTGACTTGTGCCTTGTAGATGGTGGAAAGGCTTTGGGGAGTCAGGATGTTGATGGTGGGGGATTCGGCGATGGTAATGCCGTTGAATGTCAAGGGGAGGTGGTTAGGCTCTCTCTTGTTGGAGATGGTCATTGCCTGGCACTTATCTGGCGCGAATGTTACTTGCCACTTATCAGCCCAAGCCTGGATGTTGTCCAGGTCTTGCTGCATGCGGGCTCGGGCTGCTTCATTATCTGAGGGGTTGCGAATGGAGCTGAACACTGTGCAGTCCTCAGCGAACATCCCCATTTCTGACCTTGTGATGGAGGGAAGGTCATTGATGAAGCAGCTGAAGATGGTTGGGCCTCGGACACTGCCCTGAGGAACTCCTGCAGCAATGCCCTGGGGCTGAGATGCTTGGCCTCCAACAACCACTACCATCTTCCTTTGTGCTAGGTATGACTCCAGCCACTGGAGAGTTTTCCCCCTGATTCCCATTGACTTCAATTTTACTAGGGCTCCTTGGTGCCACACTCGGTCAAATGCTGCCTTGATGTCAAGGGCAGTAACTCTTACCTCACCTCTGGAATTCAGCTCTTTTGTCCATGTTTGGACCAAGGCTGTAATGAGGTCTGGAGCCGAGTGGTCCTGGCGGAACCCAAACTGAGCATCGGTGAGCAGGTTATTGGTGAGCAAGTGCCGCTTGATAGCACTGTCGACGACACCTTCCATCACTCTGCTGATGATTGAGAGTAGACTGGCCGGATTGGATTTGTCCTGCTTTTTGTGGAGAGGTCATACCTGGGCAATTTTCCACATTGTCGGGTGGATGCCAGTATTGTAGCTGGACTGGAACAGCTTGGCTAGAGGCGCAGCTAGTTCTGGAGCACAAGTCTTCAGCACTACAGCTGGGATGTTGTCGGGGCCCATAGCCTTTGCTGTATCCAGTGCACACAGCCGTTTCTTGATATCACGTGGAGTGAATCGACATTGGCCGAAGACTGGCTTCTGTGATGGTGGGGATATCGGGAGGAGGCTGAGATGGATTATCCACTCGGCACTTCTGGCTGAAGATGGTTGCAAACGCTTCAGCCTTGTCTTTTGCACTCACGTGCTGGACTCCGCCATCATTGAGAATGGCAATGTTTCCAGAGCCTCCTCCTCCCGTTAGTTGTTTAATTGTCCACCACCAATCACGACTGGATGTGGCAGGACTGCAGAGCTTTGATCTGATCCGTTGGTTGTGGAATCGCTTAGCTCTGTCTATAGCATGTTGCTTCCGCTGTTTAGCATGCATGTAGTCCTGAGTTGTAGCTTCACCAGTTTGGCACCTCATTTTTAGGTACGCCTGGTGCTGCTCCTGGCATGCTCTTCTACACTCCTCATTGATCCCCTGGCTTGTTGGTAATGGTAGAGTGAGGAATATGCCGGGCCATGAGGTTACAGATCGTGCTGGAATACAATTCTGCTGCTGCTGATGGCCCACAGCGCCTCATGGATGCCCAGTTTTGAGCTGCTGGATCTGTTCTGAATCTATCCCATTTAGCACGGTGGTAGTGCCTCACAACACGTTGGATGGTGTCCTCAGTGCGAAGACGAGATTTCATCGCCACGAGGAATGTGCGGTGGTCACTCCTACCAATACTGTCATGGACAGATGCATTTGCGACAGGTGGATTGGTGAGGACGAGGTCAAGTAAGTTTTTCCCTCGTGTTGGTTCGCTCACCATCTGCCGCAGGCCCAGTCTCGCAGTTATATCCTTCAGGACTCGGCCAGCTCAGTCAGTCGTGGTGCGAACCAGCCACTCTTGGTGATGGACATTGAAGTCCCCCACCCAGAGTAAATTTTGTGCCCTTGCAACCCTCAGTGCTTCCTCCAAGTGGTGTTCAACATGGAGGAGGACTGAAGGTGGTAATCAGCAGGAGGTTTCCTTGCCCATGTTTGAACTGATGCCATGAGATTTCATGGGGTCCAGCGTCAATGTTGAGGACTCCCAGGGCCACTCCCTCCTGACTGTATATCACTGTACCGCCACCTCTGGTGGGTCTGTCCTGCCGGTGGGACAGGACATACCCAGGGATGGTGATGGAAGAGTCTGGGACGTTGGCTGAAAGGTATGATTCTGTGAGTATGGCGATATCAGGCTTGTTGCTTGACTAGTCTGTGGGACAGCTCTCCCAATTTTGGCACAAGTCCCCAGATGTTGGTCAGGAGGACCTTGCAGGGTCGACTGGGCTTGGTGTTTTGTCGTTGTCGTGTCCGGTGCCTTGTGGTCCGATGCCGGGTGGTCCGTCCGGTTTTATTCTTATTATGACTTTTCGTAGCGAGATTTTACAACTGAGTGGCTTGCTCGGCCATTTCAGAGGGCAATTAAGAATCAACCACATTGCTGTGGGTCTGGAGTCACATATAGGCCAGACCGGGTAAGGGCGGCAGGTTTCCTTCCCCAAAGGACATTAGTGAACCAGATGGGTTTTTACGACAATCCGGTAGTTTCATGGCCATCATTACTGATACTAGTATTTTAATTCCAGATTTTTATTTAATTAATTGATTTTTTAAATTAATTAATTGAATTTAAATTCGCCAGCTGCCGTGGCGGGATTTGAACTCATGACTCTGGATTTTAGTCTCAGTCTCTGGATTACTAGCCCAGTAACATAACCACGAGCCCAGTAACATAACCACTATGCTACATCATCAACTTTACTCGGGTTCCTTGTTGCCACACTCGGTCAAATGCTGCCTTGATGTCAAGGGCATTCACTCTCACCTCACCTCTGGAATTCAGCTCTTTTGTCCATATTTGGACCAAGGCTGTAATGAGGTCTGGAGCCGAGTGGTCCTGGCGGAACCCAAACTGAGCATCAGTTTGCAGGTTATTGGTGAGTCAGTGCCGCTTGATAGCACTGTCGACGACACCTTCCATCACTTTGCTGATGATTGAGAGTAAACTGTTTGGATGGTAATTGGCCGGATTCGATTTGTCCTGCTTTTTGTGGACAGGACATAGCTGGGCAATTTCTCACATTGTCGGTTAGATGCCAGTGTTGCAGCCGTACTGGAACAATTTGGCTCGAGGCACGGCTAATTCTGGAGCACATGTTCTCAGCAGGACAGCGGGATGTTTTCGGGGCCCATGGCCTTTGTCGCACCCAATGCACTCAACCGTTTCTTGATATCACGTGGAGTGAATTAAATTGGCTGAAGACTGGCTTCTAATGGTGGGGATATCGGGAGGAGGCCGAGGTGGAATATCCACTCGGCACTTCTGGCTCAAGATGGTTGCAAACGCTTCAGTCTCGTCTTTTGCACTCACGTGTTGGACTCTGCCATCTTTGAGGATGGGGGTGGAAACAGAGCCTCCTCCTCCGTTCGTTGTTTGTTTTGCTTGGGTGGAGGGTAAACGCCGACAAGGACTGAATGAAAAGAAAAGAAAGAGGGATTTGCATTTATATAGCGCCTTTCACGACCTCAAGACGTCCCAAGACGCTTTACATCCAATAAAACACCTATGAAGTGTAGTTACTGTTGTCATTTTGGCTGCATATTCAAACGAACATTACAGAAGAATTACAAATAACCACGATTGTAACATCCGTCATTGTTTCTACACTAAAGGAAACTTTATCTATTAATTCAACTGGGCGTCTTATTCCAGTACTTGCGGTGTGAAACAGTTAACGCTGACGCCTCATGCTCTACTCCACTACTGAAGCTCAATCATGTATATTTTCTTTGAATCTTGCTCGGGAAGCGCGCTGTTTAAGCAGGAAACGATTCTGTTCGCCCTGGGAAAGATGCCGACATAAATCACAGGGCAAAATGGAGGACATGTTTTCTGATACCTGTTAGTTTTCACAAGGACAATCCATTTTCGTCCTGACTGGAAGAGGGCCATTCTAAGAAGGTGCCCGGAAGTATTTGATTTCTAGTTCAGAAAGGGAGCTTTGGGTATTTTTTTTTTCATTTTCTTAACAAATATTAGAATAATTGTCCATGGAGATTTGATCATCTGCTTCAGCTCTTCCCTGAATTTCGTTTGGGTAGCTGCGTAAATACACGTGTTTGTACAGGAACTCAAATACATGAGCATAACTCCGGTTTCAGTGGCGATATAGGCAGGAGCTGCAGAATCGCCTTGGTAATGCATGGCGTTTGTCAGTCTGGTCGTTAAAAAACTAACAATAGCTGTCAGCCACAATAGTATAAAACTGCCCGATACAGTGAACAGTAATATGATGGATTTCCTTCGGTTCTCCATCTCTCGATCGCTCTGATTCTCACTGCTCTGACCCCGCAGTCCCCTGCGGGCTCTACTGGCCACTAAAATACACCTGACTGTCAAACAATTAAAGAGCAATATCAAAGCAAAAGGAAGCCATGCAACTAAAACACTTTTTAACCACGAGTAAGCTGCACCTGCAGGTGATGAAAAAAAGTCGAGTCTGTTGCGGCAACCCCAGTGAACACTGTTAATTATTCGGTCAGGTTCATATGCAAACCAAAAGGGGATGTTCTCTAAACAGATCAGGACAGAGATCGTTGTGATAACCGCAGCCGCAGTTCTCACTGTGCAATACTTTGTTTTAAACGTCTGACAACATACAGATACAAATCGGTCAAATGTGAACGAGACTGTGAACCACACCGACATATCCAGGGTAGCGGGATTCATGCACAGAATGAACTTACAAACGGCAGTGTAGGACAGGAATGAATGTGGAAAGTGATAACTGAAAAAGTAATACACGATTACATTGAAGATAATGACCAATAGATCTGCTGTTGCCATGGTCACCATATAGACAGAGATACATTTGGAAAGGCCACAATTTCCTCTGGAGAGAATCACGATTGTCACGAGGTTCGCTGTAAGAAAGAGGGGAAAGAAGTAAGTCACGGGGACAGTCAGAGAAATCTCACAGCACATTGTGGGGAAGTATTTAGATGTGATCCAAATTAGGTTTATACAAACGGATTCTTTTAATTATACAGGAGAGCGCTGACGTCATGTTGTTTAATGGAAAGAAATCATTGAAACTCAATATGGAGTGAGTGAAAATCCGCCGTCCTTCCAGCAGCCTTCAGTCAGACGTCGTCAAGAATTAAATATAATTTCACAGTAATTACTGGAAAGGTATGAATACAAATAAAAAAATCAACTGCGAAATAAACATTCGATTTTGGTCGAAACTCTGGTCTTTTTCTATTTATAATCGGCCCAGGAAACTGCTCATAACAGAGCGGGCGCTGGTGGAACCGCGAAGGTTCTTTGCAGCCGAGGGGAGGGGAGCAATTTCCTGAGCGGCAATTAGTTCTCAAATGAGCTTTCAACGGCCTCTGTTGGTGGAGGCGGCTGCAGGCTGGGGAATTATCAACTTAAAGGGCACAGGTAACAGCGGTACAAATGAAATGGTTAACAAAGACACCAAGCAACACATTCTTTAGTGATGTATGCACTGTTGGCGGAGCCGAGGAATCGGCCTCGTCCTCCCTCGTATTGGGAGCAACATTGATCGCCCGTTGCCCACGATCTCCCGATCAGAGCAACGCCTCACCGGCGCCGCGGATTGCTAGAATTCCCGCTGATATTCACTAATTTATCCCGGTGGATCAATGACTCCGAAATTAGGACATTCTCGGAATTTGACACATAATCATTAAAAGTGAGATCGTGAACAGTTATGAAACAACAGGTTAAATTGACTTACCGGGAAAACCAAAGGCTGCGAGAATCGGGTAGTAAATCTCCTTAATATGAAGAATTGTTGGCATTTCCATTTTTAGGAGAATGAGTGAATTCTGTCCGGCTTTACGGTTCCGATTTGAGTGTATCTGAGATCCGAAAATACTCCCCCTTTATAGAACAATCGGTGCCCCGGTGAGTAAATCAGGTTACACAATAATTGGCGTTAGTTACAGTCACTTAACAAACAAGGTGGAATTATCCAACCCAGTGCTCCCCGGACGCCAAAGGGGAAATTACACAGGACAGTTCGTGAAATTATTTCTATTAAAATTCAAGAATGGAAAAAAATCCCAGAGGGAATGGAGTGTGCGCATGCCCGGTGAACACAGAGGGAAACATCCTCCCGGGAACTCTGTTAGGTTTTTGGGATCTCATATTAATTCATTGAAGTCTTGACTCACTCATTACCGAGATAAAACAAATGTTGTGCTCTGATGATGAATGTTGATGACTTGGCTAGAACATTACAGGTGGCGTCTCGACTGTAGCACTGGTGGTGATCCTGCGCTAACATTACTGCTGGTGATCCTACTCTAACATTAGTGGTGGTGATCCTGCTCTAACATTACTGGTGGTGATCCTACTCTAACATTACTGGTGGTGATCATACTCTAACATTACTGCTGGTGATCCGACTCTAACATTACTGGTGGTGATCATACTCTAACATTACTGGTGGTGATCCTTCTCTAACATTACTTGTGGTGATCATACTCTAACATTACTGGTGGTGATCCTACTCTAACATTACTGGTGGTGATCCTACTCTAACATTACTGGTGGTGATCCTACTCTAACATTACTGGTGGTGATCCTACTCTAACATTACTGGTGGTGATCCTACTCTCACATTACTGGTGGTGATCCTACTCTAACATTACTGGTGGTGATCCTACTCTCACATTACTGGTGGTGATCCTACGCTAACATTACTTGTGACGATCCGACTCTAACATTACTGGTGGTGATTCCTACCCTAACATTATTGGAGGTGATCCTACTCTAACATTACTGGTGGTGATCCTACCCTAACATTATTGGTGGTGATCCTACTCTAACATTACTGGTGGTGATCCTACCCTAACATTATTGGAGGTGATCCTACTCTAACATTACTGGTGGTGATCCTACTCTAACATTACTGGTGGTGATCCTTCTCTAACATTACTGGTGGTGATCCTACTCTAACATTACTGGTGGTGATCCTACTCTAACATTACTGGTGGTGATCCTACTCTAACATTACTGGTGGTGATCCTACTCTAACATTACTGGTGGTGATCCTACTCTAACATTACTGGTGGTGACCCTACTCTAACATAACTGGTCGTGATCCTACTCTAACATTACTGGTGGTGATCATACTCTAACATTACTGGTGGTGATCCTACTCTAACATTACTGCTGGTGATCCTACTCTATCATTACTGGTGGTGATCCTTCTCTAACATACTGGTGGTGATCCTGCTCTAACATTACTGGTGGTGATCCTACTCTAACATTACTGGTGGTGATCCTACTCTAACATTACTGGTGGTGACCCTACTCTAACATAACTGGTCGTGATCCTACTCTAACATTACTGGTGGTGATCATACTCTAACATTACTGGTGGTGATCCTACTCTAACATTACTGCTGGTGATCCTACTCTATCATTACTGGTGGTGATCCTTCTCTAACATACTGGTGGTGATCCTGCTCTAACATTACTGGTGGTGATCCTACTCTAACATTACTGGTGGTGATCCTACTCTAACATTACTGATGGTGATCCTACTCTAACATTACTGGTGGTGATCCTACCCTAACATTATTGGTGGTGATCCTACTCTCACATTACAGATGGTGACCCGACTCTAACATTGCAGGTAGTGACTCTATTCTAAGATCACTGGTGGTGATCCTACTCTAACATTTCTGATGGTGATTCTCCTCGAACATTACGAGTGGAGGCTGTTACCAGTTTCACTGCCACTCGGTCGTTCGAAACCGAAACTGCCGGTGCCGAACACAGCTGGCCTGTCAGAGCAAAGTGTCTCTTCACATTATCACCCGGAGCAGCTGCTCGCGGGTCTGCTCAGGAATTCATTGGTGGGGAAATATGTATTCGTTTGAAATCGATCTTTTACAATTATTTCCTTCAAATAGAGTTTGCTGAGTCCTGGTGAATGTGTTTAAAATGGTTTTAAATACTTTTCAAGCGAGAGATGGAGAAATGCACAGAAAAAGTGGACACACACAATTGGTTCTAGCTTAGTGTTTTTCCAATTCTGTTATTTTCTTTTATTTTCTGTCTCTCACTTTTTCTTTATCTTTCTATCTCTGTTTATCTGTCTCCCTCAGTCTCTTTTATGTCGCCCTCTCAGTCTATTTATTTTTATCTAACTTTCTCTCTCTCTTTGCCACTCTTTCTCTGTATGGCTGTTTCTTAATCTCGATGTGTGTGCCCTCTTTCCCTCTGTCTGTTTCTTTCCCACTCTCTGCAATAGAAAACAGAACAGTGGAATTGATACTGAGCCAACTTACCCCATGGGTCACTTCCCATGCCGACGTTCCTAGACCTGAATGGACGAGTGGTAAACGCGTTGGGTTAAAATCCAATGCACATGGGTATTAACCTCACTTGTGGTAGCTTTGATTAACAATGAGTTTCATGCTTACTTTCACGTCTGCTGGTCGAAATCTGCATCAAAATAATCAGCGATTTAAACTCCATAGAAGAGACGGTTCCACATTTATATCTGACTGTTTCAGTCTCAATCCAACATTCCTTTATTTACTTTTGTTACTGATGGTCAGGAGACTTTCCCAATCAATAAATTTAAAATTATAATTAACCGGAACCCCAAACATTTCCGGTCCCAGTTTCTGGTGTGGATACACGCACAAGTCAGGCAGAGCGCGTCCCTCTCAGATATTCACTCCTTTGGTACAGCGAGGCCGGCCGTGCAGACACTGACAACAGACGCAGAACCCAACGCCTGAATCACTCCGGCATTCCGGGAAATGCACCGAAATATTCAGCCGCTCATCAAGTGAACGTGAGCAGCCCCATGCACAAGGGCTGCAGTAAAACCATTGGACATGGGCTCGGGATTTCTCCCGTTAATTGAAACATCAGTGATTGGGAAACATCAAAGGATGGGGACCAGAAAAAGAATTGAGAATGGTTAATAGATCGAGAAACCAATCGATTACAAACTGTCAATTTTGTTGGAAGGATAACGGTTTGGGGAATTATCAATAGATTGGGATTCATCGATAGATTCGGAAACATCAATTGTATGGAAACCACGACGAGTTTGGACAAGTTTGAGAAAAATACTTATTTCCATAACATCGAAGATATCGAGCACATCATTTTCTCAACCAGTCTCTTTCGGTGCAAAAGTGAAAGGAAAAGTGTAATGAACACTGAGCCCAAGAATCGCGACTCCAGGGGAAACGGCAATAGCAGAATTGCTAAATGTTCAAAGTTTACACGGGGAGTTTGATATTACAGCTAAGATGGCGAGAGACAATGGCCTCCTGAGTGCTGTTTCATTCTATGAATCTATGATTCTATTCTTTCGTTAATGAATGGCTTTGTAATTTATAGAATTACTTCCCCAGTTCTTGATTCCCTCACCAGAGGAAAGTGTTTCGCAGCATCTGCGCTACCAAATCATTTTTACATTTCAAACACCTCAATCAGGTCACTCCTCAATCTTCTCTGCTCTCGGGAATATTCTGTTGGTTAAGACAAACAGTCTTCATAATTCAACCCGCTAAGCCCCGGTATCATTCTGGTGAATCTGCGCAGCACCCCTTTCAAGGCCAATATATCCTTCCTGAGATGTGGTGCCCATAACTGAACGCAGTACTCCCGATGGGTCCGATAAAGTCTCAATACGACTGAAGCATAACTTCCACCCCTTTGTATTCCTGTCCCCTTCAAATAAAGGGCAATATTCCATTAGACTGTGTCATGGCTATTTTTACCTGTCTATTACATTTTAATGATTTGTGAACTTGGACTCCCCGATCTCTTTGCTCCTATACAGGTCAAACTTCTCACAATTTAAAAAAATACTCTGATTCATCTCTCTTGGTTCACACTTATCCACAACATAAGAACATGAGAAATAGGAGCAGGAGTTGCCCATCCGGCCCCTCGAGCCTGCTCCGCTATTCAACAAGATCATGGCTGATCTTCTAACTCAACGCCATTTTCCTGCACTGTCCCCATATCCCTTGATCCCTTTAATATCTGGGAATATATCGATCTATGTTTTGAATATACTCAATGACTGAACGTCCAAAGCGCTCTGGGGTCGTGAATTCCAAAGATTCACCACACTCTGAATGAAGAAATTTCTCCTCATCTCAGTCCTAAATGGCCTACCACGAATTCTGAGACTCTGACCCCTGATTCTGGACTCACCAACCATGGGAAACGTCCTCCCTCCGTCCACCCTGTCGAGCCCTGTTAGAATTTTGTATGTTTCAACGAGATCACCTGTCATCCTTCTTAACTCTGGAGAATACTGGTCTAGTCGACTCAATCTCTCCTCATGTGACAATCCCGCCATTCCAGAAATCAGTCTGGTGAACCTTCGTTTCACTCCCTCTAAGGCAACTATATCCTTTCTTAGGTAAGGAGAACATAATGTACACAATAATCCAGGTGCTGTCTCAGCAAGGTGCTGTTCAACTGCAGGAAGACATCCTTGCTCCTGTACTCAAATCCTCTTGTAATAAAGGCCAACGTATCATTTGCCTTCCTAATTGCTTGTTGCATCTGAATGTTAGCCTTCAGTGACTCATGTACAAGGACACCCAGGTCGCTTGTAAGATCAACATTTACCAATCTCTCAGCATTTTAAAAAACTCTGCATCGCCGATTTTCCTGCCAAAGTGGATAAATTCACATTTATTCACATTATATTCATTTACCGTGTTCTTGCCCACTCAATTAACCTCGTCTATATCCCCATGAAGAATCTTTGCATCCTCCTCACAACGAACACTAGTTGACATTGTTTTGTGCACTCACTTAATCTACCTATCTGTCAATGTAGCATCCAAGTCCCATTTGCACTAAACACTGCCCGTCCTACCTTAGTGTCATCTTCAAACTTGGATATACACTATCTATTGCTTCATCCAAGTCAATAATAAATATGGTGAAAAGTTGAGGCCCCAGTACAGATCCGTGGTGAATATCAACTTGTCACATTTGAGTCCATTGTTAAAGAGCGTGTAGTTGGTGAGAGGGAGGGTATTTGTGAAGTCAAGCCTGTGGGAGGCAATCAGTCTGGATGCCCTGCACACGTGGGATTAATGCAGAATCAAATGCAAAGTGTGGGGGTGTAATGTTCCATACCAGCGAGTGAAGGTGTGTGAACAAAATTAGCAAGAGCCCTGATCGTTCAGTTGGTGAAGCATCAGGCTTTTATTTTGAAAGTCTCGGGTTGAAGTCTCTTTTTGGGAGTTGCTTTTCATTCAAGGTTCTCAATACCCAATCTCCATTAACAGCAATAAAATTGAAGTGTTTCTCACTGATCTTTCCTTCTGCCTCACAAAAAATGATCAATGCACTTAGCAACTTTGAAAAAATGTTATTCTACTTTGTATCACAAACCTGAGATGACGTGCAATAACCCCTTACCCTTGCTTTTTGTACTATCTACCAACTTTTATTGATTGTGAACTTGGATTCTCAAATCTCTTTGCTCCTCTGCAGCTCAGGGCTTAATACCATTTTCAATATGTTGCGATTTATCTTTCTTGGTTCCACAATGCCCACAATTTCTTGCCCACAATGGCCTCCCCTTGACATCGATTTGCGCCCTTACTTAATCTGTTGATGGCCCTTTGTAACTTTCTGCTGCCATTTGTACTACTTACTGTCCTTCCTAACTATGTGTCAACTTCAAACTTGGATAAACAACTCCCTATTGCTTCATCCAAGTTATTAATTAATATGGTGAAAAGTTGAGGCTCCAGTACAGATCAATGGGGATCATCACTTTTCATATCTGACGCCACTATGAAAGAGCGTGTAGTTGGTGGGAGGGTGACTATTTGTGAAGTGAAGCCCGTGCGAGGCAGTCAGCCCGGGTATGCGAGAGAACTGCTCTGTACAGGCGGCATTACTGCAGTAGGAAATGCAAAATATGGCGGGCGGGGTGTGTCATCTTTCATGTCAGCCGGTGAAGGACGCTATTTGCACATCCAATATAAGAATCCAGGTAGCTCTGTCGGTAAAGCATCAGATTTGTTTTTAACCTGACAATTCAAGGTTCAAGTTATTGTCCAAGCAACAGTTTTAAATCAAGATTCTCGATTCCCACTCTCCATTCAGTATTACAAAATAGAATCATTTCTCAAAAATCTTTCCTTCTTCCTCAAAAATTGGTCAATATATTTGGGAACAATTTATCTTAAATTACTCTGCCAAAAACTCTTTCAAATCTCCGGAAACCTTCTCTGTTCCAAGGCGAAGCACTCCAGCTTCTTCAGTCTCTCCACGTAACTTAAGCCCCTCATCCCTGGCACCATTCCAGTGAATACCTTCTTTACCCTCTCTGAGGCATTGACA
The DNA here is from genome assembly GCF_035084215.1 of Heptranchias perlo. Lineage (NCBI taxonomy): Eukaryota > Metazoa > Chordata > Chondrichthyes > Hexanchiformes > Hexanchidae > Heptranchias > Heptranchias perlo. The sequence goes on from NW_027139548.1 coordinate 6,804,568, forward strand.
TCCTTCCTAAAGTGTGGTGCCCAGAATTAAACACAAAACTACTGCTGAGGTCTAATCAATGCTTTATTAAGGTTTAGCATAACTTCCTTACTTTTGAACTCTATGCCTTTATTAATGAAGCCCAGGATCCCATCTGTTTTTAACAGCCTTCTCAACTTGTCCTGCCACCTTCACAGTTTTGTGTCTGTGTACCCAGAGGTCTGTCTGTTCCTGTGCACCCTTTAAAATTGCACAATTTAGTTTACATTGGTCTCCTCATTCATCCTGCCAAAATGAATCGCTTCACGTTTTCTGCATTAAATCCAATCTGTTACGCGCCTGTCCAATGCAATAGCCTTTCTCTGTCCTCCTGAAGTTTGTTACTATCCTGCACATTGTTTAATACGTTTCCGAGTTTCGTGTCATCTGCAAACTTTGAAATTATGCCGTTCATACCCAAGTCCAGTACATTCATAACACCGACCCCTGGGGAACAAAAAACATAAGAAATAAGAGCAGGAGTAGGTCATCCCGCCCCTCGAGCCTGCTCCGCCATTAAATAAGATCATGGCTGATCTTCTACCTTCAACGCCATTTTCCTGCACCATCCCCATATCCCTAGATGACTTTAATATCCGGAAATCTGTCGATCTCTGTTTTGAAAGGACTGACTGACTGAGCCCTCACACCCTCTGGGGTAGAGAATTCCAAAGATTCACCACCTTCTGAGGGAAGAAATTGCTCCTCGTCTGAGCCCAAAATGTCCTATCCCTTATTCTGAGATTGTGACGCTTGGTTCTAGACTCTCCAGTCAGGGGAAACATCCTCCTTGCATTTCTCCTATCAAGCCATGTAAGAATTATTAATGTTTCAATGAGATCACGTCTCATTGTTCTAAACTCTGGAGAATACAGTCTGAGGATATATTTTATCTTTATATATTCAGGCAGAATATAGCAAGATCAGAGGGGAAGTGAAAAAGGAAATAAGAGGGGCAAAGAGAGATTTTGAGAATAGACTAGCGACCAACATTAAAGTGTATCCAAAAGTCATCTGCAGACATGTTAACAATAAATGGGTAGTAAGAGGAGGGGTGGGGCTAATTATGGACCATAAAGGAGATCTTCTCATGGAGGCAGTGGGCATGGCTGAGGTATTAAATGAATACTTTGCATCGGTCTTTACCAAGGAAGAAGTTGCTGCCAAAGTCTCGATAAAGGAAGATATAGTTGAGATACTGAATGGGCTAAACATTGAGAAAGAGGAGGTACTAGAAAGGCTGGCTGCACTTAAAGTAGTTCAGTCACCCGGTCTGGATGGGATCCACTCTTAGATGCTGAGGGACGTAAGGAAGGAAATTGCGGAGGTACTGTCCATAATCTTCCAGACATCCATAGATACGGGGGTGGTGCTGGAGGAGTGGGGAATTGCAAATGTTACACCCTTGTTCAAAAAAGGGTATAAAGATAAACCCAGCAACTATAGGCCAGTCAGTTTAATGTCGGTGGTTGGGAAACTTTTGGAAACGATAATCCGGGACAGAATTAACAGTCACGTGGACGAGTGTGGATTGATTAGGGAAAGCCAGGATGGATTTGTTAAAGGCAAATCGTGTTCAACCAATTTGATACAGTTTTGTGATGAGGTAACAGAGAGGGTAGATGAGGGCAATGCAGTTGATGTGGTGTATGTGGACTTTCAAAAATCTTTTGATAAAGTGCCACTCCGGAGGCTTCCTATTACGATTGCGCCCATGGAATAAAGGGGGCAATAGGAATATGGATAGAGAATTGGCTATATTACAGGAAACAGAGTGTAGTAGTGAGCAGTTGTTTTTCGGACTGGAGGGAGGTGAGCAGTGGTCTTCCCCAGGGGTCAGTGCTGGGACCATTGCTTCTCTTGATATTTATCCATGACTTGGACTTGGTGGCACAGGGCACAATTTCAAAATTTTAGGATGAGACAAAACTTGGAAGGTTAGTGAACCGTGAGGATGATAGCGGTCGACTTCAAGAGGAAATAAACACTCTGGTGGCATGGGCGGACACGTGGCAGATGAAGTTTAACGCGGAAAAATGCGAGGTGATGCATTTCGGTAGGAAAAATGCGGAGAGGCAATACAAACGAGAGGGCACAATTCTAAAAGGGGTGGAGGAACAGAGGGTTCTGTGGGTGTATGTGCATGAATCGTTGAACGTGACAGGGAAGGTGGAGAAAGCAGTTAAAAATGGTAAGGGGTCCTGGGCTTTATAAATAGAGACATAGAGTACAAAAGCAAGGAAGTCATAATGAACCTTAAAAAGGCGCTGGTTCGGCCATAACTAGAATATTGTGCCCAGTTGTGGGCACCGCACTTTCGCAAGAATGCGGGACTTAAATTACGTGCAAAGACTGGAAAGGATGGGATTGTTCTCCTTGGAACAGAGAAGGTTGAGAGGATATTTGATAGACGTGTGCAAAATCATGAAGGGTCCAGACAGAGTGGATTGAGAAAAACTGCTCCCATTGGTTGATGGGTCAAGAAGCAGAGTGCATATATTTAAGGTGATTGGCAAAAGAATCAAAGGTGATATGAGGAAAAACTTTTTTACACAGCGTGCGGTTAGTGTGTGGAATACATTGCCCGAGGAAGTGGTGGAAACAGATTCAATAATCGTCTTCAAAAGGGAACTGGATTAGTTCTTGAAACGATAAAATGTGCATGGCTACGGGGATAAGGCGGTGCAGTGGGACCAGCTGGATTTCTCATGCATAGAGCTGGCGCAGACTCGATGGGGCGAATGGCCTCCTTCCATGTTCTGATCTTCTATGAACCTATGATTCTAATCTACTCAATCTCTCTTCATTCGACAATCCCGCCATCCCAGGGATCAGTCTGGTGAACCTTCTATGGTAAGTATATCCTTTCTTAGGTAAGGAGACCAAAATTTGTGCGCAATGTTCCAGATGCGACCTCACCAAGGCCACTAGTCACAGTCTGCCAACCTGAAACGGACGGTTTATTCCTGCTCTCTGTTTTCGGTCTGTCAACCAATTTTCTATCCATGCCAGTACATCACCCAAAATTCCAAGCGCTCTAACTCTGTTCACCAACCTCCTGTGTGGGACCTTATCGAAAGCCTTCTGCAAATTCAAATACACCACATCCAATGGTTCCCCTTTATCTATTCCACTCGTTCCATCCTCAAAGAACCCCAATAGGTTTGTCAATCATGATTTCCTTTTCACAATTCCATGTTAACTCTGCCAAATCCTATTATTATTATCTAAGTTTCCTGTTATCACATCCTTTATAATAGATGCTAGCATTTCCATGCCACTGATGTCAGGCTGACAGGTCTGAAGGTCCTTGTTTTCTCTCTCCCTCCATTCTTAAATAGTGGGGTTACAATTGGAGAACATCACTGTGTCCTTCCCTCCAGTCTGAAAAACAGCAGTTCACCACAACTCTCTGCTTTTTGCATTTAAGCAATTTTGTTTCATTGGTGCCACTGTTCCTTTTATCCCACGGGCTTCAATTTTTCCAACTATTATGTGGTACGTTATCAAATGCCGTTTCAGAGTCCAAATGCCCGACATCAACCACACTACCCTCATCAACCCTCTCGGTTACTTCATCAAAGAACTCACTCAAGTGGATAAGTGACTTTAGTTTTGCTGAGAGACTGGAGAATCTAAATTGTTGTCCTTAGAACAGAAAGGTTAAGGGAGATTTGATAAATGATTTCAAAATCATGAACGTTTTTGACAGAGTAAATGAGGGGAAACTCTTCCCAGTGGCAGACGACACATATTTTAGGTGATCGGCAAAAGAGCCAGGTGCGACATTAGTAACCATATCTTTATGCAGCCAATTGTTAAGATCTCGAATGCACTGCCTGAAAGGGCGGTGGAAGCAGGTTCAATAGTAACTTTCAAAAAGGAATTGGATAAATCTTTCATTGCAAAACATTTACAGGGCTTTGGGAAAGAGCAGGGGAATGGGACTAATTCGACAGCTCTTTCAAAGAACCGGTCCAAGCACGATGGGCCGAATAGCCTCCTCCAGTGCTGTACCTATTATGATAATATGAAATACACTAATACAACCCATAACATGCAGTGCTCATGAGACTGGTGCCAAGGAATCTCTGTGCTCCTCTACAGCTCTTGGCTTCTCACCATTTCGAAAATGCTCCCCTTTATCTTTCTTGATTCCTAAGTGAATGACCTCACACTTGCCCATCATGAACTCCATTTGCTATAGCTTTGTGCACTCATTTAATCTTTTTACGTCCCTTTGTAACTTTCTGCTTCCATTTGCACTACTTACTGTCCCTCCTCACTTATTATCATCTTCAAACTTGAATGCACAACACTCTACTGCTCGATACGAGTCATTCATAAATATGGTGACAAGTAGATACTCGAGTACAGATCCCTGAGGATCATCACTCTTCATTTCAGACGCCGCTATTAAAGCGAGTTTAGTTGGTGGGAGGAAGCGTATTTGTGAAATGAAGCCTGTGGGAGGCAGTCAATTGGGTGTGCAAGTGAAATGCGCTGTACAGGCGGGATGCATTAGGGTTAGGGTTATGGTTAGGAAATTCAAAATGTGGAGTGTATAATGTTCCATGTCAGCCGGTGATTGGAAGTAATTCACTATTACAGTCAGTTAGGGTCGCTGTGTGGTATCCGTTTCAGGGTCTGGATATTTCTGTCGGTCGAGCAGCAGACTTTTATTATGAGGGTCCCGGATTCAAGACCCTGTTCTGGCGCTGCTTTTATCAATTAAAACACCACTCAATTTACACATTAAATGATTTTGATGTAACGTTTTAAAGAAAAAGTTAACTAATTATTTCAGGCAGCAGGAAAGATCGGCGTCAATTCTTCGAGTTTCGCAGTGCTGCATCAATGTAAGAATTTATAATCTTGTGTTAAAAGCAGGGCCTGAACAGGGACTTGTGTCCTCCAAACTCACAATAAAAGTCTGACGCTCCACAGACTGATGGATCCGGGTTCACTCTTTTAGTTTAACTCAGCGACCTTCGCTGGCGGACATGGAACATTACATCTTTCACATTCTGCATTTCCGTCTGCAGTGATCCCTCCTGCACAGCGCATTTCTCACACACACACCACACCTAATGCCTGCCACAGGCCGCACTTCAGATATACTCTCCCTCCCATCAACTACACACTCTTTTATAAGAACATAAGAAATTGGAGCAGGAGTAGGCCAATCGGCCCCTCGAGCCTGCTCCGCCATTCAATAAGATCATGGCTGATCTGATCCCAACCACAAATCTAAAGAACACAAGAAGTCGGAGCAGGACCCGGCCACATAGCCCCTGGGCCCTCTCCGCCACCCACAGGGCATTGACCGATCCGAACTCAGCTTCATGTCCAATTTCCTGCCCGCTCCCCATAACCCCTAATTCCCTTTACTTCTAGGAAACTGTCTATTTCTGTTTTAAATTTATCTAATGATGTAGCTTCCACAGCTTCCTGGGGCAGCAAATTCCACAGACCTACCACCCTCTGAGTGAAGAAGTTTCTCCTCATCTCAGTTTTGAAAGAGCAGCCCCTTATTCTAAGATTATGCCCCCTAGTTCTAGTTTCACCCATCTTTGGGAACATCCTTACTGCATCCACCCGATCAAGACCCTTCACAATCTTATAAGTTTCAATAAGATCGCCTCTCATTCTTCTGAACTCCAATGAGTAGAGTCCCAATCTACTCAACCTCTCCTCATATGTCCGCCCCCTCATCCCCGGGATTAACCGAGTGAACCTTCTTTGTATTGCCTCGAGAGCAAGTATGTCTTTTCTTAAGTATGGAGACCAAAACTGTATGCAGTATTCCAGGTGCGGTCTCACCAATACCTTATATAACTGCAGCAATACCTCCTTGTTTTTATATTCTATCCCCCTAGCAATGAAAGCCAACATTCCGTTGGCTTTCTTGATCACCTGCTGCACCTGCATACGAACTTTTTGATTTTCTTGCACTAGGACCCCCAGATCCCTTTGTACTGCAGTACTTTCCAGTCTCTCGCCATTAAGAAAATAACTTGCTCTCTGATTTTTCCTGCCAAAGTGCATAACCTCACATTTTCCAATATTATATTGCATCTGCCAAATCTCCGCCCACTCACCCAGCCTGTCTATATCCCCTTGCAGGTTTTTTATGTCCTCCTCACTCTCTACTTTCCCTCCCATCTTTGTATCATCTGCAAATTTTGATATGTTGCACTCGGTCCCCTCCTCCAAATCGTTAATATAGATTGTAAAGAGTTGGGGACCCAGCACCGACCCCTGTGGAACACCACTGGTTACTGGTTGCCAGTCCGAAAATGAACCATTTATCCCAACTCTCTGCTTCCTGTTCGATAACCAATCCTCCACCCATGCCAGAATATTACCCCCAATCCCGTGATTTTTTATCTCAAGTAATAATCTTTTATGTGGCACCTCGTCGAATGCCTTCTGGAAGTCTAAATACACTATGTCCACTGGTTCCCCTTTATCCACCCTATACGTTATATCCTCGAAGAACTCAAGCAAATTTGTCAGACATGACTTCCCCTTCATAAAGCCATGCTGAATTTGTCCTATTAAATTATGCTTATTTAAATGTTCCGTTACTGTCTCCTTAATAATAGACTCCAAAATTTTACCCACCACAGATGTTAAGCTAACTGGCCTATAATTTCCAGCCTTCTGCCTACTACCCTTTTTAAATAACGGTGTTACATTATCAGTTTTCCAATCTGCCGGGACCTCTCCTGAGTCCAGGGAATTTTGGAAAACTATCACCAAAGCATCCACAATCCCTACTGCCACTTCCCTCAAGACCCTAGGATGGAAGCCATCAGGTCCAGGGGATTTATCCGCCTTGAGTCCCATTATTTTACTGAGTACCATCTCCTGAGTGATTTTAATCGTATTTAGCTCCTCCCCCCCGAGAGTCCCCTGTTTGTCCAGTGTTGGGATATTCTTAGTGTCCTCTACTGTAAAGACTGAAACAAAATATTTGTTCAGCATTTTTGCCATCTCCATGTTTCCCACCATTAATTTCCCGGTCTCATCCTCTAAGGGACCTATGTTTGCCTTAGCCACCATTTTTCTTTTTATATAACTATAGAAACTCTTGCTATCTGTTTTTATATTTTTTGCTAATTTCTTTTCATAATCTAACTTCCCTTTCTTAATCAATCCTTTAGTTACTTTTTGCTGTCTTTTGAAGAATTCCCAATCTTCTATCCTCCCACTAAGTTTGGCTACCTTATATGTCCTTGTTTTTAGTCGGATACTATCCTTGATTTCTTTACTTAGCCACGGATGGCTGTCATTTCTTTTACACCCTTTTTTCCTCAGTGGAATATATTTATTTTGAAAGTTGTAAAATAACTCCCTAAATGAACACAACTGCTCATGTACCGTCTTATCCTTTAATCTATTTTCCCAGTCCACTTTAATCAATTGCGCTCTCATACCATCATAGTCTCCTTTATTCAAGCTCAGTACGCTTGTTTGAGAATCAACCTTCTCACCCTCTAATTGGATATGGAATTCAACCATGTTGTGGTCGCTCGTTCCAAGGGGATCCTTAACTAGGACATTATTAATTAATCCTGACTCATTACACAGGACCAGGTCCAAGGTTGCCTGCCCCCTTGTAGGATCAGTTACATACTGCTCAAGAAATCCATCCCTGATGCACTCAATGAACTCGTCCTCAAGGCTGCTCTGCCCAATTTGATTTGTCCAGTTAATATGATAATTAAAATCCCCCATAATTATGGCTGTTCCCTTATTACATGCCCCGACTATCTCCTGATTAATACTTCTTCCAGCAGAGTTGCAACTATTAGGAGGCCTATATACTACGCCCACTAATGTTTTTTTTCCCTTATTATTCCTTATCTCCACCCAAACTGTTTCATTATCTTGATGCTTTGTCCCAATATCATTTCTCTGTATTACAGTGATTCCTTCCTTTATTAACATAGCCACCCCACCTCCCCTTCCTTCGTGCCTGTCCTTCCTGATTGTTAAATACCCTGGCATATTTAATTCCCAGTCGTTGTCACCCTGCAGCCATGTTTCTGTAATGGCCACAAGATCATACCCATACGTAGTTATTTGTGCCGTTAACTCGTCCATTTTATTACGAATGCTACGTGCATTCAGATAAAGAACTTTCAAATCTGTTTTGTGACGCTTAGTTCCTGCTTTTTCCTTTTTTAACACTTTACCTATTACTCCATACCTTCTGTCCCTTCCTGTTACGCTTTCCTCTCTCTCCCTGCTCAGGTTCCCAACCCCCTGCCACTTTAGTTTAAACCCTCCCCAACAGCACTAGCAAACACTCCTCCTAGGACAGCGGTCCCGGCCCTGCCCAGGTGCAGACCGTCCGGTTTGTACTGGTCCCACCTCCCCCAGAACCGTTTCCAGTGTCCCAGGAATTTGAATCCCGCCCCCTTGCACCATTCCTCTAGCTTTGTGTTTCCTGGGGTTGCGTGAATGTAAGAATTGATCATCTTGAGTTAAGTGTGAGGTGAGTGCAAAGCTGTGCAGAATGTGTCAGGGTCTTAAATTAGGTTCTGAAATTTAAAGAAAGCCAATTGGGTGGGTAAGAGGGGCAAGTTGGCTAAAGTAGATTTAAAAGATATGGCGGTAGATAAGCAATGGCGAATATTAAATAATTATTTTTTAAAATTATCAACGAATATATATTCCCTTGAGGAATAAAAACTCCAGAGGAAAATTTATCCAACCGTGGCTAACTAGAGAAGTTAAGGATAGTATTTGATTAAAAGAAGATGCTTAGAATTTTGCCGAAAAGACTAGTAAGCCTGACGATTGGAAGGGTTTTAGAAATCAGCCAAGGATGACCAAGAAATTGATAAGGAGGGAGAAAAATGGATATGAGAGTAAACTAGCAAGAAATATAAAAACAGATTATGAGAGCTTCTACAAGTATATAAAAAAGGAATAGATTGGTGAAAGTAAACGTGGGTCCATTAGAGGCAAAGACAGGTGAAATCATAATGGTGAATAAGGAAATGGCAGAGACGCGAAACAAATATTTTGCATCTGTCTTCTCATTGGAAGACACAAAAACATACCAAAATAATGGGGTACCAAGGGTACAATGAGAATGAGGAACTGAAAGTAATTACGATTAGTGAAGAAAATGTACTGGAGAAATTAATGGGACTAAAAGCCGAGAAATCCCTGGACCAGATGGCCGACACCCGAGGATATTAAAAGAGTTGGCTGCAGAGATCGTGAATGTATTTGTTTTCATCTTCCAGAATTATCGAAATTCTAGATTGGTTCCCGCGGATTGGAAGGAAGCAAATGTAACCCTTGTATTCAAGAAAGGAGGGAGAAAACAGGGAAATATAGGTCAGTTAGCCTGACTTCAGTCCTGGAAAAATGCTGCACGTGGTAACAGGGCACTTAGAAAATTATAATATTATTCGGCAGAGTCAACATGGTTTTATGACACGGAAATCGTGTTTGACCAATCTATTATATACTTTTGAGGGTGTAACAAGCGAGGTATGTAATGGGGAATCAGTGGATATAGTATATTTGGCTATTTAAAATGCATTTTATAAGGTGCCACACTGGAGGTTGTTGCACATCAGGGCTCATGGGATTGGACGTAATATATTAGCATGGATTGAGGATTATTGAACGGACAGAAAACAGAGAGAAGGAATATAGGGGTCATTTTCGGATTTGCAGGTTGTAACTAGAGGGGTGCCGCAAGGATCAGTGCTTGGGCATCAGCTATTTACAATATTATATCCTTGCTGTGATCGGCATTCCAGGTAAATAATGTCAGAAATTTGAATACCTGTTTAATGCTATATATTGGTTAACATGTTAAAACCGTGGCCATCTTTTTTATCTGGTTACTTGTATGGCAGGAATATTTACACCCTCGGCATGCAGCGCTTATTATGGTTACATACTAGATAACCACAGAATCGAAAACAATACCAGAGGCAACGGATTCTGCGCATGCTCCGTGAACCCCGAGGGAAACATCTTCCCGGGCATTCTGTTAGGTCCATTGGGTCTCATATTAATTCAGTGAAGTCTTGACTCAATCATTAAAAGATTGAACAAATTTTGTACTCTGATGATGAATGTTAATGACTCGGCTATAACATTAATGGTGGTGAGTATATTATAACATTGCTGGTGGCGACTCTATTCTAACATTGCTGGTGTCGACTCTATTCTAACATTGATGTCGGTGATACTGTTATAAAATTGCCGGTGGCCACTCGACTACAAAACTACTGGTGGCGACTCGACAATTACATTACTACTGGTGACTCTACTCGAACATTACTTTTGGCGACACTGCGATAACATTAATGGTGGCGTCTCTACTATAACATTATTGGTGGTGACCCTACTCTAACATTACTGGTGGTGACCCTACTCTAACATTACTGGTGGTGACTATAATCGAACATACTGGTGGTGAACACAATCTAAAATAACTGGTGATGAACCTGCTCTAACATTACTGGTGGTGAAACTAATCTAACATTACTGGTGGTGAAACAATTCCAACATTACTGCTGGTGAACCTATGCTATCATTACTGGTAGTGATCCTGCTCTAACATTACCGGTGGTGAACGTACGCTATCAATATTGGTGGTGATCCTACTCTAACATTACTGGTGGTAATCCTGCTATAACATTGCTGCTGGTTCATAGGAACATAGGAACAGGAGTAGGCCATTCAGCCCATCGTGCCTGCTCCGCCATTTGATAAGATAAGAACAGAAGAACATAAGAAATAGGAGCAGGAGTATGCCAATCGGCCCCTCGAGCCTGCTCCGCCATTCAATAAGATAATGGCTGATCTGATCCAAACCTCAAATCTAAAGAACACAAGAAGTAGGAGTAGGACCCGGCCACTCAGCCCCTGGGCCCGCTCCGCCACCCACAGGGCCTTGACCGATCCGAACTGAGCTTCCTGTCCAATTTCCTGCCCGCTCCTCGTAACCCCTAATTCCCTTTACTTCTAGGAAACTTGGCTGATCTGTGATCTAACTCCATATACCTGCCTTTGGCTCATATCCCTTAATTCCTTTTTGTTGCCAAAAAGCTATCTATCTCAGAATTAAATTTAGCTATTGAGCTGGTATCAATTGCCGTTTGCGGAAGAGAGTTCCAAACTTCGACAAAACTTTGTGTGTAGAAATGTTTTTCAATCGAGCTCCTGAAAGGTCTGGCTCTAATTTTTCAACTCTGCCCCCTAATCCTAAAATCCTCAAAGAGTGGAAATAGTTTCTCTCTATCCACCCTATCTGTTCCCCTTAATATCACATAAACTTCGATCAGATCACCCTTTAACCTTCGAAACTCGAGAGAATACAACCCCAATTTGTGCAATCTCTCCTCGTAACTGAACCCTTGAAGTCCGGGTATCATTCTAGTAAACCTACGCTGCACTCCCTCCAAGGCCAATATGTCCTTCCGAAGGTGCGGTGCCCAGAACTGCTCACAGTACTCAAGGTGCGGTCCAACCAGGGTTTTGTTTTGCTGCAGCATAACTTCTGTCCCCTTGTACTCCAGTCCTCTAGATATAAAGGCCAAAATTCCATTTGCCTTCTTGATTATTTTCTGCACCTGTTCATGACACTTCAATGATTTCTGTACCAGAACGCGCAAGTCCCTTTGGACATCCACTGTTTTTAACATTTTAGCATTGAGAAAATAAACTGTTCTATACTTTTTTTGTCCAAAGTGGATGAACTCACATTTGTCTACATTGAATTCCATTTGCCACGGTTTTGCCCATTCACCTAATCTATCAATATCGCTTTGTAATCTTATTAATCTTATGTTTTCATCTACACTGCTTACAATGCCACCAATCTTTGTGCCATCGGCAAACTTAGATATGAGACTTTCTATGCCTTCATCTAAGTCGTTAATAAATATTGTGAATAATTGAGGCCCCAAGACAGATCCCTGCGGGACTCCACTAGTCATATCCTGCAGATGTGAGTACCTTCCCATTATCCCGACTCTCTGTCGCCTTTCTCTCAGCCAATTTCCTAACCAAGTCCGTACTTTTCCCTCGATTCTATGGGCTTCTATCTTAGTTAACAGTCTGTTATGTGGGACCTTATCAAATGCCTCCTGGAAGTCCATATAAATAACATCCATTGACATTCCCCTGCCCACTACTTTAGTCACCTCTTCAAAAAATTCAATCAGGTTTGTCAGGCACGACCTACCTTTTAGAAATCCATGCTGGCTCTCTCTGATTAACTGAAAATTCTCGAGGTGTTCAGTCACCCTATCCTTAATTATAGACTCCAGCATTTTCCCCACAACAGATGTTAGGCTAACTGATCTCTAATTCCCCTGTTTCCCTCTCTCTCCTTTCTTAAAAAGCGGAGTGACATGTGCAATTTTCTTATCTAGAGGTACAGTTCCTGAATCTAGAGAACATTGAAAGATTATAGTGAGGGCATCCGCAATGTGCTCACGTACTTCCTTTAAAACCCTGGGATGGAAACCATCTGGTCCTGGGGACAGCAACAACAATGTTAAAATTGGGTCACCACAATTAATATTAGAATACGGTCACCAAAAATAATGTTAGAGAAGGATCACCACCAGTCATATTAGAGCAGGATAACGAGAAGTAATTTTAGAGTAGAGTCACCATCAGTACCGTTACAATAGGATAACCAGAAGTAATGTTCGGGTCGGATCATCACAAGTATTGTTAGAGTTGGATCACCACCAGTAATGTTAGATTAGGACCACCAACAGTAATGTTAGGTTAGGATCACCACCAGTAATGTTAGATTAAGACCACCACCAGTAATGTTAGAGTAGGGTCACCACCGGAAATTCTGGAGTAGGGTCACCACCGGAAATTCTGGAGTATGATCACCACTAGTAATGTCGAGCAGGATGAACATCAGTAATGATATAGTTGGGTGACCACCAGTAAGGAATCAGTATGTTCATCACCCGTAATTTTAGAGTAGGATCTTCACAAGTAATCTTATGACTGAGTCACCACCAGTGATGTTAATGTAGGGTTACCACCAGTAATGTCAGAGTAGGTCCACCACTCGTACTGTTAGAGTTGGGTCGACAGCAGGAACATATAGTGGGGTCACCACCAGTGATGTTACAGTAGTGTCACCACCAGTAACGTTACAGTGGGGTCACCATCAGTAATGCTGCAGCATGGTCAACAAAAATAAAATTACAGCACCGTTAATGTTAGGGGAGAATCACCTCCAGTAATGCTAGAGTTGCGACACCACCAGTAATGTTAGCATCGGAACCCCATCGTTAATGTTAGTGTCGAGTCACTACCAGTAATGTTTGACTAGGATCACCGAGGGTAATGTTAGTGTAGCATCACCGCCAGTAATGTTAGAGTAGGATCACCACCAGCAATGTTAGGTTAGAGTCGCCATCGATAATGTTAAAGTAGGTTCAACACCAGTAACATTCAAGTAGGATGACCAGCAGAAATGTTAGGGAACGTTCATCGTCAGGAATGTGGGAGTAGGGTCATCACTGGAAATGTTAGAGTCGGGTCACCTCCAGTAATGTTAAAGTGGAGTCACCACCATTCATATTAGAGTGGGATCACAAACAGTAATGGTAGAGTAGGGTCTCCAACAGTAATATTACAATGTGACACCAACAGAAATGTTACAATTGGGTCACCACAATTAATGTTAGAATATGCTCACCAAAAGTAATGTTAGAGAAGGATCACCACGAGTAATATTGGAGTCGGATGACCAGAAGTAATGTTAGAGTCGTGTCACCACCATTTATGTTATAGTAGGTTCACCTCCAGTAATGTTAGAGTCGGGTCACCACCGGTTATATTTGATTTGGATCACCACCAATAATGTTAGAATAGGGTCACCACCAGTAATGTTGGAGTAGATGCACCACACTTAATGTTAGAGTAGGGTCACCACGGATAATGTTAGAGTCGGATCATCACCAGTAATGTTAGAGTAGGGTCACCACGGATAATGTAAGAGTCGGATCATCACCAGTAATGTTAGAGTAGGGTCACCACGGATAATGTAAGAGTCGGATCATCACCAGTAATGTTAGAGTAGGAACACCACGGATAATGTAAGAGTCGGATCATCACCAGTAATGTTGGAGTAGGGTTACCACGGATAATGTAAGAGTCGGATCATCACCAGTAATGTTAGAGTAGGGTCACCACGGATAATGTTAGAGTCGGATCATCACCAGTAATGTTAGAGTAGGGTCACCACGGATAATGTAAGAGTCGGATCATCACCAGTAATGTTAGAGTAGGATCACCACGGATAATGTTAGAGTCGGATCATCACCAGTAATGTTAGAGTAGGATCACCACGGATAATGTAAGAGTCGGATCATCACCAGTAATGTTAGAGTAGGGTCACTACGGATAATGTAAGAGTCGGATCATCACCATTAATGTTAGAGTAGGGTCACCACGGATAATGTAAGAGTAGGATCATCACCAGTAATGTTAGAGTAGGGACACCACGGATAATGTTAGAGTAGGATCATCACCATTAATGTTACAGTAGGAACACCACGGATAATGTTAGAGTCGGATCATCACCAGTAATGTTAGAGTAGGGACACCACGGATAATGTAAGATTCGGATCATCACCATTAATGTTACAGTAGGAACACCACGGATAATGTAAGAGTCGGATCATCACCAGTAATGTTAGAGTAGGTACACCACGGATAATGTAAGATTCGGATCATCACCATTAATGTTACAGTAGGAACACCACGGATAATGTTGGAGTCGGATCATCACCAGTAATGTTAGAGTAGGAACACCACGGATAATGTTAGAGTCGGATCATCACCATTAATGTTGGAGTAGGGTCACCACGGATAATGTTAGAGTAGGATCATCACCAGTAATGTTAGAGTAGGGTCACCACGGATAATGTAAGAGTAGGATCATCACCATTAATGTTAGAGTAGGGACACCACGGATAATGTTAGAGTCGGATCATCACCATTAATGTTGGAGTAGGGTCACCACGGATAATGTTAGAGTATGATCATCACCAGTAATGTTAGAGTAGGGTCACCACGGATAATGTAAGAGTAGGATCATCACCAGTAATGTTAGAGTAGGGTCACCACGGATAATGTAAGAGTCGGATCATCACCAGTAATGTTAGAGTAGGGACACCACGGATAATGTAAGAGTCGGATCATCACCATTAATGTTACAGTAGGAACACCACGGATAATGTAAGAGTCGGATCATCACCAGTAATGTTAGAGTAGGGACACCACGGATAATGTTAGAGTCGGATCATCACCAGTCATGTTAGAGTAGGGACACCACGGATAATGTTAGAGTCGGATCATCACCAGTAATGTTAGAGTAGGGACACCACGGATAATGTTCGATTTGGATCATCACCAGTAATGTTAGAGTGGGGTCCCACACAGTCACTTACTCTCACGAGGCACTGTTTTAGTTATCAGTGCTGAAACTTGGGTATGCCCGAGACCAGACACTCTCACTCTGAGATCTTTATTTACATTGTTCCTGCAATCCTATTCATAACTTGACATCTATAGCACAGCTCATTCATAAAGATGGATTTATGTTTCATTCCATACTCGTGTTAGCTGGGCCTCAGTGGTAAATAAATCGCTTCTGAACCAGTAGGTTCTGTAAGACGGGCGGCGAAACACTATCGCTCGTTTTGAGCCACCGTCCAAAACGAATTTCGATTGTAATCTACCTGCTGGCTACAGAGATTAGACGACCTCGTGCTTTTGAGAGGCGTCGTTGAGCTGGCCGACTTCATCCCCTCTGATGGTGATGTTAACTTCCAGAACGTTGGTTGACGACTCTGTTTTGGTGAAACGTTACCGTTCGACTCTGCTTTGGTGAAACGTCACCTTTCGACTCATATCCTCTGCTCCGGACTGAATCCACAATAGGCGCTGGTAACTGCACCTGAGCTAACTGGCTTAGCTCTCACCTTCCTTCACCTCAGGCAACCTGCACATATAAGTGACACCTGTAACTCGCTGGTACAGTGTTATAATCTGACACAGCCCCGTACTCTCAGTCCTGGATGTACTCTGGTACTCGTTGATGTACCGTCTACATCTGCTTGGTAGAGATTCCGAAAGAAGACGGCAATGAGAAACTGGCAGAATATCAGAGATCCTCAACAAATCTGCCGAGGTTTGTGTTAATACATACATATGAACATAAGAAATAAGAGCAGGAGTCGACCAAAACAGATCGTCATATTCAACATTTTAGTTTTATTTTAAAAGAAATCTATGATAGTCAACTAGAAAGCAATAAATGACCTCACTTCTTGCGAGATATCTGTCTGAGTTTCCTTTCTGACATGACAAAAACGTGTCTTTTGTGTTCTTAGTTCGACATGAAGTAATTCTTAAAGACGTTCACCAGTAATTATTTTGTTAGTATGATTCCAGGTGCTGTCGATAAATATCACTTTTTTAATTGGTCCATTTGTCTCCTGCTCTCCAGCATCCTGCCCTTCTGTTGGAATTTCAGCATCCAAACTGCGTTGGTCTTTCTGGTCATGTTTTGCACGTTTAAGTTCTGGCCCTTCCCATGTATAGCTCGCATCATTATAGGCGTGGCCCAATATTCAGTCGCATCGCCGCCAGCTATAGGCATGACCCAATATTCAGTCAAATCGGCGCCTGTTAGAGGCACGGTCCAATATTCAGTTCCATCGCCGCCTGTTATAGGCACGACGCAATATTCAGGTCAATCGCCGTCTGTTATCGAAATCGGCCAGTATTCAGTTCAATCGCCACCTGTTATAGGCACATTCCCATATTCAGTCCCATCACTCCCTGTTAAACGCACGGTCCCAGATTCAGTCCCATCACTTCCTGTTAAAGGCACGGTCCCATATTCAGTCCCATCACTTCCTGTTAAAGGCACGGTCCCATATTCAGTCCCATCACCCCCTGTTATGGGAACGGCGCCATAGTCAGTTCCATCGCCACCTGTTAAAGGCCTAGTACAATATTTGGTTCCATTGCCGCCCATTATAGACACGGCCCAATATTCAGTGCTATTAAAATAATGATGGAATAGAGATGAAACATCCCGAGAACATGAGCAATTATCTGTGAAAAATATCTCCAGTAATCTTAATGCTAACCTACTTGTCTCTCTGTCGTCGGGTCCTTATGTTCTGTCGAAATTTTGCAATCAAGATTCTCAGCCAAGTAGCAGACTCCCAGAATGCATCAGTTTAGTTTGAGTCTCTCTCACGGGTGCAACACAACTCCTGGAATGCAGCAGTTTCTCAGTACAATTCATTACGTTTGACTATCTATTTAGTAATGCAGCAGTCATTCCACATAACACTCATCCCTGGTAACATTCTAGTCCATCTTTTCTGGACAGCCTCTAAGAACTTGACATTTTTCCCCAACTGCGGTGCCCAGAATTGGACACAGTACTCCAGCTGAGGCCGAACCAATCGTTTATAAAGGTTTTGCATTACTTCCGTGCTTTTGTACTTTTTGCCCCCATTGATAAAGCAAAATTTCAAATTGTGCTCTGCATACCCTAATCCAGCTCATTAACATATATCAAAAAGAGCAGTGGTCCTAATAATGACCACTTGGGAACACCACTGTTTACTTCCCTCCAGTCTGAAAACCAACCGTTCACCACTACCCTCGGCTTTTTGTGCCTGAGCTGATTTTATATTCATGCTGCGACTGTCCCTTTAATCCCCTGGACTTTAATTTTGCTTAGAAGTCTATTAAGTGGTACTTTACAAAATGTCTTTTGAAAGTCCATATCCACAATATCAACCGAGCTACCCTCATTAACCCTTTCCATTACTTCATCAAAGAACTGAATCAGGTTAGTCAAACAAGATTTTCCGTTAACATGTCCGTGCTCACTTTCATTTATTATCCAATATCTTTTCGAATGCCAATTAATTTTGTCTCTGATTATTGTCTCAAAAAGTTACCCCAACACCAACGTTTGGCCGATTGGCCTGTAATTGCCGGGTTTATCATTCAGATCTTTTTTGAACAGGGGTGTGACATTTGCAACCGTCCAGTCCTCTGGCACAAGTCCCATATCTCAGGAGAATTGGAGGATTGTGGCCAGAGCCTCTGCAATTTCCACCCTCACTTCCCTCAGTAACCCAGAATGCATCCCATCTGGACCGGGTGACTTTCATACTTTGAGAACTGCCACTATTTTCAGAACCTCCTATTTATCTATTTTTATGCTATCCAATATCGCTCCCAGCTCCTCCTTTAATGCTACAATGGCAGCATCCTCTTTATTTAAGACCAATGTGAAATATTCATTTCGTACCCGAGCCATTCCCACTGCCTTCACAAGAAGATCTCCTTTTTGTACAAAATCGGTCATACCCTTCCTTTGACTACTCCTTTAGTATTCATATGTTTATAAATGAATTTTACGTTCCATTTTATGTTTGCCACCAATCTATTCTCATGCTTTCTCTTTGCCTCTCTTGCACCCTTTTATAAATCTCCTCTGAACTTTCTGTATTTAGCCACGTTTTCTACTGTGTTATGCACTTTAAATTTGTCATAAGCCTCCTTTTTCTGTTTCATGGTAATCTATATATCTTTAGTCATCCAGGGATCTCCAACTTTGGATGACCTGTCTTTCCCCCTCGTGCGAATGTGTCTACTCTGTGCCCGAGCCATCTCCTCCTTCAAAGCCTCCCATTGTTCAGTTGTTCTTTTGCTGCCGATTTTTGATTGCAGTCCAACCGGAAAATACACTTAGTATTCGTAAAAAAATTGCCCTCTCCTTCCCAGATAACAGTACGGAGCAATTATTATAAATACCTGAAATCATCTCACTCAGTAGAATATCTGTGGTGTAACCATGTGTAATTATTATAACTCCCTGAAATCATCTCTCTTAGTAGAATATCTCTGGTGTTGCCATGTGCAATTATTATAACTCCCTGAAATCATCACTCTTGCTAGAATATCTGTGTTGTAGCCATGAGCAATTATTACAATTAACTGAAATCATCTCTCTTGGTAGAATATCTGTGGTGCAGCCATGTGCAATTATTATAACTGCCTGAAATCATCTCTCCAACTCGAATATCTGTGGTGCAACCACGTGCAATTATTATAATTCACTGAAATCATGTCTCTTCGAATATCTGTGGTGCAGCCATGTGAAATTATAATAACTCGCTGAAATCATCTCTCTTACAAGAATATCTGTGGTCTAACTCTATGCTTGTGTTACCAAAAGACTGTGGTTGATTATGAGATGCTGGTATTTGAACGGCTCCATGAGTCGGATTTACCCAATCGCTTTCACTCAATACATTCAGCATATTCTTGGCACTCGATGCTGGAGCTGAAACGGTCCGTGGGTTTGCCTGTGCAACCGTTGCGACTTAACCTTGTTATGTAAGTCTGCACGTAGTTATTTGCTATTAAGATGCTGTATAACCCTGGTGACATGTGTTCATGTCTATTAAACTTACGTGTGCCCAGATTTTACGGTAAGTTGTGATTTGTAACCGTTAAACTGTATTTAGTGCATGACTTTGAATTGGCTTCTTCCTTGATATTTTGTCAAGAAAAAAAATTAGGATAACCTAATCGAGGGTTAGTAAATTAAATTCGTTTTGATCCGATCTGGGTTAAATGTAATGCAGTTCAGGAACCGAATCAGGCAACATTCACCCCTCCAGATAACTGGGAGGGAAAAGCCCAGACAATTCCTCAGTGAGCGGTCAAAGGAGAAAACCAAGGTCTCGCCTGTTTCCTCGGCATATATCTGTCAGGATATCAAATCCATCTTTCCCAGAACAGGACCTCTAAGAATTTGGAAAATACATGAATTCACAGCACAGGAGATTCTGTGCGTCTGTTGCTGTGTACGGGCCGCTTCAATACAACACAATGAGAAGTCCTCTGTTTGCACTTCAATCGAGTGCATCGAACTGGGTGACCAGCTTTTGACTTGTTAAAATAGGGACAGGCACCACAGACTAAGCAAAACGAATAACTGCGAGGAAAAATCATAGAATCATCGAAATTTAGGGCGCAGAAGGCCCATCGTGTCTGTGCCGGCCGAAAAAGAGCTACCAGGCCTTACCCCAGTTGCCAGCACTTGTTCCCTAGCCTTGTAAGTTACGGCACGTCAAGTGCATATTGAAGTACTTTTTAAGTGCGATGCGGGTTTCAACCTCTACCACCCTTTGAGGCAGTGAGTTTCAGACCCCCATTATACTTTGGTTGAAAAAAAATCTCCTCAGCTCCCCTCAAATTCTTCGAACAATTACTTTCGATCTTTCCCCTCTGTTTATTGGCCTATCTGATAAGGGAAATAGGTCCTTCCTATCCACTTTATCTTGCCCCGTCATCATTTTATGCACCTCAATTAAATCTTCCCTCAGCCTCAGTTGTTCCTCAGAAAACAATCCCAGCCGATCCAACATCTTCTCACTGCTAAAATTCTCCAATCGTGGCATAATCATCGTAAACCTCCTCTGTACCCTCTCGAGTACAATCACATATTTCCTGTAATAAATATACAATTGAACAAAATAATGTGAAATAATAAAGTTCTTATTTTTGTCCCTGAAACTGCAATAAATGCAGTAACAGTAGTGTACCATTTAAATGTGTATTTATGTTGCTCTTCTTGGGAGAGTGAATGGACAGGAAACTTCAATGGATTGGGAGAGTGAATGAACAGATATCATTAATTAATTGCAAAGTGAATGGACCGATACGATCAATAGAATATGAAAGTGAATGGACGGGATCAATTAATGAATTGGGACAGTGAATGGACGGGAACCATTAATGAATTGGGACAGTGAATGGACGGATAAGTTTGTGCAAGTTTAGGGTACACGGTTATCCAAGGAGCACGGTCACCCCTTTGGTAAGTAAATGATACCACGAGCAGCGTAGGAGCAAGTCACCTCTAGTGTTAGAGTAGGGGCACCTCTAGTCCTGGAGGGGCACTGTCAGTCCTACTTTAATTTACGAGGACCAAAGGTATTGGATGAGAACTGTCACCTCTAATGTAACTGTAGGATAGATCTAATATCGGAGGAGAACGGTCACCTCTTGTGTAATTCAAGGCGTACCGCTAGCACCAGAGCAGCGCGGTTACCTCCAGTGTAACTACAGGGTACCATTCGTACCAGAGCAGCACGGTTATCTCTGGTGTAAGTGTAAGGTACAACTTGTATCGGAGGAGGTGGGATATCTCTAATTCAAGTGTGGCAGTATTACTGGTACCTGGGGAAGTAATCTCACCTCGAGTGTAATTAGGTGTATCACTACTATCAGAGGAACATGGTCACAACTAGTGCAAGTATAAGGGTCCCTCTAATACTGGAGGAGCACGGTCAATTCCTGAGTAAGAATAGAGGTACCAAAATACCGGGGCAGCAAATTTACCACTCTTTGTATGTTTAGAGTTAACACTACTACCGGATGACCAGGATCACCATTTGTGTGAGTGTAGCGTGTATCACTAATACCAGAGGAACACGGTCACCCCTGGTTAAGTGCAGTGTACCACAAGTACCGGAGCAGAATTGTTAGCCCTAGTGAATGTTCAGAGGCATTTCAAGCAGATAAGGAGCACAGTCACATTTCGTGTAAGTGCAGGGCTACCACAAGTACCGAAGAAGCACGGTCATATCAAGTTTACATGTAGCGATGCCACTAGTACTGGAGGAGCGTGATGACCTCTGGTTGTTATTTCGGGTACCAATAGTACCGAAAAGACGATCATCTCTGGTGCAAGTTTAGGGTACCATTAGCATCGGTGGAGAACCGTCACCTGCAGTGAAAGTGTAGGTTTACCACTAGTACCAGCAGAGCAGTCAACTGTCGTTTAACTGTAGGATTCATCTACTAGCGGAGGAGCACAGTCACCTCTAGTGTAATTCTAAGTGAACCATTAGTCCCAGAGGAGGATAGACAGCTCGAGTGTATGGGCAGGGTTTCGCTACAGAAGGTAGACGGTCACATCTGGTTTAAATGTAGGGTGCCACTTGTACAGGAGGAGGAATGTAACCTCTGGTGTAAGTGTTGGTTTACCACCAGTACCGGAGGAACAAGGTCTCCACTCGTGTAAATGTTGGGGCACCTCTAATCTAGTACCGGAGGAGAACGGTCACTTCTCCTGTAACTCTAGGGTACCACTAGAACCAGAGGAGTGCAGTCACATCTACTGTAAGTGGTAAGTGTAGAGTATCACTAATACCGAAGGAACACATGGGAGTATGTTACTGTTGCTGTCACAGAGACATGGTTGAGGGAGGGGCAAGACTGGCAGCTCAATATTTCGGGGTACAGAATCTTCAGGCGAGACAGAGGGGGAGGAATAAGAGGAGGGGGGTCGCAATATTAATTAAAGAATCAATTACTGCCATAAGGAGGGATGATATATTAGCAGGTTCCTCTAATGAGGCCATATGGGTGGAGCTTAAAAACAAAAAGGGGGCAAGCACTTTGATGGGAGTGTACTATAGGCCCCCAAACAGTCAGGGGGAGATAGAGGAACAGATATGTAGGCAAATCTCAGAAAATTGTGCAAATAATAGGGTAATAATAGTGGGGGATTTCAACTTCCCCAATATTAACTGGGATGCTCAGAGTGTAAAAGGCTTAGCGGGTACAAAATTCTTAACGTGCATCCAGGAGAGGTTTTTGAGCCAGCATGTAGAAAGTCCTATAAGAGAGGGGGCGGTACTGGATCTAATTCTAGGGAATGTGGCCGGCCAAGTGGAAGAAGTGCTAGTAGGTGAGCACTTTGGTGACAGTGACCATAATTCGGTGAGATTTAAGGTGGTCATGGAAAAGGACAGGGAGGGGCCGGAAATAAAGGTTCTAAATTGGGGGAAGGCCGATTTTAATAGGATAAGGCAGGATCTGGCCAAAATGGACTGGGATCAGCTGCTTGTAGGAAAATCCGCATCGGAGCAATGGGAGTCTTTCAGAAGGGAGATTGAGACCATACAATGGCAACATGTTCCCGTAAAGGTCAAGGGTGGTTCCAAGAACTCCAGGGAACCTTGAATGTCAGGGGATATATGAGAATGGATTAGGAAAAAAAGGAGGGCTTTTGGCAGATACAAAAGGCTAAAGACGGAGGAAACCCTAGAGGAGTACAAAAAGTGCAGGTGGACACTTAAAAAAGAAATTAGGAGATCAAGGAGGGGCCATGAAATAACACTGGCGAGCAAAATAAAGGAAAATCGTAAGATGTTTTATAAGTATATTAAGGGTAAGAGGATGACTAGGGAAAAAGTAGGGCACATTAGGGACAAAAATGGCAATCTGTGTGTGGAGCCGGCAGATGTAGGAGGGGTTCTAAATGAATTTTTTGCATCTGTTTTCACTATGGAGAAGGACGATGTAGACATAGAAATACGGCAAGGGGACTGTGATATACTCGAACATATTAACATCGAGCGGGAGGAGGTATTGGCGGTTTTAGCAGGCCTAAAAATGGATAAATCCCCAGGCCCGGACGAAATGTATCCCAGGCTACTGTGTGAGGCAAAGGAGGAGATTGCGGGGGCTCTGACACATATATTCAGAACCTCTCTGGCCACAGGGGATGTGCCAGAGGACTGGAGAACCGCTAATGTAACACCATTATTCAAAAAGGGGAGTAGGGAAAAACCGGGGAACTCCAGGCCAGTGAGCCTAACATCAGTGGTAGGAAAATTATTGGAAAAAATTCTGAAGAACAAAATTAGTCTCCACTTGGAGAAGCAAGGATTAATCAGGGATAGTCAACATGGCTTTGTCAAGGGAAGATCATGTCTGACTAATTTGATTGAATTTTTTGAGGGGGTGACTAGGCGTGTGGATGAGGGTAACGCAGTGGATGTGGTATACATGGATTTCAGTAAGGCCTTCGATAAAGTCCCCCACAGGAGACTGGTCAAGAAGGTACGAGCCCATGGAATCCAGAGTGCCTTGGCACTTTGGACACAAAACTGGCTTAGTTGCAGAAGGCAGAGGGTGATGGTCGAAGGTTGTTTTTGTGACTGGAAGCCTATGGCCAGTGGGGTACCACAGGGATCGGTGCTGGGTCCCTTGCTGTTTGTGGTCTACATTAACGACTTGGATATGAATGTAAAAGGTATGATCAGTAAGTTCGCTGATGATACAAAGATTGGTAGGGTGGTAAATAGCGAGGAGGATAGCCTCAGTCTGCAGGACGATATAGATGGGTTGGTCAGATGGGCGGAACAGTGGCAAATGGAATTTAACCCGGAAAAGTGCGAGGTGATGCACATTGGAGGGACTAACAAGGCAAGGGAATACACAATGAATGGGAGGACCCTAGGCAAGACAGAGGGTCAGAAGGATCTTGGTGTGCAAGTTCACAGATCCCTGAAGGCGGCGGAACAGGTAGATAAGGTGGTAAAGAAGGCATATGGGATACTTGCCTTTATTAGCCGAGGCATAGAATATAAGAGCAAGGAGGTTAAGATGGAGCTGTATAAAACACTGGTTAGGCCACAGCTGGAGTACTGTGTGCAGTTCTGTTCGCCGCACTACAGGAAGGATGTGATCGCTTTGGAGAGGGTGCAGATGAGATTCACCAGGATGTTACCAGGGCTGGAGTGCTTCAGCTATGTAGAGAGACTGGGAAGATTGGGTTTGTTTTCCTTGGAGCAGAGGAGGCTGAGGGGGGACATGATTGAGGTGTACAAAATTATGAGGGGCACAGATAGGATGGATACTAAGGAGCTTTTTCCCTTCGTTGAGGGTTCTATAACAAGGGGACATAGATTCAAGGTAAAAGGCGGGAGGTTTAGAGGGGATTTGAGAAAGAACATTTTCACCCAGAGGGTGGTTGGAGTCTGGAACTCACTGCCTGAGAGGGTTGTGGAGGCAGGAACCGTCACAACATTCAAGAAGCATTTGGATGAGCACTTGAAATGCCATAGCATACAAGGCTACGGACCAAATGCTGGAATATGGGATTAGAGTAGACAGGGCTGATGGCCGGCGCGGACACGATGGGCCGAAGGGCCTCTATCCGTGCTGTATAACTCTATGACTCTATGACTCTATGACAGTCGCCTCTAGTGTCAGTTCAGGGTCCCACGAGTAACGGACGAGCAAGTCATCTCTTATCTAAGTGTAGATGTTCCATTCGTACCGGAGGAGTGCAGTCACATCTAGTGTAAGTGTAGGGGTAGCAGCAGTACCGGAGGAACACGGTCACCACTAGTGTAGTGGTGGAGGAGAACGGTCACCTCTCGTTTAAGTGCAGAGGTACCACAAACAGTGGAGGAGCACGATCCCCACGAGTGTAACTGTTGGCGCACCACGAGGAGAGAAGGAGCAAGGTCACCCAAGTGTAAATGTAGGGTAACATTAATACCGAAGGAGAACGGACACCACTCGTCTAATTTTAGGGACACCAGTAGCAGAGAAGGATCACGGTCAGAGCAGGTTCACCACCAATAATGTTAGCATGGGGTCACCATCAGTAACGTAAGAGTAGGGTCATCAACTATAATCTTAGAGTGGTGTCACCATCAGTGTAATGTTCGGATGGTGTCACCGCCAGTAATGTTAGAGTAGGCTCACCACCAGAAATGTTGCAGTCGGGTCATCAATAGTAATGTTAGAGTAGGGTCACCACTAATAATGTTAGCTTATCAACAACACCAAAAATCTTAGAGTAACGTCACCAACATCAATTTTAATATCTGGACATCTCCAGTAATATTCAAGCAGGGTTGCCACCAATAATGTTAGAGTAGTGTCAACATCAGTAATGTTGGAGTAGGGTCACCATCAGTAATGTTAGAGTACTGTCTCCACCAATAATGTTAGAGTTGGGTCACCACCTGGAAAGTTTGAGTAGCGTCTCCACCAGAAATGTTAAAGTAGTTTCACAATCAGTAATGTTGCAGTAAGCCCACTATCAGTAATGTTAGATTCGGGTCAGCATCAGTAATGTTACACCAGGGTCACTATCAGTAATATTAGATTTGGGTCTCCACCAGTAATTGCAGAGTATTGTCAACAATAGTAAGGTTAGAGTATGTTCACCAATAGTAATGTTAGAGTACGGTCACCTAATGTTCGAGCCGAGTCATCACCAGTGATCATCACATTATAAAACACATGTTAATTATGGGATGGGCCAGTGAAGATTTTACTGAATTCTTGAGGCATCAAGTACCTAGTGCAGTTTCCATGAGGGATGTTCCCTTCACGGTTCACATTCCCTCAGGGATTACTTTCCGTTCATTGGTGTGAATGGAATGAGTTTCATGGACTGAGGTGCACAATTTCCCCATTGACGTCCCGGGCGCCCTGAAGAGGAAAATCTCGCCTTGTTTGTCAAGTGACTGAAACTAACGCCAATTATTGTGCAACCTTATTTTCTCACCGGGGCACCGATTGTTCTATAAAGGGGGAGTATTTACGGATCTCAGATACACTCCAATGGCAACCGCAAAGCCGGACAGACACCACACAAGCTTCTAAAAAATGGAAACGCCAACAATTCTTCAAATAAAGGAGATTTACTACCCGGTACTCGCATCCTTTGGTTTTCCCGGTAAGTCAATATAACCTGTTGTTTCATAGTTGTTCACTATTTCACTGTTAATGATTAAGTAACACAGTCCTAGAATGTCCTCATTTCAGAGTCACTTATCCACCGGGATAAATTGATGAATATCAGCGGGAACCCGCGCCGCAAGTGAGGCCCTGCTCTGATCGGTGGATCGTGGGCACCGGGCGATCAACTTTCTTCCCGATACGAGGGAGGACGAGGCTGATTCCCCGCCCCCACTAACAGTACATAGATCATTGAAGAATGTGTTGCCTCGTGCCCCTGATAAACATTTTATTTGTCCCGTTGTTCCTGTATACTTTTAGTTGTCAATTCCTTTGTATGCAGCCACCGCAGCGAACAGGAGTCGTTGAAAGATAATTTGAGAACTAATTGCCGCTCAGAGAACTGCTCCCCTCCGCTCGGCTGCAAAGGTCCTTCGCGGTTCCACCAGCTCCCGCTTTGTGATCGAGCAGCTCCCTCGGGGCGATTATGAATAGAAAAAGCCCAGAGTTTCGTACTAAAGTGAAGCATTTGTCTCGGCTGAATGTTTTATTTGAATTCATATATTTCAGTAATTGCTTTGAAATTATATTTCAAACTGCTGACACCTGATGCAGCTCCTGAGACCCCGCTCGACAAAGAAACTGAAGGAACTAAATGTAAATTTCGATCTATTCTCCCATGGGGCCGCAGCAATAAATTATAAAATCGGGTCGTTCCATCACATGGGTATAAGCCTCGTGGCGGGATGGTTTTAGCGTTCAACACCGTATTGAAATGTGTGTTTGGACGCACGGAAGGAAATCCGATTACTTACTGACTGCCGAAAATTAACAACTTCCAGAACCATCCCTTCAAGGCGTTTTTCTTTGCACCTGTGACGTCCCTGCGTGGTGCTCCAGATTAGCCTCGACCGTACACTGAGAATCATCGAAGTTTACAACATGGAAACAGGCCCTTCGGCCCAACATGTCCATGTCGCCCAGTTTATACCACTGAGCTTGGCCCAATTGCCGGCACTTGGCCCATATCCCTCTATACCCATCTTACCCATGTAACTGTCCAAATGCTTTTTAAAAGACAACATTTTACCCGCCTCTCCTACTGCCTCTGGCAGCTCGTTCCAGACACTCACCACCCTTTGAGTGAAAAAATTGCCCCTCTGGACCCTTTTGTATCTCTTCCCTCTCACCTTAAATCTATGCCCCCTCGTTTTTGACTCCGCTACCTTTGGGAAAAGATTTTGACTATCTACCTTATCTTTGCCCATCATTCTTTTATAGACTTCTATAAGATCACCTCTAAACCTCCTGCTCTCCAGGGAAAAAAGTCTCAGTCTATCCAACCTCTCCCTATAAGTCAAACCATCAAGTCCCGGTAGCATCCTAGTAAATCTTTTCTGCACTCTTTCTAGTTTAATAATATCCTTTCTATAATAGGATGACCAGAACTGTACATAGTATTCCAAGTGTGGCCTTACTAATGTTTTGTACAACTTCAACAAGACATCCCAACTCCTGCATTCAATGTTCTAACCAATTAAACCAAGCAAGCTGAATGCCTTCTTCACCACCCTATCCACCTGTGACTCCACTTTCAAGGAGCTATGAACCTGTACTCCTGGATCTCTTTTTCTGTAACTCTCCCCAACGCCCTACCATTAACGGAGTAGGTCCTGGCTCGATTCGATCTACCAAATTGCATCACCTCACATTTCTCTAAATTAAACTCCATCTGCCATTCATCAGCCCACTGGCCCAATTGATCAAGATCCCGTTTCAATCCAAGATAACCTTCTTCAAAGTCCACAATGCCACCAATCTTGGGGTGATCTGCAAACTTACGAACTATGCCTCCGAAATTCTCATCCAAATCATTAATATAAATAACAAATAACAGCGGACCCTGAGGCACACCGCTGGTTACAGGCCTCCA
This sequence comes from Heptranchias perlo, assembly GCF_035084215.1. Taxonomy (NCBI): domain Eukaryota; kingdom Metazoa; phylum Chordata; class Chondrichthyes; order Hexanchiformes; family Hexanchidae; genus Heptranchias; species Heptranchias perlo. The sequence goes on from NW_027139548.1 coordinate 6,833,141, forward strand.
GTTTGAAAAACAACCCTCTACAACCACGTTATATTGTGAGTGGAACATCAATCAAGTGTTCGTGGCGACAGCGATGGAAATGAAATTCGGGACAGATGTACGACGGACGGATGTTCCGATGTCGCCTGTTTTATACGATCGCCCAAAGTCCAAATCCCCCCGTTGACTCTTCACTGCCTGGGTGTCGGTAGTAGTGGGGACGCTCTCCGTTACCATTCCCCAGACTGATTCCGAGTGATCCTCCCCACGCTGCCTTGACAACGTCTGACTGAAGTAAGCTGGAAGGACGGCGGATTGTCAGTCCCTCGATATTGAGTGTTTCGTGTTTTGTTTCTTTTAAATAAATTGTCGTCATAGCTCGCCTATAGTAAAAAAAATCCACGTGCATTACCCCAGGATGGTAAACATCGGAACATTTCCCCACAATATGCTGTGAGATTTATCTGAGTATCCCCGTTACTTACCTCTTGTCCCTCTTTCTTACAGCGAACCTCGTGGCAATCGTGATTCTATCCAGAGGAAATTGCGGCCTTTCCAAATGTACCTCGATCGATATGGTGGCCATGGCAAGAGCAGATCTACTGGTCATCATCTTCAATGTAATAGAGTATCACATTTTAACGAAAATATTTCCACATCCATTGCAGTCCTACACTATCATTCAAAAGTTCATGATCTGCATGACTTGTACCAACCTGGATCTGTCGGTGTGGTTCACCGTCTCGTTCACATTTGACCGATTTGTATCCATATTTTGTCAGAAGTTTAAAGCAAAATATTACACAGTGAGAACCGCGGCTGCGGTTATAACAACGCTCTCTCTCCTGATCTGTTTAGAAAACATCCCCTATTGGTTTGCATTTGAACATACACAAATAATTAACAATGTTCAGTGGGGTCTCCGCCCCAGTTTGGCCTTTTATTCATCGCCTGCAGGCGTAATGTACACATGGTTAGAAAGTACTTTGAATCGATGGATTCCTTTTGCTTTAATATTTCTGTTTAATTGTTTGACAGTCAGGCGTATTTTAGTGGCCAGCAGAGCCCGCAGGGGCCTTCGGGGTCACAGCAGTGAGAATAAGAGCGATCCAGAGGTGGCGAACCGAAGGAAATCTATTATTTTATTGTTCACTGTATCTGGTAGTTTTATACTGTTGTGGCTGACAGCTGGCGTGAATTCTTTGGCGATCGGTCTGGTCGAGCAGTTCCGCCGCGATTATGCAGCTCCTGCTTATATCGCCACTGAAACCGGAATTATGCTGATGTATTTAAGTTCATGTACAAACACGTGTATTTATGCAGCTACCCAAACGAAATTCAGGGAAGAGCTGAAGAAGGTGGTGACATCTCCTTGGACATTTATTCTGATTTTGGTTAAACATTGAAAAGTCAAACCAAAGCTTCATGTCCTAACTGGAGCTCAATAACACTCCGTGTTCCATTTTAGAATGGCCGTCTTTCTTTGCTGTGAAAATGATCAGGGATCAGAAAACATATCTTCTATTTTATGCCCTGAGTTTCATATCTGCTGCTTCCCTAGGGTGGACAGAATAGTTTCCTGATAAAACAGCGCAGTTCCTGCTCAAGATTCAAAGAGAACAGTCATGTTTGGACTTCAGTCGTTCGGTGGAACATGTTGGCGGCAGCGTTAACTGTCATACACACTTGGTACTGGAATAGGACGCGCCAGTTTGTTGAATAGTTTAAGTTTTCGTTAGTGTAGAAACAATGAAGGGTGTTAGATTCATGGTTATTTGGAATTAATCTGTAATCTTGGTGTGAATGTTGCAGGCGCTGGTCCCCCATCAGACACCGCTACCCCTTGTCTCCTGGCCAAATAGAATGGGACCCCTGTATCTTGATAAGTGACTAAGGAAATTGACTCGTCAATGTGACGTTAGGCATCTCTGTTAACAGATATTTATTAAAATATCAATTGATCATCAAAATGTTGGAATGTTATAAGAGACCATGTGGTCCAACCAGTCGTTGTCAGCGTTTTCCGTACACTCGAGAAAATAGTTCCAATCACTTTATCCGTCCAGTCTCAAAATCCCTTCAACCTATTTTTATTCACACATCTGTACAATTCAATCTTGAATATGGACATGATTTCTGCTTCTATAATTTCTGCATCTTCGCATCTCTCCATGTAAAGAGGTTTCTCCCACCCTCAGCACCAAATCTCTTATATTTATTTTGTGAGCTCTTGCCGTTATTTCTTGATCCCTCAACTAATGGAAGCTTTCTGCTCCAATCTATTCTGTCCCGTCCATTCGGACCTTAAATCACCTCGAAACGTCTTGCCACAAGAGATCAATCTGGTATCAATAAACAATCTCGTGAAAATCCGGAACGTGCAGTTAAGACAGTTAATTGATATATTTATCTTGCAGATGGTGATGTCCTTGCTTAAACTGAACAATGAGAACAATGTATTTGATAGCTTGGCCACTGCCCGGAACATCGGGTCCGTGCAGGGAGAGATTCTAATCAAACGTCTCCGGACGCCCTGAACTATTGAGAGAGAGCCGGAAAGGGCAGGAATGGCTTGTCTCGGATTCCTCCTGCTGCCTGATCTTGGGATATCGCTGCGTTTACAGAAGTGACGTGTTGGCCGTGAAGCAACCAGCATGCGATGCATGGAAGGGGAAGCTGGATAAACACATGAGGGGGAAAATAATAGAAGGTTATGCTGATAGGGTGAGATGAAGAGGGCTGGAAGGATGGTCGTGTGAGGCATCAAGACCGGAATCTGCCAGTTGAGCTGAATGGCCTGTTTGTGTGTTGTACTTTCGATATAATTCCATGTAATTCTGTGATGAAGCTGCACTGAAGAACGGGCCCAAGCCATGGTCAGTCACGCTGACAACACCACGACATGAAATGGTTAATGTGGCACTGGACGGTATGCAAAACCAATGGGTAGAGATCTGTGCAATAGAATAGTTCGAGACAGATATAATGCTGATGAGATATTGTTCAGTGTTGCCTTATATACGGTAACGCCAACTAACGGGGCACGGCAAGGAAATGATAATTCACACTGTCCTGAAGTGTGCCTGTCTGATAATGTATTGGTTTCTCCTTATATTGTAGTAATGTTAACCTTTTGCCTCTGCCTATGAAGCAGGGAATTATATGTCAATTTAAAATCTCACTGTGCTGTTGGGCCAGGGCTGACCCTGCAGCAATGTTCAGTTTCAGGATGAAATAATAAGAGACTTCATTAAAGTGGGATCATTACATACTGATTCATAATTTTAAAGAACTTTAATCATTTGATAACAGTGTGGGAAAGCAGTTAATTCTTCAACAAAAACATCTGGACATACATAACCAATTGAATTGGTGCGAGTGATACAGAAACGTGAATGGACTTATTAATAGAGGTAGAATTGCATGTGTATGGATCAAGGGAGAAACTATCGATGATATAACGAAGTAAGGGAATTATACTTGATAGCCCAATAGAAAAAGAGCTCGGTTTGTAAATAAAACTATCGCTATTGATAACGGATAAGTCAATTCCATTCTCCTTATGTGGAGTTGTATTTTAACTTCCATATAATTATGTGATCCATAATTGTGTCTATTTCCAGGTACAGGGAGTGAGAAAATGTATAAAAACTGTCTGTTTGTAATGAGTATTCGGATTGGCAAAGGTCTAAGATACTGAGCTCAGAACTGTAAAACGGTTGAATCCCCAACAAACCATCATCGGGTGTGGTTGTACGTCCAAATTTAATTTTATGTTTAAGTGCTATTGCATGCACCGTGTGCTTAAGAAACTAATGGCACCTCACTTCAATGTTCAAGAACCTGATTGTAACATTTCCCTTACAATTGCCTTAGTACTTTCATTGTGAATGCAACTCATTTATTAATTATGATTCAGTGCCCCCTTTCCCCGTCAATCCTTAACGTTCCAATTGATCCTGAGCTTGTCCAAAATCCAAACTCCACATGAATGCAGGTCCCCTGTGGATCCCAGTCTGTGCCTATTCAACTGGCATCGATCTCGTGGGGAAATGGCGGTGTCTTATGGGCAGTTCAGTGTAATGGGCACATTACATTTAACCGGATACAGACGACCAACAGTAATTAAGGCACGAGTCCAGCAGCAGGCAGAGATTTTAATTCCATCAGTCAGCGACGGATCTGCACTCAGTCACAATCATAACAAGCCGATGTGCATTCAAACACATCATCCAAAATCAACAGGTGAAATATAAGCAACGTCATGATCAAGTAAACCATTGCATTACCGTGTCAAATTCAGTCACATAAGGTGGTGATTCCCGCCCCCTGTTTCTAATCTAACTGCTGTTCTTTTCCCTTGAGTTCCTCGATTTCGAATTGAACAGTTATTGTATTTCCCTGACATTCCTGTCTCCTCTATAACTAATTAAACAGTTACAGTCTTCCCGTGTCGCCCAGTTCTAAACAAATGGCTGTTGTATTCCGCTGGTCACCATTACTGATTAAAGATTTGCTGTATTCTCCCAATTTTCCCCGTTCTCAATCCTTAATTGAACATTTATTGTGTTTGCCCTATTTTCCACTTCATTCTATTTCTATTTGAACAGTTGCTGCGTTCCTTCATATTCCTCTTTCCTCTATTTCTAAATCAACAGTTGTCATATTCATTTTTATTCCGCTAAACTCTATTACCAATTAAATTATTGCTGTGTTCCCCTAAATTCACTTGATGTCCATTTCCAATTAATCAGTTACTGTTTTCCGTTAAATTCCCCTGTTCTCTATTTCCATCTAAACCTTTACTCAACCTCCTAAATTCCCATTCATTGTATTTCTAATTAAGCAGATCGTTTTCCCTTAAATTACTCTGCCTCTATTTCTTATCAATTTACCCGCTTCAAGCACAGCCTGTGTCCTCTGAAACAGCTTGTCATTTTTTTACATTATTTAATGGAGAAACCGTGCTGTGTCCCACACACTCTGATCCTGGATGTTCCTGGGGCCTCTGTATGTTTGTCAGAGGATTGTTAACACGAAAAGTGCAATTAAACTGCTGGTGCGAAGATCAGCTGCAATTCAACAGTTTCATTGGTTTAGATGATATCTTAATTCAGAATCTATCAGTTACGATTTTAGCCCTGTACATAATTAAAAGCAGATTTGTCCTGTTAATGAAATCTCACCATGGAAATCTCACCAACTAACACACTCGACTTCTCCACAAGTCGCTAAAAATAAACGCTGCGAGTGGCCTGTCGTATCCCATTCGATTTAATGTTTGTTAAATAACTTGCTGGTAGCCCAGTCAAAAAGGCGAATGGAATGTTGGCCTTTATCTCAAGCGGTCTGGAACACAATGGGGAACAATTTATGCTTCAGTTGTTTCGAGCCTTTGTCAAACGCCATCAGGAACACGTCATTCGGTTTGGGAACTGCACCTCAAGAAAAATATACCTCGGAAGGGGTGTAGCCGAAACATCGCCTCAAATATTCAAAGACGAACAGAAACATGATCAGGGGTCGAACCCACGCTCTTAACTTTTCAATGCTGAGGATGCACCGCTTGGACACTGCGCTGTATCCACGTACTTTTGGTTACCCCGGATATGACCGCAGATGTCAAACATGTTTCAATGATTATATCTGAATTGACCTCCCCCCTCACGGAGCAGGGGTCCTGACGGGTCGTCGGTACTTACGTCGCGTCTCCTCAAATGTATCTGTGCTGTTCGCCTCAACTACTCCATGTGGTAGCAAGTTCTACATTCGAACTTCCAAAGAAGTTTCTCCTAAATTCCATACTGGATTTATTAGTGACTATGTTAAGTTTACGGCCCCGAGTTTTGGATGCCCTGAAAAACGGAAACATTTTCTCTATGTCGACTCGCTCAAACTCATTCATTTTCCTGAAGACCTCTATTAGGTCACCCCTCAGCATTCTCTTTTCCAGAGAAAAGAACCCCAACCTCTTCAGTCCTTCCTGCTAGTTATAACCTCTCAGTCCTGTTATCGTCCTCCTAAATATTTTTTGCACCACATCCAGCGTCTCTATATCCTTGTTGCAATATGGAGACCACAACTGTGCAGAGTACTCTGAGCGTGCTCTGACTAAGGTTCTATACAAGTTTAACGTAACTTCTCTGTAGGAGTCAGTGGTCTCGTTGGTAATCCTACCAAAACACAACAGCGCACACTGATTCATGTTGAAATTCATTGGCCATTTACGTTTCCCTTCTGCAAGTTTCTTAACGTCTTCTTGCATTTTGTTGCAGTCTTCCTCAGTATTAACTATCCGCCAATTTATCCTCCAATGTGGTGTCAGCAGCAAATTTTAATTCTCGACTACCGCTTATCATGTCCAAATAAATTTGTGAAAATGGTGAACAACTGTGTTCCCAGCACGGATTCTTGTGTAACACCACTTTCCATCTTCCGCCAGTTTGAGCAGCGACCTTTCATCCCAAACTTTGTTTTCTGTTTTGTAGCCAGTTTGCTATTCATTCTGCTGCTTGTCCGCTGACAACTAATGCTCTGACCTTAGTCATGAGTCTTCTATGTGGGACCTTATAAGAGACATTTGAATGTTCACTGCATTGGAATGTCATTGGATTTGGACATGTCAATGGATTAAGAAAGTCAATGGACTGGGATATATCAATGGATTGGGAAACACATTGGACTGGGACATATCAATGGATTGGGAAACACAGTGGACTGCAATATATCAATGCATATAGGAATCACTGTGGATAGGGATGTGTCAATGGTTTGGGTAACAATTTAGACAGGGATATATCAATGGTTTGGGCAACAGAATTGACTGGGATATATCAATGGGTTGGGAAACACAGGGGATTGGAATATATCAATGGATTGGGAAACACTTTAGCCTGGGCTGTATCAATGCTTTGGAAAGAGCATGGGCTGGGATATATTAATGGATTGGGAAAGTTAGTGGACTGGGAGAAATCAATGGATTTGGAAACACAATGGACTGGGATATATCAATGCATTGTCAAAGTCAGTGGACTGGTATACCTCAATGGAACGGGACAGTCAATGGACTGGGATGTATCAATGGATTGGGAAACACAATGGACTAGTATATACCAATGGATTGGGAACCACTGTGGATTGGGATATATCAATGTAAGGTGAACTTAAGGTGTTAGGAGATAAATTAAAAAGCAGGATCTCAAAAGTAGTGATCTCAGGATTACTACGAGTGCCACGTGCCAGTGAGTATAGAACAGGAGAAGCGACCCGATGAATGCGTGAATGTAGGGAACGTGTAGGAGTGAGGGATTTAAATTCCTGGGATATTGAGACCTGTTCTGGGGAAGGTGGGACCACTATCAGCGGGACGTTTTGCACCTGAGCAGGACCGGGACTGATGTCCTCACGGGAGTGTTTGCAAGTGCTGTTGGGAAAGTTTTGAACGAGAATGGCAGGTGCTTGGGAACTTGAGCAGGGATACGGCGGACGGGGAAAAACGGATGGAATAAAACGACAGAAAGGGAAGAAGCAACAGTGCAAGGCAGTGAAAACAATGGCTAAAAACAAATAGGCATATGTTTCAAAATAACATTAAGATGAAGAGTAATCTTAAAATGACAAGTCTAAAGGCATTGTGTCTTAATGCGCGGAGCATTCGCAACAAGGTAGATGAATTAAAAGCGCAGATAGATACTAATGGGTGTGATATAGTTGCGATTTCGGGGACATCGCTGCAGGGTGACCAAGGATGGTAACTGAACATCCAGGGGTATTCAATATTTAGCAAGGAAAGGCAAAAATTGAAAGGAGGTAGGGTACCGTTGCTAGTAAAGGAGGAAATCAATTCAATAGTGCGGAAGGAGATTGGCTCGGAAAATCACAATGTTGAACCTGTTTGGGTGCAGCTAAGAAACACCAAGCGGCAGAAAACGTTAGTGGGGCTTGTCTTTAGGCCCCCAAACAGTAGTGGAGAAGAAGGGGAGGGCATTAAACTGGAAACTAGAGACGCATGCAAGAAGGGTACAATTATAATCATGGGTGACGATCATTTTCATTTTGATTGGTCAAACCAAATTAGCAACAAGACTGTGGGTGAGGGATGCCTGGAGTGTGTCCGTGATGGATTTCTAGACCAATACGTTGAGGAACCAATTCGAGAACAGGCGATCCGAGACTTGGTATTGTGCAATGAGAACGAATTAATTAAAAATCTTGTTGTGCGAGGTCCCTTTGGAAAGAGCGCTCAAAACTTAATGGAATTGATCATTACGATGGAGAATGAAGTAGTTGAATCCGAAACTGGGATCCTGATTCTAAATAAAGGAAATTACGAAAGTATGAGGTCTGAGTTGGCGCGGATAGATTGGGTAACTTTACGAAAAGGGAGGAAGGTGGATAGGCATTGGCTAATATTTAAAGAACATGTGCAGGAATAACAACAATTATTCATTCCTGTCTGGCTCAAAAATAAAACAGGAAATGTGGCTCAACCGTGGCTTACAAAAGAAATTAGGAATCGTATTCGATGCAAAGAGGAGACATATCAAATTGCCAGAAAAAGCAGCAAGCCTGAGTATTGGGAGCAGTTTAGAATTCAGCAAAGGTGAACAAAGAGATTGATTGAGGGGAAAAATAGAGTTTGAGAGTAAAATGGAGGGAACATAAAAACTGACTGTAAAAGCTTTTATCAATATGTCAAGAAAAAAAGATTAGTGAAGACAAATGTCAGAAATGGGGAAAATTTTAATGGGGAACCAAGGAATGGCAGAACAATTAAACACTTACTTTGGTTCTGACTTCACAAATGAGGACACAAATAACCTCCCGGAAATGTGAGGGAACCAAGGGTCTAGTGAGAAGGAGGAAATGAAGGAAATCAGTATTAGTCAAAAAATAGTGTTCCGGAAATTAATGGGAGTAAAGGCTGACAAATCCCCAAGGGATGATAATCTACATCCCAGAGTACTAAAGGAAGTAGCCCTGGAAATAATGGATGCATTGGTGGTCATCTTCCAAAATTCTATGGATACTGGAACAGTTCCCAAAGATTAGAGTGTGACAAATGTAACACCACTATTTCAAAAAGTAGGGCGAGAAAAAACAGGGAATTACAGACCAGTTAGCCTAACATCAGTAGTGGGTAAAATGCTAGAGTTTATTATAAAGGATGTGATAACAGAACACTTGGAACGCATGAAGTGGATTGGACAAAATCAGCATGTGTTTATGAAAGGGAAACCACGCTTAACAAATTCACTGGAGTTTTTTTAGGAGGTAACTTGTAGAGTAGATAGAGGCGAACCAGTGGATGTGGATTCCTAACATATTAGGAAGGAGTTCTAGGCCTTGGAAAGCGTGCAGAGGAGATTTACTGGAATGACATCAGGGATGTGGAGATACAAGAGAAGCTGGGGTTGGTTTCTTTAGAACAAAGAAGGTTAAAATTATGAGGGGTTTTGACAGAGTAAATAAGGAGAAACTGTTTCCACTGACTACAGTGTCGGTAACCAGAGCACACAGATTTAAGATAATTGGCAAAAGGACCACAGGTGAGATGAGGAGTTTTTTTTATACAACGAGTTGTTATGATCCGGAATTCACTGCCTGAAACGGCGGTGGAAGCAGATTCAATAATAACTTTCAAAAGGAAATTGGAATATCAATTGACACGGAAAAAAATTGCAGGATTTGTGGAAAGGGTCGTTCAACGGGACTAATTGGATAGTTCTCACAAAGAGCCGGCACAGGCACAATAAGCCGAATGGCCTCCTGTGCTGTTTCATTCTATGATTCTCTGATAAAGGTGCAATTAAGTACAGCGATAGAGGGACAACAACAAAGGGCAATAGGTAAAGATGTGACTGAGTACAGTGATAGAGAGAGAGATAACAAAAAAATTACGCAGAATTACATGGAATTTACACCACAGAAACAGGCCATCCGACTCAACTGGTCTATGCTGGTATTTATATTCCACTTGAGCCTCCTCCCAACTCACTTAATCTCCCCCTAACGATATAGCCCTCTATTCCTTTCTTCTTCATGTAGTTATCTAGCTTCCCTTAAATGCAACAATTTAATCGTCTCAACTATTCCATGTGGTAGCAAGTTCCACATTCTCACCACTCTCTGGGTAAAGAAGTTTCTCCTAAATTCCTTATTGGATCTATGAGTGATTTTATTTATGGTCTCAAGTTTTGGATTCGTCAACAAGTGGAAACATCATCTCTACGTTTACGCTATCATATCGCTCCTCCTGAGGGAGATAGGTAAAGGTGTGACCAAGTAAATTGTGTGATACAGAGAGAAACCAACAGTGGGATATGGATGAAAGTGTGACTGAGTACAGTGAGACAGAGATACACCTGCAGAAGGAGACAGATAAATATGTGACTGAGTACACTTTAAACAGACAGACACATGCAAAGGCAGCTGGATTAAGTCGAGACTGAGGATAGTGAGTGATGCAGAGAGACAACAACACAGGGAGATAGATGACGCTGAGTCTGAGCATAGTAAGTGATACAGAGAGACACCAACAGAGGGAGATAGATGAATGTGAGATTGAGTGCAGTGATACAAAGAGACACCAACAGAGGGAGATGCATAAATATGAGACTGAGCACATTGAGTGATGCAGAGAGACACCAACAGTGGGACATAGATGAAAGTATGAATGTGCACTATGATACAGAATGACAACAGCAGAGGGAGATGGATAAAGATGAGACTGAGCACAGTGACACAGAGAGAGACCAATAGCGGGAGACAGATAAAGTTGTAACTGATTATTGTGAATAATACAGAATCTGTATTTACAGCAGAGGAAGAGGATAGCAAGCCGGACACCCCAAGGGAAAAAAATGAATGAGGGAAGGGGACTCACCCTAATTAACGTAAGCAAATTAACAGTAATGTCGAAAATAATGGCACTAATGAGTGACAAATCCCCCGGACCAGATGATTTCCATCCCAGGGTTGTAAAGTCCGGAGGTGAGAACATTGCAGATGCCCGAACTATAATCTCTGAAACTTCAGTCATTTCAGGAACTGTTCCTTTCGCGTGGAAAATTGACTCCCCTTGTTCTTCCCACCAAAATGTATCACTTTGCATTTTTCCGCGTTAAATTGCCCCTGCCACGAATCCGCCCATGCCACCAGCCTGTCAATATCCTCTTGAAGTCTATCTCTCTGCTCGCCATTTGGTGCCCTTTAAAATGTTGAGTCATCTGCAAATGTTGAACTTGTGCCCTGTACACCCAAGTCCAAGTCATTAGTATATATCAAGAAAAGCAGTGGTCCCAGAACTGACATAGATACATGGAAACTTAGAAAATACGGGCAGGAGTTGGCTATTCGGCCCTTCGAGGCTGCTCCGCTATTCAATACGATCATGGCTGATCCATTATCTCAATGCCATATTCCCGTTCTCTCCCCATGCCCCTTGATGCCTTTTGTATTTAGAAATCCATCTTGCTCCTTGTTGAATATATTCAGTGAATTGCCATTCACAGCCTTGTGAAGTAGAGGATTCCACAGGTTGACCATCCTGTGAGTGAAGAAATTTCTCCTTATCTCAGTCCTAAATGTCCTTCGCCGTATCCAGAGACTGCGAGCTCTCGTTCTGGACCTCACAGCCAGTGAAAACATCCTACCTGCATCCAGTCTGTCTAGCCCTGTCAGAATGTTATACGTTTCAATGAGATCCCCTCTCATTCTTCTGAACTCGAGTGAATTCAGGCCGAGTCGACCCAATCTCTCCTTATACGTCAGTCCTGCAATCCCAGGCATCAGTCTGGTGATTCTTCGCTGCACTCATTCTATGGCAAATATATCCTTTCTTTGGTAAGGCGACCAAAATGGCACACAATACTCCAGGTGTGGTCTCACCAAGGCCTTGAATGGAGTGCGATGGAATCCTCTCCACTTGCTTGGATGTGTGCAGCTCCAACAACACTCAAGAAGCTCGACACCATCCAAGATAAAGCAGCCCGCTTGATTGGCACCCCATCCACCACCCTAAACATTCACTCCCTTCACCAGCGGCGCACAGTGGCTGCAGTGTGTACCATCCACAGGATGCACTGCAGCAACTCGCCAAGGCTTCTTCGACAGCACCTCCCAAACCCGCGACCTCCACCACCCAGAAGGACATGAGCAGCAGGCACACAGGAACAACACCACATGCACGTTCCCCTCCAAGTCACACACCATCCCGACTTGGAAATATATTGGCCGTTCTTTCTTCGTCGCTGGTTCAAAATCCTGGAACGCCCTTCCTAACAGCACTGTGGGAGAACCTTCACCACACGGACCGCAGCGGTTCAAGAAGGCGGCTCACCACCACCTTCTCAAGGGCAATTAGGGATGGGCAATAAATGCCGTCATCGCCAGCGACGCCGACATCCCATGAACGAATAATAATTATAAAATACTGCAGTAAGACATCCTTGCTCCTGTACTCAAATCCTCTTGCAATGAAGGCCAACATGCCATTTGCAAGCATGACTGCTTGCTGCACCTGCACGTTTGCTTTCAGTGCCTGGTTCACAAGGACACCCAGTCCCTTTGTACATCAACATTTCCGAATCTATCACCATTTGAATAATAATCTGCCTTTCTGTTTTTCTATCAGTAGTAGATAAATTCATATTTATCCAAATTATACAGCATCTGACATGTATTTGCCCACTCACTCAAATTGTCTAAATCGCCTTGAAGCCTCTTTGCATCCTCTTCAGATCTCACGATCCCACCTAGTTTTGTGTCCTCAGTAAACTTGGAAATATTACATTTGTTTCCCTCATCCAAATCATTGATGTATATTGAGAATAGGTGGGGCCTAAGCACTGATCACTGCGTTACGCCACTAGTCACTGCCTGCCACCCCGAAAAAGACTCATTTTTTCCTACTCTCTGTTTCCTCTCTGTTAACCAATTTTCAATCCATGCCAGTATATTACCCTCAATCCCATATTCTTTCATTTTTACACTAACCTCTTATGTGGGACTTTATCAAAGGCCTTCTGAAAATCCCAATAAACCATATCCACTTGTTCTCCCTTATCTATTCTTCCAGTTACATCCTCAAAATACTCCAGTAGGTTATGAAAAAATGATTTTCCTTTCATGAATCCATATTTACATTGTCTAACCGCGTTGATACTGTCCAAGTCTCCTGTTACCACGTCCTTCATAATAGATTCCAGCATTTTCCATGCTACTGATGTCTGGCTAACCGGTCTGTAGTTCGCTATTTTCCCTCTCTCTCCTTTTTTTAAGTAGTGTCATTTCATTAGACCTCTGGCGAACAGCACTGTTCAATTCCCTCCAGTCCGACAAACAACCGTTCACAACTGCTATCGGTTTCCTGTCCATCAGCGATTTCTGTAATCATGTTGCTGCTGCCACCTATGTTCCATGGGCCACAATCTTGATGATATGCCCACCGTGCGGCACTTTATGAAATGCCTTTTGAAAGTCCACTTCCAGCAAACTGAAATGCCCTCATCTCCATGTCCAAAAAGTAATTCAAAAGGCTAATGGGATGATGACCTTTATCTGAAGCGGGCTGGAAGATAACATGATGGAAGTTATGTTACAGCTGTACAGTGCTCTGACTAGACCTCCATCTGGAGTAAATTTGTTCATTTCTGGGCACTGCACCTCAGGAAGGACATATTGGCCTTGAAGGGGGCACAGAGCTGATTCACCAGAATGATACCGGGGATAAAAGGGTTAAATTACAAGGACAGTTTGCACAGACGAAGGTTTGTGTTCTCTCGAGTATAAAAGATTAAGGGCTGATCTAACCGAGGGGTTTAAGATGATTAAAGGATTCCATAGGGTCGATCGAGAGAAACTATTTCCTGAGGTGGAGGAGTCGAGAACAAGGGGGCATAAACTTAAAATTAGAACAAGGCCATTCAGGGCTGATGTCACGAAGCTATTCTTCACACAAAGGGCAGTGCAAATCTGAAACTCTCTCCCCCAAAATGCTATTGAGGCTGGGGGTCCAATGAAAATTTCAAAAATGGGCTTCATAGATTTTTGTTGAGCCAGGACATTAAACGTCACGGAAACAACGCTGGTAATTGGAGTCAAGCTGAAGATCAGCCGTGATCTAAGTGAATGGCAGCTCAGGGATGAATTGTTGAATGGCCTCCTCCTGTTCCTGTATTCCGAGAACAAGAGGGGGTGAGATTAAGGTGATGGTGTCAGAATGGGGATCAGGGGTCAGATTGTGCAGAAGGGAACCAAATGAGACAGCTCTATTAAAGAGCCGGCACAGGCACGACGGGCCAAATGTTCTCCTTCTGTGCAGTAAGATTCTAAGATTCTATGATCCCATGCATCAAAAGGGTCAGATTGAGAAAAATGCGTTCACATGAAGAGAAGTGGTGAGCTTGAGGAGAATGGGTGAGATACAGGATAAGGGATTAGATTGAGGCGAACGGGTCAGATTGAGGAGAACGGATCATAATGAGGTTGGTGGAGACTTGGGCAGATTGACGGCGTTGGGAGTGCGGTTGAAGTTTCGCCTGAATATCGGAACAGGAGTAGGTCATTTCTCCCCTCGAAACTGTTTCGTCATTCAATGAGATCACGGCTGATCTGGATTGAGAAAGGGTATTGATCTGAAGCAATTTTCTGACACGGCGTGTGTTCACAGGGCGGCTGTATGTTTATAGTGAAGGGAATGCAGTTCCTTTCGAGAGATAAGGTCGCTGTATCGCTAGTCCGTAGTAGGCTAGACTTTGAATCTGACGGTACAGGGTTCTAGTCACTCTTCAAACGCTGCTTTTACGCCTCAATGTACCAGTATTAGAAAATAACTTATATTTGAAAAAAACTCAGGTTTTGTGCCAAATGTTTAAAATATATTGATGCATTTTATTCAGACGGCAGGCAAGATCGATGTAAATTGTTTGTGTTTCATGGTGCTGCAAGAATTCGTAAAATTGAGAATCTTAATTTGAAAGCAGCTCTCGGACAAGCATTTATATTCTGGACCCTCAGAATTAATGTTTGTCGCTTTTCCGACTGAGCTCTCGTTCAACTTCTGACAGCGACCTTCAATGGCTGACATGGAGCATTACCTCTTTCCCATTCTTCATTTCCTTCTGCAGTAATTCCTCCTGTGCAGTTCATTTCTCTCCCACTCCCCACACTCCCTGCCTGCCACAGGCCTCACTTCAAAAACACTCTTCCTCCCACCAACTCCAAGCTGTTTAACAACGGCACAATCCAAAACACAGCGGGCAATAAAGGCTCAAGTTTCCATTTGGAAACGATTCAAACTGCTTCGGTAAAGTGTGGTCTCGGGGAAGCAGTTCGAAAGGCAAATGGTATTTTGGCCTTCGTTGCAAGAGGATTTGAGTGGAGGAGTTATGTTTGAGTAGGGTCAACACCAGTAATGTTAGATTAGACTCACCACCTGTAATGTTAGAGTAGGATCACCACCTGTAATGTTAGAGTAGGGTCTCCACCATTAATGTTAGAGTAGGTTCACCTCCAGTAATGTTAGAGTAGCTTCACCTCCAGTATTGTTAGAGTAGGATCACCAATTGTAATGTTAGAGGAGGATCACCTCCAGTAATGTTAGAGTATGATCACCACCAGTAATGTTAGAGTAGGATCACCACCAGTAATGTGAGAGGAGGATCACCACCAGTAATGTTAGAGTAGGATCACCTCCAGTAATGTTAGAGTAGGATCACCTCCAGTAATGTTAGAGTAGGATCACCTCCAGTAATGTTAGAGTAGGATCACCTCCAGTAATGTTAGAGTAGGATCACCTCCAGTAATGTTAGAGTAGGATCACCTCCAGTAATGTTAGAGTAGGATCACCTCCAGTAATGTTAGAGTAGGATCACCTCCAGTAATGTTAGAGTATGATCACCATCATTAAAGTTAGAGTAGGTTCACCACCAGTAATGTTAGAGTAGGATCACCGCCAGTAATGTTAGAGTATGATCACCACCAGTAATGTTAGAGTAGGATCAACACCAGTAATGTTAGAGTATGATCACATCCAGTAATGTTAGAGTAGGGTCTCCACCATTAATGTTAGAGTAGGGTCACCATCAGTTATGTTAGAGTGGAGTCTCCATCAATAATGTTAGAGTTGGATCACCACCAGTAATATTAAAGTAGGATCACCATCAGATTTTTAAAGTAGGATCACCGCCAGTAATGTTCGAATAGGGTCACCATCAATAATGTTAGAGTAGGGTCAAGACCTTTAATGTTCGAGTCGGTTCACCACCAGTAGTGTTAGAGTAGGGTTACCACCATTAATGTTAGAGTACAGTCACCACCAGTAATGTTAGAGTAGGGTCACCACCAGTAATATTAGATTAGGATCACCATCAACAATGTTAGAGTAGGATCACCACCAGTAATGGAGGAGTAGGATGTGCAACAGTGATACTATAATGGGACACCAGCAGAAATGTTACAATTGGGTCACCTCAATTATTATTAGAATAAGTCACCGAAAGTAATGTTAGAGAAGGATCACCACCAGTCATATTAGAGTAGGAGAACTGGAAGTAATGTTAGAGTAGAGTCACCACCAGTACCGTCACAATAGGAGAATCAGAATTAATGTGAGAGTAGGGTCAGCAGCAATAAGATCACGGTAGGATCACCAACAGCAATGTTAGAGTAGGATCACCACAAGTAATGTTGGAGTAGCATTACCACCAGGAATGTTAGACTAGGATCACCACCAATAACGTTAGAGTCGGGTCACCACCAGTAATGGAACAACGGAAATTCTAGAGTATGATCACCACTGGTCACGTTGAGCAGGATTAACACCAGTAATGATAGAGTTGGGCCACCACCAGTAAGGAATCAGTAAGATCATCACCAGTAATGTTAGAGTAGGATCTGCACAAGTAATCTACGGATTGATTCACCACCAGTGATGTTAATGTAGGATTAGCACCAGTAATGTTATAGCAGGGTGACCACAATTAGTGTTATAGTAGCCTTACCACGATTAATGTTAGAGTAGATTCACCAGCAGAATTTAGAGTAGAGTCACCACCAGTGATATGAGAGCAGTGTAACAACCTTAAATATGAGATTCGGGTCACCACCAGTAATGTTCTATTCGGTTCACCACCAGTAATGTTTGAGTCGGGTCACCACCAGTAGTGTTGGAGTAGCGACACTATTGGCATCGTTAGAGGCGGGTCACCATCAATAGTGATGCAGTCGGGTCACCACGAGCAATGTTAGAGTCGAGTCACCAACAGAATTTAGAGTTGCGTCACCACCAGTCATGTTAGAGTGTGTTCAACAGAAGTAACGTTACATTAGTGTTATCATCAAAAATGTCTGACCAGAAATATGAGAGTAGGGTCATCACCAGTGCTTTTTGAGTAGTGTCACCACCTGAAATGTTGGAGTGGCATCATCACCAGTAATGTTAGAGTAGGTTTACCAACAATACTGTTATAATAGGTTCATCACAATTTAATGTTAGAGAAGGGTCACCAGCAGTAATAAAAAAGTAGGATCAGCACCAGAAATGATAGGCTGGGGCCACCAACATTAATGTTAGAGAAACGTCACCTCCAGTAATATTAGAGTAGGGTGACCACCCGCTATGATAGAGTGGGGACACCATCAATAATGTTACAGTGGGTTCACCACCAGTGATGTTAGAGTAGGGTCAGCACCAGTAATATTAGGGAAGTGTCTTCACCATTAATGTTAGAGGAGTGTCAACACCAGTAATGTTAAAATAACGTCACCACCATTAATGTTACAGCAGGATCACCACCAGTGATGTTACAGCAGGATCACCACCAGTAATGTTACAGTATGGTCACCATCAGTAATGTTACAGTGGGGTCACCATCAGTAATGCTATAGCATGGTCAACAAAAATAATGTTATCGCACCGTTAATGTTAGGGTAGAGTCACCTCCAGTAATGCTAGAGTTGCGATAACACCAGCCATGTTAGAATCGGATCCCCATCGGTAATTTTAGAGTCGGGATCACAACCAGTAATGGTAGAGTAGGGTCTCCAACAGTAATATTACAATGTGACACCAACCGAAATGGGTCACCAAAATTAATGTTCGAATATGGTCACCAAAATTAATGTTATAGAAGGATCACCACCAGTAATGTTCGAGTAGGATCAACCTCCAGTAATGGTAGAGGAGGGTCACCACCGGTAATATTGGAGTTGGATCACCACCACTAATGTTAGAAAAGGGTCACCACCGGTAACTTTAGAGTAGGATCACTACCAGTCATGATGGAGTAGAGTCCCGCGCTGTCTTGGTTCTCAGTGCTGAAACTGGTGTATGCCCGAGACCAGACACTCTCACTCTGAGATCTTTATGTACATTGTTCCTGCAATCCTATCCATATCTTGACGTCTGTAGCATAGCTCATTTCAGACATATGGATTGATGTTTCATTCCATACTCGTGTTAGCTGGGCCTCTGGGGCAACAAAGTCGCTTCTGAACCAGTAGGTTATGTAAGACAGGCGGCCGAAACACTATCGCTCGTTTTGAGCCACCGTCAAAAACGAATTTCTGTTGTAATCTACCAGCTGTCTCCAAAAATTAGACGACCTCATGTTTTTGAGAGGCATCGTTGAGCTGACCGACTTCATCCCCTGGGATGGTGATGTTAACTTCAAGAACGTTGGTTGACGACTCTGCTTTGGTGAAACGTTACCGTTCGACTCATGTCCTCTGCTTCAGACTGAATCCACAATGGGCGCTGGTAACTGCACCTGAGCTAACACGCTTAGCTCTCACCTTCCTTCACCTCAGGCAAACTGCACATTTAATTGAAACCTCTAACTCGCTGGTAAAGCCTTAGAATCTGAAATATCCCCGTATTCTCTGTCCTGGATGTACTCTGGCACTCGTTAATGTACCGTCTACATCTGCTTGGTAAAGATTACTGAAGAAGACGGCAAAGAGAATCTGGCAGAATATAAGAGTTTCTGAACAAATCTACCGAGTTTTTTTATTAATACATACCTGTGAACATACGAAATAAGAGCAGGAGTAGGCCAGAACAGATCGTCATATTCCACTTTATAGTTTTCAATTAAAAGCAGTCTATGAAAGTCAACTAGAAAGTAGTAAATTGCCTCACTTGTTGCGAGATATGCGGCTGGTTTTCCATTTGTGTTCTCAGTTCGACATGAAGTAATTGTTGAAGACGTCCATCAGTAATTCTTTTGTTAGTTTGATTCCAGGTGCTGTCGATAAATGTCACTTTTTAAATTGATCCTTTTGTCTCCTTCTCTCCAGCATCCTGCTCTTCTGTTGGATGTTCAGCATCCAAACTGCGTTGCTCTTCTTGGTTATGTTTTGCACGTTTAAGTTCTGGCCCTTCCCATGTGTAGCTCGCATCATAATAGGCGTGGCCCAATATTAAGTCCCATCGCCGCCTGTTACATGCACGGCCCAATAATCAGTCCCATTGCCACTATTTATAGGCATGGCCCAATATTCATTCCCATCGCCGCCTGTTATCGGCATGGCCCAATATTCAGTCAAATCGCCGCTTGTTATAGGCACGGTCCAATAGTGAGTCCCATCGCTGCCCGTTACAGGCACGTCCCAATATTCAGTTCCAACGCCGCGTGTTATAGGCACGGGGCAATATTCAGTCCCAAGTCCGTCTGTTCTAGAAAAGGGCCAATATTCAGTTCCATCGCCGCCTGTTATGGGCACGGTCCCATATTCAGTACCTTCACCCCCTGTTAAAGGCAAGTTCCCATATTCAGTCCCATCACCCCCTGTTAAAGGAACGGTCCAACATTCAGTCCCATCACTCCCCGTTAGGGGAACGGTTCCATATTCAGTCTCATCGCCACCTGTTCTTGGCAGAGCCCATTATTCAGTCCCATCAGCCCCTGTTAGAGGCGGGGTCCCATATTCAGTTCCATCACCACCTGTAAAAGGCCCAGTGCAATAGTCGGTTCCATTGCCGCCCTTCATAGATACGGTCCAATAATCCGTGCTATTAAAATAATGATGGAATGGAGAAGAAACATCCCCAGAACTTGAGCAATTGTCTGTGAACAATTTCTCCGGTAACCTTAATGCTAATCTTGCTTCTCTCTCTGGAGTCGGGTCCTGATATTCCGGAGCAATTTTGTAATCAAGATCCTCAGCCATGTAGCAGACTACCAGAATGCACCAGTTCAGTTTGAGTCTCTCTCACGGGTGCAACACAACTCCTGGAATGCAGCAGTGTCTCAGTACAATTCTTTACGTTTGACTATCAATTAAGTAATGCAGCAGTCTCTCCACATAACACTCATCCCTGGTAACATTCTAATTCATCTTTTCTGGACAGCCTCTGAGACCTTGCCATTTTTCCGAAACTGCGGTGTTCAGCTGAGGTCGAACCAATCGTTTATAAAGGTTTTGCATTACTTCCTTGCATTTGTACTTTATGCCCCCATTAATAAAGCAAACTTTGAAATTGTACTCTGCATACCCGAATCCAGATCATTAATATGAGCAGTGGTCCTAATACTGACCACTTGGGAACACCAGTGTTTACTTCCTTCCAGTCTGAAACCCAACCCTTCACCACTACCCTCTGGTTTTTGTCCATGAGCTGATTTTTTATCCACGCTCCGACTGTCCCTTTAATCCCCTGGGGTTTAATTTTGTAAGAAGTCTATTATGCGGTACTTTATAAAATGTCTTTTGATAGTCCATATACACAACATCAACCGCGCTACCCTCATTAACCCTTTCCATTACTTCATCAAAGAACTCAATCAGGTTAGTCAAACACGATTTTCCTTTAACATATCCGTGCTGACTTTAATTTATTATCCAATATTTTTCCGAATGCCAATTAATTTTGTCTCTGATTATTGTCTCAAAAAGTTACCCCAACACCAACGTTTGGCCGATTGGCCTGTAATTGCCGGGTTCATCATTCAGATCTTTTTTGAACAGAGGTGTGACATTTGCAGCCCTCCAGTCCTCTGGCACAAGTCCCATATCTCAGGAGAATTGGAGGATTGTGGCCAGAGCCTCTGCAATTTCCACCCTCACTTCCCTCAGTAACCAAGGATGCATTCCATCTGGATCGGGTGACTTTCATACTTTGAAAACTCCCACTCTTTTAAGAACCACCTATTTTATCTATTTTTATGCTATCCAATATCGCTCCCAGCTCCTCCTTTAATGCTACAATGGCAGCATCGTCTTCTTTATTTGAGGCCAATGTGCAATATTCATTTCCTACCCCAGCCAGTCCCACTTCCTTCACAAGTTGATCTCCTTTTTGTCCGCAATCGGTCACACCCTTCCACTGACTACTCCTTTAGAATTCATATGTTTATAAATTAATTTTGGGTTCCATTTTATGTTTGCCACCAATCTATTCTCATGCTCTCTCTTTGCCCCTCTTGCACTCTTTTAAAAATCTCCTCTGAACTTTCTGTATTTGGCCTGGTTTTCTACTGTATTATGTACCTTAAATTTGTCATAAGCCTCCTTTTTTATGTTCCATTGTAATCTCTATATCTTTAGTCATCCAGGGAGCTCCAACTTTGGATGTCCTGTCTTTCCCCCTCGTGGAAATGTTTCTACACTGTACCCGAGCCATCTCCTCGTTGAAAGCCTCCCATTGTTCAGTTATTGTTTTTCTGCCGATTTTTGATTCCAGTCCTACCGGAAAATACACTTAGTATTCGGAAAAAAACGTCCCTCTCCTTCCCAGATAACAGTACGGAGCAATTATTATAAATATCTGAAATCATATCACTTAGTAAAATATCTGTGGTGTTGCCAAGTGCAATTATTTTCACTCCATGAAATCATCTCACTTAGTAGAATATCTGTGGTGCAGCCATGTGCAATTATTATAACTCCGTGAAATCATCTCTCTTAATAGGATATCTGTGGTCTGGCCATGTGCAATTATTGTAATTCACTGAAATCATTTCTCTTAGTCGAATATCTGTGGTGTCGCCATGTGCAATTGTTATAACTCCCTGAAATAATCTCTCTTGTTAGAATATCTGTGGTCTAACTCTATGCGTGTGTTACCAAAAGATTGTGGTTGATTATGCGATGCTGGTATGTAAACCGCTCCATGACTCGGATTTATCCAATCGGTTTTACTCAATACATTCAGCATACTCTTGTCACACGTTGCTAGAGCTGAAACGGTCCGTGTATTTGCCTGTGCAACCGTTGCTACTTAACCTTGTGATGTAAGTCTGCACGTATTTATTTGCTATTAAGTTGCTGCATAACTCTGGTGACATGTGTTCATGTCTATCAAACGTCCGGGTGCCCAAATTTTATGTAAGTTGTGAATTGTAACCGTTAAATTGTATTTCGTGCATGACTTTGAATTGGCTTCTTCCTTGATAGTTTGGCAAGAAAGAATTTTAGGATAACCTAATCGAGGGTTAGTAAATTAAATTCGTTTTGATCCGAACTGTGCTAAATGTAGGACAGTTCAGGAACCGAATCAGGTAACATTCACCCCTCCAGATAACGGGGAGGGAAAAGCCCAGACAATTCCTTAGTGAGCTGTTAAAGAAGGAAACCAAGGACTCGCCTGGTTCCTCGTCATATATCTGTCAGGATATCAAATCCAGCTTTCCCAGAACAGGACCTCCACGACTTTGGAAAATACGTGAATTCACAGCACAGGAGATTATGTGCGACTGTTGCTGTGTACGGGCCGCTTCAACACAACACAATGAGAAGTCCTCTGTTTGCACTTCAATGGAGTGCATCTAACTGGATGGCCAGCTTTTGATATGTTAAAATAGGGACAGGCACCGCAGACTAAGCAAATAGAATAACTGCGAGGATAAATTATGGAATCATCGAAATTTACGGCGCAGAAGGCCCATCGTGTCTGTGCCGGCCGAAAAAGAGCTCCCATGCCTGATCCCACTTGCCAGCACTTGTTCCCGAGCCTTGTAAGTTACGGCAAGCCAAGTGAATATCGAAGTAGTTTTAAAGTGCGATGACGGTTTCTGCCTCGACCACCCTTTCAGGCAGCGAGTTTCAGACCCCCATCACACTTTGGGGGAAAAAAATCTCCTCAGCTCCCCTCT
This sequence comes from Heptranchias perlo, assembly GCF_035084215.1. Lineage (NCBI taxonomy): Eukaryota > Metazoa > Chordata > Chondrichthyes > Hexanchiformes > Hexanchidae > Heptranchias > Heptranchias perlo. The sequence goes on from NW_027139548.1 coordinate 6,856,216, forward strand.
CATCCTTCGAAGAATTACTTTCGATCTGTACCCTCTGTTTATTGATCAATCGGATAATGGAAATAGGTCCTTCCTATCTACTTTATCCAGTCCCGTCATAATTTTGTGCACCTCAAGTAAATCTTCCGTCAGCCTCAGTTGTTCCTAAGAAAACCATCCCATACCATCCAATCATTTCTCATAGCTAACATTCTCCAGTCCTGGCATCATCATCGTAAACCTCCTCTGTATCCTCTCGAGTACAATCACATCTTTCCTCTAATAAATATACAATTGATCAAAATAATGTGAAATAATAAATTTCTTATTTTTGTCCCCTAAACTGTAATATATGCAGTAACAGTAGTGTTCCATTTAAATGTGTATTTGTGTTGCTCTTCTTAGGAGGGTGAATGGACAGGAAACTTCAATGGATTGGGAGAGTGAATGAACAGATATCATTAATGAATTGGAGGTGAATGGACCGATACCATCAATAGAATATGAAAGTGAATGGACGGGAACAATTAATGGATTGGGAAAGTGAATGGACGAGAACAATTAATGGATTGGGAAAGTGAATGGACGGGAACAATTAATGGATTGGGAAAGTGAATGGACGAGAACAATTAATGGATTTGGAAAGTGAATGGACGGACACATTTGTGCAAGTTTAGGGTACACGGTTATCCAAGGAGCACGGTCACCCCTTTGGTAAGTAAATGATACCACGAGGAGCGGAGGAGCAAGTCACTTCGAGTGTTCGTGTCGGGGCACCACTAGTACTGGAGGGGCACTGTCAGTTCAACATTAATGTACGAGGACCAAAGTTATCAGATGAGAACTGTCACCTCTAATGTAACTGTTGGATAGATCGACTGCCGGAGGAGAACGGTCACCTCTTGTTTAATTCAAGGCGTACCGCTAGCACCAGAGGAGCACGTTTATCTCTGGTGTAAGTGGATGGTGCAACTTGTATCGCAGGAGATGGGATATCTCTAGTTTTAGTGTGGCTGTATTACTAGCACTGGTGAAGGACTCTCACCTCAAGTGTAAGTAGGTGTATCACTACTATCAGTGGAACATGGTGACAACTCGGGCAAGTGTAGGGGTACCTCTAATACTGGAGGAGTCAGATCAATACATGTGTAAGAGCAGGGGTACCAACATACCGCAGCAGCAAAGTGACCACTCTTTGTATGTTTAGATTTATCACTACTACTGGATGACCAGGATCACCATTTGTGTAAGTGCAGCGTGTACCCCTAACATCAGAGGAACACGGTCACCCCGAGATGAGTGCAGTGTACCACAAGTACCGGACCAGAGTTGTTAGTCCGATTGTAAGTTCAGAGGTATTACAAGCAGAGAAGGAACACAGTCACCTCTAGTGTAAGTTCAGCGCGCCACGAGTAACGGACGAGCAAGTAATCTCTTATCTAAGTGTGGATGTTCCACCAGTACCGGAGGAGTGCAGTCACATCTATTGTAAGTATAGGGGAAGCAGCAGTACCGGAGGAACAAGGTCACCACCAGTGTAATAGTGGAGGAGAACGGTCACCTCTAGTTTAAGTGTAGAGCTACCACTAACACTGGAGGAGAACGGTCACCTCTAGTTTAAGTGTAGAGCGACCACGAACACTGGAGGAGAACGGTCACCTCTAGTTTAAGTGTAGAGCTACCACTAACACTGGAGGAGCACGATCACCACGAGTGTAACTGTAAGGGCACCGCGAGTAGAGAAGGAGCGCGGTCAGAGTAGGTTCATCACCAGTAATGTTAGACGAGTGTCATCAGCTCTAATCTTAGAGTAGGGTCACCATCAGTGTAATGTTCGGATGGTGTCACCGCCAGTAATGTTAGAGTCGGCTCACCACCAGAAATGTTGCAGTCGGATCATCAATACTAATGTTAGAGTAGGGTCACCACTAATAATGTTAGTTCATCAACAACACCAAAAATCTTATAGTAACGTCACCATTATCAATTTTAACAGATGGATATCTCCAGTAATATTAAATCAGGGTTGCCACCAATAATGTTAGCGTCGTGTCAACATCAGTAATGTTAGAGTAGGGTCACCATCAGTCATGTTAGAGTACTGTCTCCACCAATAATTTTAGAGTTGGGTTACCACCTGGAAAGTTTGAGCAGCGTCTCCAACAGAAATGTTAAAGTAGGTTCCCAATCAGTAATGTTAACGTAGGGTCTCCACCACTAATGTTAAAATAGGGTCACCATCAGTAATGTTACACTAGGGTCAGTATCAGTAATGTCAGTTTAGGGTCTCCACCAGTAATGTCAGTGTATTTTCACCAATAGTAAGGTTAGAGTATGTTCACCAATAGTAATGTTAGAGCACGGTCATCTAATGTTCGAGCCGAGTCATCACCAGTGATCATCACGTTATGAAAAACATTTTAATTTTGTAATGAGCGTGTGATGATTTCACTGAATTCTTGAGGCATTAAGAACCTAGTGCCGTTTCCAGGAGGGATGTTCCCTTCACGGTTCACATTCCCTCAGGGATTACTTTCGGTTCATTGATGTTAATGGAATGAGTTTCATGGATTGAGCTGTACAATTTCCCCACTGACATCCCGGGGGCCCTGAAGAGGAACATCGCGCCTTGTTTGTTAAGTGACTGTAACTAACGCCAATTATTGTGCAACCTGATTTTCTCACCGGGGCACCGATTGTTCTATAAAGGGGGAGTATTTACAGATCTCAGATACACTCCGATGGCAACCGCAAAGCCGGACAGAATTCACACATGCTTCTAAAAATGGAAGCGCCAACAATTCTTCAAATAAAAGAGATTTACTACCCGATTCTCGCAGCCTTTGGTTTTCCCGGTAAGTCAAGATAACCTGTTTTTTTTCCCAGCTGTTCACTATTTCACTGTTAATGATTAAGTAACACAGTCCGAGAATGTCCTCATTTCAGAGTCAATTATCCACCGGGAGAACTTGGTGAAAATCAGCGGGAACCCGCGCCACCAGTGAGGCCCTGCTCTGATCGGCAGATCGTGGGCACCGGGCGATCAACTTTCTTCTCGAAACGAGGGAGGGCGAGGCTGATTCCCCGCCCCACTAACAGTATATGGATCATTGAAGAATGTGTTGCCCAGTGCTCCTGATAATCATTTTATTTGTACCGTTGTTCCTGTACAGTTTTAGTTGTCATTTCCTCTGTCTGCAACCAACTCCACCAAACAGGAGACTTTGAAAGATAATTTGAGAACTAATTGCCTCTCAGAGAACTGCTCCCCTCCCCGCGGCTTCAAATATCCTTCGCGGTTCCGCCAGCTCCCGCTTTGTTATCGAGCAGCTCTCTCGGGGCGATTATAAATTGAAAAAGCCCAGAGTTTCGAACTAAAGTGAAGCGTTTGTCTCGGCTGAATGTTTTATTTGAATTCATATCTTTCCAGTAATTGCTGTGAAATTATATTTAAAACTGCTGACACCTGATGCAGCTCCCGAGACCCCGCTCGACAAAGAAACTGAAGGAACTAAATGTAAATTTCGATCTATTCTCCCATGGGGCCGCAGCAGTAAATTATAAAATCGGGTCGGTACATCATATGGGTATAAGACTCATGGCGGGCTGGTTTTAGAGCTCAACACTGTATTGAAATGTGTGTTTGGACGTATTTAAGCAAATCCGTTTACTTATTGACTGCCGAAAATTAACAACTTACAGAACCATCCAATGTTTCCCTTTAAGGCGCTTTTCTTTGCACATGTGCCGTCCCTGCGAGGTGCTGCAGTTTAGCCTGGACCGCACAGTTATATTGTGATTGGAACCACAATCGAGTGTTAGTGGCGACAGCGATGGAAATGAAATTCGGGACAGATGTATGACGGACGGATGATCCGATGTCGCCTGTTTTACACTATCGCTCAAAGTCCAAATCCCCCCGTTGACTCTTCAGTGCCTGGGAGTCGGTAGTAGTGGGGACGCTCTCCGTTACCATTCCCCAGGCTGACTCCGAGTGACCCTCCCCCCGCTGCCTTGACAACGTCTGACTGAACTTAGCAAGAAGGACGACGGATTGTCAGTCCCTCGATATTGAGTGTTTAGTCTTTTCTCTCTTTTAAATAAAGTGTCGTCATCGCTCGCCTATATTAAAAAGAACCCGCGTGCATCGGAACATTTCCCCCCAATATGCTGTGAGATTTATCCGAGTATCCCCGTTACTTACCTCTTGTCGCTCTTTCTTACAGCGAACCTAGTGACAATCGTGATTCTCTCCAGAGGAAATTGCGGCCTTTCCAAATGTATCTCTATCTATATGGTGGCCATGGCAACAGCAGATCTACTGGTCATCATCGTCAATGTAATAGAATATCAAATTTTCACGATAATCTTTCCACTTCCATTCCTGTCCTACACTGTCATTCGTAAGTTCATGATCTACATTAATTGTACCAACCTGGATATGTCGGTGTGGTTCACAGTCTCGTTCACATTTGACCGATTTGTATCTATATGTTGTCAGAAGTTTAAAACAAAATATTGCACAGTGAGAACTGCTGCTGCGGTTATAACAACGCTCTCTGTCCTGATCTGTTTAGAAAACATCCCCTATTGGTTTGCATTTGAACATACACAAATAATTAACAATGTTCAGTGGGGTCTCGGCCCCAGTTTGGGCTTTTATTCATCTCCTGCAGGTGTAATATACACATGGTTAGAAAGTATTTTAATTCCATGGATTCCTTTTGCTTTAATGTTTCTGTTTAATTGTTTGACAGTCAGACGCATTTTAGTGGCCAGCAGAGCCCGCAGGGGCCTCCGGGGTCACAGCAGTGAGAATAAGAGCGATCCAGAGGTGGCGAACCGAAGGAAATCTATTATTTTACTGTTCACTGTATCTGGTAGTTTTATACTGTTGTGGCTCACAGCTGCCGTGAATTCTTTAGCTATTGGTCTGGTCGTTCATCACCGACCCGATTATACAGCGCCTGCTTATATCGCTACTGAAACCGGAAATTTGCTCATGTATTTAAGTTCATGTACGAACACGTGTATTTATGCAGCTACCCAAACGAAATTCAGGGAAGAGCTGAAGAAGGCGGTGAAATCACCTTGGACATTTATTCTGATTTTGGTTAAAGCAATGAAAAGTTAAACCAAAGCTTCCTGTCCAAACTGGAGCTCAATTACAGTCCGTGTTCCAGTTCAGAATGGCCGTCTTTCTTTGCTGTGAAAATGATCAGGGATCAGAAAACATATCTTCTATTTTATACCCTGAGTTTGATATCTGCTGCTTCCCTAGGGTGAACAGAATAGTTTCCTGATAGTTCCTGCTCAAAATTCAAAGAGAACAAACATGATTGAGCTTCAGTCGTTCGGTGGAACATGTGGGCGGCAGCGTTAACTGTCTTAAACTCTTGGTACTGGATTAGGACGCGCCAGTTTCATTAATAGGTTAAGTTTTCGTTAGTGTAGAAAGAATGAAGGGTGTTAGAATCATGGTTAGTTGTAATTAATCTGTAATCTTGGTGTGAACGTTGCAGGCGCTGGTCCCCCATCAGACACCGCTCCACATTCTCTCCTGGCCCAATAGAATGGGACCCCTGTATCCTGATAAGTGACTGAGGAAATTGACACGTGAATGTGAAGTTAGACATCTCTGTTAACAGGTATTTATTAAAATATCAATTGATCATCAAAATGTTGGAATATTACAACAGACCATTTGGACCAACCAGTCGTTGTCGGCGTTTTCAGTCCACTCGAGAAAATAGTTCCAATCGCTTTATCCGCCCAGTCTCAAAATCCCTTCAACCTATTTTTATTCACACATCTGTACAATTCAATCTTGAATATGGACATGAATTCTGCTTCTATAATTTCTGCATCTTCGCATCTCTCCATGTAAAGAGGTTTATCCGACCCACAGTCCGAAACCCCTGAAATTTATTTTGTAATCTGCAGCCGTTATTTCTTGATCCCTCTACTGATGGAAGCTTTCTGCTTCTATCTTTCCTGTCCCGTCCATTCTTATCTTAAATCACCTGGAAGCGTCTCGCCACAAGGTATCAATCTGGTATCAATACACAATCCAGTGAAAATCTGGAACGGTTAGTTGAGACAGTTAATTGATGTCTTTCTCTTGGAGATGGTCGTGTCCTTTCTTATACTGAATAATGAGAAGACAGATATATAATGCTGATGAGATATTGTGCAGTGTTGGCCTTAAATACGGAAACGCCAACAAAGGGGGCACTGCAAGGAAATGGTAATTCACACTGTCCTGAAGTGTGCCTGTCTGATACTGTATTGGTTTCTCCTTATATTATAGTAATGTTATCCATTAGCCTCTGCCTATGCAGCAGGAAAGTATACGTCAATTTAAAGTCTCACTGGACTGTTGGGCCAGGGCTGACCCTGCAGCAATGGACAGTTTCAGGATGAAATAATAACAGACGTTATTTAAGAGGGATCATTACATACTGATTCATAATTTCAGAGAACTTTAATCATTTGATAACATTGTGGGAAAGCAGTTAGTTCTTCAACGAAAACATCTTTGTTGGCGTTACCGTATTTAAGGCCAGCACTGAACAATATCTCATCAGCATTCTGTATCTGTCTCGAACTATTCTATTTCACAGATCTCTACCCATTGGTTTTACATACTGTCCAGTGCCACATAATCCATTTCATGTTCTGGTGTTGTCAGCGTGACTGACCATTTCTTGGACCCGTTCTTCAGTGCAGCTGCATCACATAATTACATAAAATTATATCGAAAACGGTGTGCGGACAACACAGTCTGAACGGAGAGTTTGGTAAGTGTGGGAGTTCGGTGAAGTCATGGACACTACCAGTGTCCCTGGCGACCATGTGTGCAGAAAGTGTGTCCAGCTGCAGCTACTGACTAACCGTCTTTCGGAGCTGGAGCTGCGGGTGGATTCACTGTGGAGAATCCGCGATGCTGAGACGATCGTGGATATCACGTTCAGTGAGGTGGTCACACCGCAGTTTAAGATTACGCAGGCAGAATGGAAATGGTTGACCGCCAGGCAGAGTAAAAGGACGAGGCAGGGAGAGCACGAGTCCTCTGGGGCCATCTACCTCTCCAACAGATATTCTGCTTTAGATACTGTTGGGGGAGATGGCTTATCAGCGGAAAGCAGCAAGAGCCAGGTTCGGGGCACCACGGGTGGCTCTGCTGCTCAGGAGGGGAGGAAGGAGATTGGCACGGCTACTGTGATAGGGGATTCAATTGTAAGGGGAACAGAAAGGCGTTTCTGCGGCCGCAAACGTGACTCCAGGATGGTATGTTGCCTCCCTGGTGTAATGTCAAGCATGTCACGGAGCGGCTGCAGGGCGTTCTGGAGGGGGAGGGTGAACAGCCACTAGTCGTGGTCTATATTGGTACCAACGACATAGGTAAAAAAGAGATGAGGTTCTGCAAGGTGAATTTAAGAAGTTCGGAGATAAATTAAAAAGCAGGACTTCAAAGGTAATGATCTCAGGATTACTAGCGGTGCCACGTGCTAGTGAGTACAGGAACAGGAGAATAGACAGGATGAATGCGTGGCTGCAGGGATGGTGTGGGGGGGAGGGATTCAGATTCCTGGGACATTGGGACCTGTTCTGGGGAAGGTGGGACCTGTACAAGCGTGACGGGTTACACCCGAGCAGGACCGGGACCAACGTCCTCGCGGGGGTGTTTGCTGGTGCTGTTGGGGAAGGTTTAAACTAGATTGGAAGGGGGATGTGAACCTGAGCGGGGAGTCAGAAGGGAATAAAGTTGAGAGCAGCAAGAGAGGGGAAGACCCAGGGGAAATCTACAATACAAATAGTACAAACAGTTGCTCAAGAACAAGTGAGAGGGAAAAGCGTAGAGCAGCGGAAAGAAAGTGTACTTTAGGCACGACAGATAAAATAAAAACTAGAAGGCGTAAGGCGATTAACCCAGCATCAAAGCTGTGGCAGGGGGTTGGGAACCTGAGCAGGGAGACAGAGGAAAGCGTGTCAGGAAGGGACAGACGGTATGTAGTAAAAGGTAAAGTGTTTAAAAAGGAAAAAGCAGGAACTAAGTGTCACAAAACATATTTGAAAGCCCTTTATATGAATGCACGTAGCATTCGTAACAAAATGGGCGAGTTAACGGCACAAATAACTACGTATGGGTATGATCTTGTGGCCATTACAGAAACATGGCTGCAGGGTGACAACGACTGGGAATTAAATATGCCAGGGTATTTAACAATCAGGAAGGGCAGGCAGGAAGGAAGGGGAGGTGGGGTGGCTATGTTAATAAAGGAAGGAATCACAGTAATACAGAAAAATGATATTGGGACAAAGGATCAGGATAATGAAACAGTTTGGGTAGAGATAAGGAATAATAAGGGGAAACGAACCACGAGTATGCGTAGTATATAGGACTCCAAATATTTTCAACTCTGCTGGAAGAATTATTAATCAGGAAATAGTCGGGGCATGTAATAAGGGAACAGCTATAATTATGGGGGATTTTAACTAGCATATTAACTGGACAAATCAAATTGGGCAGGGCAACCTTGAGGAAGAGTTTATTGAGTGTATTAGGGATGGATTTCTTGAGCAGTATGTTACTGATCCGACAAGGGGGCAAGCAACCTTGGACCTGGGCCTGTGTAATTAGCCAGGATTAATTAATAATGTCCTCCAATTAGAGGGTAAGAAGGTAGTTTCTCAAAAAAGCGTACTGAGTTTGAATAAAGGAGACTATGATGGCATGAGAGCGGAATTGATTAAAGTGGACTCGGAAAATAGATTAAAGGGTAAGACGGTACATGAACAGTGGTGTTCATTCAAGGAGTTATTTTGCAACTTTCAAAATATATATATTCCACTGAGGAAAAAAAGGTGGAATATAAATGACAGCCATCCGTGGCTAAGTAAAGAAATTAAGGATAGTATCCGACTAAAAACAAGGACATATAAGGGAGCCAAACCGAGTGGGAGGATAGAAGATTGGGAAGTCTTCAAAAGACAGCAAAAAGGATTGATTAAGAAAGGGAAAGTTAGATTATGAAAATAAATTCGCAAAAAATATAAAAACAGATAGCAAGAGTTTCCACAGTTATATAAAAAGAAAAAGGGTGGCTATGGCAAACGTAGGTCCCTTAGAGGATGAGACCGAGAAATTAATGGTGGGAAACATGGAGATGGCAAAAAATGCTGAACAAATATTTTCTTTCAGTCTTGCCGGTTGAGGACATTAAGAATATCCCAACACTGGACAAACAGGGGTCTCTAGGCGGGGAGGGGCAGGGGGCGGTGCGGGGGGGAGCTAAATACGATTAAAATCGCTAAGGAATTGGTACTCAGTAAATTCATGGGACTCAAGGCGGATAAATCCTCTGGACCTGATGGCTTACATTCTCGGGTCTTGAGGGAAGTGGCAGTAGGAATTGTGGATGCTTTGGTAATAATTTTCCAAAATTCTCTGCAATCGGCAAAGATCACGGCAGATTGGAAAACTGCTAATGTCACAGCATTATTTAAAAAGGGTAGTAGGCAGAAGGCTGGAAATTATCGACCAGTTCGCCTAACATCTGTGGTGGGTAAAATTTTGGAGTCTATTATTAAGGAGACAGTAGCAAAGCATTTGGATAAACATTATTTAATTGGACAAAGTCAGCATGGCTTTACGAAGGGCAAGTCATGTCTGACAAATTTGCTTGAGATTTTTGAGGATATAACGTACAGGATGGATAAAGGGGAAACAGTGGACGTAGTGCATTTAGACTTCCAGAAGGCATTCGACAAGGTGGCACATAAAAGATTATTGCTCAAGATAAAGAATCACTGGATTGGGGGTAATATTCTGGCATGGGTGGATGATTGGTTATCTAACAGGAAGTAGAGAGTTGGGATAAATGGTTCATTCTCGGACTGGCAACCAGTAGCCAGTGGTGTTCCGCAGGGGTCGGTGCTGGGTCCCCAACTCTTTACAATCTATATTAATGATTTGGAGCAGGGGACCGAGTGTAACATATCAAAGTTTGCAGATGATACAAAGATGGGAGGGAAAGTGGAGAGTGAGGAGGACATAAAAAACCTCCAGGGGGATACAGACAGGCTGGGTGAATGGGCGGAAATTTGGCAGATGCAATACAATATTGGAAAATGTGAGGTTATGCACTTTGGCAGAAAAAATCAGAGAGCACGTTATTATCTTAATGGCGAGAAACTGGAATGTACTGCAGTACAAAGGGATCTGGGGGTCCTAGTGCAAGAAAATCAAAAAGTTAGTGTGCAGGTGCAGCAGGTGATCAAGAAGGCCAACGGAATGTTGGCTTTTATTGCTCGGAGGATAGAATATAAAAACAGGGAGGTATTGCTGCAGTTATATAAGGTATTGGTGAGACCGCACCTGGAACACTGCATACAGTTTTGGTCTCCATACTTAAGAAAAGACATACTTGCTCTCGAGGCAGTACAAATAAGGTTCACTCAGTTAATCCCGGGGATGAGGGGGTGGACATATGAGGAGAGGTTGAGTAGATTGGGACTCTCCTCATTGGAGTTCAGAAGAATGAGAGGCGATCTTATTGAAACATATAAGATTGGGAAGGGGCTTGATCGGGTGGATACGGTAAGGATGTACCCAAAGATGGGTGAAACGAGAACTAGGGGTCATAACCTTAGAATAAGGGGCTGCTCTTTCAAAACTGAGATGAGCAGAAACTTCTTCACTCAGAGGGTTGTCGGTCTCTGGAATTTGCTGCCCCTGGAAGCTGTGGAAGCTACATCATTCAATAAATTTAAAACAGAAATCGACAGTTTCCTAGAAGTAAAGGGAATTAGGGGTTACGGGGAGCGGGCAGGAAATTGTACATGAATTTAGATTTCAGGTTAGGATCAGATCAGCCATGATCTAATTGAATGGCGTAGCAGGCTCGAGGGGCCGATTGGACTACTCCTGCTCCTCTTTCTTGTGTTCTTATGTTCTTATCTGGGCACACATAACCATTTGAATTGGTGCGAGTGATACTGAAACAAGAATGGACTTATTAATAAAGGTTGAATTGCATGTGTATGGATCAAGGGAGAAACTATCGATGATATAACGAAGTAAGGGAATTATACTTGTTAGCCCAATAGAAAAAGAGCTCGGTTTGTAAATAAAACTATCGCTGTTGATAAAGGATAAGTCAATTCCATTCTCCTTATGTGGAGTTGTATTTTAACTTCCATATAATTACGTGTTCCTTAATTGTGTGTATTTCCAGTTACAGGCAGTGAGAAAATGTATAAAAGCTGTCTGTTTGAAATGTATATTCGGATTGGTAAATGTCGAAGATACTGAGCTCAGGACTGTAAAACGGTTGAATCCCCAACTACCCATCATCAGGTGTGGTTGTAAGTAAAAATGTAAGTGTATGTTTAAGTACCATTGCATGCACCGTGTGCTTAATAAACTAATGACACCTAACTTCAATGTTCAAGAACCTGATTGTAAACATTTCCCTTACAATAGCCTGAGTACTTTCATTGTGAATGGAACTCATTTATTAATTATGATTCAGTGCCCCCTTTACCCGTCAATCCTTAACGTTCCAGTTGATCCTGAGCTTGTCCAAATTCCAAACTCCACATGGTTGCAGGTCCCCTGTGAATCCCAGTCTGTGCCTATCCGACTGGCATCGATCTCGTGGGGAAATGGCGGTGTCTTATGGGCAGTTCAGTGTGATTGGCACATTTCCATTTAACCGGATACAGACGACCAACAGTAATTAAGGCAAGGGTCCAGCAGCAGGCAGAGGTTTTAATTCCATCAGTCAGCGACGTATCTGCACTCAGTCACAATCATAACAAGCCGATGTGCATTCAAACACATCATCCAAAATCAACAGGTAAAATATAAGTACAGTCATGCTCAAGTAAACCATTGCATTACCGTGTTAAATTCAATCAGATTATGTAGTGATTCCCGGCCCCCTGTTTCTAATCAAACTGCTGTTCTTTTCCCTTGAGTTCCTCGATTTTGAATTGAACAGTTATTGTATTTCCCTGACATTCCTGTCTCCTCTATAACTAATTAAACAGTTACAGTCTTCCCGTGTCGCCCAGTTCGAAATAAATGGCTGTTGTGTTCCGCTGGTCACCATTACTGATTAAAGATTTGCTGTATTCTCCCAATTTTCCCCGTTCTCAATCCTTAATTGAACATTTATTGTGTTTGCCCTATATTCCACTTTATTCTATTTCTATTTGAACAGTTGCTGCGTTCCTCCATATTCCTATTTCCTCTATTTCTAATTAAACAGTTGTCACATTCATTTATATTCCGCTAAACTCTGTCACCAATTAAATTATTGCTGTGTTCCCCTAAATTCACTTGTTGTCCATTTCTAATTGATCAGTTACTGTTTTCCGTTAAATCCCCCTGTTCTGTATTTCTAGCTAAACCTTTACTCAACCTCCTAAATTCCCATTTATTGTATTTCTAATTCAGCAGCTCGTTTTCCCCTAAATTTCCCTGCCTCTATTTCTTATCAAGCAGTTACTGGGTTCCTCCAAATTCCGCTATCCTCTAATTTTAATTGTATCGATTGGGAAAAGAGCCTGTTCCATAGATCCGCCACTCGCTCACTGAAATAATGTTTCCGCAAATTAGTTCAGAATTTACCCGCTTCCAGCACAGCCTGTGTCCTCTGAAACAGCTTGTCATTTTTTACATTATTTAATGGAGAAACCGTACTGTGTCCCACACACTCTGGTCCTGGATGTTCCTGGGGCCTCTCTATGTTTGTCAGAGGATTGTTAACACGAAAAGGGTAATTAAACTGCCAGTGCTAAGGTCAGCTACAATTCAACAGTTTCAGTGGTTTAGATGATATTTTAATTCAGAATCTATCAGTTACGATCTTAGCCCTGCATATAATTAAAAACAGATTTGTCCTGTTAATGAAATCTCAACATGGAAATCTCAATAACTTACACACTCTACTTATCAACAAGTCGCTAAAAATAAACGCTGCGAGTGGCCTGTCGGATCCCATTCGATTTAATGTTTGTTAAATAACTTGCTGGTGGCCCAATCAAAAGGGCTAATGGAATGTTGGCCTTTATCTCAAGCGGTCTGGAACACAATGGAGAACAATTAATGCTTCAGTTGTTTCGAGCCTTTGTCAGACCCCATCAGCAGCACTTCATTCGGTTTGGGAATTGCACCTCAAGGAAAATATACCTGGGAAGGGGTGCAGCTTAAACATCGCCTCAAATATTCAAAGACGAACAGAAGCACGGTCAGAGGTCGAACCCACGCTCTTAATTTTTCGATGCCGTGGATGTACCGCTTGGACACTGCGCTGTCTCCACGGACTTTTGGTGACCCCGGACATGACCTGAGATGTCAAACATTTTTCAATGTTAATATCTGAATTGACCTCCCCCTCACGGAGCCGGGGTCCTGACGGGTCGTTGGTACTTACTTGGCATCTCCTTTAATGCATCTATGCTATTCGCCTCAACTGCTCCATGTGGTAGCACGTACCACATTCGAACTTCCAAAGAAATTTCTCCTAAATTCCTTATTGGATTTATTAGTGACTATCTTAAGTTCACGGCCCCTAGTTTTGGATGCACCTAAAAACGGAACCATTTTCTCTATGTCTACCAGCTCAAACTCATTCATTTTCCTGAAGACCTCTATGAGGTCACCCCTCAGCCTTCTCTTTTCCACAGAAAAGAACCCCAACCTCTTCAGTCCTTCCTGCTGGTTATAACTTCTCAGCCCCGGTATCATCCTCCTAAATATTTTTTGCGTAATAGCCAGTGTCTCTATATGCTTTTCTAATATGGAGACCACAACTGTGCACAGTCCTCTAAGTGTGGTCTAACTAAGGTTATATACAAGTTTAATGTAACTTCCCTGTAGGAGTCGGTGGTCTCGTTCGTAATCCCACCGAACCAAAACACCGCACACTTATTTATGTTGAAATTCATTGGCCATTTACATTTCCATTCTGCACGTTTCTTAACGTCTTCTTGTAATTTGTTGCAGTCTTCCTCAGTATTAACTAACCCCCAATCTAGCAGCCTCAAATTTTAATACTGTACTACCAATTATTATGTCCAAATAATTTGTATAAATGTTGAGCAACTGTGTGCCCAGCACGGATCCTTGTGCAACACCACATACCACATTCCGCCAGTTTGAGTTACTACCTTTAATCTGTTTTGTCGCCAGCTTGCTATTCATTCTGTTACTTGTCCCCTGACTCCAAATGCTCTGACCTTGGTCACGAGTCGTCTATGTTTTACCTTATAAAAGACCTTTGAAAGTTCACTGCATTGTGAAGTCCTTGGATTGGGACATGTCAAATGATTGATAAAGTCAATGGACTGGGATATATCAATGGATTGGGAAACACAGTGGACTGGGATATATGAATGGATTGGGAAACACAGTGGACTGGGATATATCAATGGATTGCGAAACACAGTGGACTGGGATATATCAATGGATTGGGAAACACAGTACGCTGGGATATATCGATGGATTGGTGAACACAGTGGACTGGGATATATCAATGCATTGGGAAAGTCAATGGACTGGGATACATCAACGAATTGGGAAACACAACGGACTGGTTTATCAATGAATTGGGAAAGGCAACGGACTGTGATATATCAATGGATTGGGAAAGTTAATGCACTGCAATATATCAATTGATATGGGAATCACTGTGGACTGTGATGTGTCAATGGATTGGGAAACATTGTAGACAGGGATATATCAATTGTTTAGGGAAACACTTTAGACTGGGATCTATCAATGGATTGGGAAACAGCATGGGCTGGGATCTATCAATGGATTGGGAAAGTTAATTGACTGGGAGAAATCAATGGGTTGGGAAATAAAGGGGACTGGGAAATATCTATGGATTGGGAAACACAATGGATGGTATATATCAATGCATTGTCAAAGGCAGTGGACTGGGCTTTATAAATGGAACAGGAAAGTCAATGGATTGGGATATATTAATGGATTGGGAAAAACAATGGACTGGGTTAGACCAATGGATTGGGTACCACTGTGGACTGGGATATATCAATGCAAGGTGAACTTAACGTGTTAGGAGATAAATTAAAAAGCAGGACCTCAAACTTAGTCATCTCAGGATTACTACCAGTGCCACGTGCTAGTGAGTACAGAACAGGAGAATCGACCAGATGAATGCGTGGCATACAGGGATGGTGTAGGAGGGATGGATTTAAATTCCTGGGATATTGGGACCGGTTCTGGGGAAGGTGGAACCTGTATAAGCGGGACGGTTTGAACCAGAGCAGGACAGGGACTGATGTCCTCACGGGAGAGTGTGCTGATACTGTTGGGGAAGGTGTAAACCAGAATGGCAGGGAGTTG
The DNA here is from genome assembly GCF_035084215.1 of Heptranchias perlo. Lineage (NCBI taxonomy): Eukaryota > Metazoa > Chordata > Chondrichthyes > Hexanchiformes > Hexanchidae > Heptranchias > Heptranchias perlo. The sequence continues at coordinate 6,871,577 of NW_027139548.1, forward strand.
GGAACTTGAGCAGGGATACGGCGGAGGGGGAAAAGGGATAGAAACAAAACACAGAAAGGGAATAACCAATAGTGGAAGGCAGTGAAAAGAAGGGCGAAAAACAAATAGACCAATGTTGCAAAATAACACTAAGATGATTGGCAATCATAAAACGACAAGTCTAAATGCATTGTGTCTTAATATGCGGAGCATTCGCAATAAGCTACATGAATTAAAAGAGCAGATAGTTATTAATGGGTAAGATATAGTTGCGATTACGGAGACATGGCTGCAGGGTGGCCAAGGATGTTACTGAACATCCAGGGGTATTCAATATTTAGGAAGGACAGGCAAAAATGGGAAGGAGGTGGGGGAGCGTTGCTGTTAAAGGAGGAAATCAATGCAATAGTGAGGAAGGATGTTGGCTCGGAAAATCACAATGTGGCATCTGTATGGGTGGAGCTGAGAAACACCTAGCGGCAGAAAACGTTGGTGGGGGTTGTCGAGAGGCCCCCAAACAGTAGTGGAGATGTCGGGGAGGGCATTAAACTGTAAATTAGAGACGCATGCAAGAAGGGTACAATTATAATCATGGCTGACTTTAATTTTCATTTCGATTGGTCAAACTAAATTAGCAATAATACTGTGGGGGAGGAATTCCTGGAGTGTGTTCGTGATGGATTTCAAGACCAATACTTTGAGGAACCAATTCGAGAACAGGCGATCTGAGATTGGGTATTGTGCAATGAGAACGAATTAATTAACAATCTTGTTGTGCGGGCTCCCTGACGGAAGAGCGCCCATCACATGATAGAATTGCTCATTGAGATGGAGAGTGAAGTCGTTGAATCCGAAACTGGGGTCCTGATTCTAAGTCAAGGAAATTACTAAAGTATGAGGTGAGAGTTGGCTCGGATGGATTGGGGAACTTTACTAAAAGGGATGACGGTGGATAGGCAATGGCTAATATTTAAAGAACGTGTGCAGAACTAACAACAATTATTCATTCCTGTGTGGAGCAAAAATAAAAAAGGAATGTTGGCTCAACCGTGGCTTTTTAACAAATTAGGAATATTATTAGATGGAAATAGGAGATTTATAATATTGCCAGAAAAAGCAGCAAGCCTGAGGATTGGGAGCAATTTAGATTTCACCAAAGGTGAACGAAGAGATTGATTAAGAGGGGGAAAATACAGCATGAGAGTAAAATGGAGGGAACATAAAAACTGACTGTAAAAGCTTCTATAAATGTGTCAAGAGTAAAAGATTAGTGAAGACAAATGTCAGAAATGGCGAAAATTTTAATTGGGAAGAAAGAAATGGCAGAACAATTAAACACTTACTTTGGTTCTGTCTTCACAAAGGAGGACACAAATAACCTCCCGGAAATGTTTGGGAACCAAGGGTCTAGTGAGAAGGAGGAACTGAAGGAAATCAGTATTAGTTAAAAAATAGTGTTCGGGAAATTAATGGGGCTAAAGGCTGACAAATCCCCAGGGCCTGATAATCGACAGCCCAAAGTAAGAAAGGAAGTGGCCCTGGAAATAATGGATGCATTGGTGGTCATCTTCCAAAATTCTATAGACTCGAACAGTTCCTGAAGATTGGAGGGTGGCAAATGTAACGCCACTTTTTAAAAAAGAAACGGAGAGAAAAAACAGGGAATTGCAGACCAGTTAGGACTGGACAAAGTCAGCATGGTTTTATGAAAGGGAAACCATGCTTAACAAATTCACTGGAGATTTTTTTAGGAGATAACTGGTGGATTCGATAGGGGCGAACCAGTGGATGTGGATTTCTAACATATTAGGAAGGTGTTCTGGGCCTTGTAGAGTGTGCAGAGGGGATTTACTGGAATGACACCAGGGATGGGGGACTTCAGTTACGTGGAAAAATTGGAGAAGCTGGGGTTGGTTTCTTTAGAACAAAGAAGGTTAAAATTATGAGGGGTTTTGATGGAGTAAATAAGGAGAAACTGTTTCCACTGGTTGCAGTGTCGGTAACCAGAGCACACAGATTTGAAATAATTGGCAAAAGAACCACAGGTGAGATGAGGAGGTTTTTTTATACAACGAGTCATTATGATCCGGAATTCACTGCCTGAAACGGCGGTCGAAGCAGATTCAATAATAACTTTCAAAAGGGAATTGGAAAAACAATTGAAAGGGAAAAAATGCAGGGTTTGGGGAAAGGGTCGGTGAGCGGGACTAATTGGATAGTTCTTTCAAAGAGCCGGCACAGGCACGATGGGCCGAATGGCCTCCTGTGCTGTCTCATTCTGTGATTCTTTGATATAGGTGTAACTGAGTACAGTGATAGAGGGACAACAACAAAGGGCGATCGGTAAAGATGTGACTGAGTACAGTGATAGAGAGAGATACCAAAAAAATTACACAGAATTCCATAGAATTTACAGCACAGAAAGAGGCCTTTCGACTCAACTGGTTTATGCTGGCATTTATATTCCACTCGAGCCTCCTCCCAACTCACTCAATCTCACCCTAACGATATAGCCCTCGATTCCTTTCTTATTCAAGTAGTTATCTAGCTTCCCTTAAATGCATCTATTTTGTTCATCTCAACTATTCGATGTGGTGGCAACTTGCGCATTTTCACCACTCTCTGGGTAAAGAAGTTTCTCCTAAATTCCTTATTGCATCTTGGGTGACTTTATTTATGGCCGCAAGTTTTGGATTCGTCAACAAGTGGAAACATTTTCTCTACGTTTACGCTAACATATCCCTTCTCTAGAGGGAGTTAGGTAAAGGTGTGACAAAGTAATGTGTGTGATACAGAGAGGAACCAACAGTGGGAGATAGATGAAAGTCTGACTGAGTACAGTGAGACAGATATACACCTGCAGAAGGAGACAGATCAACGTGTGACTGAGTATAGTTTATAAAGACAGACACAAACAAAGGGAGGTAGATTATGGTGAGACTGAGGATAGTGAGTGACACAGAGAGACATCAACAGTGGGAGATAGATGAAAGTGTGACTGTGTACTATGATACAGAATGAAACTGCAGAGTGAGATGGATAAAGATGAGACTGAGTACAGTGACACAGAGAGACACCAATAGCGGGAAATAGGTAAAGTTGTGACTGATTATTGTGAATAATACAGAATCGGTATTTGCAGTAGAGGAATAGGAAAGCAAGCCCAAGGAAAAGAATTTTGAACGAGGGACGTGGACTCACCGTAATGAACATAAGCAAATTAACAGTAATGTGGTAAATAATGGCACTAAAGGGAGCCAAATCCACAGGACCAGATGATTTCCATCCCAGGGTTGTAAAGTCCAGAGGTGAGAACATTGTAGATGCCCTAACTGTAATCTTTCAAACTTCTGTCATTTCAGGAACCGTTCCTTTAGCGTGGAAAATTGCTTCCCCTTGTTCTTCCTACCAAAATATATCACTTCGCAATTTACTGCGTTAAATTTCCACTGCCACGAGTCCGCACATGACACGAGCCTGTCGATATCCTCTTGAAGTCTATCACTCTCCTCAATCTTTGGTGCCCTTCCAAATTTTGAGTCATCTGCAAATTTTGAAATTGCGCCCTGTGCACCCAAGTCCAAGTCATTGGTATATATCAAGAAAAGCACTCGTCCCAGAACTGACATGGAAACATGGAAACAAAGAAAATACGGGCAGGAGTTGGCTAATCGGCCCTTCGAGGCTGCTCCGCTATTCAATACGATCATGGCTGATCCTTTATCTCAATACCATATTCCCGTTCTCTCCCCATGCCCATTGATGCCTTGGGTATCTTGAAATCCATCTTGCTCATTCTTAAATATATTCCGTGAATTGCCATTGACAGCCTTCTGTAGCAGAGCATTCCACAGGTTCACCATCCTCTAAGTGAAGAAATTTATCCTTATCTCAGTCCTAAATTTCCTTCGCCGTATCCAGAGACTGAGAGCTCTCGTTCTGGACCTCACAGCCAGTGAAAACATCCTCCCTGCATCCACTCTGTCTCGCCGTGTCAGAATGTTATACGTTTCAATGAGATCCCCTCTCATTCTTCTAAACTCGAGTGAATACAGGACGAGTCGACCCAATCTCTCCACACACGGCAGTCCTGCCATCGCAGGCATCAGTCTGGTGATTCTTCGCTACACTCATTCGTTGGCAAGTGTTTCCTTTCTTCGGTAAAGAGAACAAAATGGCACACAATGCTCCAGGTGTGGTCTCACCAAGGCCTGTATGGAGCGTGATGGAATACTCTCCACTTGCCTGGATGAGTGCAGCTCCAACAACACTCAAGAAGCTCGACACCATCCAAGATAAAGCAGCCCGCTTGATTAGCACCCCATCCACCACACTAAACATTCACTCCCTTCACCACCGGCGCACAGTGGCTGCAGTGTGTACCATCCACAGGTTGCACTGCAGCAACTCGCCAACGCTTCTTCGACGGCAACTCCCAGCCTCGACCAGCTAGAAGGACAACAGCAGCAGGCACATGGGAACAACACCATCTGCACGTTCCCCTCCAAGTCACGCACCATCCCGACTTGGAAATATATCGGCCGTTCCTTCATCGTCGCTGGGTCAAAATCCTGGAACTCCCTTCCTAACAGCACTGTGGGAGAACCTTCACCACACGGACTGCAACGGTTCAAGAAGGCGGCTCAACACCACCTTCTCAAGGCCAATTAGCGATGGGCAATAAATGGCGGCCTCGCCAGCGACGCCCACATCCCATGAACGAATAATAATTAAAAAACACTGCAGTAAGACATCCTTGCTCATGTACTCAAATCCTCTTGCAATGAAGGCCAACATGCCATTTGCCTTCCTGACTGCTTGCTGCACCTGCATGTTTGCTTTCAGTGAGTCGCTTACAAGGACACCCATTCCCTTCGTACATCAACATTTCCAGATCTATCACCATTTAAATAATGCTCTGCCTTTCTGTTTTTCCTTCAGAAGTAGATAAATTCACATGTTTCCACATTATACTGCATCTGCCATGTATTTGCCCATTCACTCATCTTGTCTGAATCGCCTTGAAGCCTATTTGCATCCTCCTCAGATCTCACAATCCCACCTAGTTTTGTGCCGTCAGCAAAGTTGGAAATATTACATTTGGTTCCCTCATCCAAAACACTGATATATATATTGTGAATATCTGGGGCCCAAGCACTGATCCTTGCGTTACGCCACTAGTCACTGCCTGCCAACCCGAAAAAGACCCATTTATTCCTAGTCTCTGTTTCTTGTCTGTGAACCAATTTTCAATCCATGCCGGTATATTACCCCAAATCCCATGTTCTTTAAACTTTACACTCACCACTTATGTGGGACTTTATCAAAGGCCTTCTGAAAATCCCAATATACCATATCCACTGGTTTTCCCTCATCTATTCTGAAAGTCATATCCTCAAAAAACTTCAGTCGGTTTTAAAAATGATTTCCCTTTCATGAATCCATGTTGACTTTGTCTATTCCCGTTGATATTTTCTAAGTGTCCTGTTACCACGTCCTTTATAATAGATTCCAGCATTTTCCCTACTACTGATGTCAGGCTAACCGGTCTGTAGTTCGCTATTTTCCCTCTCCCTCCTTTTTCATAATAGTGTGGTTTCATTAGTGGTGACCTCTGGGGAATAGCACGGCACACCTCCCTCCAGTCGGAAAAACAACCGTTCACCACTGCTATCTGTTTCCGGTCCCTTAGCCTAATTCTGTATCCATGTTGCTGCTGCCACTTTTGTTCCATGGGCCTCAATCTTAATGATAAGCCTACCGTGCGGCACTTTATGAAACGCCTTTTGAAAGTCCATTTACACCAACTGAATTGCCCTCTTCAACTCTCTCTGTCAACTCATTGAAAAACTCGATGAGGGAGTTCAATGTTGGGAAGTGTACATTCATTAACTTTGGATCTAAGAAAGATAGATCAGAGTATTTTCAAGTGACGAGAAGCTAGGAATTGTGGAGGAGCAGAGAGAATTAGGGAATAATGTACAGAAATCACTAAAAGCTTGCGGACATGTAGATAAAGTAATTCACAATGCTAATGGAATGATGACCTTTATCTGAAGCGGGCTAGAATATAAAATGATGGAAGTTATGTTACAGCTGTACAGGACTCTGGTTAGACCACCATCTGGAATAACCGTGTTAAGCTCTTGGCACCGGACCTCAGGAAGGACATATTGGCCTTGAAGGGGACACAGAGCTGATTCACCAGAATGATACCGGGGCTAAAAGGGTTAAATTACAAGGACAGTTTGCACAGACTAAGGCTTGTATTCTCTCGAGTATAGAAGAAGAAGGGCTGATCTAATCGTGGTGTTTAAGATGATTAAAGCATTCTATAGGGTAGATAGAGAGAAACTATTTCCTATGGTGGGGGAGTACGGAACAAGGCTACTCAGGGCTGATGTCACGAAGCACTTCTTCACACAAAGGGTAGTGGAAATCTGGAACTTTCTCCCCAAAATGCTTTTGAGAGTGGGGGTCAATTGAAAATTTCAAAACTGACCTTGATAGATTTTTGTTAATCCAGGACATTAAACGTCACGGAAACAAAGCTGGGAAATGGAGTCAAGCTGAAGATCAGCCATGATCCAATTGAATGGCGGTACAGGGTTGAATGGTTGAATGGCCTCCTCCTGTTCCTATATTCCTAGAATAAGAAGAGGCGGTGAGATTAAGGTAATAGTGTCAGAATGAGGATCAGGGGTCAGATTGTGGAGAAGGGAACTAAATTGGACAGCTCTTTCAAAGAGCCGGCACACGCACGACGGGCCAAATGTTTTCCTTCTGTGCAGTTAGATTCTAAGATTCTCTGATCCCATGCATCAGAAGGGTCATATTGAGGAGAATGGTCAGATTAAGAGAAGTGATTAGCTTGAGGATAATGAGTGAGATACAGGATAAGGGATCAGATTGAGGAGAACGGGTCAGATTGAGGAGAACGGGTCAGAATGAGGAGAACGGGTCAGAGTGAGGTTGGAGGAGACTTGGGCAGATTGACGGCGGTTGGAGTGCGGTTGGATTTTCACAGGAACATCGGAACAGGATTAGGCCATTTCTCCCCTCGAAACTTTTCCGTCATTCAATGCGATCATGGCTGATCTGGATTGAGAAGGGGTGTTGATCTGAAGCAATTTTCTGACAGGGCGTGTGTTCACAGGGCGGCTGTATGTGTGTCGTGAAGGGAATACAATTCCCTTCCAGAGATAAGGTCGCTGTATCGCTAGCGTTCCAAAGCCCCGATTATTCAGTCCGTAGTGTGTTAGACTTTTAATCTGACGGTCCAGGGTTCAAGTCCCTCTTCAGGCGCTGCTTTTCTCAAACAAAACACCAATCTCTTTACACCTTAAAGTACCAGTATTAGAAAATAACTTCTATTTAAAAAAATCTCAGGTTTTTTGGCAAATGTTTAAAATATATTGATGCATTTTATTCAGACGGCAGGCAAGATCAACGTAAATTGTTTGTGTTTCATGGGGCTGCAAGAATTCGTCAAAATTGAGAACCTTGATTTGAAAGGAACTCTCGGACAAGCATTTAAATTCTGGACCCTCAGATTAAAAGTATGAAGCTTTTCCGACTGAGCTCTCATTCATTTTCGGACAGCGACCTTCACTGGCTGACATGGAACATTACCTCTTTCCCATTCTTCATTTCCTTCTGCAGTAATTCCGCCTGTGCAGTTCATTTCTCTCCCACTCCCCACACTCCCTGCCTGCCACAGGCCTCACTTCAAAAATACTATTCCTCCCACCAACTCCAAGCTCTTTAACAACGGCACAATCCAAAACACAGCGGACAATAAAGGCTCAAGGTTCCATTTAGAAACTATTCAATCTGCTTCGGTAAAGTGTGGTCTCGGGGAAGCAGTTCGAAAGGCAAATGGTATGTTGGCCTTTGTTGCAAGAGGATTTGAGTCGAGGAGTTATGTTTTAGTCGGGTCACAACCAGTCATGTTAGATTAGAATCACCACCAGTAATGTTAGAGTAGAATCACCCCCAGTAATATTAGAGTAGAATCACCCCCAGTAATATTAGAGGATGATCGCCACCATTAATATTAGAGTAGGATCACCATCAATAATGTTAGAGTAGGATCACCATTATTAATGTTAGAATAGGGTCACCATCATTAATGTTAGGGTAGGGTCACCACCATTAATATTAGAGTAGGATCACCACCAATAATGGTAGAGTAGGGTCACCATTATTAATGTTAGAATAGGGTCACCATCATTAATGTTAGAGCAGTCTCCCCACCAGTAATGTTTGAGAAGGGTCAACTTCTTTAATGTTAGAGTGGGATCACCACCAGTAATGTTAGAGTAGGGTCAACATCATTAATGTTAGGGTAGGGTCACCATCAGTAATGTTAGAGTAGACTCACCACCAATAATGGTAGAGTAGGGTCTCCAACAGTCATATTGCAATGGGACACCAACTGCAATGTAACAATTGGCTCACCACAATTAATATCAGAATACGGTCACCAAAACTAATGTTAGAGAAGGATCGCAACCAGTCATATTAAAGTAGGATAACTAGAAGTAATGTTAGGGCAGAGTCACCACCAGTGCCGTTACAATTGGATATCCAGAAGTAATGTTAGGGTAGGGTGAGCAGCAGTAAGATTAGGGTAGGATGACCAGCAGTAATGTTCGATTAGGATCACCACAAGTCATGTTAGAGTAGGATCACCACCAGTAATGTTAGAGTAGGATCACCAGCAGTAATGTTAGAGTAGGATCACCACCAGTAATGTTAGAGTAGGATCACCAGCAGTAATGTTCAGGTCGGATCACCACCAGTAATGTTGGAGTAGGATCACCACCAGTAATGTTAGAATATGATCACCACCAGTAACGATGCTGTATTGTCACAACCAGTGATGTTAAAGTGCATCACCACCAGTCGTGTGAGGATACTTTCAACACATATAATGTGAGAGGTGGATCACCACTAGTAATGTTAGAGTAGGGTCACCACCGGAAATTCTAGAGTATGATCACCAATAGTAATGTCGAGTAGGATTAACATCAGTAATGATAGAGTTGGGTCACCACGAGTAAGGAATCATTTTGATCATCACCCGTAATATTAGAGTTGGAACTTCACAAGTAATCTTAGGTTTGAGTCACCACCAGTGATGTTAAGGTAGGGTTACCACCAGTAATGTTAGAGTAGGGGTCACCACAATTAATGTTATAGTACCCTTCTACGAGTAATATTGGAGTAGATTCACCACTAGAATTTAGAGTAGAGTCACCAACAGTAGGGCCACAACCTTCAATATTAGATTCGGGTCACCACCAGTCATGTTCTATTCGGGTCAACACCAGTAATGTTAGAGTAGGGTCACCACTTGTACTGTTTGAGTTGGTTCAACAGCAGTAATATAGAGTAGGGTCACCACCAGTAGTGTTAGAGCAGCGTCACGATTGGTAACGTTAGAGTCGGGTCAGCATTAATAGTGATAGAGTCGGGTCACCACAAGTAATGTTAGACTCGAGTCACCAACATAATTTAGAGTTGTGTCACCACCAGTAATGTGAGAGTGTGTTCAACAGAAGAAACGTTACATTAGCGACATCAACAAAAATGTCTTACCTGTAACATGAGAGTAGGGTCATCACCAGTACTTTGTGAGTAGTGTCACCACCTGAAATGTTGGAGTGGTATCATCACCAGTAATGTTAGAGTCGGATTACCAACAGTACTGTTATAATAGGTTCACCACAATTTAATGTTAGAGAAGGGTGACCAGAAATAATGTTACAGTAGGATCAGCTCCAGAAATGATGGACTGGGGACACCTCCCTTAATGTTACAGCAGGATCACCACCAGTGATGTTACAGTTGTGTCACCACCAGTAATGTTACAGTGGGGTCACCATCAGTAATGCTATAGCATGGTCAACAAAAATAATGTTATAGCACCGTTAATGTTCGGGTAGAGTCAGCTCCAGTAATGCGAGAGTTGCGACACCACCAGTAATGTCAGAATCGGATCCCCATCGGTAATCTTAGAGTCGAGTCACTACCAGTAATTTTTGACTAGGATCGCTGAGGGTAATGTTGGTGCAGCATCACCACCAGTAATGTCAGGTTAGAGTCACCATCGGTAATGTTAACGTAGGTTCAACACCAGTAACGTTCAAGTCGGATCACCAGCAGAAATGTTAGAGAACGGTCATCGTCAGGCATGTTCGAGTAGGGTCATCACTGGAAATGTTGGAGTAGGATCACCTCCAGGAATGTTAAAGTGGAGTCTCCACCAGTAATATTAGAGTGGGATGACAATCAGCAGAGGAGCCAGAGAGGCATTCTGGGAGAAGTCGGCTCAGTCACCTCCACTGAACAGTGGGTAGCAGAAGAATCCCTTCAGTGACTACCAGGAGGAAAAGCATCCAGCAGAGGAGACAGAAGGGCATTCTGGGAGAAGTCAGCTCAGTCACCTCCACTGAACAGTGGGTAGCAGAAGAACTGGTGTGGAGGAGCAGTTAAACCCGAAACACAACACTTGTGTTTCCCTCCCTGCTCCTCCAAACAAAAAAAGGACGCATGTTGAGGAGGGCAAGCAAGTTGACTCAGAGGAGGATCGAGCTACTGCAGCTGCTGGAGGCACGAAGTCACAGCCAACAGGTAAGTGATTGGCTGGTGACTGGTAAGTAGTTTTTCTTTCCTTTTTTTGACATTGTAGTTGTTGTTAAGCTAACGTAAGGGTTAAGTCATGGCAGGAGATCCCAGACCCGTGTCATGTTCCTGTTGTTGGATGTGGGAATTCAGGGATCCTTCCTGTGCCCCTGGTTCCTTCACCTGCGGGAAGTGTGTCCAGCTGCAGCTACTATTTGACCGCTTGACGGCTCTGGAGCTGCGGATGGACTCACTTTGGGGCATCTGCGATGCTCAAGGAGTCGTGAATAGCACGTTCAGTAAGTTTGTCACACCACAGATAAAAATTATTGAGGGAGATAGTGAATGGGTGAACAACAGACAGAGGAAGAGTAGGAAGGCAGTGCAGGGGTCTCCTGCGGTCATCTCCCTCCAAAACAGGTATACCGTTTTGGATACTGTTGGGGGAGATGGCTCACCAGGGGAAGGTGGCAGTGGCCAGGTTCATGGCACCGTGGCTGGCTCTGCTGCACAGGAGGGCAGGAAAAAGTGTGGCAGAGCTATCGTGATAGGGGACTCGATTAAAAGGGGAATAGACAGGCGTTTATGCGGACGCAACCGAGACTCCAGGATGGTATGTTGCCTCCCTGGTGCAAGGGCCAGCGACGTCTCGGAGCGGCTGCAGGACATTCTGGAGGGGAAGGGTGAACAGCCAGTTGTCGTGGTGCTTATAGGTACCAAAGATATAGGTAAAAAACGGGATGAGGTTCTACAAGCTGAATTTAGGGAGTTAGGAGTTAAACTAAAAAGTAGGACCTTAAAGGTAGTAATCTCAGAATTGCTACCAGTGCCACGGGCTTGTCAGAGTAGGAATGACAAGATAGCTAGGATGAATACGTGGCTTGAGAGATGGTGCAAGAGGGAGGGATTCAAATTCCTGGGTCATTGGAACCGGTTCTGGGGGAGGTGGGACAAGTACATATTGGACGGTCTCCATCTGGGCAGGACTGGAACCAATGTCCGAGGGGGAGTGTTTGCTAGTGCTGTTGGGGAGGGTTTAAACTAAAGTCGCAGGGTGATGGGAACCGATGCAGGAAGTCAGTGGGAAGTAAAGTGGTGACAGAAACAAAAGGCAGTAAGGGACACTGTACAATACATGACCAGACAGATGGTCTGAGAAAGCAGGGCAAAGACCAAGGGAAGTCTAGATTAAACTGCATTTATTTCAATTTAAGAAGTCTGTTGGGCAAGGCAGATGAACTCAGGGCATGGATGGGTACATGGTACTTGGATTTCATAGCTATTACTGAAACATGGCTAAGGAAGGGGCAGGACTGGCAGCTCAATGTTCCAGGGTACAGATGCTATAGGAAAGATAGAGCAGGAGGTAAGAGAGGAGGGGGAGTTGCGTTCTTGATTAGGGAGAACATCACGGCAGTAGTGAGAGGGGATATATCCGAGGGTTCGACTACTGAGTCGAAATGGTTCGAACTCTCCAATTAGAAGGGAGAGATCAATTTGATAGGATTGTACTACTGACCCCCAAATAGTCAACGGGAAATTGAGGAGCAAATATGTAAGGAGATTACAGACAGCTGCAAGAAAAATAGGGTGGAAATAGTAGGGGACTTTAACTTTCACAACATTGACTGGGACAGCCATAGCATTAGGGGCTTGGATGGAGAGAAATTTGTTGAGTGTATTCAGGAGGAATTTCTCATTCAGTATGTGGATGGTCCGACTAGAGAGGGGGTAAAAATTGACCTCCTCTTGGGAAATAAGGAAGGGCAGGTGACAGAAGTGTTAGTGAGGGATCACTTTGGGACCAGTGATCATAATTCCATTAGTTTTAAGATAGCTATGGAGAATGATAGGTCTGGCCCAAAAGTTAAAATTCTAAATTGGGGAAAGGCCAATTTTAATGGTATTAGACAGGAACTTTCAGAAGTTGATTGGGAGAGTCTGTTGGCAGGCAAAGGGACGTCTGGTAAGTGGGAGGCTTTCAAAAGTGTGTTAACCAGGGTTCAGGGTAAGCACATTCCTTATCAAGTGAAGGGTAAGGCTGGTAGAAGAAGGGAACCTTGGATGACTCGGGAGATTTAGGCCCTAGTCAAAAAGAAGAAGGAGGCATATGACATGCATTGACAGCTGGGATCAAGTGGATCCCTTGAAGCGTATAGAGATTGCCGGAGTAGAGTTAAGAGAGAAATCAGAAGGGCAAAAAGGGGACATGAGATTGCTTTGGCAGATAAGGCAAAGGAGAATCCAAAGAGCTTCCACAAGTACATAAAGGGCAAAAGAGTAAGTAGGGAGAGAGTAGGGCCTCTGATGGATCAATCAGGTCATCTATGTGCGGAACCACAAGAGATGGGTGAGATCCTGAATGAACATTTTTCATCGGTATTTACGATTGAGAAAGGCATGGATGTTAGGGAACTTGGGGAAATAAATAGTGATGTCTTCAGGAGTGTACATATTACAGAGAGGGAAGTTCTGGAAGTCTTAACGCGCATCAAGGTCGATAAATCTCCGGGAACTGATGAAATGTATCCCAGGACGTTATGGGAGGTTAGGGAGGAATTTGCAGGTCCCCTTGCAGAGATATTTGAATCATCGACAGCTACAGGTGAGGTGCCTGAAGATTGGAGGGTAGCAAATGCTGTGCCTTTGTTTAAGAAGGGCAGCAGGGAAATCCTGTGAACTACAGACCGGTGAGCCTGACATCTGTAGTGGGTATGTTGTTAGAGTGTATTCTGAGAGACAGGATCTACAGGAATTTGGAGAGGCAGGGACTGATTAGGAACAGTCAGCTTGGTTTTGTGCGAGGAAAATCATGTCTCACGAATTTGATTGAGTGTTTTGAAGGGGTAACCAAGAAGATAGATGAGGGCTGTGCAGTGGACGTGGCCCACATGCACTTTCGCAAAGCCTTTGACAAGGTACCGCATGGTAGGTTGTTACATAAGGTTAAATCGCACGTGATCCAAGTTGAGGTAGCCAATTGGATAAAAAATTGGCTTGACGACAAAAGTCAGAGGGTGGTTGCAGAGGGTTGTTTTTCAGACTGGTGGCCTGTGACCAGCGGTGTGCCTCAGGGATCGGTGCTGGGTGCGCTGTTATTTGCTATTTATATGAATGATTTGGATGAGAATTTCGGAGGAATGGTTCGTAAGTTTGCAGATGACACCAAGATTGGTGGCATTGTGGACATTGAAGAAGGTTATCTAGGATTGCAACGGGATCTTGATCAATTGAGACAGTGGGCCGATGAATGGCGGATGGAGTTTAATTTAGATAAATGTGAGGTGATGCATTTTGGTAGATCGAATCGGACCAGGACCTACTCCGTTAATTGTAGGGCGTTGGGGGAGAGTTATAGAACAAAGAGATCTCGGAGGACAGGTTCATAGCTCCTTGAAAGTGGAGTCACAGGTGGATAGGGTGGTGAAGAAGGCATTCAGCATGCTTGGTTTCATTGGTCAGAACATTGAATACAGGAGTTGGGATGTCTTGTTGAAGTTGTACAAGTCATTAGTAAGGTCACACTTGGAATACTGTTTACAGTTCTGGTCACCCTACTATAGAAAGGATATTATTAAACTAGAAAGAGTGCAGAAAAGAATTACTAGGATGCTACCGGGACTTGATTTTGTGACTTATAGGGAGAGGTTAGACAGACTGGGACATTTTTCCATGGAGAGTAGGAGGTGAAGGAGTGATCTTATAGAAGTCTATAAAATAATGAGGGGCATCGATAAGGTAGATAGTCAAAATCTTTTCCCAAAGCTAGGGGAGTCTTTAACGAGGGGATATCGATTTAAGGTGCGAGGGGAGAGATCCAAAAGGGTCCAGAGGGGCAATTTTTTCACTCAAAGGGTGCTTAGTGTCTGGAACGAGCTGCCAGAGGCAGTAGTAGAGGCGGGTACAATTTTGTCTTTTAAAAAGCATTTGGACAGTTACATGGGTAAGATGGGTATAAAGGGATATGGGCCAAGTGCAGGCAATTGGGACTAGCTTAGTGGTATAAACTGGGCGACATGGACATGTTGGGCCGAAGGGCCTGTTTCCATGTTGTAAACTTCTTTGATTCTATGATTCTATAATGTTAGAGGAGGGTCTCCAACAGTAATATTACAATGTGACACCAACAGAAATGTTACAATTGGGTCACCACAATTAATGTTACAATATATGGTCACCAAAAGTAATGTTAGAGAAGGATGACCAGATGTAATGTTAGAGAAGGATGACCAGATGTAATGTTAGAGGACGGTCACCACCAGTTATGTTCGAGTTGGATCACCACGGACAGGATCATCACCATTAATGTGAGAGTCGGATCACCACGGCAGGATCATCACCATTAATGTGAGAGTCGGATCCCACCCGGTCACTTACTGTGACGAGGCACTATTTTAGTTATCAGTGCTGAAACTGGGGTATGCCCGAGACCAGACACTCTCACTCTGAGATCTTTATGTACTTTGTTCCTGCAATCCTATTCATATCTTGACATCTGTAACACAGCTCATTCATACTGATGGATTTATGTTTCATTCCATACTAGTGTTAGCTGGGCCTCAGTGGTAACAAAATCGCTTCTGAACCAATAGGTTATATAAGACGGGCGGTCGAAACACTATCGCTTGTTTTAAGCCACCGTCCAAAACGAATTTCGATTGTAATCTATGTGCTGTCTCCAGAGATTAGACGACCTCATGTTTTTGAGAGGAGTCGATGAGCTGACCTACTTCATCCCCTGTGATAGTGATCTTAACTTCAAGAGCGTTGGTTGACAACTCTACTTTGGTGAAACGTTACCTTTCGACTCATGTTCTCTGCTCCAGACTGAATCCACAATAGGCGCTGGTAACTGCACCTGAGCTAACTGGCATAGCTCTCACCGTCCTTCACCTCAGGCAACCTGCATATTTAAGTGACACCTTTAACTCGCTGGTACAGTCTTATAATCTGACACAGCCTCGTACTCTCTGTCCAGGATTTACTCTGTCACTCTTTAATGTACTATGTACATCTGCTAGGTAAAGATTATTAAAGAAGACGGCAAAGAGAATCAGGCAGAATATAAGAGATCCTGAACAAATCTACCGAGTTTTGTATGAATACATGCATATGAACATACGAAATAAGAGCAGGAGTCGGCCAAAACAGATCGTCATATTCCATATAATAGTTTTCTTTTAAAAGCAGTCGATGATAGTCAACTGGAAAGTCGGAAATTGCCTCACTTGTTGCGAGATCCGTGTCTGGTTTCCCTTTCTGACATGCCAAAAACGTGTCTTTTGTGTTCTTAGTTCGACATGAAGTAATTCTTGAAGACGTTCATCAGTAATTATTTGGTTAGTTTGATTCCAGGTGCTGTCGATAAATATCACTTTTTGTGGTGGGTCCTTTTGTCTCCATCTCTCCAGCATCCTGCCCTTCTGTTGGATTTTCAGCATCCAAACTGCGGTGGTTTTTCTGGTCATGTGTTCCACGTTTCAGTTCTGGCCCTTCCCATGAAAAACTCGCATCATTATAGGCGTGGCTCAATATTGAGTCCCAACGCCGCCTGTTATAGGCATGGCCCAATATTCAGTCAAATCGTCGCCTGTTATAGGCACGGTCCAATATTGAGTCCCATCGCTGCCTGTTACATGCATGGCCCAATATGCAGTTCCATCGCCGCCTATTAGAGGCATTGCGCAATATTCAGTCCCATCACAGTCTGTTATAGAAATGGGCCAATATTCAGTTCCATCGCCGCCTGTTATTGGCACGGTCCCATATTCAGTCCCTTCACCTCCTGTTAAAGGCACGTTCCCATATTCAGTCCCATCACTCCCTGTTAAAGGCACGGTCCCATATTCAGTCCCATCACCCCCTGTTATGGGAACGGTACCAATTTCAATCACATCGCCGCCGTATATTGGGAGGGCACAATATTCAGTCCCATCAGCCCCTGTTACAGGAACGATCCATATTTAGTTCCATCGCCACTTGTTAAAGGCCCAGTACAATATTCGGTTCCATTGCCGCCCATTATAGACACGGCCAAATATTCGGTGCTTTTAAAATAATGAGGAATGGAGATGAAACATCCCCAGAAAATGAGAAATTGTCAGTGAAAAATGTCTCCTGTAATCCTAATGCTAATCTTGCTTCTTTCTCTGGAGTCGGGTCCTTATATTCCGTGGCAATTTTGCAATCAAGATTCTCAGCCAAGTCGCAGACTCCCAGAATGCACCAGTTCAGTTTGAGTCTCTCTCACGGGTGCAAAACAACTCCTGGAATGCAGCAATGTCTCAGTACAATTCACTACGTTTGACTATCAATTTAGTAATGCAGCAGTCTCTCCACATGACACTCATCCCTGGTAACATTCAAGTTCATCTTTTCTGGACAGCCTCGAAGAACTTGACATTTTTCCCAAACTGCGGTGCCCAGAATTGGACACAGTACTCCAGCTGATGCCGAACCAATCGTTTATAAAGATTTTGCATTGCTTCCTTGCTTTTGTACTTTATGCCCCCATTAATAAAGCAAGCTTTGAAATTGTACTCTGCATACCCGAATCCAGCTCATGAATATATATCAAAAAGAGCAGTGGTCCCAATACCGTCCACTTGGGAACACAACTGTTTACTTCCCACCAGTCTGAAAACCATCCGTTCACCACTACGCTCCGCTTTTTGTCCCTGAGCTGATTTTATATCCACGCTGCGACTGTCCCATTAATCCCCTGGGCTTTAATTTTGCTAAGAAGTCTATTATGTGGTACTTTATCAAATGTCTTTTGAAAGTCCAGAAACACAACATCAACCGCGCTACCCTCATTAACCCTTTCCATTACTTCATCAAAGAACTCAATCAGGTTAGTCAAACACGATTTTCCTTCAACATATCCGTGCTGACTTTCATTTATTATCCAATATCTTTCCGAATGCCAATTAATTTTGTCCCTGATTATTGTCTCTAAAAGTTACACCAACACCAACGTTCGGCCGATTGTCCTGTAATTGCCGGGTTCATCACTCAGACCTATTTTGAACAGGGGAGTGACATTTGCAACCTTCCAGTCCTCTGGCACAAGTCGCATATCTCAGGAGAATAGGAGGATTGTGGCCGGAGCCTCTGCAATTTCGACCCTTACTTCCCTCAGTAACCCAGGATGCATCCCATCTGGACCGGGTGACTTTCATACTTTGAGAACTCCCACTCTTTTAAGAACCTTCTATTTATCTATTTTTATGCGACCCAATATCGCTCCCAGCTCCTTCATTAATGCTACAATGGCAGCATCCTCTTCTTTATTTAAGGCCAATGTGAAATATTCATTTCGTGCCCCAGCCAGTCCCACTGCCTTCACAAGAAGATCTCCTTTCTGTCCCCAATCGGTCACGCCCTTCTTTTGACTACTCCTTTAGTATTCACATGTTTATAAATGAATTTTGGGTTCCATTTTATGTTTGCCACCAATCTATTCTCATGCTCTCTCTTTGCCCCTCTTGCACCCTTTAAAACATCTCCTCTGAACTTTCTGTATTTCCACTGTATTATGCATCTTAAGTTTGTCATAACACTCCTTTTTCTGTTTCATTGTAATCTCTATATCTTTCGTCATCCAGGGAGCTCCAACTTTGGATGTCCTGTCTTTCCCCCTCGTGGGAATGTGTCTACTCTGTACCCGAGCCATCTCCTCCTTCAAAGCCTCCCATTGTTCAGTTTTGGTTTGCTGACGATTTTTGATTCCAGTCCACCAGGAAAATACACTTAGTATTCGTAAAATAACTTCCCTCTCCTTCCCAGATAACAGTCCGGAGCAATTATTATAAATACTTGAAATCATCTCACTTAGTAGAATATCTGTGGTGCAGCCATGTTTAACTATTATAACTCCTTGAAATCATCTCTCTTACGAGAATATCTGTGGTGTAGCCATGTGCAATTATCATAACTTCCTGAAATCATCACTCTTATTAGAATATCTGTGTTGGAGCCATGTTCAATTATTATAACTCCCTGAAATCATCTCTCTTACTAGAATATCTGTGGTGCAGCCATGTACAATGAATATAATTCACTGAAATCATCTCTCTTACTCGAATATCTGTGGTGTAACAATGTGCAATTATTATAACTCCCTAAAATCATCACTCTTACTCGAATCATGTGCAATTATTACAACTCGCTGAAATCATCACTCATAGTAGAATATCTGTGGTATAGCCATGTGCAATTATTATAACTCCCTAAAATCATCACTCTTAGTAGAATATCTGTGGTGATGCCATGTGCAATTATTATAACTCCCTAAAATCATCACTCATAGTAGAATATCTGTGGTGATGCCATGTGCAATTATTATAACTCCCTGAAATCATGGCTCTTACCAGAATATATGTGGTCTAACTCTATACTTGTGTTACCAAAAGACTGTGGTTGATTCTGAGATTCTGGTATTGGAACGGCTCCATGACTCGGATTTACCCAATCGGTTTCACTCAATACATTCAGCATACTTCTGGAGACATGTTGCTGGAGCTGAAACGGTCCGTGGATTTGCCTGTGCAACCGTTGCTACTTAACCTTGTTATGTAAGTCGGCACGTGGTTATTTGCTATTCACTTGCTGCATAACTCTGGTGACATGTGTTCATGTCTATTAAACGTCCGTGTGCCCAAATCTTACGGTAAATTGAGATTTGTAACCGTTAAACTGTATTTCGTGCATGCCTTTGAATTGGCTTCTTCCTTGATCGTTTGGCAAGAAAGAATTTTAGGATAACCTAATCGAGGGTAAGTGAATTAAATTCGTTTTGATCCGAACTGGGTTAAATGTAAAACAGTTCAGAACCGAATCAGGCAACATTCACCCCTCCTGATAACTGGGAGGGAAAAGCCCAGACAATTCCTCAGTTAGCGGTTAAAGGAGAAAACCAAGGACTTGCCTGGTTCCTCGGTGTATATCTGTCAGGATATCAAATCCAGCTTTCCTCGAACAGGACCTCCACGACTTTGGAAAATACATGAATTCACTGCACAGGAGATTCTGTGCGACTGTTTCTGTGTCCGGGCCGCTTCAAAACAACTCAATGAGAAATCCTCTGTTTGCACTTCAATGGAGTGCATCTAACTGGATGGCCAGCTTTTGATATGTTAAAATAGGGACAGGCACCACAGACTAATCAAATAGAATAACTGCGAGGATAAATCATAGAATCATCGAAGTTTGCGGCACAGAAGGCCCATCGTGTCTGTGATGGCCGAAAAAGAGATATCATGCCTAATCCCACTTGACAGCACTTGTTCCCTAGTCTTGTAAGTTAAGGCACGTCAAGTGCATATCTAAGTACTTTTTAAGTGCAATGCGGGTTTCTGCCTCTACCACCCTTTCAGGCAGCGAGTTTGAGGCCCCAATCACACTTTGGTTGATAAAAAATCTCCTCAGCTTCCCTCTAATCCTTCTCCCAATAACGTTCGATCTATACCCTCTGTTTATTGACCTATCTGATAAGGGAAATAGGTCCTTCCTATTCACTTTATCGAGCCCCGTCATAACTTTATGCACCTCAATTAAATCTTCCCTCAGCCTCAGTTGTTCCTAAGAAAACAATCCCAGCCTATCCAATCATTTCTCATATCTAAAATTCTCCAGTCCTCGCATCATCATCGTAAACATCCTCTGTATCCTCTCGAGTACAATCACATCTTTCTGTAATAAATATACAATTGAACAAAATAATATGAAATAATAAAGTTCTTCTTTTTGTCCCCTAAACTGTAGTATATGCAGTAACAGTAGTGTTCCATTTAAATGTGTATTTTGTTGCTCTTCTTGGGAGAGTGAATGGACAGGAAACTTCAATGGATTGGGAGAGTGAATGAACAGATATCATTAATGAATTGGAAAGTTAATGGACCGATACCATCAATAGAATGGATTCGGAAAATGAATGGACGGATACATTTGTGCAAGTTTATTGGACATGGTTATGCAAGGAGCACGGTCACCCATTTTGTAAGTACATGATACCACGAGCAGCGGAGGAGCAAGTCACTTCTCGTGCAAATGTAGGGGCACCAACAGTACTGGAGGGGCACTGTCAGTTCTACTTTAATGTACGAGGACCAAAGGTATAAAATGAGAACTGTCAACTCTAATGTAACTAGGATAGATCTACTACCGGAGGAGAACGGTCACCTCTTGTGTTATTCAATGCGTACAGCTAGCACCAGAGCAGCGCGGTTACCTCTGGTGTAACTACAGGGTAGCATTAGTACCAGAGGAGCACGGTTATCTCTGGTGTAAGTGTAAGGTACAAATTGTATCGGAGGAGGTGGGATATCTCTAGTTTAATGTGGCGGTATTACTGGTACTGGCGAAGGAATCTCACCTCAAGTGTAAGTATGTGTATCACTACGATCAGGAGAACATGGTCACAACTAGTGCAAGTGTAAGGGTACCTCTAATACTGGAGGAGCACGATCAATACATGTGTAAGAATAGGGCTACCAAAATATCGGAGCAGCAAAGTGACCATTCTTTGTATGTTTCGAGTTAACAGTACTAGCGGATGACCAGAATCACCATTTGTGTAAGTGTAGCGTGTACTACGAATACCAGAGGAACACGGTCACCCCTAGTGTAAGTGCGGTGCACCACAAGTACCGGAGCAGAATTGTTAGCCCGATTACAAAATCAGAGGGATTACAAGCAGAGAAGGATCACGGTCACGCTTCGTGTCAGTGCAGGGCTACCCCATGCACAGAAGAAGCACTGTTGTGTCCAGTTGACGTGCAGCGATGCCACGAGTACTGGAGGAGCGTGATGACCTCTAGTGTTAGTTTAGGGTACCAATAATACCGAAAAGACGGTCACCACTGGTGCAAGATTAGGGTACCACTAGTACCGGAGGAGAAACGTCATCTCCAGTGAAAGTGTAGGTTTACCACTAGTACCAGAAGAGCAGTCAACTATAGTGTAACTGTAGGGTTACTCTACCACCGGAGGAGCACAGTCACCTCTAGTATAATTCTACTTGTACCATTAGTCCCAGAGGAGGATGGACACCTCTGGTGTTAGTGTAGTGTACCAATTGTACCGGATGAGCAATGTCACCTCAAGTCTATGTGTAGGGTTTCCATACAGAAGGTAGACCGTCACACCTGGTTTAAGTGTAAGGTTCAACTTGTACCGAAGGAGGAATGTAACCTCTAATGTAAGTGTCGGGGTACCACCAGCAGCGGAGGAACAAGGTCTCCACTAGTGTAATAGTGGAGGAGAACGGTCACCTCTAGTTTGAGTGTAGAGGTACCACTAGCACTGGAGGAGCACGATTACCACGAGTATAACTGTAGGGGCACCGCGAGTAGAGAAGAAGCAAGGTCACCCCGAGTGTAATTGTAGGGAACATTAATACAGAAGGAGAACGGACACCTCTAGTTTAATTGTAGTGACACCACTCGTAGAGAGCACGGTCAGAGTAGGTTCACCACCAGTAATGTTGGCATGGGGTCACCACCAGTAATGTTAGAGTCGGGTCACCACCAGTAATGTTAGCATCGGGTCACCACCAGTAATGTTAGTTTATCAACAACACCAAAAGTCTTATAGTTCCGTCACCAACATTAATTTTAATATCAGAATATATCCAGTGATGTTAGATCAAGGTTGCCACCAATAATCTTAGAATAGTGTCAACATCAGTAATGTTAGAGTAGGGTCACCATCAGTAATGTGAGAGTATTGTCTCCACCAATTATGTTAGAGTTGGTTCACCACCTGGAAAGTTTGAGTAGCGTCTCAACAAGAAATGTTAAAGCAGTTTCACAATCAGTAACGTTAAAGTAGGGTCTCCACCAGTAATGTTAAAATGGGGTCACCATCAGTAATGTTAGATTAGGGTCTCCACCAGTAATGTTAGAGTATTGTCACCAATAGTAAGGTTAGTGTACGGTCACCTAATGTTCGAGCCGAGTCATCACCAGTGATCATCACATTATAAAACACATTTTAATTGGCGTGTGAAGATTTTACTGAATTCTTGAGGCATCAACAACCTAGTGCAGTTTCCACGAGGGATGTTCCCTTCACGGTTCACATTCCCTCAGGGATTACTTTCCGTTCATTGAGGTAAATGGACTGAGTTTCATGGACTGAGGTGTACAATTTCCCCATTGACGTCCCGGGCACCCTGAAGAGGAAAATCGCGCCTTGTTTGTTAAGTGACTGTAACTAACGCCAATTATTGTGTAACCTGATTTTCTCACCGGGGCACCGATTGTCCTATAAAGTGGGAGTATTTACGGATCTTAGATACACTCCAACCGCAACCGCAAAGCCGGACAGAATTCACACATGCTTCCAAAAATGGAAAGGCCAACAATTCATCAAATGAAAGAGATTTACTACCCGATTCTCGCATCCTTTGGTTTTCCCGGTAAGTCAATATAACCTATTGTTTTCTAACTCTTCACTATTTCACTGTTAATGATTAAGTAACACAGTCCGAGAATGTCCTCAATTCAGAGTCACTTATCCACCAGGATAAATTGGTGAATATCAGCGGGAACCCGCGCCGCCAATGAGGCCCTGCTCTGATCGGTGGAAAGTGAGCACCGGGCGATCAACTTTCTTCCCGAAACGAGGGAGGGCGAGGCTGCTTCCCCGCCCCACGAACAGTACATGGATCATTGAAGAATGTGTTGCCCAGTGCCCCTGATAACCATTTTATTTGTATCGTTGTTCCTGTATACTTTAAGTTGCCAATTCCTCTATCTGCAGCCAACTCCACCTAACAGTAGTCGATGAAAGATAATTTGAGAACTAATTGCCGCTCAGAGAACTGCTCCCCTCCCCGCGGCTGCAAAGATCCTTCGCGGTTCCACCAGCTCCCGCTTTGTTATCGAGCAGCTCCCTCGGGGCGATTATAAATAGAAAAAGCCCAGAGTTTCGAACTAAAGTGAAGCGTTTGTCTCGGCTGAATGTTTTATTTGAATTCATATCTTTCCAGTAATTGTTGTGAAATTATATTTAAAACTACTGACACCTGATGCAGCTCCCGAGACCCCGCTCGACAATGAAACTGAAGGAACTAAATGTAAATTTCGATCTATTCTCCCATGTGGCCGCAGCAATAAATTATAAATTTGGGTCGGTACATCACATGGGTATGAGTCTCACGGCGGGATTGTTTTAGCGCTCAACACTGTATTGAAATGTGTGTTTAGACGTATTTAAGGAAATCCGTTTACTTACAGACTGCAGAAAATTAACAACTTACAGAACCATCCAATGTTTCCCATTAAGGCGCGTTTCTTTGCACATGTACCGTCACTGCGAGGTGCTCCAGTTTAGCCTGGACCGTACAGTTATGGTGTGAGTGGAACCTCAATCTCATGTTAGTGGCCATAGCGATGGAAATGAAATTCGGGACAGATTGATGACGGACGGATGATCCGATGTCGCCTGTTTTACACTATCGCTCAAAGTCCAAATCCCCCCGTTGACTCATCAGTGCCTGGGTGTCGGTCGTAGTGGGGACACTCTCCGTTACCATTCCCCAGACTGATTCCGAGTGACCCTGCCCCCGGCTGCCTTGACAACGTCTGACTGAACTCAGCAAGAAGGACGGCGGGTTGTCTGTCCCTCGATGTTGAGTGTTTAGTGTTTTCTCTCTTTTAAATAAAGTGTCGTTATCGCTCACCTATACAAAAAAATGATCCCGCGTGCATTACCCTGAGTCGGAAATCATCGGAACATTTCCCCCCAATATGCTGTGAGATTTATCTGAGTATCCCCGTTATTTACCTCTTGTCGCTCTTTCTTACAGCGAACCTAGTGACAAT
This sequence comes from Heptranchias perlo, assembly GCF_035084215.1. Taxonomy (NCBI): domain Eukaryota; kingdom Metazoa; phylum Chordata; class Chondrichthyes; order Hexanchiformes; family Hexanchidae; genus Heptranchias; species Heptranchias perlo. The sequence continues at coordinate 6,896,014 of NW_027139548.1, forward strand.
CGTGATTCTCTCCAGAGGAAATTGCGGCCTTTCCAAATGTATCTCTATCTATATGGTGGCCATGGCAACAGCAGATCTACTGGTCATCATCTTCAATGTAATAGAGCATCAAATTTTGACGAAAATATTTCCACTTCCATTGCTGTCCTTCACTGTCATTCGTAAGTTCATGATCTACATTAATTGTACCAACCTGGATCTGTCGGTGTGGTTCACAGTGTCGTTCACATTTGACCGATTTGTATCGATATGTTGTCAGAAGTTTAAAACAAAGTATTGCACAGTGAGAACTGCAGCTGCGGTTATAACAACGGTCTCTGTCCTGTTCTGTTTAGAAAACATCCCCTATTGGTTTGCATTTGAACATACACAAATAATTAACAATGTTCAGTGGGGTCTCCGCCCCAGATTGGCCTTTTTTACATCGCCTGCAGGTGTTGTGTACTCATGGTTAGAAAGTATTTTAATTCCATGGATTCCTTTTGCTTTAATGTTTCTGTTTAATTGTTTGACAGTCAATCGTATTTTAGTGGCCAGCAGAGCCCGCAGGGGCCTCCGGGGTCACAGCAGTGAGAATAAGAGCGATCCAGAGGTGGCGAACCGAAGGAAATCTATTATTTTACTGTTCACTGTATCTGGTAGTTTTATACTGTTGTGGCTGACAGCTGCCGTGAATTCTTTAGCTATCGGTCTGGCCGAGCAGTTCCGACCCGATTATACAGCGCCTGCTTATATCGCCTCTGAAACCGGATACATGCTCATGTATTTGAGTTCCTGTACAAACACGTGTATTTATGCAGCTACCCAAACGAAATTCAGGGAAGAGCTGAAGAAAGTGGCGAAATCTCCTTGGACATTTATTCTGATTTTGGTTAAAGCAATGAAAAGTCACAGCAAAGTTTCCTGTCCTAACTAGAGCTCAATTGCAGTCCGTGTTCCATTTTAGAATGGCCGTCTTACTTTGTTGCGAAAATGAACGGGGATCAGGAAATATTTCTTCTCCTTTATGCCCTGAGTTTGATGAATGCTGCTATCCTCGGGTGAACAGAATTGTTTCCTGATAAAAAAGCGCATTTCCTGCACAAGATCAAAGAGAACAGTCATGACTGAGCTTCAACAGTTGGGTCGAGCATGTGGGCGGGAGTGTTCACGGTCTTACGCTCTTGGTACTGGAATAGGACGCGCCAGTTTAATTAACAGTTAAAGTTTTCTTTTGTGTAGAAACAATGACGGATGTTACAATCATGGTTATTTGTGATTATTCTGAATGTTGCAGGCCTGAGTCTCCCCATCAGACACCGCTCCCCATTGTCTCCTGGCGCAATAGAACGGGACCCCTGTCTCCTGATCAGTGACTAATGATGGAGACAGTAGGAAATTGACTGATAAATGTGACGTTAGGCATCTCTGTTAACAGATATTTATTAAAGTATCAATTGATCATCAAAATGTTGGAACGTTATAAGAGACCATTTGGCCCAACCAGTCGTTGTCGGCGTTTTCCCTCCACTCGAGAAAATAGTTCCAATCACTTTATCCGCCCAATCACAAAATCACTTCGAGCTATTTTTAGTCACACATCTGTACAATTTCATCTTGAATATGAACATGTTTTCTGCCTCTGTAATTTCCGCATCTTCGCATCTCTCCATGTAAAGATGTTTCTCCCGCCCTCAGTCCTAAATCTCTTATATTTATTCTATAATCTATTGCCGTTAATTCTTGATCCCTCAACTAATGGAAGCTTTCTGCTTCCATCTATCCGGTCCCGTCCATTCTTATCTCAAATCACCTGGACATGATTCGCCATAAGATATCAATCTAGTATCAATACACAATCCAGTGAAAGTCAGGAATGTGGAGTTAAGATGGTTAATTGATAACGTTCTCATGGAGATGGTGGTATCCTTGCTTATACTGAACTATGACAAGAATGGATTTGATCGCTTGGCCACCAACCGAAAAATCGGGACCGTGCAGGGAGAGATCCGAATCAAACACCTCCAGACCCCCGATCTGTTGAGAGAGAGCCAGAAAGGGCAGGAATGGATTCTATCGGATGTCTCATGCTGCCTCATCTTGGGATATCGCGTGTTTACTGAAGTGACGTGTTGCTCTTGAAGCAACCAGCACGCGATATAGATAGATGAATGGAAGGGGAAGCTGGATAAACACATGAGGGAGAAAAGAATAGAAGGTTATGCTGATAAGGTTCGATGAAGAGGGCTGGAAGGAGGGTCGTGTGAGGCATAAAGACCGATATGTGCCAGTTGAGTTGAATGATCTGTTTCTGCGCTTTATATTCTATATAATTCTATATAATTCTGTGATGAAGCTGAACTGAAGAACGGATCCAAGTCATGGTCATTCACGCTGACACCACCACTACATGAAATGGTTAATGTGGCACTGGACAGTATGTAACACCAATGGGTAGAGATCTGTGCAATAGAATAGTTCGATACATTTACATAATGCTGGTGAGATATTAAATACGGTAACGCCAACAAATTGGGGCACTGAAAGGAGATGGTAATTCACACTGTCCTGAAGTGTGCCAATGTGATACTGTATTGGTTTCTCCTTATATTATATTAATGTTAACCTTTCGCCTTTGCCTATTATGCAGGGAAGTGTATGTCAATTTAAAGTCTCACTGGGCTGTTGGTCCAGGGCTGACCCTGATGAAATGGTCAGTTTCAGGATGAAATAGTAAGAGACTTCTTTAAAGAGGGATCATTACATACTGATTCATAAATTTCAGAGAACTTTCATCATTTGATAACAGTGTGAGAAAGCAGTTAGTTCTTCAACGAAAACATCTGGGCATACATAACCAATTGAATTGGTGCGAGTGATACAGAAACAAGAATGGACTTATTAATAGAGGTAGAATTGCATGTGTATGGATCAAGGGAGAAACTATCGATGATATAACGAAGTAAGGGAATTATACTTGTTAGCCCAAAAGAAAAAGAGCTCGGTATGTGAAGAAAAATATCGTTATTGATAAAGGATAAGTCAATTCCATTCGCCGTTTGTGGACTTGTATTTTAACTTCCATATAATTATGTGATCCATAATTGTGTGTATTTCCAGGTACAGGGAGTGAGAAAATGTACATATACTGTCTGTTTGTAATAAGTATTCGGATTGTTGAAGTTCTAAGATCCTGAGCTCAGAACTGTAAAACGGTTGAATCCCCAACTTACCATCATCAGGTGTGGTTGTAAGTGCAACATTTTAAGTGTATATTTAAGTACTATTGCATGCGTTGTGTGCTTAATAAACTTATGACACCTCACTTCTATGTTCAAGAACCTTATTGTAATCCTTTCGCTAACATTACCCTTAGTATTATAATTGTGAATGGCCTTTATTTATTAATTATGATTCAGTGCCCCTTTACCCGTCAATCTTTAACGTTCCAGTTGATCCTGGGATTCTCCAAAATCCAAACTCCACATGTTTGCAGATCCCCGTGGATCATAGTCTGTGCCTATCCGGCTGGATTCGAACTTCTGGGGAAAAGGGTTATGGACAATTTCGTGTGAGAGGCACATTTCCATTTAACCGGAAACAGACCACCAACAGCATTTAATGCAAGAGTCCAGCAACAGGCAGAGGTTTTAAATCCATCAGTCAGCGACGAATCTGCACCCAGCAACAATCTTGAGAAGCCGATGTGCATTCGACCACATCATCCAAAATCAACAGGTAAAATAGAAGCAAAGTCATGTTCAAGTAAACCATTGCATTACCGTGTCAAATTCAATCACATAAGGTGGTGATTCCCCGCCCCCTCTTTCTAATCAAACACTTGTTCTTTGCCCTAGAGTTCCTCTATTTCTAATTGAACAGTTACTGTATTTCCCGGACATTCCTGTCTCCTCTTTTTCTAATCAAACAGTTAAGGTCTTCCCGTGTCGCCTACTTCTAAACAAATGGTTGTTGTGTCCCGCTGCTCACTATTATTAAATAAAGATTTGCTGTATTCTCTTAATTTTCCCTGTTCTCAATCCTTAATTGAACAGATACTGTGTTCCCCTATATTCCACTTTATCATATTTCTAATTGAGCATTTATTGTGTTCCCCCTACATTCCACTTGATTCTATTTCTAATTGAACAGTTAAAGTCTTCCCCCCATATTCCACTTTATTCTATTTCTAATTGTGTAGTCACTGTTTTCCCCCATATTCCTCTTGACTCTATTTCTCATGAAACAGTTGCAATCGTTACTTATGTTCCTCTGACATCTATTCCCAATTAAATCATTGCTGTGTTCCCCTGAATTCCCTTGATGTGCATTTCTAGTTAATCAGTTGCTGCGTTCCCCGAAAGTCCCCATTCTATATTTTTAACAAAACCGTTACTCTCCCCCCCTGAATTCCCATTTATTTTATTTCCAATTAAGCAGCTCGTGTTCCCTTAACTTGCTCTGCCTCTATTTCTAATTAAGCAATTACTGTTCTCCTCTCAATTCCCCTAACTTCTAATTTTAATTATATTGATTGGGAAATGAGCCTGTTCCATCGATATCTGAATTGACCTTCCCCACACGGAGTCGTGGTTCTGATTGGTAGTCGGTACTTATCTCGTATCTCCTCATATGTATCTCTGCTATTCGCCTCAACTACTCCATGCGGTAGCAAATTACACATTCTAACTTCTAAAGAAGTTCCTCCTCAATTCCCTATTGAATTTATTAGAAACTATCTTATCTTTATGGCCCCTAGTTTTGAATGCCCCCACAATTAGAAACATTTTCTCTATGTCGACCCGCTCAAATTCCTTCATAATTCTAAAGACCTCAATTAGCTCCCCCCTCAAACATCTCTTTCCGAGAGAAAAGGGACCCAGCCTCTTCAGTCTTTCCTGCTAATTATAACCTCTCAGTCCTGATTATATCCTCGTGAATATTTTTGCACCATATCCAGTGTCTCTATATCCTTTTTGCAATATGGAGACCAGAATTGTGTACAGTACACTAGGTGTGGTCTAACTAAGATTCTTTTCAAGTTTAATCTAACTTCTCTGTAGGAATAGGTGGTCTCCTCAGTCAGCCTACCAAAACACAACACCGCACGCTTATTTATGTTGAAATTCATTGGCCAATTACATTTCCATTCTGCAAGTTTTTTAACGTCTTCTTGTATTTTGTCGCAGTCTTCGTCAATATTAACTATCCCCCATCTATCTCCCAACCTGGTGTCAGCCGCAAATTTTGATACTGTACTACCGATTATCATGTCTAAATAATTTGTATAAATGGTGAACAACTATGTTCCCAGCATGGACCCTTGTGTCACACCACATTCAACATTCGACCAGTTTGAGTGACTATCTTTAATCCCCACACTCTGTTTTCGGTTTTGGAGCCAGTTTGCTCTCCATTTTGCTAATTGTCCCCTGACTCCACATGTTCTGACTTTAGTCACGAGTCTTTTATGTGGTAACTTATCAAAGTCCGTTTGAAAGTTCACTGCATCAGGAAAGGCATTGGATTGGGAAGGTCAATGGACTGGGATATATCAGTGGATTGGGAAAGTCAATGGACTGGGATATATCAATGGTTTGGGAAACACAATGGACTTGGATATGTCAATGGATTTGGAAAGTCATTGGACTGGGATATATCAATGGTTTCGTAAACACTGTGGACTGCGATATATCAATGGATTGGGAAACACAGTGGACTGGGATATGTCAATGGATTGGGAAACACTGTGGACTGGGAGATATCAATGAATTGGGATTTGTTTTGTAATGGGATATATCAATGGATTGGGAAAAAGAGTAGACTGGGATATATCAATTGATTGGGAAACACAGTGGACTCGGATATGTCAATGGATTGGGAAACACAGTAGACTGGGATAAATAAATGGATTGGGAAACACTGTGGACTGGGATATATCAATGGATTGCGAATTATTTTGTCATGTGATCAATAAATGGATTGGGAAAGTCAGGGATTGCAAACATCAATGGTTCCAGAAACAGCAACGAATTGGGAAAGTCAATTGATGGAGATATACAATAGGATGATGGCGAATTTTCGATAGTTCGGTAAACCGATCGCTGCTTTTATATCTGTCTCTGCCTCTGTCAATCGGTCCGTCACTATCTCTGCCGTCAACTATCTCCACCTGTCTCAGTCTCCTTGTCTGTTTTAATGTCCGGGTTCCTTTGTCCCCTTTTTATGTTGCTCTGATGCAGGAGGTGAGACAATAGGTTGGGGGCCGAGAGACACCGGGTCCCGAGTGAGCTTTACACACTCTCTCCCTTTCTCTCGAATACAAGTTGAGGATCACAGGGTGAGAGAAGGAAACAGATCGGAACAGATTTGTGCCAAAGAAGGAAACAGTTGCCTCTGTCCTGTTTCAAAACCACAAAATGAAGGAATTGTAATCCTTGGGAAAACGCCACTGGTAGAATTGTTAAATTTTCTTAAGTTTACAAGGGCAGTTTCACATTCCAGCTGAGACGTCGAGAAACAAGGACACGGGGCCGTTAAGCTGCTTGTGATAGACAGCGCTGAGTGAACATCTGTCGGAGCGAGATTCCATAGGGAAATACTGCCTGCACGTAATGAAGCCCCTTTGTAAAAGAGTACATTTTTTTTGCCTTCTAGTAGTGAATTACAAGGCTATAACTCAGTCTCGGGGTTCAAAAAAGGTGGAGTTCAAACAATTAGATTCGTTATTTGAATCCTGAGATTGAATTTTAGTCTTTTAATACACAGTCCTATCTTATTTTAAAAGTTGTTAAGTTCTACCAGTTAACCAAAAGGTGTTTCTTATCCATGTTGGAATGTCCATTATGTTATGATGAAACATAACTTCCAAAATTGCACTTTACTCACAATTAGTGCAATACCATTGATCTCCTACTTGCTGTGCATTGTGAGACTGTGCACTACAGCTGCACAATAAACCTCTCAAACTTATCGGTTATGATTTCTCTGAAACCTTTAGTTAATATACAAAACAAATCAACAAATAGCTGATTTGTCAGCAATCTAAGACTGCAGTTATACTGCACGGAAGGCACATAATTTGAATTGAAGCCATGAAGACTCCTGTTGTACAATAGGCTGCGCTGTGCTCCAAAATGCATTCTACCTGCGAGGAGAGAGTTTGATTTTGAATGTTTTGAGATTGCGAGCAAGAGCCTTCAGATTTTAATAACATTGAATTTCAGTGAGTTCATTCACAACAACAACTTGCATTTATATAGCACCTTTAACCTGGTAAAACATCCCAAGGCGCTTCACAGGAGCATTATCAATTTACTCACAGCAACGTCCGAAAAACAACAAAAAGGCAGCTCTGGCAGTCCAGCACTGGGAGTGTCAGCCTGGACTGTGTGTTCAGTGTCTGACACTGGCCCCAGAATCGTGTGGAATTTGATGATGACGGGTCCCGTTCGGGTCATCGGGGGGTTTGCGTGGTTACAGGCTTAAAAATCCAATGAGCGTTTATCGACGAGGGATTGAATTCCACTCCTAATACAAATTTAATTCTGTAAAATCATCTTTGTTTGTAGATCAGTTCCATTAATCAGACATTCAGAGTACGTGGCAGGGAATGCAGCATATTTATCACCAAATGCTCCATATTTATCACCAAATGCTCCATATTTATCACCAAATGTTCCATATTTATCAACAAATGCTCCATATTTATCACCAAATGTTCCATATTTATCACCAAATGGTCCATATTTATCACCAAATGCTGCATATTTATCACCAAATGTTCCATATTTATCACCAAATGTTCCATATTTATCATCAAATGTTCCATATTTATCACCAAATGTTCCATATTTATCATCAAATGTTCCATATTTATCACCAAATGTTCATATTTATCAACAAATGTTCCATATTTATCACCAAATGTTCCATATTTATCACCAAATGGTCCATATTTATCATCAAATGCTCCATATTTATCACCAAATGTTCCATATTTATCACCAAATGGTCCATATTTATCACCAAATGGTCCATATTTATCAACAAATGGTCCATATTTACCACCAAATGTTTCATATTTATCATCAAATGCTCCATATTTATCATCAAATGTTCCATATTTATCACCAAATGGTCCATATTTATCACCAAATGCTCAATATTTATCAACAAATGGTCCATATTTATCACCAAATGTTCCATATTTATCACCAAATATTCCATATTTATCACCAAATGTTCCATATTTATCACCAAATGTTCAATATTTATCAACAAATGCTCCATATTTATCATCAAATGATCCATATTTATCACCAAATGTTCCATATTTATCACCAAATGTTCCATATTTATCACCAAATGGTCCATATTTATCACCAAATGCTCCATATTTATCATCAAATGTTCCATATTTATCACCAAATGGTCCATATTTATCATCAAATGGTCCATATTTATCACCAAATGGTCCATATTTATCACCAAATGGTCCATATTTATCACCAAATGGTCCATATTTATCATCAAATGCTCCATATTTATCACCAAATGGTCCATATTTATCACCAAATGGTCCATATTTATCACCAAATGTTCCATATTTTTCACCAAATGTTCCATGTTTATCACCAAATGCTCCATATTTATCACCAAATGGTCCATATTTATCATCAAATGTTCCATATTTATCACCAAATGTTCATATTTATCATCAAATGATCCATATTTTTCACCAAATGCTCCATATTTATCACCAAATGGTCCATATTTATCACCAAATGCTCCATATTTATCACCAAATGTTCCATATTTATCACCAAATGCTCCATATTTATCACCAAATGTTCATATTTATCATCAAATGTTCCATATTTATCACCAAATGTTCCTTATTTATCACCAATTGTTCCAAATTTATCACCAAATGCTCCATATTTATCACCAAATGGTCCATATTTATCATCAAATGTTCCATATTTGTCACCAAATGTTCCATATTTATCACCAAACGTTCCATATTTATCACCAAATGGTCCATATTTATCATCAAATGTTCCATATTTATCATCAAATGTTCCATATTTATCACCAAATGTTCCATATTTATCATCAAATGTTCCATATTTATCACCAAATGTTCCATACTTATCACCAAATGGTCCATATTTATCACCAAATGCTCCAAATTTATCATCAAATGTTCCATATTTATCACCAAATGTTCCATATTTATCATCAAATGGTCCATATTTATCAACAAATGGTCCATATTTATCACCAAATGGTCCATATTTATCATCAAATGCTCCATATTTATCACCAAATGGACCATATTTATCATCAAATGGTCCATATTTATCACCAAATGGTCCATATTTATCACCAAATGGTCCATATTTATCACCAAATGGTCCATATTTATCACCAAATGTTCCATGTTTATCACCAAATGCTCCATATTTATCACCAAATGGTCCATATTTATCATCAAATGTTCCATATTTATCACCAAATGTTCATATTTATCATCAAATGTTCCATATTTATCACCAGATTCTCCATATTTATCACCAAATGGTCCATATTTATCACCAAATGCTCCATATTTATCACCAAATGTTCCATATTTATCACCAAATGCTCCATATTTATCACCAAATGTTCATATTTATCATCAAATGTTCCATATTTATCACCAAATGGTCCTTATTTATCACCAAATGGTCCATATTTATCACCAAATGGTCCATATTTATCACCAAATGCTCCATATTTATCACCAAATGGTCCATATTTATCACCAAATGCTCCATATTTATCACCAAATGTTCATATTTATCATCAAATGTTCCATATTTATCACCAAATGTTCCATATTTATCACCAAATGCTCCATATTTATCACCAAATGGTCCATATTTATCACCAAATGGTCCATATTTATCACCAAATGCTTCATATTTATCACCAAATGCTCCATATTTATCACCAAATGGTCCATATTTATCACCAAATGGTCCATATTTATCACCCAAATGTTCCATATTTATCATCAAGTGTTCCATATTTATCACCAATTGTTCCATATTTATCACCAAATGCTCCATATTTATCACCAAATGGTCCATATTTATCATCAAATGTTCCATATTTATCACCAAATGTTCCATATTTATCACCAAACGATCCATATTTATCATCAAATGTTCCATATTTATCACCAAATGTTCCATATTTATCATCAAATGTTCCATATTTATCACCAAATGTTCCATATTTATCACCAAATGGTCCATATTTATCATCAAATGTTCCATATTTATCACCAAATGTTCCATATTTATCACCAAATGGTCCATATTTATCATCAAATGTTCCATATTTATCACCAAATGTTCCATATTTATCATCAAATGTTCCATATTTATCATCAAATGTTCCATATTTATCACCAAATGCTCCATATTTATCACCAAATGTTCCATATTTATCACCAAATGCTCCATATTTATCAACAAATGGTCCATATTTATCACCAAATGCTCCATATTTATCACCAAATGGTCCATATTTATCATCAAATGTTCCATATTTATCACCAAATGTTCATATTTATCATCAAATGTTCCATATTTATCACCAAATGCTCCATATTTATCACCAAATGGTCCATATTTATCACCAAATGCTCCATATTAATCACCAAATGTTCCATATTTATCACCAAATGCTCCATATTTATCACCAAATGTTCATATTTATCATCAAATGTTCCATATTTATCACCAAATGTTCCATATTTATCACCAAATGCTCCATATTTATCACCAAATGGTCCATATTTATCACCAAATGATCTATATTTATCACCAAATGTTCCATATTTATCACCAAATGCTCCATATTTATCACCAAATGTTCATATTTATCATCAAATGTTCCATATTTATCACCAAATGTTCCATATTTATCACCAAATTCTCCATATTTATCACCAAATGGTCCATATTTATCACCAAATGGTCCATATTTATCACCAAATGCTCCATATTTATCACCAAATGGTCCATATTTATCACCCAAATGTTCCATATTTATCATCAAATGTTCCATATTTATCACCAAATGTTCCATATTTATCACCAAATGGTCCATATTTATCACCAAATGGTCCATATTTATCACCAAATGTTCCATATTTATCATCAAATGTTCCATATTTATCACGAAATGTTGCATATTTATCACCAAATGTTCGATATTTATCACCAAATGTTCATATTTATCACCAAATGTTCCATATTTATCACCAAATGTTCCAGTTTTATGACCAAATGTTCCAGATTTATCACTAAAAGCTCCACGTTTATCACTAACTGAGGCTCGAACCCCACCGCACTTCTTTCTAAATTGCAAGCTTGGAAATACAAAGCAGAGCATGCGCAGGGAAGCTCTCCTCCATATCGTTTATTAAACAGGGGACACCATCAACAACTGACATTTATATCGAGCCTTTAACGTAGTAAAACGTCCTAAGGTGCTTCACAGGAGCGGAATCACCTGAAATTGACACCAAACAAAAAACGAGATATTACGACAGATGAGTAAAAGCTGGGTGAAAGAGGAAGATCGGCAAGGTGGAGAGGTTTCGAGATGGAATTCCAGATCTTAGGGCGCAAATCGTGGGGTGATTGGAATGAAACGGGTGATGTACAAGGGCTGGAGGAACGCAGGGTTCTGGAAGTTTACAGAGATCGGGAGGGGCGAGATATGCACACTGAAATAGAGCTTTACACAGTGACCGAGAGATATGGTCACAAGCGGAGAGTGGAAAGGCTGAGTCACCCCGTGTTCTGTTGCCCAAGATGCCCCAACTCTCCGCACACCATTCCGGCACCGCACTCTTTCAAAATTCACCGACAGACCGAAGGCCTCCCTCTTCTCCTCTTTGTGGATTGAGTCTCAGTAGAACTGGGTTTGGGAAACCAAGGGCGGCCGCCTGTGTATTGTTCAAGAGAAGACCCGTGGGCTGCAGGAATGGAACCTGCGCGGGGATACCCCAATAATTATCTAATCCCGCACCGCCTTAAACACTCGTCCTCGACTCCTCGCTGCTTCAGCTGTTTCGTTTCATACAATGAGAAATTGGTCTTGACCCTGTTCGATTCTGGGCCGACACCTTATGACTCCTGGGGAGGAGATTTTCGGAACTGAACCTGCCCGCATCGGACACAAGAGGTGTGTCAGAGCAAAGTCACCCAGCACTTTATCAACCGGAACTGGTGGAAAAACATTTATTAGTTGGAAGTCGTTATTTGTATAATTCGTTTTGTTTTTACCCCTAAAATATCTTGGGTTTTTGCCCCCCACCCCGCATAGACTAAATATACATTGGGGTTTAACAGGATAATCCGTATCCAGACAACTTTAAACAGGCTCGAGAACGAGGAAACTCTGAAAGGTCTGAATACTGTTGTTTATTTAAATTGCCCACTCCATACAGTGACCTGTGAGATTACCGGTACAGACACTTACTGACGGGAGGACCCATCAGGATGGATTGTCAGGGCGCAGTTCTAATCTGCTACACTGGTCAAAGCGAGAAGTTTAACTCCCCTGAGCTTTTTGAGTATTGTACCTATTCTGGTTTTAGTAACGTCTTGCTAACGTGATGATAACATGTTAACACGATCTGGTTATTATTAGTTAGTATGTAACTGGTTAACCCATGAAGTCATCGTGTAAATTATGTAACTTTGTTTCATGAGTGTGCACAACACTATCATTGTTCTGCTCAAGGTTTGCACCTGAATATCTCATTGTTTTCTGATACATCCTCCATTAATCCTTTGTGTTGAGTCAGTCTCTTGACTGTCTCGACAGGAGCCGAGAAGATGTCTGTCTTTACAGACCATAATCCGGGGGAAAATAATTGTCACTTGGAAGAATAAAGGTTAATAAATGACAGCCAGCATGGATTTGTTAAAGACAAATCGTATCTGACAAACGTGATCGTGTTCTTCAATGAAATAACGGAGAGGATCGATGAAGGTAGTGCAGTTGATGTGTGTATGGACTTTCAAAAAACGTTCATTAAAATACCACATAATAGACGTGTTAACAACATTAAAGGGGCAGTGGCAGCGTGGACATAATATTGGCTTAGAGACAGAAAGCAGAGATTAGTGGGGACCGGTTGTTTATCAGACTGGAGTGAACTATACAGCGCTGTGCCCATGGGTCGGTATTATAACCACTGCTCTTTTTGATATATATTAATGTCCGGGACTTCGGTATAAGAGGCATAATTGCAATGGTTGCAGATGACATAAAGCTTGGAAATGTATTCATGAGTAAGGAGGATATTTACAAATTTAAAGAGTACAAAGGCAGACTGCTGACATTGGCAGACACATGGCAGATGAAGTTTAATGCAGACAAATGTGAAGTGATGCATTTTGGAAGGAGAAAGTACGACACGCAACATAAATTAAATGGTACAAGTTTAAAGGGGGTGCAGGAAGAGAGAGACGATTGGGTTCAAATATACAAATCATTGAAGGTGGCAAGGCAAGATGACAAGGCTGTTAAACAGAAAACGGGATGCTTCGCTTTGTAAATAGGGGAACAGAGAACACAAACAAGGAATTTATGATAAATCTTTATAAATCACTGGTTCGGCCTCACCTGGAGTATTGTGTTCAATTTTGTTTTAAGTTATTTGGGAAAAAGGTGGTGGGGTGGGAGGTATTAGAATTTTATTTCAGCAGCGACCTGTACTGGATCTGGAATGCACTGCCTGAAAGGTTGGTGGAAGCAGATTGAACAATATGTTTAAAAAGGGAATTGAATATGTACTTGAAAAGGAGAAATGTGCAGGGCTCTGGTAAAGAGCAGGGAAGTTGGTCTATTTGGAGAACTCTTTCAAAGTGCCGGCAGAGACACGATGGACCGAATGACCTGTATGATGCGATGATTCTCTGTGTCCACGAATGGTGCCGGAAACGGGAGTACAGACATTTTTACCCCTCAACGCAGTGGCGTTTATGTAAAGTTTTGAGAGATTACCCCAATGGGCTAGAGTGCTACTTTTTCAAGGGATTATTAAAGAGTTAGTAGTTCGGCAGTTATGAATACATAGAATCTGGAAAGGCAATTCGTTTCAATGAGGGTCATGGACATGTTACATCCCATAATATATTTCATACACCTCTTTGAATTGCCCCAATAATTTTTCAGTCTTTACGTATAGAAGCTTTTTTATTCCTCTTATTCTGAATAAAAACCTACAATTACATTTTTCAATCAATGTTTATATCTGAGCTTTCGAATGAAGATCTGTGTGATTCTTTTCATCTCACGAGTAACATGTAACAAGACGTACATGAGTCAGTTTTGTACACAAGAGTTGGAATAACATGATTAATTTGATGCGGGGTATTATAGAGTACGCAGGTCCCAGCTTGTATCTCCAGTGTGTCTGGAGATAACCTATCTTGTCGTGGCACCAGTCGAGACGCATCTGCCTCCTCAGATCAGTCCAATAGTGAGGAGGGATGAGGCTAATTTCCAGTGACTGATCTGTATCCAGTGTCCGCTCCAAGACAACTGGCGAGCGGCGGTAGGGCTGGGTCAGGACTGAAGAGGGCACCGCTGTGAGCCTTCTCTTTGTGAATATCCAAGTGATAACAAAAATTTCTTCCGAAACATTGGGCCAGAATTCGTGCAGAGTGGCGTGGCAATGCACACCGCAGCTCCTGCGAATTAAATTAACGAAAATACTTACTCCGGGTTCTGTGGTGTCGAATTGCTTGATTATGAACTTTAAAAAAATTGTGCGCCATCAACCCAGCCTGTGAGCAGCGTGAGTTGACGCACATGGAACAGTCGGTGAGAATAGAAGACACGCCCACAAAATCTGTCAGGACAAGAAGTCACACCCACAGGTTCAGGCTGCATTGCTCAAACAAGCACCAATCATTTGAAGTTAGTGTTCTGAATTTCACAACAAATAAAAGTTTTATTTTATTTTTGTAAAAAGCCGAAGAAATATTTGAATTAATTTAAGGAGACAGAAGGGAAAGTTAAAAACAACTTTTTAACTATGTTTTGATTTTTTTAACGACCAAAAACTTTTAAAATAAGGAGTAATATGAGACTTCACGATATTAATATTAAATATTTAGTTGTTTGGCAGTCATTAATACTAACCGCGCTTTAAAACTTAGTTTAGGCCTGATAAAAACATAAGAAATAGGAGCAGGAGTCGGCCATACGGCCCCTCGAGCCTACTCCTCCATTCAATCAGATCATGGCTGTCCTTCGATCTCAACTCCCCATAACCCTTGATTCCCCTAAAGTCCAAAAATCTATCGACCTGAGCCTTGAATACACTCAATGACTCAGCATCCACAGTCCTCTGGGGCAGGGAATTCCAATGATTCACAACCCAGTGAAAAGGGAAATAAGAGGGACAAAGAGAGAGTATGAGAATAGACTGGCGGCCAATATAAAAATGAATCAAAAGCCTTCGACAGGCATGTAAATAGTAAACAGGTAGTAAGAGCAGGATTGGGACGGATTGGGGACCAAAAACGAGATCTACTCTTGGAGGCGGAGGGCATGGCTGAGGTACTGAATGAGGACTTTGCATCTGTCTTTCGAAGATGATCCTGCCACTGAAACAGTAAAAGAGCAGATCGTTCAGATACTGGATGGGGTAAAAATTGATAAAGAGGACGTACGAGAAAGGCTGGCTCTAATTAAAGTAGATCAATCACCCGGTCCAGATGGATGCATTATTGGTTTCCGAGGGATGTAAGTGTGGAAATTGCGGATGTACTGGCCATAATCTATCAATCATCCTTAGATATGGGGGTGGTGTTAGAGGACTGGAAAATTGCAAATGTTACACCATTGTTCAAAAAGTGTGTAAGGATAAACCCAGCAACGACAGGACAGTCAGTTTAACCTCGCTCGAGGGGACACTTTCAGAAACATTAATCGGAGACAAAATTAACACTCACTTGGACAAGTGTGGGTTACTCAAGGAGAGCGAGCACAGATTTGTTCAAAGCAAATCAGGTTTAACTAACTTGATTGAGTTTGTTGATGAGGCAACAGAGAGGGTCGACGAGGGCAAATCAGTTGATGTGGTGTGTATGTGCTTTCAACAGGCGTTTGATAAAGTGCCACATTATCGGCTTGTCAGCAAATTTGAAGCCCATGGAATTAAAGGGGCCGTGGCAGCAAGGATATGAAATTAGGTAAATAACAGGAAACGGAGAGTAGTGGTGAACGGTTAATTTTCGAACTGGAAGGAAGTATACATTGGTGTTCCCCAGGGGCCAGTACGAGGACCACTGCTTTTCTTGGCATATATTAATGACTTGAACTTGCATGTACAGAGCACAATTTCCAAATTTGCAGATGACAAAAAACTCGGAAGTGTCGTAAACAATGGGGAGGATAGTGATAGACTTCAAGACGATATAGACAGGCTGGTGGAATGGGTGGACAAGTGGCAGATGAAATTTAACTCAGAAAAATACGAAGTGCGACATTTCGGTAGGAAGAATGAGAAGAGGCAATATAAACTAATGGGCACATCTCTAAAAGGGGGAGAGGAGCATTGAGATCTGGGGGTATATGGGCACAGATCGTTGAAGGTGTCAGGTCAGTTTGACAAAACTGTTAAGAAAGCATACGGCATCCTAGGCTTTATAAATAGAGGCATGGAATACAAAGTAAGGCGGTAATGATGAGCCTTTATAAAACGATGGATAATTGTGTCCAGCTTTGAGCACTGCACTTTAGGAAGGATGTGAAGGTGTTGGAGAGGGTGCACAAGAGATTTATGAGAATGATTCCAGGGATGAGCGACTTGAGTTACGTGGATAGATTGGAGAAGTTGGGATTGTTCTCCTTGGAGCGGAGAAGGTTGAGAGGAGATTTGATAGAGGTGTTCAAAATCATGAAGAGTCCAGACAGAGTAGATAGAGAGAAACTGTTCCCATTGGCGGAAGGGGAAAGAACCAGATGACATCGATGTAAGTTGATTGCCAAAAGAACCAAAGGTGTCATGAGAATAAAAAACGTTTTTTACACAGCGAGTAGTGAGGATCTGGATAAGTCTTTAAAGGGAAACAAATGTCTGTGCTACAGGAATAGGGTGGCGGAGTGGGACTCGCTGGATTGGTCTTGCAGATAGACAGCATGGACTCGATAAGCCAAATGGCATCCTTCCGTGCTGTAAGCATTCAATGATTCTATGATTCTATTTGAATGAAATAATTACAGGGCTATGTTGAAAGAGCAGGGGAAAAGGACCAATTTGTAAGCTCTTTCAAAGAGCCGACATAGGTACGATGGGCCGAAAGGCCTCCTCCTGTGTTGTAACTTACTATCATACTATGATACTATGTATCACTGACACAGTGTGGTTAGTAGGTTCAGGTGAGTATTTCCACTATTCTACAGTGCAGTAACGAAAGTAAAAAGAAAGGTAAGGTCTGCAGGTCAGATAGCAAGTAACGTTTTAAAGTGAATCAAGTTCCCGAGTGGAGCTAACATTCTGTAAATTAAGAGTAATTTAAAGCAGTAAACTCCTTAAAGGGAGTAACTAACGAGCTTAATTTAAGGCAGGTCATGGCAGCAGAGCTCGCACCCGTGAGATGCTCCTCCTGCGCTATGTGGGAAGTCATGGACACTACCGGTGTCCCTGGCGACCATGTGTGCAGGAAGTGTGTCCAGATGCAACTACTGGCAACCGCGTTTCGGAGCTGGAGCTGAGAGTTGATTCACGGTGGAGCATCCGTGATGTTGAGATTATGGTGGGGTATAGCACGTAAAGATCGGTGGTCATACCGCAGGTAAAGATTACACAGGCAGAAAGGAAATGGGTGACCGCCAAACAGAATAAGAGGATTAGGCAGTTAGAGCAGGGGTCCCCTGGGAACATCTCCCTCTCAAACAGATATTCCGCTCGGATATTGCCCCCCTGGTGCTTGGGTCAAGGACGTCACGGAGAGGATGCAGGACATTCTAAAGGGAAATCGTGAACAGCCAGAGGTCGTGGTCAAATTTGGTACCAACGACATCGGTAAATAAAGGGATGAGATCCTGCAGCAGAATATAGGGAATTCGGAAATAAATTAAAAAGGGGGAACTCTAAGGTAGTAATCTCAGGATTACTCCCAATATCTCGTGGTAGCGAGAACAGAAGTAGGAGAATAGATCAGATGAATGCGTGGCTTGTGAGATGGTGTAGGGGAGAGGGGTTTCGATTCCTAAGGCATTTGGACCGATTCTGGGAAAGGCGGGACCTGGACAAGTTGGACGGGTTGCACCCAAGCAGATCCGGGAACAATATCCTCGCGGGGCATTTGCGAGTTCTGTTGGGGAGGGTTTACAGTGGTATGGCAGGGGGATGGAAACCAAAGTACAGGTACAGATAGGACAAATTCAGACCAGGAAACGGGAATGAGAAAAACAGTTAGTGACATAATTCGCGACTCAGAAAGGCAGAAGAAGCTAAGGTTAAATAGTGTTCAGCACAGGAATCTGACGGGGATAAAGGGTATATACATCAATGCAAGGAGTATTACAAACAAAGCAGATGAGCAAAGGGGCACAGCTAGACATATGGCAGCATGATATAATTGCTATAACGGAAACCTGGCTTAAAGAGGGGGATAATTGGAAGCTCAATATCCCTGGATACCGAGTTTTCAGGCAGGATAGAGTGGGTGATAAAAAAGAAGGGTGGGTAGTATTATTGGTTTAAGAATCAATTACAGTTGAGAGAAGGGATGATATGCTAAATGGATCATCAATCGAGGCCATATGGATTGAGCGACTCTCAATCATCAGCAAAGTGATGGAAGGTGTCGTCGACAGTGCTATCAAGCGGCACTTACTCACCAATAACCTGCTCACCGATGCTCAGTTTGGGTTCCGCCAGGAACACTCGGCTCCAGACCTCATTACAGCATTGGTCCAAACATGGGCAAAAGAGCTGAATTCCAGAGGTGAGGTGAGAATGACTGCCCTTGAAATCAAGGCAGCATTTGACCGAGTGTGGCACCAAGGAGACCTGGTAAAATTGAAGTCAATGGGAATCAGGGGGAAAACTCTCCAGTGGCTGGAGTCATACCTGGCACAAAGGAAGACGGGAGTGGTTGTTGGAAGCCAATCATCTCAGCCTCAGGACATTGCTGCAGGAATTCTTCAAGGCAGTGTCCTCGGCTCAACCATCATCAGCTGCTTCATCAATGACATTCGCTCATCATAAGGTCAGAAATGGGGATGTTCGCTGATGATTGCACAGTGTTCAGTTCCATTCGCAACCCCTCAGATAATGAAGCAGTCCGAGCCCGCATGCAGCAAGACCTGGACAACTTCCAGGCTTGGGCTCATAAGTGGCAAGTAACATTCGCACCAGACAAGTGCCAGGCAATGACCATCTCCAAAAAGACTGAGTCCAAACGCAGCCCCTTGACATTCAACGGCATTACCATTGCCGAAACCACCACCTTCAACATATTGGGGGTCACCATTGACAAGAAACTGATCTGGACCAGCCATATAAATACTGTGACTACAAGAGCAGGTCAGAGGCTGGGTATTCTGCGGCGAGTGACACAACTCCTGATTCTCCAAAGCCTTTCCACCATCTACAAGGCACAAGTCTGGAGTGTGATGGAATACTCTCCACTTGCCTGGATGAGTGCTGCTCCAACAACACTCAAGAAGCTCGACACCATCCAGGACAAAGCAGCCCGCTTGATTGGCACCCCATCCACCACCCTAAACATTCACTCCCTTCACACCCGGCGCACCGTGGCTGCAGTGTGTACCATCCACAGGATGCACTGCAGCAACTCGCCAAGGCTTCTTCGACAGCATCTCCCAAACCCGCGACCTCCACCACCCAGAAGGACAAGAGCAGCAGGCACATGGGAACAACACCACCTGCACGTTCCCCTCCAAGTCACCAACCATCCCGACTTGGAAATATATCGACGTTCCTTCATCGTCGCTGGGTCAAAATCCTGGAACTCCCTTCCTAACAGCACTGTGGGAGAACCTTCACCACACGGACTGCGATGTTCAAGAAGGCGGCTCACCACCACCTTCTCAAGGGCAATTAGGGATGGGCAATAAATGCTGGCCTCGCCAGCGACGCCCGCATCCCATGAACGAATAAAAAAAATCAGCTTTCAACACTGTAGGCTGTAATATTTCACGTTTCAATATTCCAGGCTCTAATGTTAAACTATTTAATACTCCAGCCAGTAGTATTACACGATTCCACACTCCTGGGTTAATATTGCAGGGTTCTGAAGCCCAGGCTGTAATATGATATCATTCAATACACAGAGATCAAGGAACCATAGAAATTTATTGCACAGAAGTCGGCCATTCGTCCCATCGTGCCTGTGCCGGCCGAAAAAGAGCCATCCAGCCTATTCCCACTTTCCAGCTCTTGGTCTGTCGCCTTGCAGATTACAGCACTTCAAGTGCACATTCAGGTACTTTTTTAAAGTGATGAGATTTTCTGCCTCTTCCACCCTTTCAGCAGGGAGTTCCAGACCCCCACCACCCTCTGGGTGAAAATATTTATCCTCAATTCCACTCTAATCTTGCCACCAATGACTTTAAATCTGTGAGCCCGAGTTCTGGAACTCTGTAAAGAAAACAGGTCCTGCCTGTTCACTTGATCCGTGCCCCTCGCTGTCCAAATCCTCAATTAAATCATAAATCTCCCCTCAACCCCCACTGCTCCAAAGAAAACAACGCAAGCCTATTCAACCTTCTCGCATAGCTAAAATTCTCCAGTCTTGGCAACATCCTTGTAAATTTCATCTGCACACTCTCCAGTGCAATCGCATATTTTCTGTAATGTCGGGACCAGGACTGTACGCAGTGCTCAAGCTGTGGTCTGACTAGTGTTTTATAAAGTTCTAGCATAACTTCCCTGCTCTTCTATTCCATGCCTCGGCTAATAAAGGAAAGCATCCCGTATGCCTTCTTAACCATCTTATCGACCTGTCCTGCTATCTTCAGGGATCAGTTGAGATTCACTCCAAGGTCCATCTGTTCCTCTGCACTTCTCAGTATCCCACCATTTACTGCGAATTCCCATGCCTTGTTTGCCCTCCCCAAATGCATTACCTCACACTTCTTGGTATTGAATTCCATTGACCACTTTTCTGCCAACCTGACAAGTCGATTGATCTCTTGCCATCTGCAGCTTTCTTTCACACTGTCATCTGCACGATCAATCTTTGTATAATCTGCAAACGTCTTAATAATGTCCCCTACATTTAAGTCGAAGTCATTGATATATTCCTGTGGAACTCCACTGGAAACATATTTCCAGTCACAAAAGCACCCGTTGACGATTACCCTTCGCTTCCTGACACTGAGCCAATTCTGAATCCAATAAGTAACTAAAGGATTGATTAAGAAAGGGAAGAAAGATTTGAAAATAAATTAGCTAATAATATAAAAACAGATAGCAAGAGTTTCTATAGTTATATAAAAAGAAAAAGGGTGTCTAAGGCAAACGTAGGTCCCTTCGAGGATGAAATCGGGAAATTAATGCTGGGAAACATGGAGATGTCAAAAATTCTGAACGAATATTTTGTTTCAGTCTTTACGGTAGAGGACACTAAGAATATCCCAACACTGGACAAACAGGGGGCTCGAGGCGGGGAGGAGCGAAATACGATTAAAATCACTAAGGAATTGGAAATCAGTAAATTAATGGGACTCAAGGCGGATAAACCCCCTGGACCTGATGGCTTACATCCCAGGGTCTTGAGGGAAATGGCAGTCGGGATTGTGGATGCTTTGGTAATAATTTTCCAAAATTCTCTCGAATCGGCAAAGGTCCCGGCAGATTGGAAAACTGCTAATGTAACACCCTTATTTAAAAAGGGTAGCAGGCAGAAGGCTGGAAATTATAGACCAGTTAGCCTAACATCTGTGGTGGGTAAAATTTTGGAGTCTATTATTAAGGAGACAGTAGCAGAACATTTGGATAAACATAATTTAATTGGACAAAGTCAGCATGGCGTTACGAAGGGGAATCATGTCTGACAAATTTGCTTGAGTTCTTTGAGGACATAACGTACAGGGTGGATAAAGGGGAACCAGTGGACGTCGTGTATTAAGACATCCAGAAGGCATTCGACAAGGTGCCACATAAAAGATTATTGCTCAAGATAAAGAATCATTGGATTGGGGGTAATATTCTGGCATGGGTGGAGGATTGGTTATCTAACAGGAAGCAGACAGTTGGGATAAATGGTTCATTCTCCGACTGGCAATCAGTAGCCAGTGTTGTTCCACAGGGTTCGGTGCTGGGTCCTGAACTCTTTACAATTTATATTAACGATTTGGAGGTGGAGACCGAGTGTAACATATCAAAGTTTTCAGATGATGCAAAGATGGGAGGGAAAGTAGAGAGTGAGGAGGACATAAGAAACCGACAAGGGAATATAGACAGGCTGGGTGAGTGGGCGGAGATTTGGCAGATGCAATACAATATTGGAAAATGTGAGGTTATGCACTTTGGCAGGAAAAATCAGAGAGCAAGTTATTATCTTAATGGCAAGAGACTGGAAAGTACTGCAGGACAAAGGGATCTGGGGGTACTAGTGCAAGAAAATCAAAAAGTTAGTATGCAGGTGCAGCAGGTGATCAAGAAGGCCAACGGAATGTTGGCTTTTATTGCTAGTGGGATAGAATATAAAAACAAGGAGGTAGTGCTGCAGTTCTATAACGTATTGATGAGACCGCAACTGGAATACTGCATACAGTTTTCGTGTCCATACTTAAGAAAAGACATACTTGCTCTCGAGGCAGTACAAGGAAGGTTCACTCGGTTAATCCCGGGGATGAGGGGGCGGACATATGAGGAGAGGTTGATTAGATTGGGACTCTACTCATTGGAGTTCAGAAGAATGAGAGGCGATCTTATTGAAACATATAAGATTGTGAAGGGGCTTGATCGGGTGGATGCGGTAAAGATGTTCCCAAGGATGGGTGAAACTGGAAATAGGGGGCATAATCTTAGAATAAGGGGCTTCTCTTTCAAAACTGAGATGAGGAGAAACTTCTTCACTCAGAGGGTCGTAGGTCTGTGGAATTTGCTGCCCCAGGAAGCTGTGGAAGCGACATCATTAAATACATTTTAAACAGAAATAGACAGTTTCCTAGAAGTAAAGGGAATTAGGGGTTACGGGGAGCGGGCAGGAAATTGGACATCAATTTAGATTTGAGGTTAGGATCTGATCAGCCATGATCTTGTTGAATGGCGGAGCAGGCTCGAGGGGCCGATTGGCCTGCTCCTGCTCCTATTTATTATGTTCTTATGTTATGTTCTGATGTGCCACTTTCCCTTGGATCACATGAGCTTTGACTTTACTGACCAGTCTGCCATTTGTGACCTTTTCAAAAGCCTTGCTAAAATCCACGTAGGCTGCATCGAATGAACCACCCTGATCGACCCTCCTTGTTACCGCCACAAATTCAATTGAATTAGTCAGACACGACCTTCCCTGAACAAATCCACGCTGACTCTCCTTGATAAATTCTAAATGACGATTTATACTCTCCCTCAGAATTGTTTCCAATAATTTGTCCACCACCGAGGTTAGGCTGACTGGTCTGTAATTACTCGGACTGTCACTTTCCCCCCTTTTAAAAAGCAGTACAACTTTAGCAGTCCTCCAACAGCATAGCTGCAGCCAAAGGGGATGGCTGGAGCCTCCGCTACTTCCTCCGTTGCTTCTCTTAATAACATGGGCTACATTTCATCTGGGCCTGGCGATTTATCTGCTTTTGAAGATGCGAAACCCCTTTATACTTCCTCTATGGGATGATGGTGACCCCACCCTAATGGTGGTGATCCTACACTAACATTAATGGTGGTGATGCTACTGTAACATTACTGATGGAGACCCGACTCGAACATTACTGGTGGTGATATTACACTAACATTACTGGTGGTGACCCTACTCTAACATTACTGGTAGTGACCCTACTCTAACATTACTGGTGATGATATTACACTAACATTACTGGTGATGCACCGACTCTAACATTACTGGTGATGACCCTCCTCTAACATTACTGGTGGTGATATTACACTAACATTACTGGTGGAGACCCTACTCTAACATTACTGGTGGAGACCCTACTCTAACATTACTGGTGGAGACCCTACACTAACATTACTGGTGGTGATCCTACTCTAACATTCCTGGTGGAGACCCTACTCTAACATTACTGATGGAGACCCTACTCTAACATTCCTGGTGGAGACCCTACTCTAACATTACTGATGGAGACCCTACTCTAACATTCCTGGTGGAGACCCTACACTAACATTACTGGTGGTGATCCTACTCTAACATTACTGGTGGTGATCCTACTCTAACATTACTGATGGAGACCCGACTCTAACATTACTGGTGGTGATCCTACTCTAACATTACTGGTGGTGATCCTACTCTAACATTACTGGTGGTGATCCTACTCTAACATTACTGGTGGTGATATTACACTAACATTACTGGTGGAGACCCGACTCTAACATTACTGGTGGTGATCCTACTCTAACATTACTGGTGGTGATCCTACTCTAACATTACTGGTGGTGATCCTGCTCTAACATTACTGGTGGTGATCCTGCTCTAACATTACTGGTGGTGATCCTACTCTAACATTACTGGTGGTGATCCTACTCTAACATTACTGGTGGTGATCCTCCTCTAACATTACTGGTGGTGATCCTACTCTAACATTAATGGTGGTGATCCTCCTCTAACATTACTGGTGGTGATCCTACTCTAACATTACTGGTGGAGACCCTACTCTAACATTACTGGTGGTGATCCTACTCTAACATTACTGGTGGTGATCCTACTCTAACATTACTGGTGGTGATCCTCCTCTAACATTACTGGTGGTGATCCTACTCTAACATTACTGGTGGTGATTCTACTCTAACATTACTGGTGGTGATCCTACTCTAACATTACTGGTGGTGATTCTACTCTAACATTACTGGTGGTGATCCTACTCTAACATTACTGGTGGTGATCCTACTCTAACATTACTGATGGTGATCCTACTCTAACATTACTGGTGGTGATCCTACTCTAATATTACTGGTGGTGATCCTACTCTAACATTACTGGTGGTGATCCTCCTCTAACATTACTGGTGGTGATCCTACTCTAACATTACTGGTGGTGATCATACTCTAACATTACTGGTGGTGATCCTACTCTAACATTACTGGTGGTGATTCTACTCTAACATTACTGATGGTGATCCTACTCTAACATTACTGGTGGAGACCCTCCTCTAACATTACTGGTGGTGATCCTACTGTAACATTACTGGTGGTGATATTACACTAACATTACTGGTGGTGACCCTGCTCTAACATTACTGGTGGTGATATTACACTAACATTACTGGTGGTGATATTACACTAACATTACTGGTGGTGACCCTGCTCTAACATTACTGGTGGTGATATTACACTAACATTACTGGTGGTGACCCTGCTCTAACATTCCTGATGGAGACCCTACTCTAACATTACTGGTGGTGATCCTACTCTAACATTACTGGTGGTGACCCTGCTCTAACATTACTGGTGGTGACCCTACTCTAACATTACTGGTGGTGACCCTGCTCTAACATTACTGGTGGAGACCCGACTCGAACATTACTGATGGTAAATCCTACTCTAACATTACTGATGGTAAATCCTACTCTAACATTAGTGATGGTGATCCTACACTCACATTAATGATGTTGTTTCTATTCTAACGTTACTGGTGGTGACCACACTCGAACATTACTGGTGGCGGCTGTTACCTATTTCACTGCAACTGGGTCATTCCCAACCGAACCTGACAGTACAGAACACAGCTGGCCTGTGAGAGCAAAGTGACCATTCACCTTATCACCCGGAGAAGCAGCTCACTTGTCTGCTCAGGAATTTACTGGTGGGGAAATATTTATACGTTTGAAATCGAAGTTTAACAATTGTTTCCTTAAAATAGAGTTTGCCGTGTCCTGGTGAATGTGTTTAAAATATTTAAACTACATTTCCAGCGAGAGATGGAGAAAGGCACACACAATTAGTTCCAGCTTCGTTTTCTTTTCCAATTCCGTTAGTTTCTTCTATTTTCTGATTCTCTCATTTTATTTATCTTTCTAACTCTGCTATCGGTCTCTCTCAGTCTCTTTTATGCCTCCTTCTCAGCCTATATCTCTCTCTCTCTCTCTGCTACTTTTTCTCTTTATGGCTGTTTCTTAATCTCTATGTGTGTGTCCTTCTTCCCCTGTCTCTGTGTCTCTTTCCCACTCTCTGCAATAGAAAAAAGAACAGTGGAATTGATACTGACCCAACTTACCCCATGGGACACTTCCCATGCCGATTTTCCTCGACCTGATTCAACGAGTGGTTAAGGCGTTGGGTTAAAATCCAATACACGGGGGTTCCAACCTCATTCGTGGTAACTTTGATCAACAATGAGTTTCATAATTACATTCGCATCTACTGGTCTAATATGTACTGAATCTGCATCAAAATATTCAGAGATTTAAAATCGATAGAACAGAAGGTGTCACATTTATATCTGTCTGTTTCAATCTCAATCCAACATTCCCTTGTTTATATTTATTACAGATGGTCAGGAGACTTTCCCAATCAATACATTTAAAATTATAATTAACCGGAACCCCATCCATTTCCAGTCCCAGTTTCCGGTGTGGATGCAAGCACAAATCAGGCCGAGCCCGTCTTTTTCAGATATTCACTCCTGTAGTACAGCGAGGCCGGTAGCACAGACACTGAATACAGACGCAGAACCCAACGCCTGAATCACTCCGGCATTGAGCGAAATGCACCGAAATATCGAACCGCTCATCAAGTGACCGTGAGCAGCCCCAGGCAAAGGGGCTGCAGTAAAATCAATGGACCAGGGCTCGAGATCTCTCACTTTAAATGAAACATCAACGAATAGAAAACATCAAAGGGTTGGGACCAGCGAAAGGGTTGGGAATGGTTAATAAATCAGAAGCATCAATCGATTACAAACTCGCAATTGGGGCGAATTATCAATAGATTGGGAGTCATCGATGGATTCGGAAACATCAATTGTTTGGAGACCACGATGAGGTGGGACAAATTTGAGAAAAATATTTATTTTCATAACATCGAAGATATCGAACACATCACTTTCTCTATCAGTCTCTTTCTGTGCAAAAGAAAAAAGTAAAAGGAAATGTGTAATGAACACTGAGCCCAAGAATCGCTCCACTCGAGTACACGGCTCTGGGAGAGGTCGGCTCAGTCACCGCCAATGAACAGTGGGGAGCAGAGGAAACGTATGATCAGTAAGTTCGCTGATGATACAAAAATTGGTAGGGTGGTAAATAGCGAGGAGGATAGCCTCAGTCTGCAGGACGACATAGATGGGATGGTCAGCTGGGCGGAACAGTGGCAAATGGAATTTAACCCGGCAAATTGCGAGGTGAGGCACTTTGGAGGGACGAACAAGGAAAGGGAATAAACAATGAATGGGAGGACCCTAGGCAAGACAGAGGGTCAGAGGGATCTTGGTGTGCAAGTTCACAGATCCCTGAAGGCGACGTAACAGGTAGATAAGGTGGTAAAGAAGGCATCTGCGATACTTGCCTTTATTAGCCGAGGCATAGAATATAAGAGCAAGGAGGTTATGATGGACCTGTATAAAACACTGGTTAGGCCACAGCTGGAGTACTGTGTGCAGTTCTGGTCGCCGCACTACAGGAATGATGTGATCGCCTCGGAGAGGATCACCACCAGTAATGTTAGAGTAGGATCACCACTAGTAATGTTAGAGCAGGATCACCACTAGTAATGTTAGAGCAGGATCACCACCAGTAATGTTAGAGTAGGATCACCACTAGTAATGTTAGAGCAGGATCACCACCAGTAATGTTAGAGTAGGATCAACACTAGTAATGTTAGAGCAGGATCACCACCAGTAATGTTAGAGTAGGATCACCACCAGTAATGTTAGAGCAGGATCACCACCAGTAATGTTAGAGTAGGATCACCACCAGTAATGTTCGAGTAGGATCACCACCACGAATGTTAGAGCAGGATCACCACCAGTAATGTTAGAGTAGGATCACCACCAGTAATGTTCGAGTAGGATCACCACCACGAATGTTAGAGTAGGATCACCACCAGTAATGTTAGAGTAGGATCACCACCAGTAATGTTAGAGTAGGATCACCACCAGTAATGTTCGAGTAGGATCACCACCACGAATGTTAGAGTAGGATCACCACCAGTCATGTTAGAGCAGGATCACCACCAGTAATGTTAGAGCAGGATCGCCACCAGTAATGTTAGAGTAGGATCACCACCAGTAATGTTAGAGTAGGATCACCACCAGTAATGTTAGAGTAGAATCACCACTAGTAATGTTAGAGCAGGATCGCCACCAGTAATGTTAGAGTAGGATCACCACCAGTAATGTTAGAGTAGGATCACCACCAGTAATGTTAGAGTAGAATCACCACCAGTAATGTTAGAGCAGGATCACCACCAGTAATGTTAGAGCAGGATCACCGCCACTAATGTTAGAGCAGGATCACCACCAGTAATGTTAGAGCAGGATCACCACCAGTAATGTTAGAGCAGGATCACCACCAGTAATGTTAGAGCAGGATCACCACCAGTAATGTTAGAGCAGGACCGCCACTTATGTTAGAGCAGGATCACCACCAGTAATGTTAGAGTAGGATCACCACCATTAATGTTGGAGCAGGATCACCACCAGTAATGTTAGAGTAGGATCACCACCAGTAATGTTAGAGCAGGATCACCACCAGTAATGTTAGAGCAGGACCGCCACTTATGTTAGAGTAGAATCACCACCAGTAATGTTAGAGCAGGATCACCACCAGTAATGTTAGAGTAGGATCACCACCAGTAATGTTAGAGTAGGATCACCACCATTAATGTTGGAGCAGGATCACCGCCACTAATGTTAGAGCAGGATCATTGCCAGTACTGTTAGCGCAGGATCACCAGCAGTAATGCCACTTGTAATGTTCTAGCCGAGTCATCAACATTCATCATCAGAGCACAAAATTTGTTTTATCTCGGTAATGAGTGAGTCAAGACTTCAATGAATTAATATGAGATCCCAAAAACCTGACAGAGTGCCCGGGATGATGTTTCCCTCTGGGTTCACCGGGCATGCGCACACTCCATTCCCTCTGGGATTTTTTCCATTCTTGAATTTTAATAGAAATAATTTCACGAACTGTCCTGTGTAATTTCCCCTTTGGCGTCCCGGGGAGCACTGGGTTGGATAATTCCACCTTGTTTGTTAAGTGACTGTAACTAACGCCAATTATTGTGTAACCTGATTTTCTCACCGGGGCACCGATTGTTCTATAAAGGGGGAGTATTTTCGGATCTCAGATACACTCAAATCGGAACCGTAAAGCCGGACAGAATTCACTCATTCTCCTAAAAATGGAAATGCCAACAATTCTTCATATCAAGGAGATTTACTACCCGATTCTCGCAGCCTTTGGTTTTCCCGGTAAGTCAATATAACCTGTTGTTTCATAACTGTTCACTATCTCACTTTAAATGATTATGTGTCAAATTCCGAGAATGTCCTAATTTCGGAGTCATTGATCCACCGGGATAAATTAGTGAATATCAGCGGGAATTCTAGCAATCCGCGGCGCCGGTGAGGCGTTGCTCTGATCGGGAGATCGTGGGCAACGGGCGATCAATGTTGCTCCCAATACGAGGGAGGACGAGGCTGATTCCCCGGCCCCGCCAACAGTGCATAGATCACTATAGAATGTGTTGCTTGGTGTCTTTGTTAACCATTTCATTTGTACCTTTGTTACCTGTGCACTTCAAGTTGATAATTCCCCAGACTGCAGTCACCTCCACCAACAGGGGCCGTTGAAAGATAATTTGAGAACTGATTGCCGCTCAGGGACCTGCTCCCCTTTCCTCGGCTGCAAAGAACCTTCGCGGTTCCACCAGCTGCCGCTCTGTTACCGAGCAGTTTCCTGGGGCGGTTATTAATAGAAAAAGGCCAGAGTTTCGACCAAAACTGAACGTTATTTTCGCAGTTGAATATTTTATTTGAATTCATATCTTTCCAGTAATTACTGTGAAATTATATTTACTTCTTGACGACGGCTGACTGAAGGGTGCTGGAAGAACGGCAGATTTTCACTCTCTCTACATTGAGTTTCAATGACTTATTTCCTTCAACAAAATGTCGTCAGCGCTCTCGTGTATAAATAAAAGAATCCGTGTGCATAAACCTAAGTAAGATCACATCGAAATATTTCCCACAATGTGCTGTGAGATTTCTCTGACTGACCCCGTGACTTACCTCTTGTCCCTCTTTCTTACAGCGAACCTAGTGACAATCGTGATTCTCTCCAGAGGAAATTGTGGCCTTTCCAAATGTATCTCTGTCTATATGGTGACCATGGCAACCGCAGATCTCCTGGTCATTATCTTCAATGTAACCTTGTATAACATTTTCAGTTATCACTTTCCATATCCATTCCTGTCCTACACTGCCGTTTGTAAGTTCATTCTGTGCATGAATCCCACTACCCTGGATATGTCGGTGTGGTTCACAGTCTCGTTCACATTTGACCGATTTGTATCGATATGTTGTCAGAAGTTTAAAACAAAGTATTGTACAGTGAGAACTGCGGCTGCGGTTATCACAACGATCTCTGTCCTGATCTGTTTAGAGAACATCCCCTTTTTGTTTGCATATGAACCTGACCGAATAATTAACGGTGTTCACTGGGGTTGCCGCAACAAACTCGACTTTTTTTCATCACCTGCGGGTGCAGCTTACTCCTGGTTCGAAAGTCTTTTCGTTGCGTGGCTTCCTTTTGCTTTGATATTACTGTTTAATTGTTTGACAGTCAGATGTATTTTAGAGGCCAGTCGAGCCCGCAGGGGACTCCGGGGTCGGAGCAGTGAGAATCAGAGCGATCCAGAGATGAAGAACCGAAGGAAATCCATCATTTTACTGTTCACTGTGTCGGGCAGTTTGATACTGTTGTGGCTGACAGCTATCGTTAGTTTTTTAACGACCAGACTGACACACACCGTGCATTATCAAGCCGATTATGCAGCTCCTGCCTATATCGCCACTGAAACCGGATTTATGCTCATGTATTTGAGTTCCTGTACAAACACGTGCATTTATGCAGCAACCCAAACGAAATTCAGGGAAGAGCTGAAGCAGATGATGAAATCTCCATGGACAGTTATGCTGATATTTGTAAAAAAAATGAAAGACTATACCAAAGCTTCCTTTCTTAATTAGAACTCAAGTACTTCCGGGTACCATCTTAGAATGGCCGTCTTCCTGTCAGGACGAAAATTGATTGTCCTTGTGAAAAGTAACAGGTATCAGAAAACATGTCCTCCATTTTTGCCCTGCGTTTTATGTCGGCTGCTTTCCCAGGGCGAACAGAACCGTTCCCTGTGAGTACAGCGCGCTTCCCGATCAAGATTCAAAGAAAACATTCATGACTGAGGTTCAGTAGTGGAGTAGAACACGAGGTCTTCAGCGTTAACTGTTTCACACCGCAGGTACTGGAATGAGACGCCCAGTTTAATTAATAGATAAAGTTTCCTTTAGTGTCGAACCAATGACGGGTGTTGCAATCGTGGTTATTTGTAATTCTTCTGTAATCTTCGAGTGAATATGCAGCCAAAATGACAACAGTAACTTCACTTCAAATGTATTTTATTGGATGTAAAGCGCCTTGGCACGTCTTGAGGCCGTGAAAGGCGCTAGATAAATGCAAACGCCTCTTTCTTTTATTTTCAACCAGTCCTTGTCGGCGTTTGCCCTCCACCCGAGCAATCAAACAACCAACGGGAGGAGGAGGCTCTGTTAACATCCCCATCCACAATGATGGCAGAGTCTAGCTCGTGAGTGCAAAAGACAAGACTGAAGTGTTTGCAACCATCTTCATCCAGAAGTACCGAGTGGATGATCCACCTCGGCCTCCACCCGATATCCCCACCATCACAGAAGTCAGTCTTCAGCCAATTCAATTCACTCCACGTGATTTCAAGAAACGGTTGAGTGCACTGGATACAACGAAGGCTGTGGGCTCCGACAACATCCCGGCTGTCGTGCTGAGGACATGAGCTCCAGAATTATCCACGCCTCGAGCCAAACAGCTCCAGTACAGCTACAACACCGACATCTACCGACAATGTGGAAAATTGCCCAGGTATGTCCTGTCCACAAAAAAAGCAGGACAAATCCAATCCGGCCAATTACCAGCCAATCAGTTCACTCTCAATGATCAGCAATGTGTTGGAAGATTTCGTCGACAGTGCTATCAAGCGGCAATTACTTACCAATAACCTGCTCACCGATGCTCAGATTGGGTTCTGCCAGGGCCACTCGGGTCCAGACCTCATTACAGACTTGGTCCAAACATGGACAAAAGAGCTGAATTCCAGAGCTGAGATGAAAGTGACTGCCCTTGACATCAAAACAGCATTTGACCGAGTGTGGCAACAAGGAGCCCCAGCAACATTGAAGTCAATGGGAATTAGTGGGAACACTCTCCAGTGGCTGGAGTCATACCAAGCACAAAGGAAGATGGGAGTGGTTGTTGGAGAACAGTCATCTCCGCCCCAGGGCATTACTGCAGGAGTTCCTCAGGGCAGTGTCCTGACCCCAAACCTCTTCAGCTGCTTCATCAATGATCTTCCCTTGATCATAAGGTCAGAAATGGGGATGTTCGCTGAAAATTGCACGGTGTTCAGTTCCATTCGCAACCGCTCAGGTAATGAATAATTCCCTGCCCGCATGCAGCAAGACCTGGACAACATCCAGGCTTATGCCGATAAGTGGCAAGTAACATTCGCGCCAGTTAAGTAACAGAAAATGAACATCTCCAACAAGAGAAACTCGAACCACCTCCCCTTAAGATTCACGCCGAATCCCCCACCATCAACATCCTGGGTGTCACCATTGACCGGAAATTTAACTGCACCAGCCGCATAAATATTGTGGCAACAAGAGCAGGTCAGAGGCTGCGGGCAGTGACTCACCTCGTGACTCCCCAAAGACTTTCCACCATATACAAGTCACAAGTCAGGAGTATGATGGAATACTCTCCACATACCATGATGAGTGCAGCTTCAACAACACTCAAGAAGCTTGACACAATCCAGAACATAGCAGCCCGCTTGATTTGCACCCCATCCACCACCCTAAATATTCATTGTCTTCACCACCGGCGCACCGTGGCTGCAGTGTGTACCATCTACAGGATGCACTGCAGCAACTCGCCAAGGATTCATCGACAGCACCTCCGAAACCAGCGACCTCTACCACCTCGAATGTCAAGGGCATCAGACACATGGGAACAACACCACCTGCACGTTTCCCTCCAAGTCAAACACCATCCCGACTTGGAAATATATCACCGTTTCTTCATCGTCGCTTCTTTCAAAATCCTGGAACTCCCTACCGAACTCCACCATGGGAGAACCTTCACCACACGGACTGCAGCGGTTCAAAAAGGCGGCTCACCACCATATTCTCAAGGGCAATTTGGGATAGGCAATAATTGTTGGCCTTGCCAGAGACGCCCGCTTCCCATGAACAAATAAATGCATAATAAATAACTAATTCCAATTACTTTATCTGCTCTCGGTCTCAATATCCCTTCAACCTATTTTAATCATCCTTCTATCGAACTTAATGTTGAATATTGATATAGAAACATCGAAAATAGAGCAGAAGTAGGCCATTCGGCCCGTTGAGCCTGCTCCGCCATTCATTATAATCATGGTTGATCCTTTATCTCAAAACCATATTCCCGCTCTCTCCCCTTACCCCTTGATAACTTTTGTGTCTAGAATTCTATTTAGCTCCTTCTTAAAGAACATTCAATGACTTGGGCTCCACAGCATTTTGTGGTGGAGAATTCCATAGGTTCACCAGCCTCTGAGTGAAGAAATTTCTCCTCATCTCAGTCCTCAATGTCGTACTCCGTATCCTGAGACTGTGACCCCCTCGTTCTGGAACCCCCAGCCAGGGGAAACATACTCCCTGCAGTCTGTCTAGCCCTGTCAGAACTTTATATGTTTCAATTAGATCACATTTCATTCTTCTAAACTCTAGGGAATACAAGCTTAGTCGACCCAATCTCTCCTCATCCGACAGTCCTTCCATCCCAGGAACCAGTCTGGTGAACAATCGCTGCAGTCCCTCTATGGCAAGTGTTTCCTTTCTTAGGTAAGGAGACCAAAGCTGCACACAATACTCCAGGTGTGGTCTCACCAATGCCGTGTATAACTGCAGTAAGACATCCTTGCTCCTTGCTCCTGTACTCAAATCCTCTTGCAATGAAGGTCAACATGCCATTTGCCTCCCGAGCTGCTTGTTGCACCTGCATGTTTGCTTTCACTGACTTGTGTTCAAGGACACCCAGGTCCCATTGTACATCAACATTTCCAAATCTATCACCATTTAAGTAATGCTCTGCCTTTCTGTTTTTCCTTCCGAAGTGGATAACTTCACATTTATCCATACTGCTTTGCATCTGCCATATATTTGCCCACTCATATGATTTCCGATCCTTTAATTACACAGCTACATAATTCTCCTCGCAAAGATGTTTCTCCATCCCTCAGTTCTAAATCTTTTGCATTTATCTTTTATCTATGGCCATTACTTCTTGATCCCTCAACGAATGGAAGCTTTCTGCTTGTATCTATCCTGTCCAGTCATATCGCATCTTAAATCACATGTGCAGCACTCGCCAAAATATATCAATCTGGTATCAATACACAATCCAGCGAATGTTAGGAATGTGTAGTTAAGTTAGTTAATTGACATCATTCTCTTGGAGATGGTTGTGTCCTTGCTTATATTGAACAATGAGAAGAATGTATTTGATAGCTTGGCCGCTGCTCGAAACATCGCGACCGCGCAGGTAGAGATTCTAATCGAACACTCTGGACACCCCGATCTATTGAGAGAGAGCCAGAAAGGGCAGAAATGGCTTTTATCGATTGTCTCGTGTTGCATGATCTTGGGATATCGCTGTGTT
This sequence comes from Heptranchias perlo, assembly GCF_035084215.1. NCBI lineage: Eukaryota > Metazoa > Chordata > Chondrichthyes > Hexanchiformes > Hexanchidae > Heptranchias > Heptranchias perlo. The sequence goes on from NW_027139548.1 coordinate 6,931,183, forward strand.
CACAGAAATGATGCGTTGAGCATGAAGAAACCAGCAAGCGAGATGAATGATGAAGATGGACTGAAGAACCGGTCCAGACATGGTCAGTCACGGTGACAACACCACTACATGAAATGGTTAATGTGGGTCCAGAGAGTGGGAACATATGGAAAAGCAATGGGGAGAGATTTGCCCAATAAATAGATCGAGAAAGATTTATGGTTCTATTGAGATACTCTTCATTGTTGACCTTAAACACTCGAATGCCAACAATGGAGGGATTGTAAGGAAAGCACTAATCAGACTGTCCTGAAACTGCTAATCTGCATTGGTTTCTCCTAACATTGCAGTAATATTTACCTTTAAGGGTTGCCTTTTAAACGGGGAAGTGAAAGGCAATTTAAAATCCCATTGGGCTGTTGAACCAGGGCTGACCCTGCAGCAATGGTCAGTTTCAGGATGAAATAATAAGAAACTTCATTAAAGACGGACCATTATTTACTAATTCATAAATTTCAGAGAAATTTAATCATATGATAAAAGTGTGGAAAGCTGTTAGTTCTGCAAAGGGAAATATCTGGACATACATCATCATTTGTAATTGTTACAAATGATAATGAAACAAAGACAGATTTATAATTAAAGGTTTTACTTTGTACCATTGTAATTATAAGGATCAGGAATGAAATTATCGAAATGTTAACGAAATAAGAAATTATGCTTCTTAGCCCAACGGAATAAATATATGGGGGTGTAATTGAACTTTTCTGTAATTATGCAATGAAAAATTGTGTGGATTAACACAAGAGATTGCTGTTTTTATCCCGGCCACTGTTGGGCTGAGAAATTAGCGCATTGCTTCTTGCGAAAAGTGATCAGATGAATATTCGGCTTTAACGGAATCTGTCGTGCAGCAGACTCTGAACCGGGAAGATCACATCCCAACTGTTCACACCCTCATACCTGGGGCTAATAATTCCGCTGCTCGGTTGCAAAATCAGGAAAGCGAGACACCCCAGGCCATAATTCTCTGTGTATTAATAATAGTGGAAGTAAAATGTCGGGCCAGCGATGCACTGTTTGGGACAGGCACGGCTGGTGTGCAGAAAGAGCGCGGAGCCGGAATCCACCCCGACATTCCAAAGCGCTCTTTTTTATCCAAACATTTAAACTGATTGCTTTCGAAAGGTTAACACCTGCATTAAATCCCGCACACAGGAGTGTAGGACGGGCCCGTTAATTGTTTAATTAGAAATGAGGACCAGAGAAACTGAGCAAATGTTTAAAAACTGACAGTTGGTAATGAGTATTGGGATTGGTGAAGGTCTCAGATCGTGAGCTCAGAACTGAAATACCTTTAAATCCCCGACCAACCATCATCAGGTGTGGGTATAAGTGCAACCTTTTAAGTGTATGTTTAAGTACTATTGTATGTAACGTGTGTTCAATAAACTTATGACGCCTCATTTCAATGTTGAAGAACCTGACTGAAAACTTTCCGCTAACAATCGCCTTCGTCCTGTAATTGTGAATGACCTTCATTTATTAATTGTGATTAAGTGCGCCCTTTATCCGTCACTCTTTCACGTTCCACTTCATCCTGAGGTTCTCCGAAAGCCAAACTCCACTTGGTTTCAGGCCCCCGGGGAGCCCAGGCTCTGCCAATCCGGCTGGCATCCAGCGTCAGGCGGAAATGGTTATGACTTGCGGACAGTTCTGTGTAATAGGCGCATTCAACAGCATTCAGACGACCAATAAAATTTAAGGCACTCGTTCGGCCGTTGGCACAGGGTTTTTATTCCATCGGTCGGCGATGCAGCTGCACCCAGCTACAATCGTGGGAAGGCGCTGTGTTATCAACAACATCATCCAAAATCAACAGGGAAAATGGAAAACAAAGGAATGATCAAGTTAACCATTGCATGACCGTGTCAAATCCAATCAGATGCGGATCTGATTCCCCGGTTTCTTAATCAACAGTTCATGTGTTTCTCTGGTCCTCACATCTAATTAAACAATTAACGTGTCCGTCCTACACTCCCGTGTGCGGGATTTAATGCAGGTGTTAACCCATCGATAGCAATCAGTTTAAATGCTTGGATAAAAAAGTGAGCGCTTTGGAATGTCGGGATGGATTCCGGCTCCGCGCTCCTTCCGCACACCAGCCGTGCCTGTCCCAAACAGTGCATCGCTGGCCGGTCATTTTACTTCCACTAATATTAATACACAGAGAATTATGGCCTGGGGTGTCACGTTTTCCTGATTTTGCAACCGACCAGCGGAATTTTTCGCCCCAGGTATGAGGGCGTGAAAGTTGGGATGTGATCATCCCAGTTCAGAGTCTGCTGCATTAAAAAGAGCATGAAAGCCGAATATTCCTCTGATCACTTTTCACAAGAAGCAATGCGCTAAACTCTCAGCCTAACAGTGGCCGAGATAAAACCAGCAATCTCTTCAAAGGGACCAGCTTCCTCCGGCTCAAACAGCCCTCCATGGAAGTTATACTTCTGGCGATTGACGAAATATCTCACCGTTAATGGCCCTTCCCCATTAGTCTGAGGGATCGACCTTTAAACTGAAAATCACTTTGATGTCACTATTCCAAAATCAATGCAATATTTTATGATGATGTAACAATGACGCCATCGATCTTAATCTGGTATAAATCCTGTTAAATATCCGGGAATCCTAATCAGGAACTGTGACACACTGTGTTCTTACCCAAAATAAATCCGGTTAGATAGACTGTAATCCTAATCAGCAACTGTGGCAGACTGTGTCCTGACCCTGTATAAATCCGGATAAAGCACGAGTGCGTCATAATCAGGGTAGTACAGAGAAGTGAAAAAGGAAATGACAGGGGCAAAGAGAGATTGTGAGAATAGAATGGCGGCTAACATAAAAGTGAATCCAAAATTCTTCTTCAGGCATTTCAATACTAAACGGTTCGTAAGAGGAGGAGCGATGCCGATAAACGATTAAAAATGAGATCTACGCATGGAGGCAGAGGGCAGTGCTGAGGTGCTAAATTAGTACTTTGCATCTGTCATTATCAAGGAAGACGATGCTGCCAAATCAGAGTAAAAAGACAGGTAGTTGAGATACTGGATGGGGTGAAATTAATAAGGAGGAGGTACTAGAAAGGCTAGCTGTACTGAAAGAAGACAAGTCACCCGGTCCGGATGGGATGCAACCTCGGTTGATGAGGGAAGTAAGGGTGGAAATTGTAGCACTGCTGGCCATAATCTTCCAATCATCCTTAGATACGGGAGTGGTGCCAGAGGACTGGAGAATTGTAAATCATAGAGTTAGAGTCATAGAGTTATACAGCACGGATAGAGGCCCATCGGCCCATCGTGTCCGCGCCGGCCCTTTCTACTCTAATCCCATATTCCAGCATTTGGTCCGTAGCCTTGTATGCTATGGCATTTCAAGTGCTCATCCAAATGCTTCTTGAATGTTGTGAGGGTTCCTGCCTCCACAACCCTTTCAGGCAGTGAGTTCCAGACTCCAACCACCCTCTGGGTGAAAAAGTTCTTTCTCAAATCCCCTCTAAACCTCCCGCCTTTTACCTTGAATCTATGTCCCCTTGTTATAGAACCCTCAACGAAGGGAAAAAACTCCTTAGTATCCATCCTATCAGTGCCCCTCATAATTTTGTACACCTCAATCATGTCCCCCCTCAGCATCCTCTGCTCCAAGGAAAACAAATCCAATCTTCCCAGTCTCTCTTCATAGCTGAAGCGCTCCAGCCCTGGTAACATCCTGGTGAATCTCCTCTGCACCCTCTCCAAAGCGATCACATCCTTCCTGTAGTGTGGCGACCAGAACTGCACACAGTACTCCATTTTTCCTTACACCATTGTTCAGAAAATGGTGAAAGGAAAAAAACAGGCAACTGTAGGCTAGTCGGTTTCAATTTGGTGGTGGCGAAGCTTTAAGAAACAATAATTCAGGACAAAATTAATAGTCACTTGGACAAGTGTGGATTAACAAAGCAAATCCAGCACTGATTTGTTAAAGGCAAATCGTGTTTAACTAACTTGATTGAGTTTTTTTTCATGAGGTAACAGAGAGGGATGATGAGGGCAATGCGGTTGATGTTGTCGATCGGGACTTTCAAAAGGCGTTTGATAAAATGCCACACAGCAGGCTTGTCAGCAAAATTGAAGCCCGTGGAATGAAAGCGGTAGTGGCAGCATGGATAAGAAATTGGCTAAGTGACAGGAAACAGAGAGTAGTAATGAAAAGTTGTTTTTTTTCAGGCTGGAGGAAGGTGTACAGTGGTCTTCCCCAGGGGTCGGTGCTCGGACCACTGTTTTTTTGATATATAGTAATTACTCGGACTTGGGTGTACATGGTCCAACTTCAAAATTTGCAGATGGCACAAAATTTGGAAGTGTAGTGAACAGTGAGGGGGGTAGTAATAGATTTTAGGAGGAGATAGACAGGCTGGTGGAATGGGCGAACACATGGCAGATGAAATTTGATGCAGAGAAATGCGAAGCGATACATTTTAGCAGGGAGAACGAGGAGAGGCAATGCAAGCTAAAGGGTACAATTCTAAAGGGGGTGCAGGGACATAGAGATCTGGGGGTATATGTGCATGAATGTTTGAAAGTGTCAGGACAGATTGAGAAAGCGGTTAATAAAGCATACGGGATCATGTGCTTTATAAATAGAGGCATAGAGTACAAAAGCAAGGAAGTTATATTGAACCTTTATAAAACTCTGGTTCCGTCACAACTGGAGTGTTGTGTCCAATTCTGGGCAGCGCACTTTAGGAAAGAAGGGAAGGTCTTAGAAAGGGTGCAGAAGAGATTTACTAAAATTTTTCCATAGATGAGGGACTTCAGTTTCCTGGATAGACTGGAAAAGCTGGGGTTGTTTTCCTCAGAGCAGAGAAGGGTGAGAGGAGATTTGATCGAAGTGTTCAAAAGCATGACGGGTTCGTATAAAGTAAATAAAGAGAGACTGTTCCCATTGGCGGAAGGTTCGAGAACCAGCGGACACAGATTTACAGTAATTGGAAAAAGAATCAAAGGCGAAATGAGAAAAAAAAAAATTATGCAGCGAGTAGTGATGATCTGGAATGCACGGTCTGAAAGGGAGGTGGATGCAGATTCAATCGTTGCTTTAAAAAAGGAATGGGATGAATATTTGAAGGCAAAAAGATCAGGTCTAAGGGGAAAGTGCGGGCGAATACGAGAAACTGGATTACTCTTACAAAGAGCCATCACAGCCTCGATGGGCCGAATGGACCCCTTCCCACAGTTCTTGATTCCCTCACCAGAGGGAAGTGTTTCTCAGTATCTGCCCTATCAAATCATTTTTACATTTTAAACACCTCGATCAGGTCACTCCTCAATCTTCTCTGCTCACGGCAATACTCGCTTGATTTATACAAACAGTCCTCATAATTTAACCCGCTGAGCCAAGGTATCATTCTGGTGAATCTGCGCGGCACCCTCTTCAAGGCCAGTATATCCTTCCTGAGATCTGGTGCCCAGAACTGAACGCAGTACTCCCGATGGGTCTGACCAAGGCTCAATACGACTGAAGCATAACTTCCGCCCCTTTGTATTGCAGTCCCCATCAGATAAATGGCAATATTCCATAAGACTGTTTGATGGCTATTCGTACCTGTGTTTTGGATGTTGATGATTTGTGAATTGGACTCCCCAATCTCTTTGCTCCTCTACAGTTCCAAACTTCTCACAATTTAGAAAATACTTTGATTCATCCATCAGGGTTCATACTTACCCACAACATAAGAACATAAGAAATAGGAGCAGGAGTAGGCCATCCGGCCCCTCGAGCCTGCTCCACCATTCATCAAGATCATGGCTGATCTTCTACCCCAACGCCATTTTCCTGCACTATCCACATATCGCTTGATGCCTTTAATATCTAGAAATCTATCGATCTCTGTTTTGAATGTACCACATGACTGTGCCTCCACAGCCCTCTGATGCAGAGAATTCTAAAGATTCTCCACCCTCTGAGTGAAGAGATTTCTCATCATCTCAGTCCTAAAAGACCAACCCCTTATTCTGAGACTGAGACCTCTGGTTCTACACTCCCCAGCCAGGGGAAACATCCTCCTTGCATCTACCCTTTCGAAACCTGTAAGAATTGTGTATGTTTCAATGAAATCACCTCGCATTCATCTAAACTCCAGAGAATAAAGGCCCAGTCTACTCAATCTCTCCTCATACGACAATTCCGCCATCCCAGGAATCAGTCTGGTGCACCTTCATTGCACTCCCTCTATGGCAAGTATATCCTTCTTTCGGGAAGGTATATATGAAGTGCGGCCTGTGGCCGGCATTAGGTGTGGTGTGTGTGAGAGAAATGCGCTGTGCATCCAAGGTTGAAGATGACACTAAGTGAGGAGGAATAGTAAGTCGTCCAAATGGGAGCAGAAAGTTACAAAGGGACGTAAACAGATTAAGTGAGTGGGCAAAACTATGGCAAATGGAGTTCATTGTGAGAAAATGTGAGGTAATCTACTTTGGAATCAAGGAAGATGAATCGGAGTAATTTACAAATGTTTAGAACGTGGGTGCATTGAAACAGGACGAGGCCATACCGACATTCAATTGGACCATTGGCTGAATTGTATCTCAAATCCATCTCCCCGCCTTGGTTCCTTCACCCTTAATACACTTGCCTAACAAAACTCAATCAATGGCAGTTTTCAAATTTTCTATTGACCCCTAGCCTCAACTGATTTTTAAAGGAGAGATTTCCGCCTTCCCATTACCCATTATGTACAGAAGTGCTTCCTGATGTCAACCCTCAACAATCGAGCTTAACTTTCAGATTATGGCCTCTTGTTCTGGACGACCAAACCAGAGGAAAAGGTTTTCCGTCCCTTTCAAATGCTGTCATCAACTTAAATACCTTAACCAAATCTGCCATTAATTTTCTATTCTCAGGGAAATACAAATCTAGTCTTTCCAGCGGATCCTGATAATTTAAAACTTTTAGCCCCGGTATCACTCTGATGAATCTCTGCTGCGCCCCCTCCAAGGCCAATATATCCTTCCTGAGGTGCAGTGCCCGTATCAGAACACAGTCCACCCGATGGGACTGCACTACCGATGCGATAAGCTCGGAATTGTAGAGGATCAATTGGTACCAGTCTCATGAGCACTGCATGTAATGGGTTGTATTAGTGTATTTCATATTATCATAATAGGTACAGCACAGGAGGAGGCCATTCGCCCCATCGTGCCTTGACCGGTTCTTTGAAAGAGCTATCCAATTCGTCCCATTCCCCTACTCTTTCCCCATAACCCTGTAAATGTTTTTCCTTCAAGTATTTATCCAATTCCCTTTTGAAAGTTACGATAGAATCTGCTTCCACCGTCCTTTCAGGCAGTGCATTCCAGATCATAACAATTCGCTGCAAAAGATATATTTTCTCATATCGCCTCTGGCTCTTTTGCCGATCACCTTAGATCTGTGTCCTCTGTTTATCGATATTTCTGCCGCTGGCAACATTTTCTCCTTATTTACTCTGTCAAAAACGTTCATGATTTTGATCACCTCTATGAAATCTCCCCTGAAACTGTTTGTTCGAAGGAGAACAACCCCAGCTTCTCCAGTCTCCCAACATAACTGAATCCCTCAACCCTGGCACCACTTGAGTTCGTTCTTTGATGAAGTAACCGAGAGGGTTGATGAAGGGAGAATGCTTGATGTTGTTTATATGAACTCTGAAAAGTTGATGGATAACGTATCACATAATAGGCGTGTTATCAAAATTAAAGCCCATGGGATAAACGGAACAGTGGCAGCGAGGATACAAAATTGGCTAAGAGACAGAAAGCAGAGAGTAGTGGTGAACGGTTATTTTTCAGACTGGAGGAAAGTGAACACTGGTCTTCTCCAGAGGTCAATATTCGTACCACTGCACCTTTTGCTATATATTAATAACCTGGACTTGGGTATAGAGGGCATAATTTCAAAGTTTGCATATGAAACGAAACTCAGTAACATCGTGAAGAATGTGAAGGATAGTAACAGACTTCAGGAGGACAGAGAAAGACTGGTGAAATCGGCAAAGACTTAGCAGATGAAATTTAAGCAGAGAAGTGTGAAGCGATATATTTTGGTTGGAAGAATGAGGAGACCAATATACACGAAATGGTACAGTTTCAAAGGGGGGTACAGGAGCAGGGAGACTTCTGGGTACAAATACACAAATCTTTGAAGGTTGTTAGCAGTTGAGAATGCTGTTAAAAAAGCATATGGGATCCTGGGCTTCATTAATAGAGGCAGAGAGTACAACATCAAGGAATTTATGCTAAGCCTTTATAAAACGCTGGTTAGACCTCAGCTGATGTATTATGTTTAATTTTGTGCAGCACACTTCAGGAAGGACGTCAATGTCTTAAAGAGGGCGAAGAAGAGATTTACCGAAATGGTGCCAGGGATGAGGGCTTCAGTTATGTGGAGAGACTGAAGAAGCTGGGGCTGTTCTCCTCAGAACAGAGACGCTTCAGGGAGATTTGACAGAGGTTTTCGTAAGCATAAACGTTTTTAACAGAGTAATTAAGGAGGAACTGTTTCCAAATATATTGATCAATTTTTTCGAGGCAGATGGAAAGATTATTGAGAAATGCTTCTATTTTATGGTACTGAATGGAGAGTGGGAATCGTGAATCTTGATTTAAAACTAACACTCGAACATGGACTTGAATCTTGAAACCTCAGATTAAATGTATGAAGCAGTACTTCCTGAGCTATCCAGGGTCTAATATTGATTCAAAGAGCGACCTTCACTGGCTGACATGAAAGATAACCCCACCCCGCCGGCCATATTTGGCATTTCCTACTGCAGTCACCCCGCCTGGTCAGCGTATTTCCCGCGCATACCCAGGATGACTTCAAAAAAACTCACCATTCCATCAACTACACGCTCTTTAACAATGGCGTTAGATGTGACAAGTGATTGTCCCCAGGGATCTGCACTGGAGTCTCAACTTTTCGCCATAATAATTAGTGACTTGGATGAAGCAATGGAGATTTGTATATCCAAGATCTTGCCCACTCACTTAAACTGTCTATATCCACGTGAAGCCTTTATGCATCCTCCTCAGAACTCACATTTTCACCGAGTTTAGTATCATAAGCAAACTTGGAAATATTAAATTTTGTCCCCTCATCCAAATCATTGATAGAGATTGTGAATAGCTGGGGACTAAGCATCGATCCCTGCGTTACCCCACTAGTCGCAGTCTGCCAACCTGAAAGAGATCTGTTTATTCCGACTCTCTGTTTTCTGTCTGTTAACCAATTCTCAAACCATGCCAGTATATTACCCCCAATGCCATGTGCTCCAACTTTGTTCACCAAACTCCAATGTGGGACTTTATCAAATGTCTTCTTAAATCCAAATACACCGCATCCACTGTTTCCCCCTTATCTATTCTACCAGTTACAACCTCAAAGAACTCAAATCGGTTTGCACAGGATTATCAACGCCAACATTCATGCAGCACCATAAAACTCGACGAATTCATATCCATTTAAGCCTATATTGAGTGGTGTTTTCATTGATAAATGCAGTGTTCGACCAGGGTCTTGAGCCTAGAACCCTCATATTAAAAGTCCGTTGTTTTATCGATAGAACTATCCGAGCTCTCCAACCGATCGGCCGCTGCAGCCCTGATTGGCTGTGGTAGGGAACTGCATTCCCTTCACCACAGGCTCTCACACCGACCGTCACAAAATCACTTCAGCTCAATACTTCTTCTTAGCAGATTCCACCTCAAACATATCGCACTCCAAACACCATCAAGCTGTCCCAAGTGTTCGCCAACTTCTACCTGACCCCTTCTCCCCAACTGACCCATTTTTCTCAATCTCTCCCTTCTCCCCAATTCGAACTGTTCTTTCCAATTTGAGTCCTTCTCCTCAATATGACCCCTCCTTTCCAATATGACCCCTCCTTTCCAATCTGACCCCTTCTTTCCAATCTGACCCCTTCTTTCCAATCTGACCCCTTCTTTCCAATCTTATCCCTTCTTCGCAACCTGAACTCTTCTCCTCACCCTGACCCCTTCTTTCCAATCTGACTTCTTCTCCTCAATCTGAACTCTTCTCCTCACCCTGACCCCATATTTCCAATCTGATCTCTTCTCCCCAATCTCAACCCGTCTCCTCACCCTGATCCCTTCTTTCCAATCTGACTTCGGTTCCCTAATCTGTACTCTTCTCCTCACCCTTACCCCTTCTTTCCAATCTGACCCCTTCTTCTCACTCTGGCCAGTTCTCTTTAATCTCGTCTGTTTTTTAAAAAATCTGACAATGCACTTAAATCTGATCCCTCCACCTGAATGTCGTCTTCAAACTTGCTTATAAAACTCACTATTGCTTCATCCAAATCATTAAAACGGAACAGTGTCTTTTTTTTAGATAAATGTCTGTTCTTAATTCAGTAGAGAACCAAGCCAAGCTGAATACAAAAAGTACAGGGGAGAACTGAAAAAGGAAATAAGAGGGACAAAGGGTGCATATGAGAATAGATTAGCTGTTAACATAAAATAGAACCACAAGTCTTTTATAAACATATAAATAGGAAAAGGAAAGTGTGGGGTGTTGGGTGCGATTCAGGACCAGAAAGGCGATCGCCTTGTGGAGGCAGAGGTCATGGCCAAGGTAATAAATGAATACTTTGCAACTGTCTTCACTGAAGAAGGCGATGCTGCAAATGTCACAATAAAAGAGGAAGTAGAGACATTGTATCGGATAAAAATAGAGGAGGTACTTAAAAGGTTGGCAGCGCTCAACTGAGAAATGTCAGCCGGCCTGGATGGGATGCATCTTAAGTTCCTGAGGGAAGTCAGGGTGGGAATTGCCGATGATCTGGCCACAATCTTCTAATTGTCCTTAGATATGGGAGCCAGAGCATTGGAGGATTGCAAATGATACACTCCTGTTCAAAAAAGGGGAGAGGGATCAAGCCGGCATTTACAGGCTAATCAGCCGAACGTCGATAGTGGAGACATGTGTAGAGAAATTAATCTGATACAAAATTAATTGGCACGTAAAAAATATGGGTTAATGCATGAAAGCCATCACGAATTTGTTGATGGTAAATCGTGTTGACTAACTCGATTCAGTACTTTGAAGAAGTAACGGAGAGAGTTGATGAGGGAGTGCGGTTGGTGTTGTGTATATGGACTTTCAAAAGTCGTTTGATAAAGTGCCACATAATAGACTTGTTAGCATCTTTCAAACCCATGGCATTAAAGGGACAGTGGCAGCATGGATATGAACTCAGCTAAGGGACAGGAACCAGAGAGTAGTGGTGAACGGTTCTTTTTCAGACTGGAGGGAAGTATACGGTGGTATCCCTCAGGGGTCGGTAATAGGAAAACTCCTTTTTTTTATTCGTTCATGGGATGTGGGCGTCGCTGGCGAGGCCAGCATTTATTGCATATCTATGATTGCCCTTGAGAAGGTGGTGGTGAGCCGCTTTCTTGAACCGCTACAGTCCGCGTGGTGAAGGTTCTCCCACAATGTTGTTAGGAAGAGAGTTCCAGGATTTTGACCCAGCGACGATGAAGGAACGGCGATACATTTCCAAGTCGGGATGATGTGTGACTTGGAGCGGGACGTGCAGGTGGTGTTGTTCCCATGTGCGTGCTGCCCTTTTCCTTCTAGGTTGTAGAGGTCGCGGGTTTGGGTGGTGCTGTCGAAGAAACCTCGGCGAGTTGCTGCAGTGCATCCTGTGGGTGGTACACACTGCAGTCACAGTGCGCCGGTGGTGAAGAGAATGATTTTTTTCGGGTTTTGCTCTATATTAATTACATGGACCTGGGAATATAGAGAATGGGTATATAGGCATCGTTTCAAACGTGCAGCTCAGAAGAAGCTCGGAATGTGTTCAACAGTGAGGAGGATACTGCCAGGCTGCGGGAGAACAGAGACAGGCTGGTAAAATGGGCTGACACATGATCGATGCAATTTAATGCAGAGAAGTGCGAAATGATGCATTCTGATAGGAAGAATGAGGAGGGCAATATAAAGTAAATGGTACAATTGTAAAAAGGGTGCAGGAACAGAGAGACCTGGGGGTTTATGCACACAAATCTTTGATGGTGACAGGAAAAGTGAGAGGCTCCACAGTCTGAACTTCACCTCAATCTGATCCCTTCTCCTCAACCTGAACCCTTCTCCTCAATCACACCCCTGTGAACGATCTGACTTTCTCCCTAATTTGATCCCTTCTCCTCAATCTGACCCATTGGAGCTAGGTCATTGAAGAACGAACTCTGGCGGAGCGTTTTCACACTAATGCCGGTGGAAATCTGTAAATCTCTTCCCCCAAAAGGGTGGGGATGATAGGGTCAATTGCCATTTGGGGACTGAGATCGATGTATATTTGTTGGGTAAGAGTATCACGCGATATGGAACAACCGCGGGGGAATTGAGTTGATGTCTCATCAGCCTTGATCTGATTGAATGGCGGAACAGGCTCGAGGATGTGAATGGCCTACTCATGTTCCCTTTATTCATCACCTGTCTTTTCTATTCAAATGTCGACTGCCTTACGGCCAGATTTAACATGCTCGATTTTAATCTACATGAGAAATAATCATGAACCGCCGATAGGACAGGAAATGAAGAGAAAGAAAGATGAAGGAATAGGGTTGATGGAAGAGAACACGGGCAAAGATTTCCCAGCATTTTTAAACTGTTTAAAAACGTTCTCTTTGTGTCAATGGCGTTCAGCTCACTCTTCACTGGGCAGTTGCTGTGCACTGAATAAATACAGTGCTCAGTGACATTATTTTATTTTGCTGTAGGTTTTAATTGCCCGGCGTTTAATGGCGGAGCATTAAGGTGTAAATTGAATGGAGTTTTCGCTGATAAAAGCCACGTCTGAACAAAGACCTGAACCCTCGACCCACAGGTTAAAAGTCTGATGCTGTACCAGGCTCCAAAGCTCTAAGGAGGCAGTGACCTGACTGGCTGTGGTAGGGAATTACATTCCGTTCACTTCACGTTCGCAGCCGCCCTGTCCACACAGGGACCATCACAAGTTTGCTTCAGTGCAACATTTCTTCACAGCCCATTCCATCTCAAACATACCGCACTCCAACCGTCATCAACCTGCACCGAGTCTCCACCAACTTCCATCTCTCGCTATTCCTCAACTTGGTCTGTTCTCCAATATCTGACCCCTCCTCCTTAAACTGACCCCTCTCCCCGCTCTGAAGCTTCTCTCCAATCTGACCCCTTCCCCTCAATGTGGTCCCTTCTCCCCAAAAAACTCCCTCTCCCCAATCCGTCTCCGTCTCCTCAAACAAACTCTTCTCAACTCTCCTCCCCAATCTGTCCCCCTCTCCTCATCTGATCCCTTCTCCTCAATCTGTCTTTTATTCTCAATTCGACACCTTCTCCTCAATCCGACCCAGTCTCCTAATTTTTTCTCTTCTCCTCGATCTGTCCCCTTCTCCTCGTTCAGGAGTTAAATCAGGAAGTGCACTTAAAGACAAATGTAGTGGAAATCTGTAAATCTCTTCCATCAATTGGCTTAGAATGCTGGAAGACAATTGGGATTTCAGGACTAAGATCGATAGATACCTGTTAGGTAAGGTTATCACGTGATATCGAATGATGGCGGGAAAATGGAGCTAAGGTATGGATCAGCCACGATCTGATTCAATGGCGGATCAGGCTGGAGGGGCTGAATGGCGTACTCCTGATCCCCATGATAATCATTTGCTTTCGCTGTTCAAATGTTGTTTGCCTGGCCAGTTTTAACATCATCTGTTTAATCTCCAGCAGAAATAATCATGAATCGCTGAAAGAATGAGAAATGCAGAGAATAAAAGCCGAATAAACAGGGGTTAGGTTTAGGGTTCCGGTAATATTTCCAGCATTTTGAAACTGGTAAAGAAGCCCTGTTTGGGCCATTGTCATTCTTATGGCTCATCCCTGACTCCCTTAAGCAGCTACTGTTCAAGAAATGATTATGCAGCTGAGTGATATTTATTATTTTTGGGCGGCAGTCTTTAGCTGCCTGGTGTTCAATGATGCTTTAATGCGTAAATTGAGTGGAATTTTTATCATACAATCAGAGAAAGTGACTGCACAGAAGGAAGCCATTCTGCCCATCGCGTCCCCGCCGGTCGAATAAGAGCGATCCATCTTTATCCCACTCTCCAGCACTTGCTCCGTCCCCCTGTAGGTTACGGCACTTCAAGTGCACAACCAAGGACTTTTTTACTGATTTGGGTGTTTCTGCCTCTACCATCCTTTCAGCAGTGAGTTCCAGACCCCTACCACCCTCTGGGTGAAAGGATTCTCCTCAGGTCCCGTCTAATCCTTCTTCTATTTATTTTTAATCTTTGCCCCCTGGTCACTGACACCTCGACTACGGGAAAAAAACGTCCTTCCTATCCACTCTATCTTCGCCCATCATAATTTTATAAACCTCAATTAAATCTCCCCTCAGCCTCCTTTGTTGCAAAGAAAACAAACCCAGTCTCCCCAATCTTTTCTCAAAGCTAAAATTCTCCAGTCCTGGCAAAATCCTCGTGAAACTCCTCTGTACTCTCTCCAGTGCAATCACATCTTTCCTGTAATGTGGTGACCAGAACTGTACGCAGGACTCAAGCTGTGGCCTATGCATTATTTTATACAGTTCGAGCACAACCTCCCTGCTCTTATACTCTACGCCTCGGCTAATAAAGGAAAGTTTCCCGTATGCTTTTTTAAACACCTTTTCTACCTCTCCTGCTACCTTCAGGGATCTGTGGACATGCACTCCAAGGTCCCATTGTTTCTCTAAACCTCATCGGTATCCTCCCCTTTATTGTATACTCGCTTGCCTTGTTTGCCCTTCCCAATTGCAATCCTTCACAATTCTCTGGGTTGAATTCCATTTGCCACTTTTCTGCCCACCTGACCAGTCCACTGATATCTTCCTACAGTCTACAGCTTTCCTCCTCACTGTCACCCACACGACAAACTTTTTGCAGCTAAAGACACAGCGACCCAGACTTGCTGAGATAGGGAATTATATTCCGTTCACTTCACGCTCACAGCTTACATGCCCTTCACTATATACTTACAGCTGCCCTGTCAACACAAGTCCCGTCAAAAAAATGCCTCCGCTCCAACGCCACGTCTCAGGCCATTCCCTCAGAAACATACGACATTCCAACCGCCATCAACCTGCAACAAGCATCCTCCAACCTCAATCTGTCCCTTCTCCGCAATCTGACCGCTACTCCTCAATCCAGCCCCTTCTCCCCAATCTGACACCTTCTCCCAAATCTGACGCTTATTCTCCAATCCAGCCCCTTTTCATCAATCTGGCACCTTCTCCTCAATCTGACCACTTCTTCACAATCTGACCCCTTCTCAACAATCTGACCCCTTCGCCTCTATCTGACCTCTTCTCCACAATCAGACCGTTACCCGACCCAGATCAGGTTGCTCAGCGCTTCTCTTATTGTTTCTGGCTGACAGCCGTTTGCCTCTTCAGGCTGGCGGTAGGTAGGGGTGGATGTTGTTGCCAGGATTGGCAAGCTGGCGAGGTTGCTCGCCTTCTTCCATCTTTGAACATCCAAAGCGGCGTTTCTGAGGTCCAGGCCTGGCACCAGTTGATGAATACTGGGGAAGCAGCAGGGCATATCAAAGAATATCCAGAATGTTTATTGACACCGTTGTTTCAGCCAATGAGTTGGAGGCGTGCGGGATTTCCGGCAGGACTCAGCAAACAGAGCCTGTTTAATCAGCGCACTACATCAAACAGTTTACAGAGTCTATTTTAAAAGAATCACTAAAAACTACAGCAAACAGAACTCATGACCGAAACTAGAACAACTTCTCCCGATAAAAGTAAGGTCATTTCTCCAGCAAAGTAGCAGTGAGTGGAGGATAGTTACAGAATGCAAATGGATTATTTCTCCAGCAAAATGCATTGAGTGGGTAATAGTTACAAATTTGTGGCCATGAATATAAGATTGTCACAAATAAATGCAATAAAGTAATCAGGAGAAACTTCGCGCAAAGAGTGATGCGAATGTGGAACTCGCAACCCCATGGGATGGTTGAGGGGATGAGCACAGATGCATTTAAGAGGAAGCTGTGTAAACACACGAGAGAGAAAGGAAGAGAACGATATGCCGATAGAGTTTGATGAAGAGCGGTGGGAGAAGGCTGGTGTGGAGCATAAACACCAATACAGACCTGTTAGACCGAATGGCCGGTTGCTGTGCTGTTTATTCTAAGTTAAAATGAACTGGAACAGGTGCAGATGTAGTTTTTTTTCCGGATTTGCAACTGTTAGTCATGTATTAAAATTTCAATTCTGTGCTTACAGCCAAAGTAATGGGACAAGAATCGCAGACATCTCGAGAATGTGTGTGCTCCAATTCCGCAAGTAAATGGAAAGCAGGATCAGATTGGCAACGGCAATAAAGGCACTGATCATATTCATCATCAGTTACACCTCCAACTTCGAAATAATAAGCAATAGTTTATTGAGCTATTCGTACTTAGTGCTTCCAGGAACTATGGACCAGTGAGCTTAACATCGGTGGTGGGAAAGATAAAAATATTTTTACTCAAAGTTGAAATAGAAAGACATCCAGAACCGAAAATATAATAACGAGTAGTCAGCACGGATTTCAAAAGGGGAGGTCACGCTGGAACAATCGTGTTAAATTATTTGAAGAAGTAACAGAAAGAATAGGGAAGGGTAATACATTGGCGGTAATATACATGGGTTTTCAAAAGGTCTTCGATAAGGTACCATATCTCCCGCGATTTTTATTTCCATTTGGCCCAACACAATGCTGCACACAAGCCTCCTTCCACCTGACTTCATCTCACTCTATCACCATATCCTTCTAATCATTTTCCCCTCATTAGTTTATCCAGCTTCCCCTTAAAGGCATCTATTTTAATCGCCTCAAGTACTTCTTGTCACTGCGAGTTCCACATTCTCACCACTCTCTGACTAAAGTGGTTTCTTTTGAATTCCTTATTTGATTTATTGGTAACCATCTGATATTTATGGCGCCTAGTTTTGGACTGCCTCAGAAGTTGGGAACGTTTCCCTCAGTCTAACCTATCAAACTCTTTCATTATCTGAAAGACCTCGATTAGGTCACCTCTCAGCCTTCCCTTCTCGAACGAAAAGCACCCCGGCCCGCTCAGTCTCTCTTGATAATTACATCCTCTCAGTTCTGGTATCATCCTTTTGAATCTTATCAGCACTTTCTTCAATGCCTCGATAACCATTTTATAGCACAGATACCAGAACCGTATAGAATTTTCCAAATGCAGTCCAACCAAGTTTCTGCACAAGTTTAACAGAACGTCTCTGCTTTTCAAATCGATCCCACAAGAAATGAGCCTCAGTGCTTGGTCTGCCTTTTTTATGGCCTCGTTATCTTGCATCGCTACTTTTGGTGATTTGTATATCTGTACCCCGAGATCCCTTTGCTTCTCCAACCCATTTAGACTCTCATTATTTAAGCAGTATGTGCCCTCCTTATTCTTCCAAACAAAATGCACCACCTCACATGGTGTCATTATCAGAGAGCTGAAGAGTTTAACGCCGCCTTTGTCTACCAACAGGAAATCGCCGATCGAGAAGCGGTTTAGCGCAAATTTCAGTTGTCGTTAATGTTAGAGTATGGGAACCACCAGTAAAGATACGGCAGAGTCACCAACAATAATATTGGAATAAGATCATCATCAGTAATGTTGGAGCAGGATTGCCAACAGTAATATTGGAATAAGGTCACCATCACTAATGTTGTAGGAGAATCACCAACAATAATGTTTGAATAAGGTCACCATCAGTAATGTTGGAGTATGATCACCAATAATAATATTGGAATAAGGTCATCATCTGTAATGTTGGAGTATGATCACCATCAGTAATATTGGAATAAGGTCATCATCTGTAATGTTGGAGTAGGATCATCAACAATAATATTGGAATAAGGTCACCATTTTTACTGATGTAGGAGGATCACCAATAATAATATTGGAATAAGGTCACCGTCAGTAATGGTAGAGTAGGATCACCAACAATAATATTGGAATAAGGACACCGTCAGTAATGGTAGAGTAGGATCACCAACAATAATATTGGAATAAGGTCACCGTCAGTAATGGTAGAGTAGGATCACCAACAATAATATTGGAATAAGGTCACCGTCAGTAATGGTAGAGTAGGATCACCAACAATAATATTGGAATAAGGTCACCATCAGTAATATTGTAGTGGAATCACCAACAATAATTGGAATAAGGTCACCGTCAGTAATGTTAGAGTAGGATCACCAACAATAATATTGGAATAAGGTCACCGTCAGTAATGGTAGAGTAGGATCAAAACCAATAATATTGGAATAAGGTCACCATCAGTAATGTTAGAGTAGGATCACCAACAATAATATTGGAATAAGGTCACCGTCAGTAATGGTAGAGTAGGATCACCAACAATAATATTGGAATAAGGTCACCGTCAGTAATGGTAGAGTAGGATCACCAACAATAATATTGGAATAAGGTCACCATCAGTAATATTGTAGTGGAATCACCAACAATAATTGGAATAAGGTCACCGTCAGTAATGTTAGAGTAGGATCACCAACAATAATATTGGAATAAGGTCACCGTCAGTAATGGTAGAGTAGGATCAAAACCAATAATATTGGAATAAGGTCACCATCAGTAATGTTAGAGTAGGATCACCAACAATAATATTGGAATAAGGTCACCATCAGTAATATTGGAGTAGGATCACCAACAATAATATTGGAATAAGGTCACCGTCAGTAATGTTAGAGTAGGATCACCAACAATAATATTGGAATAAGGTCACCATCAGTAATGTTGGAATAGGATCACCTCCAATAATGTTACAGCAGGGTGACTACCAGTAATGTTAGAGTGGTGTCGCCAACTGCAATGTTAGTGTGGAGTCACCACCTGTAATTTTAGCGTAGGGTCACCAACAGCAATTTTATAGTAGGATCACAATTAGTCATGGTAGCGTAGGGTCACCACATGTAATGTGGGAGTTGTATCGCCAACTGTAATGTTAGAGTCGAGTCACCATCTGTAATGTTATAGAAGTGTCACCACAAGTAATGTGACAGTAGTGTCATCCAGCAGCAAACGTACAGTAGGGTGAACAACAGCGATGTTGGAGCAGGTTCACCACCAGTAATGTTAGTGTAGAGTCACCATCAGTTATGTCGCAGCAGGGTACCACGAAATATGATGGAGAAGGGTCGTCAACAGTAATATTGGAGAAGGATCACCAGCTGTAGTGTTAGAGTTGAGTCACTCCGAGTAATGTAAGAGCAGGGTCACCTCCAGGCATGTTAGAGGACGATCACCAGCAACAAAATTAGAGTAGGATCACCAGCAGTAATATTAGAGTAGAGTCACTATCAGTAATGTTGAGTGGATCGTCACCAGTAATACAAGAGTAGGATCACCAGCAGTAATGTTTGAGAAGGATCACAAGCAATAATGTTACAGCAGGGTGACCACCAGTAATGTTAGAGTAGGGTCGCCAACTGTAATGTTAGAGTCGGGTCACCACAAGTAATGCGAGAGTAGTATCGCCACCTGTAATGTTAGAGTTGAGTCACCATCTGTAATGTTAGAGGAGGGTCACTGCCAGTAATTTATAGTAGCATTACGATCAGTCATGTTCGAGTTGGGTCACCACAAGTCATGTGACAGTAGAGTCACACAGCAGTAAACTTACAGTAGGGTCACCAGCAGAAAAGTTAGAGTAGGTTCACCACCAGTAATATTAGTGTAGAGTCACCATCAGTTATGTCGCAGTGGGGTAACACGAAGAACGATAGAGTACGGTCACCAGCAGTAATATTGGAGTAGGATCACCACCAGTAATGTAAGGGTGGGGTCACTACCAGTAATGATAGAGCATGGTCACCTCCAGGAATATTAGAGTAGCGTCGCCATCAGTATTGTTAAAGTAAGATCACGACCAGTAATGTTAGAGTAGTGACACCACGAGTAATATGTTAGTAGGGTTACCATTAGGAATTTGAGAGTCGCGTCACCACCAGTAATGATAGAATAGGGTCACCACCATTAATGTTAGTGTTGGGTAAACACCAGTAATATTAGAGATGGGTCACCACCAGTAATGTTAGGTTCAGTTCACCATCGGTGGTAGTGCTGAAGTCTTGTTCTCCAGAACTTGCCGCGCCTCTAGCCAAGCTGTTCCAGTACAGCTTCAGCACTGGCATCCATCCGACAATGTGGAAAATTGCCAGGTATGTCCTACGCACAAAAAGCAGGACAAATCCAAACCGGCCAATTACCTCCTCATCAGTCAAATATCAATCATCGGAAAAGTGATGAAAGGTGTCGGCGACAGTGCTATCAAACGGCACTTACTCACCAATAACCTGCTGAACGATGCTCAGTTTGGGTTCCGCTAGGAACAGTCGGCTTCAGACCTCATGACAGACTTCGTCCAGACATGGACAAAAGAGCTGAATTCCAGAGGTGAGGTAAGACTGACTGCCCTTGATATCAAGGCGGTATTTGAACGAATGTGACATCAAGGAGCACGAGTAAAATTGAAGTCAATGGGAATCAGGGGAAAAACTTTCCAGTAGCTGGAGTCGTACTTAGCAAAAAGGAAGACGGGAGTGGTTCTAGGAAGCCAATCATATCAGCCCCAGGACATTGCTGCAGGAGTACTGCAGAGCATTGTACTAGGCGCAACCATCTTCAGCTGCTTCAGCAATGACCTTCCCGACATCATAAGGTCAGAAATGGGGATGTTGGCTGATGATTCCACAATGTTCAGTTCCATTCGCAACCCCTCAGATAACGAAGCAATCCGTGCCCGCATGCAGCAAGACGTAGACAACATCCAGGCTTGGACTGATAAGTGGAAAGTAACATTCGCGCCTTACAAGTGGCAGGCAATGACCATATCCAATAAGAGAGAGTCTTACCAACTCCCCACATCCTTTCCACCATCTACAAGGCACAAGTCAGGAGCGTGATGGAATACTCTCCACTTGCCTGGATGAGTGCAGCTCCAACAACACTCAAGAAGCTCGACACCATCCAGGACAAAGCAGCCCGCTTGATTGGCACCCCATCCACCACCCTAGACATTCACTCCCTTCACCACCCGCGCACTGTGGCTGTAGTGTGTACCATTCGCAGGAGGCATTGCAGCAACTCGTCAAAGCTACTTCGACAGCACCTCCCAAACCCACGACCTCGACCACCTAGAAGGACAAGGACAGCAGGCACATGTGCACAACACGACTTGCACCTTCCCCTCTAAGTCACACACCATCCCGACTTGGAAATATACCGCCGTGCCTTCATTGTCGCTCGGTCAAAATCCTGGAACTCCCTTCCTAACAGCACTGTGGGAGAACCTTCACTACACGGACTGCAGCAGTTCACTCCAAAAAGGCGGCTCACCACCACCTTCTCAAGGGGAATCAGGGATGGGCAATAAATGCCGGCCTTGCCAGCGACGCCCACATCCAATGAACACATAAAAAAAGTTATATTAGCGTAGGGTCACCACCAGTAATGTTAGAGTAGGATCACCACCAGAAATGTTGGAATAACGTCACCACGAGTAATAATAATGTATATTCACCATCAGTAATGTTCAAGTAGAATCACCACCATTAATGTTACAGTAGGTTCACCGCCAGTAATGTTAGAGTCGGGTCACCATCAGTAATGTTAGAGCAGGGCCACCAGCATTGATGTTAGAGTTGGCTCACCACTAGTAATGTTGGAGTAGAATCACCCCTAGTAAAGTAAGTGTAGAATCACCATCATTAAGCTTAGAGATGATCCACAAGCAGTAATAATGGAGGAGGGTCACTACCAGTGATGTTAGAGCATAGTCACTACCAATAAGTAGAGTCACCACCAGTAATGTTAGAGTAGAATCACCATCCGTAATCTTAGAGTACAGTCACTAGCATTAATGATAGAGAAGTGTCAACACCAGTAATGTTCGAGTAGTGTCACCACCAGTAATGTTACAGTTAGGACACCGCCAGTACTGTTAGAGTAGGATCACCACCAGTAATGCTGAGTAGGATCACCGCCAGTAATGTTAGAGTAGGATCATCAGCAGTAATGTGAGAATAGAGTCACCACCAGTAATGTGAGCGCAGGATCACCGCCAGTAATGATAGAGCAGAGTCTCCGCAAGTAATGATAATGTAGAGTCACCACCAGTATTGTTAGACTGGAGTCACCATAAATAATGTTAGAGTAGAGTCACCACCGGTAATGTTGGACCAGGGTCACCACCAGTAAAGTTAGGGTCGAATCACCATCAGTAATCTTACAGCACAGTCACCACCAGTAAGGTTGGCGTTGATACACAACCATTAATGTTACAGGAGGGTCACGACCAGTAATGTTACAGTAGCGACAGCACCAGTAATGTTAAACTAGAATCACCACCTGTGATGTTAGAGTTGGGTCACCGCAAGTAATGCTGGAGTAGAGTCACCACCAGTAATGTTGGAGTAGATTCTCCACCGTAATGTTAGAGTAGAATCACCATCAGAAATCTTAGAGTACAGTCACCACCAGTAATGTTAGATTGGGATCACCGCCAGTAATTTTAGACTGGAGTCACCACCAGGAATGTTAGAATAGGATCACCGTCAGTAATGTGAGAGTAGGATCACCACCATTAATGTTAGAGTAGAGTCACCACAAGTAATGTTAGAGTAGGATCACCACCAGTAATGTGAGAGTAGGATCATCACCAGTAATGTGAGAGTAGGACAAACACCAATAATGTTAGAGTAGAGTCCCATAAGTAATGTTAGAGTAGGATCACCGCCAGTAATGTTAGAGTAGAGTCACCACAAGTAATGTTAGAGTAGGATCACCACCAGTAATGTGAGAGTAGGACAAACACCAATAATGTTAGAGTAGAGTCCCATAAGTAATGTTAGAGTAGGATCACCGCCAGTAATGTTAGAGTAGAGTCACCACCAGTAATATTAGAGTAGGATCACCGCCAGTAATCTTGGAGTACAGTCACGACCAGTAAGAGGAGAGTCACCACCAGTAATGTTACAGTAGCGACAGTACCAGTAATGTTAGACTAGAGTCATCAACTGTGATGTTAGAGTCGGATCACCACCAGTAATGTTAGATTAGATTCTCCACTAGAAATGTTAGAGTAGAATCACCATCAGTAATCTGAGAGTACATCACCACCAGTAATTTTAGAGTAGATTCACCAAATTTATGTTGAGAAGGGTCAACACCAGTGATGTTCGAGCAGTGTCACCACCAGTAATGAAAGGGTAGAGTCACCAGCAATATCGTTAGAGTAGGGTCACCACCAGTAATGTTAGAGTAGAATCACCACCAGTAATGTTAGAGTAGGTTCACCACCAGTATCATTAGAATAGGGTCACCATCAATAAATTTAGAGTAGGGTCACCATCAGTAGTGTTAGAGTAGATTCACCACCAGTATCATTAGAGTCGGGTCACCATCAATAATGTTAGAGTAGGGTCACCATCAGTAGTGTTAGAGTAGATTCAACACCAGTAATGTTAGATTAGATTCAACACCAGCAATGTTAGAGTAGAGTCACCACCAGTAATGATAGAGAAGGATCACGACCTGTAAAGTTAGAGTAGGATCACAACCATTATTTTTAGGGTAGAGTCACCACCAGTAATATTAGAGTAGAATCACCAACTGTAATTTTAGAGTAGAGTCACCATCAGTCATGATAGAGAAGGATAACAAGCTGTAATGTTAGAGTACGGTCACCACTAGTAATGTTAGAGCAGAGTCACCACCAGTAATCTTAGTGTAGGGTCACCACGAGTAACATTAAATTACGGTCACCACCAGTAATGTTAGACTAGGGTCACCACAAGTAATGTTAGAGTAGAGTCACCACCAGTATTATTAGAGTAGTGTCGCCATCAGTAATGTTAGAGAAGGATCACCATCAGTAATGTGAGAGTCGGGTGACTCCGAGTAATGTTGGAGTAGAATCACCAGTGGTAATGTTAGAGCAGGATCACCACCATTAATGTTAGACGAGGGTGAACATCAGTAATGTTGGAGTAGAGTCACCAGTAGGATAGTTTGAGTAGGGTCTCCACCAGTAATGTTAGAGAAGGGTCACCATCAGTAATGTTAGAGTAGGTTCACCACCAGTAATGTTAGACTATTGTCACCACAAGAAATGTTAGAGCAGTGTCACCAACATTAAGCTTACAGTAGGGTCACCACAAATAATGTTGGAGGACAATCACCATTAGTAATTTGAGAGAGATCCTCCACCATTAATGTCAGAGGAGAATCTCCACCAGTCATGTTAGAGTAGATTCACCATCAGTAATGATAGATAGGGATCTCCATCAGTAATGTTAGAGCAGAGTCACCACCAGGAATGTTAGAGAGAGGGTTCTCCACCACTAATGTTAGATTAGGGTCACCACCAGTAATGTTAAGGAAGAGTCTCCACCAGGAATGTTTGGGAAGGGTCATTACCAGTAGTGTTAGAGTAGGATCACCATCAGTATTGTTAGAGTAGTGTCGCCATCAGTAATGTTAGAGTAATGTCACCAACAGTAATGTTGGAAAAGGATCACCATCAGCAATGTTAGAGTCGGGTCACCACCAGCAATGTTGGAGAAAGGTCCCGAGCAGTAATGTTAGACTAGGGTCACCACACGTAATGTTAGAGGAGACTCATCACCAGTATTGTTAAGAGTAGTGTCGCCATCATTATTGTTAGAGAAGGATCACCATCGGTGACGTGAGAGTCGGGTGACTACGAGTAATGTTGGAGTAGAATCACCAGCGGAAATGTTAGAGTAGGCTCACCATTAGTAATGTTAGAGAAGGATCACCACCAGTCATGTTAGAGTAGAATCAAGACCAGTAAAGATTGAGCAGCATCACAACCAGTAAAGTTTGTTCGATTCACCACCAGTATTGTTACTGTAGTGTCACCACCATTAATGTTGGACTCGGGTCAACACCAGTAATGATAGAGTCGAGTCACCAGCAGTTACGTTAGAATAGCGTCACCACCATTAATGTTATAGTAAAGTCACCACCAGAAATGTTAGAGCAGTGTCACCAACATTAAGCTTACAATAGGGTCACCACTAATAATGTTGGAGGACAATCACCATCAGTAATTTGAGAGAGATTCTCCACCATTCATGTTAGAGTGGAATCTCCACCAGTCATGTTAGAGTAGATTCACCATCAGTAATGATAGATAGGGATCTCCATCAGTAATGTTAGAGCGGAGTCACCACCAGTAATGTTGGTGAGTGGGTTCTCCACCACTAATGTTAGATTAGAGTCAACACCAGTAATGTTAGGGTACGATCACCACAACTAATGTTAGGGTAGAGTCTCCACCTGGAATGTTTCGGAAGGGTCAACACCAGTAATGTTTGAGTAGTGTCGCCATCAGTAATGTTAGAGTAATGTCACAAACAATAATGTTAGAGTTGCATCACCAACATTAAGCTTAGAGTAGGGTCACCACCATTAATGTTAGAGGAGAATTAGAGTCAGATTAGAGTCTACACCAGTAATGTTGGAATAGGGTCACTACCAGTAATGATAGAGTTGCGTCACCATAAGTAATCGTAGAGAAGGATCACCACCAGTAAAGTTAGGGTAGAGTCTCCACCAGTAATGTTAGATTAGGGTCACCACCTGTAATGTTAGATTACGGTCACCACCAGTAATATTAGAATAGTGTCTCCACCAGGAATGTTTGAGGAGGTTCAACAGCAGTAATGCTGGAGTTGGATCACCACCAGTAATGTTTGAGTAGAGTCACCACCAGTATTGTTAGAGTAGTGTCGACATCAGTAATGTTAGAGTCGAGCCACCAACATTAAGCTTAGAGTAGGGTCACCACCAATAATGTTAGAGGAGAATCAGTAATGTTAGAGTAGAGTCAACACCAGTAATGTTGGAGCAGGGTCACCACCAGTAATGTTATCGTCGGGTCACCACCAGTAATGTTCGAGTAGAGTCACCGCCAGTAATGTTCGAGTCGAGTCACCACCAGCATTGTTAGAGTACGCTCGTCACCAGTAATTTTACAGAAGTGTCACTTTCAGTTATGTTAGAGCGTTTGAGCAGCAGTAATATTAGAGTAGTGTCACCACCAGTGATGTTAGAGTAGGGTCGCCATCAGTAATGTTCGAGAATGATCACCATCATTAATGTTAGAGTAAGGTCAACACGAGTAATAGTAGAATAGGGTCACCACCTGTAATTTTAGAGACGGGTCACCAGCAATAGTGTTAGAGCAGGATGAACACCAGTAATATTAGAGTAGTGTCATCTCGAGTAATGTTAGTGTAGTCATCAAGTAATGTTCGAGCAGATTCACCATCAGTAATGTTAGAGTCGGTTCACCAGCAGTAATGTTAGAGTCGGGTCACCACCAGTAATGATCGAATAGAGTTACCAGCATTAATGTGAGAGTAGTGTCACCACCATTAATGTTAGAGTTGCGTCACCAACATTAAGCTTCGAGTAGGGTCACCAGCAATAATGTTAGAGGAGTATCACCATCATTAATGTTAGAGTAGAGTCAACACCAATAATATTGGAGCAGAGTCACTACCATTAATGTGAGAGTAGAGTCACTACCAGTATTTTTACAGTAGGATCACCACCAGTAATGTTAGAGTTGGGTCACCACCAGTAATGTTATAGTAGAGGCACCACCAGAAATGTTAGACTAGCATCAACACCAGTAATGTTAGAATAGGGTCACCATTAATAATGTTGGAGAAGAATCACCACCAGTAATGTTAGATTAGATTCACCACCATTAATGTAAGAGTAGGGTCACCATCATTAATGTTAGAGTCGGGTCACCACCAGTAATGTTAGAGTAGAGTCACCACCCGCAATGTTAGAGATAATTCATCACTAGTACTGTTAGAATGGAGTCACCATCAGTTATGTTATAGTGTAATTACCATCAGTAATGTTAGAGTAGTTTCACCACCATTAATGTAAGAGTAGGGTCACAATCAGTAATGTTAGAGTTGAGTCACCACCAGTAAGGTTAGAGATGGGTCAACAAGAGTAATATTGTACTCTTAGAATAGAGTCGCCCCCAGTTATGTTATAGTAGAGTCACCATCGGTAACGTTAGAGAAGGGTCAACAAGAGTTATATTACAGTAGGGTCACTACCAGTGACATAAGAGTGGAGCCACCACCAGTAATGTTAGAGTAGAATCACCACCAGTAATGTGAGAGTAGAATCACCACCAGTAATGTGAGAGTAGAATCACCACCAGTGATGTTAGAGGAGGGTCACCACCAGTAATGTTAGAGTAGGATCACCACCAGTAATGTTAGAGTAGGATCACCACCAGTAATGTTAGAGTAGGATCACCACCAGTGATGTTAGAGGAGGGTCACCACCAGTAATGTTAGAGGAGGATCACCACCAGTAATGTTAGAGTTGGTCAATGCCAGTATGTTAGAGTTGAGTCACCACTATTAATGTTACAGTAGGGTCACCGCCAATGATGTTCGAGTAGAATCACAATCAGTAATGATAGATTAGGATCACGACGAATAAAGTTGGAGCAGAATCACCTCCAGTAATGTAAGAGGAGAATCACCATCTGTAGTGCTGGAGAAGATGCATCACCATTAATGTTAGAGTAGTGTCACAACCAGTAATGTTAGAGTAGGGTCACCACCAGTAATGATAGATTAGAGTCACCACCAGTAATGTTAGAGAAGCGTCACCATCAGTAATGTTAGAGTATGGTCACCACCATTAATGTTGGAGTAGGGTCACCAGCAGTAATGTTAGAGTAGGGTCACCATCAGTAATGTTAGAAAAGAATCACCACCTGTAATGTTAGAGTAGGGTTACCAACAGTAATGTTACAGTCGGGTCACCAGCAGGAACGTTAGAGTAGAGTCACCACCAGCAATGTTAGTGTATTGTCACGACCAGTAATGTTAGAAGTGGGTCACCACCAGTAATGTAAGAGTAGGGTCAATACCAGTAATGCTAGCGCAGAGTCACCACAGTAATGTTAGATTAGGATCATCACCAGTAATGTTGGTGTAGGGTCACCACCAGTAATGTTACAGTAGATTCACCACCAGCAATGCTAGAGTTGGGTCACCACCAGTAATGTAAGAGTAGAGTCACCACCAATATTGTTAGCGTACGCTCATCACCAGTAATTTTAGAGAAGGGTCGCCTTCAGTTATGTTAGTGCATGGGGGCAGCAGTAATATTAGAGTAGTGTCTCCATCAGTAATGTTATGGAATGTTCACCATCAGTCATGTTAGAGTAAGGTCATCACGAGTAATGTTCTTGTAGTATCACCACCAGTAATGCTAGAATCGAGAAAGTCGTGGATAGCACGTTCAGTGAGTTGGTCACACCGCAGATAAAAATTACTGAGGGAGATAGTGAATGGGTGACCAACAGACAGAGGAAGAGTAGGAAGGCAGTGCAGGGGTCCCCTGCGGTCATCTCCCTCCAAAACAGGTATACCGTTTTGGATACTGTTGGCGGAGATGGCTCACCAGGGGAAGGTGGCAGTGGCCAGGTTCATGGCACCGTGGCTGGCTCTGCTGCACAGGAGGGCAGGAAAAAGAGTGGCAGAGCTATAGTGATAGGGGACTCGATTGTAAGGGGAATAGACAGGCGTTTCTGCGGACGCAACCGAGACGCCAGGATGGTATGTTGCCTCCCTGGTGCAAGGGTCAAGGATGTCTCGGAGCGGCTGCAGGACATTCTGGAGGGGGAGGGTGAACAGCCAGTTGTCGTGGTGCATATAGGCACCAACGATATAGGTAAAAAACAGGATGAGGTCCTACAAGCTGAATTTAGGGAGTTAGGAGTTAAACTAAAGAGTAGGACCTCAAAGGTAGTAATCTCAGGATTGCTACCAGTGCCACGGGTTAGTCAGAGTAGGAATGACAGGATAGCTAAGATGAATACGTGGCTTGAGAGATGGAGCAAGAGGGAGGGATTCAAATTCCTGGGCCATTGGAACCGGTTCTGGGGGAGGTGGGACCAGTACAAATTGGACGGTCTGCATCTGGGCAGGACTGGAACCAATGTCCTAGGGGGAGTGTTTGCCAGTGCTGTTGGGGAGGGTTTAAACTAATGTGGCAGGGGGATGGGAACCGATGCAGGAAGTCAGTGGGAAATAAAGTGGTGACAGAAACAAAAGGCAGTAAGGGAGAGTGTACAGAACATGACCGGACAGATGGTCTGAGAAAGCAGGGCAAAGACCAAGGGAAGTCTAGATTAAACTACATTTATTTCAATGCAAGAAGTCTGATGGGCAAGGCAGATGAACTCAGGGCATGGATCGGTACATGGGACTGGGATGTTATAGCTATTACTGAAACATGGCTAAGGGAGGGGCAGGACTGGCAGCTCAATGTTCCAGGGTACAGATGCTATAGGAAAGATAGAGCAGGAGGTAAGAGAGGAGGGGGAGTTGCGTTCTTGATTAGGGAGAACATCACGGCAGTAGTGAGAGGGGATATATCCGAGTTTTCGCCCACTGAGTCCATATGGGTAGAACTGAAAAATAAGAAGGGAGAGATCACTTTGATAGGATTGTACTACAGACCCCCAAATAGTCAACGGGAAATTGAGGAGCAAATATGTAAGGAGATTACAGACAGCTGCAAGAAAAATAGGGTGGTAATAGTAGGGGACTTTAACTTTCCCAACATTGACTGGGACAGCCATAGCATTAGGGGCTTGGATGGAGAGAAATTTGTTGAGTGTATTCAGGAGGAATTTCTCATTCAGTATGTGGATGGCCCGACTAGAGAGGGGGCAAAACTTGACCTCCTCTTGGGAAATAAGGAAGGGCAGGTGACAGAAGTGTTAGTGAGGGATCACTTTGGGACCAGTGATCATAATTCCATTAGTTTTAAGATAGCTATGGAGAAGGATAGGTCTGGCCCAAAAGCTAAAATTCTAAATTGGGGAAAGGCCAATTTTGATGGTATTAGACAGGAACTTTCAGAAGTTGATTGGGAGAGTCTGTTGGCAGGCAAAGGGACGTCTGGTAAGTGGGAGGCTTTCAAAAGTGTGTTAACCAGGGTTCAGGGTAAGCACATTCCTTATAAAGTGAAGGGCAAGGCTGGTAGAAGTAGGGAACCTTGGATGACTCGGGAGATTGAGGCACTAGTCAAAAATAAGAAGGAGGCATATGACATGCATAGGCAGCTGGGATCAAGTGGATCCCTTGAAGAGTATAGAGATTGCCGGAGTAGAGTTAAGAGAGAAATCAGGAGGGCAAAAAGCGGATATGAGATTGCTTTGGCAGATCAGGCAAAGGTGAATCCAAAGAGCTTCTACAAATACATAAAGGGCAAAAGGGTAACTAGGGAGAGAGTAGGGCCTCTTAAGGATCAACAAGGTCATCTATGTGCGGAACCACAAGAGATGGGTGAGATCCTGAATGAATATTTCACATCGGTATTTACGGTTGAGAAAGGCATGGATGTTAGGGAACTTGGGGAAATAAATAGTGATGTCTTGAGGAGTGTACATATTACAGAGAGGGAGGTGCTGGAAGTCTTAACGCGCATCAAGGTAGATAAATCTCCGGGAACTGATGAAATGTATCCCAGGACGTTATGGGAGGTTAGGGAGGAAATTGCGGGTCCCCGAGCAGAGATATTTGAATCATCCACCGCTACAGGTGAGGTGCCTGAAGATTGGAGGGTAGCAAATGTTGTGCCTTTGTTTAAGAAGGGCGGCAGGGAAAAGCCTGGGAACTACAGACCAGTGAGCCTGACATCTGTAGTGGGTAAGTTGTTAGAGGGTATTCTGAGGGACAGGATCTACAGGCATTTGGAGAGGCAGGGACTAATTAGGAACAGTCAGCATGGTTTTGTGAGAGGAAAATCATGTCTCACGAATTTGATTGAGTTTTTTGAAGGGGTAACCAAGAAGATAGATGAGGGCTGTGCAGTAGACGTGGTCTACATGGACTTCAGCAAAGCATTTGACAAGGTACCGCATGGTAGGTTGTTACATAAGGTTAAATCTCATGGGATCCAAGGTGAGGTAGCCAATTGGATACAAAATTGGCTTGACGACAGAAGACAGAGGGTGGTTGTCGAGGGTTGTTTTTCAAACTGGATGCCTGTGTCCAGCGGTGTGCCTCAGGG